>NC_024798.2:332071-1055067 GCF_000309985.2 Brassica rapa | reverse complement strand
AGTGAAGCTTTCCTAAAATGTTAAACTTGAAATTCACATATCATAACGATTAACCACAATAAATTTACACATAACGATTAACAATAACAAATTGACATATCATGGAACAAAGACTAAACGAGCTTTAACCATCGAATCAATAAATGATGAAAACCAATCATTCATTAAAAGACAATAGGTTTCAACAAAACAACAACATGTGGATACTGACCTTGATTCTGGAGCTAAAAAAAGATTGTCTTTGGCTGTTGCTTCCTTGAATGATGTTGCTCTTGGTATGGCAGATGCTACATGGCTACCGCCAACATTTCTGCTAGATCTGCAGAGGGTAACCAATGCCTTGTTTACAATTTATTAGCATCAAAAGATATAACGACCATTAACTATTGGTAACACATGTCTTGATTACAATTTATTAGCATAAAAAGGTATAGTGACCATGAACTATGAAAAATAATCTGAAAACTCACTAGTGAGCAATATATGTACATAATGACTTATTTTATAATAATTTTATGTTTCAGTTTATTTGATAATTTTTTTGTTGCAAATAAGCGAAATTCTCATTAATGTTGTTTAATATTTATGAATTTCATAATACTACATTATTTCATATTGATATAATTAGTTTAGTTTAATAGTATTTTTATGCAATCAAGATAAATAGTATAAATGTTTATATTTTTTAATCTATGTGCATTAATATATTAAACACCAAATAAAATAAAACAGAGAGAGTATATAGTAAAAAATACAAATGTTTGCATCATTCATGTTAATGTTCTGATAAATATGAATCTTGTAAATTTTCAGATTCAGAATTTAAAACTTCGATTTTTCGAATATTAAATACTTAAAAAGAGTTTTTAAGGTCTCTCAGGAAAACAAGACTCCAAACCAGATTATTTTTTTGGTATATTTTTTCGGTGGTTTATTCATTTCTCCTCAAAACGATGCAATTGAAGTAAAAAAAGATATTGATTTTCTTTAAAATCTCAGCTGATGGGGATAGAGTCCAATAAAAAAAAATTGTTTGTGTAATGAATATGAAGTGTGTTTATTATTGACAAACGATGAGAGTATATATACAAGAGAACATCCTAGCTAGATAAGGAAAAGGACTTCCTAGATAATTACAAACATAATATATGTCCTTATCGTTAACTACTTATCATTATCCCTATACCCCCCTCAAGTTGGCGGGAAATGTCTTGAACGCCTAACTTGGACAGTAAGTAAAGGAATGTAGGAGTAGGGAGAGCTTTCGTAAGAACATCTGCTGGCTGCTCCTTGGTAGTAATGTGGTCAGTAGTAATCAGCTTAGCTTTGACAGCATCACGCACCTGATGACAATCTCGTTCCATGTGTTTTGTACGTTCATAAAAAAACAGGATTTGCGGCAATATAAATGGCAGATTTACTGTCACAGAACAAGCGCATCGGTTCCTTGTGTTGAACGCCAAAAGATTCCAGAACTGGTTTGACCCATTTGAGTTCGCGTAACGCATATGCCATTGATCGATATTCTGCTTCAGCAGAGGAGGCTAACACGACTTTCTGTTTCTTGGTTTTCCAAGTGACCGGAGAATTACCCAAGAGTACCACATATGCACTGAGAGATCTTCGAGACAGAGCACAAGAACCCCAATCAGCGTCACAATATGCAGTGATTCGCAAGTCAGAATCAGCACGTAGAAGTACACCCTGCGAGAGAGAACCCTTAAGGTAACGAACAACACGCAAAGCAGCATCCCAGTGATCTTGCATTGGTTTATGCATAAACTGGGACAGTATATGAACAGAGTAGCACAACTCCGGTCTAGTAAAGGTGAGATAGATGAGTCGACCAACTAGGCGTCTATAAGCTTTGACATCAGAAACCGGAGAACCAACTGGTTTTGTAAGTTTGTGATTGAGTTCCATTGGAGTAGAAGAGGGCTTACAGCCAAGAAGACCAGTTTCCGTAACGATATCAAGCGCATATTTGCGTTGAGAGAGGAAAATCCCTGCACTGCTCCGAGCGACTTCGATTCCCAAAAAATACTTCAACTTCCCAAGATCCTTCATGTGGAAGCATTGTCCAAGATAATTCTTGAATTTATGTAGAGTAGATATATCATTGCAGGCGATAACAAAATCGTCGACATAGACGAGAATGTGCAAATTAATCTTTCCTCGGATGAAAGAGAAGTGAGAGTAATCTGAATGACTCTGCACGAAGCCGTAGGAGAGTAATGCGTTGCTGAGCTTAGAGAACCAGCAGCGCGGAGCCTGCTTTAGTCCATATATGGATTTGCGTAAACGACCAACTTTGGTAGGATCCGAACCATGAAATCCCTGAGGTAGACACATATAAACTTCTTCCTCGAGATCACCATGAAGAAAAGCATTATGTACGTCCATTTGATGAACTTCCCATTTCTTGGCAGCAGCAACTTGAAGAAGAATACGAACTGTAGAAGGCTTAGCCACTGGAGCAAAAGTTTCCTTATAATCAAGACCTTCTCTCTGTCTGTTACCGCACGCAACTAGCCGAGATTTATGACGCGAGACGGTTCCGTTGGCATGATATTTGATCTTGTAAATCCACATGCAGTTTATGCATTTCTTGCCAGGAGGAAGAGTTGTAACATCCCACGTGCCGTTTTGAATGTGAGCAGAATGTTCAGCAGTCATTGAATTGCGCCAGACTTCATCTTGTACCGCTTCTTTATAGGATCGCGGTTCAACAGACAGAGTAACAGCTGCAACAAAAGCCTTATGGCTAGCCGAGAAAGTTTCATCAGAAAGATAGTCTGAGATAGGATAAGGAGTGTTACCTGGACGCGTTGAACTAAGACCATTACTGGAGACAGGTGCAGGAAGAGAAGAGTGTGTATTAAGAGCGTAGACAGCATTGGTAACGTAGTTTTTAAGGAGACCAGAAGGTTTGCGTTGTCGTTGACCTCGACCAAGTATTTCGGGGAGTCCCGGAGAGTGAACCTCAGGAGGAGGTAGAGAAGACTGTTCCTTAGTAGTGGGTGAGGTCGGTGCCGTAGGAGACAAGGTAGAAATCGAAGTAGGATTAGGAGTAGGGTTAGGAGATAGGGTAGAGGTAGAAGTAGGATTAGGAGTAGGGTTAGGAGATAGGGTAGAGGTAGAAGTAGGATTAGGAGTAGGGTTAGGAGAAACAACAGGTAGAGAAACAGGGTTCATATTTTCCTGTTGAACTGATTCTGTTGGTGGAGAAGGCTCGGGATTAGGTGATGTAGGGTCTGTAGCTGTAGTATTCGTAGGAATTATGGAAGTGACAGGGGATGGAGACGGAAGCAGCCAATCATCAAAAACAACATCTACTTGAGCCGATGGAGGAGGAGAAACATGTTCTTGATCATCAAAACCAGGAAACTCTGTTTCAACAAACGTAACGTCCCGACTTGTAAAGAATTCATTTGTTTCCAAATCATATACGTTCCAAGCCTTCTTCCCATAGGGATATTCGACAAATATACAACGACGGCTGCGAGAACTGAATTTGTCCTTTGTTCGAGAACGGTTACGTGCATAGCACAAACAACCAAAGACGCGTAGAGAATCATAGTTTGGAGGCTTGCCATAAAGAATCTCATAAGGTGACCGACCCTGCAGTAACCGTGTTGGAGTCCTATTGATTAAATGTGCTGCAGTAAGAACACTCTGACCCCAAAAACTAACAGGAAGTCGAGCCTGAAAGAGGCATGCTCGTGCGATATTTAAGATATGGCGATGTTTTCTCTCGACACGACCATTCTGCTGAGGCGTATCGACGCATGAAGTCTGAAGCTGAATACCTTGTGAACGAAAGTAAGCTTTAAGAGCCATGAACTCAGTACCATTGTCAGTTCGAACTACCTTTACTGATTTTCCAAACTGACGAACACTCATAGCACATAAGTTTTGTATCAAACAAGAGACTTGCGATTTCTCAAGCATTAAGTGAATCCATACTGCTCTTGAGCAGTCGTCAACAATTGTTAAGAAGTACACAGCACCACAAGAAGTGGGTGTGCGATAAGGACCCCATACGTCGCAGTGAATAAGTGCAAAAAGTTCAGAAGCTTTATTAAAACTTTCTTTAAAACTGTCACGAGTTTGCTTAGCACGAAAACAAATATCACACGGACTGGTGTGTTCAAAATCAAACTGAAAACTATCTAAAGACGGTAAAGTAGATAACACTTTGTAGGAAGGGTGTCCAAGTCGTCGATGCCAAAGGACTGAAGAAGACGATTTCTCTGCACCAGTTCGATGAGCACGAGCTACTGTAACACCCGTAAAATAATACACACCCTCTCGTTCCTCACCTGCTCCAATCAGGGTCCTCGTAAAACGGTCCTGTAAAACACATAGAGTATCAGTAAAGATAGCAATACAACCCGTTTGTCTGAGGAGTTTAGAAACTGAGATGAGGGTGCAATCGAAATCAGGCACATATAGAACATCAAATAATGAATAATCAGAACTAAGACGTAGTGTCCCCGATTGAATAGCACGAGAAGCACGACCATTCGGGAACTTGACTGATGAAGGAAGTATATCCCGAATGTCATGCAACAACCGTATATCACCGGTCATGTGATGAGAAGCGCTTGTATCTATAATAACATCTTCAAGTTTAGTTTTACCAGTCATAGTATCAGTAGATAGCTGAGATTGCTGACTCTGTAGAAGTGCAATGAGTGAGGCTATCTGATCAGAAGAAGCAATAGTGTTGCCCGAGAAAGTGTTCGTTGTAGGACGGGAAGAGTTAGAGCGACCACGACCTCGTGCTGTGCTGTTAGAACGTCCGCCACGACCTCGCTGACTGGATGACTGTGTGGAACGTTGTTGTTGTTCATTATACCAGTCCGGATAGCCATGAAGGAGGAAGCATTCCCTCGATTCGTGACCTTTGCGATTGCAGTGAGAACAGAACCGGTTTGGATCACGGTTCCGGTTTGAAGTTGCACCAGTAGAATTTGTATTTGGAGAAGAAGACTCTGTTTTGACAGAGAAACCGAGAATATCTTGTTTTAACTCAGATGAGCGAGTAGTGAGAATGGTCTGTTCAGCTCGTATGACGCGAGAGTAGACAGAGTTAAGATCAGGGAGAGGATCTTCATCAATGATTTGAGAGCGGATTGAGCTGAACCGAGAAGCATCAAGTCCAAACAGAAATTTATGAACTTTAGCTTCTTCTTTTTCCTTTGAGATAGCAGAAGACGCAGCACATGTACATGGCTGAGTAACTTGGAAGTTTTGTAACTCCTCCCATTATTTAGATAGACGACCATAATATTGCAAGACTGAATCTCCGTTTTATTTGCAATTTGTGATATCGTCATGTAGAAGATGCTTACGAACCCCGTTAGTCACAGAGAAACGTAACTTAAGTGATTCCCAAAGTAGAAAAGCATCAGGTACATGACTGACCGTAGAACGCACCGTAGGGTCGATTGAAGTTCGTATCCAACCAACGATCATAGAATTAGCTGAAGTCCACCGGGTAAGATCAGGATTTGTCAATGGTTTTGGAATAGTACCATTAATGAAACCAATCTTTTGTTTGGCCTGAAGAGAATTCCAAAACTCGGTTGCCCATTCAGAGTAGTTGTCGCCTTTGAGGATCACCGGTGTGATTAAAGAACCTGGATTGTCGGAGTGATGAAGTGCGTAAGGCGTGTCAGGAGTAGAAGACGTCATGAGACCCGTAGAAGTAGACACAGTAGAACCAGTAGTAGAAGATGTAAGTGCTCCAGTAGTTGTAGAAACATCAGAAGTAGTAGTAGTCATGATTGATTTTGTTAATCACGAAAAGAGATTTGTGAATTTAGAAAATATTAGATCGATTTTGCTCTGATACCATGTAATGAATATGAAGTGTGTTTATTATTGACAAACGATGAGAGTATATATACAAGAGAACATCCTAGCTAGATAAGGAAAAGGACTTCCTAGATAATTACAAACATAATATATGTCCTTATCGTTAACTACTTATCATTATCCCTATAGTTTGACATAAATATATGCATTATTCCAAAGAAGACGTGGAAAGGAGTTGTTGCATCACTTGTTGGTTGTATTACCATTCCCATTTTACTCTTCAAATTTTTGTCATGGCCTTCGTCTCTTCTTAGGTACCTCAAATACGAGCGACTCTACCAATTTGATGTGTTCTTTTTTCCTTGCTGAATGGTTCTTTTTACAGATAGCTTTTGAAGTTCTTAACTTCTTCGGATCAGTTTATGGTGAATTAAAGGTGAATGATCAAATGTGATGCGGGTGTCAAAGACTCCGGTTCACTCATCCCTGGACAAGGTAATTATTAATCAGGCCAGTTTTTGTTCTAGCCTAATGTATTTTCTAACCTGTTCTTGTGTGATTGCAGGTGGAATATTGGACAGAGTTGATAGTTACGTATTAACCGGTGCATTAGCCCACTCCTTCGTAAGGCTTCATGGAGTTCGAGTCTACGCTGTCATGTGACCTCAAGAAACCCATTATTATAGTTTCAAGAACACATACAAAACCGACGAGAGTGAAATTAAAAAAAGGATAAAGCAAATGATGGTGATGTGGGTAGAAATGAAGCTTCCGGTGTATTGTTTCGTTTAATTGAATATCAGTTCAGTAGGCGCGTTCTCAGGCGGGTTGTATTACCGGATTAAAAAAAAAAAGGCTAAAATCATGTGGGGATGCTAATGAATGCGTTGTTCCCAAGCAGACTATTGTAGATTTTGTTACATAAATAAAAAAAAATCTGAATGAAAAAGGAAACCATAAAATGAATAATCAATTACCAATGATATTAAAAGGTCCGGTAATTAAGAAATGATTGGGAAGAGGAAAGACATGGGTGAGAGATCTTTTTGACATCGATTACAATAAAGAATGTTACCTTCACAACTTCACTGCAGAATCTCAACACTTAAAATTAAGCAGCTGGGTTATACATACATACGTATAAAGTGGTAATACTTTGATTACCATGTGATTTCTTACTTCATTGGACTAACAAAAAGATACTTATATATATCATTTGATTGGTTAATAACATCACAATCAAAGATTAACAACACATTAAAACATGATTAAACCCAAATTAAAAAGCTAAAAAATAACAAAATACTTTTTATTTTTATTTTTTACCCTCTTTTAACATTTCCAAGCTGAGACAGCAACAAGTTCTCTCTTCTGCCAACATAACACGAGCGAAGACTGTCTCTTGTCCAAATGAAACCCTCTCATCGGATTCCTCTGCAGCAAATACTCCGCCTGCGTCTCCGCCGTCTGACTCATCGCCACCGCAGTAAACCCACACTGTCCAAACAAGCTTCTCCACGGCGGAGATTTCTCCATCCAACGGTAACGATTAGTCAACAGTCTCTGCATCCACGGCTGCACGCAGAACCTCTCGATACTCGTAACAGCTTCCTGACTACTATTCGGTGACTCGAGAGACTCGAGGAAAGATGTGTAGTACTGAAGCGCGTCGACCACAGCGTTGGGAAACGGCGCGTCGGGGATAGTGTCTGAGCAAACGACGACGTTTGGAGAGATTTGTTTGAGGAAACGGAGGATTAACGGAAGGTAACCGGAGATAACCGAACTGATTGGGAGATTCACAGCGATTGCTTCTTTCTCAGATGATCGAATCAGAGAGAGAGGTGGATTCAGGAGCGTCTCCATGTTCAGCATCTCCATCTCGAACGTTACTCCGGTCTCTCCGGCGAAGGCTCTGAGATTCTCTTCGGTGAACCGGAGCTCGAACTCGTCGGAGACGGTTGAAGGAGAGGAGAAAGATGTAATCTTTAGCGATGATAACGATGATCTGTTCGCGAGTTCTTGAATCAGAGACGACCATTGACCGCCGTAACCGACGTCGAAATCGACAATGTGGATCCGGTCGAACCGGTCCAAGGACTCGAGGATGGTCTGGTTTGCTGTGAAGTTAACGAATTGGAGAAACGGCGACGTTTCGGAGAAGGCTCGGTAGGCAGCGATTTTAAGGAGTAGCGAATGAGGAGACGGTTGGGAGTCTTGGAGTAGAGATTGGAGAGATTCTGTTACGTAGAAAGCCGCTCTTTGAAACGGAGGTTTCGGATTGTTAAGGTTGTTGCTGAGGTTGTGATTGAGCCGCGCCAATATCCCTTGCGCGAGTACGGGACTGTTGTTATCGGTTCCGGTTAGCTCCGCCGCCGCGTTGAATAGCTGCTCGGTGATCACCGCCGTTGATTCGGGGCCAGCTAGCTTCTGCGGCGGGTCGTGACCCGGATCCGAGAACGGGAAGCCCCAGTGGTGAGAAACGGGTTGACCCGAGTTGAGTCTTTTCGCCGGCGGAGACGACCCGCCGGAGAAGAAACACGGGTCCGGGTCCGGGTCCGCCGTGATCTGAAACTTCACGTCTTCTTCTTCCGGCGGCGGAGGCGGCTCGTCGAGAGGGAAGCCGTAGCCGAAGAGTGGATTCGGGTCGGATCCAGAACCCGGGTCGAAGCCCGTGAACTCAGAGCCCGGATCGGACATAATCAGTCTGAAGATGCTCTGCTCTTGTCCCGGGGAACCGGAGAGAACTCCGTCGAGATCCTCAAAAGTCATCTGATTGCATTTCCCGGCGGCGGCGCCGGGGCCACCGTGAGAGGAAGACAGCGTGGTGGTTGAGGAAGAGAGGAAGGGGCTTGGGCTTCTGCTAGAGTCTAGAACAGAGGTGGGCTCGCTACTACCATTGTTGACACCGACAACACAACAGAGATCTTCACGTGTTCCGTAAGAGAAACCCAGTCCTTGTAGCTCCTCAAAGGGCAGGGGCATGACCAATCTAAGAGAGAGAGAGAGAGAGGTTGAGTTAGAGAAGAAACAAAACCCTAGATCTCAGAAGAGAAGAAGATGAAAGCTTGAAACTGAGATTGGCGCCCACATTTTTCTTTAGTCTAATCTCATGCGTCGTGTCTTCCCTCTACAATAACATACCAAAGTGATGATCTTATTCATCAATGCCCGCTCTCTCTCTCTAGATTTTGTTTTTCCCTGTGTGTGGTGCCTTGTGTCTGTAGATTTACTTATCTACATCTGTATCATTTCATATTCCCCTCTCTCTCTGTTAAGCCTACTCGTATTTACAGCGCGTGGTTCTTACTCTCTCTAGGGACATTCATTTGTATTTTTCTCGTATTTTGACTTCAAAATTCGTATTTATGTGATCTGTTCTTTTGGCAAATAGCTCTGAATTTGCTAAGAAAATATTTGACGTTTGCAAAAAGAGAAAGTTTAATGTAAGATTGAGACTCTACTTGCATTATTCAAACTTTGATTTACCATTACTGTTTTATTTCTCGTTGAATATATGTCTAAATCAAATCATAGTACTGACCAATAAATAGTATACGACATTACTATTTGCTCACGATTTTCACATATTAAAAATATTTATATACTAATTGTATTATTTATAATTTTTATCAAAATTCTTATGCCTTACTCTTTAAAAAGTGATTTTGTTATCTACAATATGATACAAACATTTACTAATCAACTAAAACTAAATTTTCAACGCTTTATAATTATTCTACAAAATCAACTCTAATTAATTTTTCTGCTAATAAATATTAGATACTTTGTTATTCACTTGATATATCATGGATCAATAATGGCAGTGTCAGTGGCTTAGGGTGGAGTCTTAAAGATCAAATGGGCGTAGAATACTTCGGATTACGGGCGTATAACAAGAGCCTCTCAGCTTTACATGCTGAGATGGAAGGATTACTTTGGGCAGCCGCATGTATGAGAGACAGGAGGATCACTTCGGTACGGTTCGAGACGGACTGCTTGGACTTAGTGGACATGATTACAAACCCGATGGACTGGCCAGCATTCGCGACAGAGTTCGAAGAGTTCCAGAGGTTACAAGATGATTTCGAGGATGTGAGACTATCTCATATTCCTCAGAGTCAGAATGGCCGGGCAGACGCGTTAGCGAAAGAGGCAAGATCCAGAGATTATATTTTCTCCCATATAGATCAGACCCGGACAGATGGAGATGCTCCTCGGAGAATCGACTCGTCTGTTCTCCACTTGATCTAGCTTAGATGGGAAGACGACAAAAAAAAAAAAAAAAAAATTCTATTATGCTAAGATTTGTAGTGTCTAAAAACAAAAACGGTATTGATCCTCTGTGATTTTAAAAAGACAATACATGTCTCAAGTAAATACCTTCGACAAACTGGTAATATCTTTGTCATTGCAATTAAATCAAAAATATATATGAAGGAAATCAAATAACTCATAAATCACCAAGGTTGGAATTGTTGAGGGTTTTGTGTGTATGAACGAAGGGGGAGACATTGCTTATATGATTGTCATAAAGCCAATTCCATGTATTTGTTTCTTTTCTAACCAATTAAGACGGAATAGATTAGTCATATTAATTGGATATTACAATAACAGGAGACATGTTTTTTCAACACAAACAAGAAAAAGCCATGTGAACTTCCACCATCTTTGTAATCTGCCTAACATATATTGTATTAAATTATAGATTTTTTGCTTTTTGTTATGTTTACGGTTTAAAAATACCAAATTGCGTATATTTACTTAACTTAATTTCTAGCTGGGCTGGCTAAAGGAAAGACATATAGACCGAATGTTACCTTGCATACATATTAGACTATTTCTAATGTATTCTTTTATTTTTACCTCTAAAATAAAGTATCATCTCTAAAATAGAGATGAATTTCTCTCTAATGTATATTTCTATTGTTGCCTCTATAATTGAATAATTTCAAAATATTATATTTTAATTTTACAAGAAATGTCTTTTATTTATAAAAATTGATAACCAACCCTATTTACTTTTAACTTTTAAAAGATTTTCATAAAATTATGAATTTTTTAAAAGTAAAGTTTTATTAAAAGACTATTAGGTAAATAAAAATGTAATTCCATTATAACAAAAACTTTATTTCTCTATACAATAATTACTTTGATTATAACTATAAAATTTGAAAGTTAAAGAACTGATTTGAAAAAAAAATATGACTATATAATTGAGGAATGCTATTTTTTCTCTATAAATAGAAAAAAAAATAGCAATATCTATTTTAGAAGTGAAATAAAGGTGGGATGGAACACATTTGACTCTATTATAACATATAGAATTATAGAGGTGAAAATAATAATGAGTTGTAGATGTTCTTAGACCATTTCCATTGGTTTACTTTGTTTTTTCCTTTAAAATAGAGTGATTTTATAGTAGAGTTGGATGTTGCTCCAATGATACTTTATTTTATAGTGAAAAATAGAGTGATGAACAAAGAAAAAAATATATAGAGTAAATATATTTTTTACTCTATTATAGAATAGAAAATAAAATGTCATTTAAACATTTTTACTCTGAACTCTATTTTATAATGAAAAAATATATTGAGATTGGAGATACTCCAGCGTACTCGTGATTCATTATGATTTAACTTAATTTAAACAAATGTTTTTAATTTTAGTGAATAAAAGAAAAAAATATCCCGACTCTTGAAAGTAAAATAATAAAAAAGGAGTAAATGATATTATCCCGGTAATTATTGAGTGGAAACAAGTGTGTGTTTTTCTTTGTTTCAAATAGTAATCAGAGCAATATAAAAATATTCCACTTCATTGATAAATTATATGTAAATTTAGAGTAATACAATACTTATAGTATATATTTACTCCACAGTGACCAATTAATAACAGCCTATAAGTTTTAACTGTTTCTAGAGTAATACAATATATGTTGATTTTCTACCTCCGATTTTGCTGTCTAAACCGGTGATTTCTTAGTAGAGTAGTTGATGTTATTTAAAAACAAATTTCAGTTTTTATGTTAAAGAAAATAAAAAAGAGATAACTTCGATGAATCACCAGCTAAAAATTTTCTTACCAGTGGTCTAGTTAGTATTTCATAAATAAAATGGAGTAAAAATGTGAAAATATGAAAATAAATAGATAAAATGGAATAAATGTTATTAATCTGATAAATAATAGAGTGAAAATAAGTGTGTGCTTTTCTTTGTTTAAATAATATTGAAAGCAGTATTTCACTTAGCTGATAAATTATAGTTAAACTTAGGGGGTGATTGGTAGTTGATGTAGGTGCTGTCCACAATCCTATTTATTTTTATAGCACCAAATTTAGAGCAATCAAGCTTTAATTTTTTTTTTTGAAACCACAGCTCTTGAAATAACCTACAGCTGTACAAGTGCTCTGCAGAGTCAAATATCCAAAGCAATTGTTTAGTGCTTTCCATAAAATTTTACAGCAATAAAATCTAAAGCCACAATAAAAAGTCTGTAGATTTTTTTTTACATCAAAAATTTAAAAGCTACAGTCATTACCAATCGGACCCTTAATGTAATACAAGACTTAGAGTAAAAAAATTACTTTATAATGACCAATCAGTCTGTCACAGCCTAAAAGTTTTGATCGTTTCTGGTCAAGAAAGTTTCAATTGATATGTTAAGGAATTTCGAAAGAGGGGTAACTTAGATGAATCATGTCATATCCAAATTAAAGTCACAATCCAAAACAAGGACAGTTTAATTGTTATATGTAACCAGTTATGTTATTTTTGTTGGTTTATGATTGGTTATCAATACTTATTATGATGCACACACTGCTACACACAACCAATAAACCTGGTTCGAATAAAAAAAGATATAGCGACGGCGGAAACAAAACATAAAGTAAAAGATGGTGAACAGATTGTATGAGCTTATAATTTGTCATGACAACAACCAACAGAACCATGTAGTACTAACCTTATGTTTGCTGGTCAAACTATATAGTATTTGTGATTGGCACATTATTAACGTCCCTAAGTTGTAATTTATAAAATCTAGAAACAGTTGACACCAAATTATTAGACAAACAAATCCGACCGGGGCATGGCAGTGTTACTATTCTATTATAATTTATAAGGAGTTCATCTAAATTATTTAATACTAATTAACAAATAAGGTTACGTCAGCTATGAAATTATGTCGATTATGTTCTAGAATTTAGATGACTACTGTTAAAGCTTAGTTTTCAAATCCGTTGACAACTAAAAGTTCAGTAATTTTGGAAGCGAAGAATTTAATCTTGTTCCATTGTTTATTAATCCAAATATAATCCGAGTTGGTCATAGATGTTAGCTGGTTCGCTAATTGCTAGTCAATAATCCCTCTCCCTCATTTCTTGCAATGGATTTATGGATACTTCTTTTTCGTAAGAAACTCAATTTTGGAAAATAGACGAAATGTATTTTAAGTTTTGGAATTTAAGAAGATCTATTTTTTTTCATCTCATATTGATGGTAACTTGTTTGGGGGTTTATGGAATCGTTTGAACTTCATATCTCCTGTTAACTAACTATGGGCCTTGGTCCATAGCTTAACCACTAAATTGTCTTTGTTAAATCAGTTAAAGTTTAAAACGTTCCTTAAGTCACGTTTACTTGCCAAAGAAACCAATCAAATATTACCTCCATAAGCTTGCAGTAATCTAAAAGGAAAGAGGAATCGCGATGTTTAATTCGGGTTCAGTTCGTTAACATTCCCGGATCAGGCCCATGGTATATGTTGGGCTTTACCAAGACAGTGATGGGTTTTGTTTGTACTTGATCCGTAGCCGACATGGCATTAAAAGATAAATCACATGGAGAAGAGACACGTGTCGAACTTAACGGCAATAGCGGCTTCGGGTTGTGGTTAGGGCACGATCTTTCGTAAAGCAAACATAAAAACAGAGCGGTGATGGTCCCACGCACACTTGTCTGCTGCATTGTGGGACCCCACTTTGCTAACATGGACCCACACGTTCTTTGCTCTTTTCTTATTTCCATAAAATGTTTAATCCCATGTCAACTCATACCCAATAACCCAAGTCTAATCTTATTGCATTATTTGACAAAACGCACATAATCGTCTCATCATGTACATAGATGTGTCTTTTAACCATGCAGATATTTTCTCGTTAGGTAACACGTTTATTAAGGTTTCAAGAAAAGTGTCAAATCACATCATTGAACAAGTTTTCCACCACCATCCGATCAAATCGTTGAGCAAAACTCATGAGCATCAAGTTCTTATCATGTCTGCCAAGTTTAGTGTGAAAATTTATAGACATTTCAGTATTGAACTGCAAGGTTTTAATGAGTAGTACGTTGTGATACTTAATTGGTCTTATATATGTATATTCAGTATAGTTTTGCATGTCTTCAAACCATAATTAAACTTCAAAATCTATATATCCATTGTATTGAACTAAGTCAAACAAATATATATATATATATATATATACACATAAATTGCATGCATTCAACCATATATAGTAACTACAAATTATATTATTTGTATTGAATATAAAATACAAATATCTTTGAGACTTTTGGGGGTTTTAGCAGACACTACCAGTGTCCACTTGTTGTTAACATCAAACTATATATGTCCGTTGTTCATTAGAAGCGTGTGAATTAGTACTTTATTAGCATTAGATATATACTATATAATTGCCATAAAGTCAACGTAATGCAACGAAATACCTAGGTGGCTGTAATGTCATTATGTTCAAGTAGATACGAACAACTAAACATGTATCATGTATAAAATTGACCAACATATATTTCAATGTAAATGATTTAATAATACGTACACATACCCACACAATGAATGAATATCATATACAGGACGTTGCAATACTTGATAGTTATATATTCAATTAATCACAGATAATATATATTATACATGTGTGGTGTTAGACTTTGAATAATGAGTTTAAGTCAATGAATAAGCCATGCGTATGATAAATAAATTAAACAAACTTGGTTCAATGTTTCTGTGAAAAGAAACGTAGGTTTTACCTGTCAGAAATGCAACAATCCGTTTGGAGAATGTTTTGGCAGAAAAAAAAAACTGCTAACCTTTTTGTCAATCGCCATTAGAAATATCGATCTTACCGCGTATGCTAAGGTTCCCGAGAAACATACACATGAAGTGAATGAAAGACGAGTTATAGGGGACAAAAGTTAACAAGGTAGCGTAAAACCATGCAAAGTGTTTGAAGGCTCCAACGTAGAGACAAAGAGTTAGGAGCTAAAAACCGCTTCTTGGGATAAACAAAAGAAGCATATGCATCAAAAACCCTAATCCTACTTTTTGCACGTTTCAATTACCAGCTAGATTTTTGCTCCATTTATTAATACAAATATAGATATATACAAAAAATAACTAAGCGGTGTCAATCTGAGGATGCTATAACTACGAGAGAGAAGACACAAGTTTGGTCTTTTCACTTTTGCTTGGAAGGTTTCTCTGGTTTGCATCAGTGAATCCTTCATAGACATAAGAGGGGCCACACAGACACCCTAATCTGACCATCGCTACAGTTTTCTTCTTCTCACTCAGACATTTGCATGTTCTCTTCTTCTCCTCTACCATCACAATATCTTCAAAACGTCATATCTCTCTCCATCTCTCTATATATATAGGTCTGCAACTGTCTCGGTTATAGTCCAAGTCATATATCTTTCTTGGTCTCTATTACTGGTATGGATCCGTTGAGGACTACTTGCTTCTATTTCCTTTGTATCGTCTTTGTCATCCTTTCTCCGAGTTGCTTATGCGATTCTCGCCGTCTTGGACCCATGGAGAAGAAGCTTGGTGTGAATCGTGACCATTTAATTGCGGAGGTAATCCCCTTTGCTTTCTTATGTTAGAGCCTGAGTTATTTTCAATGATGTTAGGGGTTTTTTCGTGTGTGTGCAATATATATAGGGTATCTTCTTAAGAAAACGTTTTGGCTAATTCACATACGCATATATATAGTATATTATATAACAAAACACGGATTCAAGTATATCATGATCGTTGATACTAGCATGTGCACAATCCCTTAAGAATGCATGTTGGTTCATTGTGTATTAGGTACGTTATCTTTGAATATGCCTATTTGACAAAACATAAAGAAGCTTTAAATATACTTGTTTTTAACATATAGATGAACTGAATTTCATATTTTCTTTCTCTTCAAACCAAATCTATTTATATTTATGATTTGTAGGCATGGTCCAAATTAACGTACTATTTAAAGTCAACACTAGAAGTTTGGGAGCAGATTATATGGTCAACTAGTACCGTAACTAGTTTCTCTTATATTTCATAGAATCTCATGTATTGTGATCGGGTTTGTACTAACCATAAAACGTACTTAGTGCACTTATATAGAACTATAAACCAAAAGAAAAATAAAAGCTAATTAATCATACACATATATAGGGATAGGGATGGCAATTGGGCTCTCCCGTCCCGTCCCGTCCCGACCCTCTGCGGGCTTCTCTTCTGGCGGTACACGGCGGGACCGTCCCGCGCGGGACGCGGTCCTGAAATAGCTGACCAATCCCGTCCCGCGAAATGTGTAAGCCTTCGCGGGCTGTCCCGCGGGACGTCACAGAAAACACCATTCTAGCTGCTTCAAGCTGCTTCTGCTTCGAGCCATTACTTCAGCTGAACCGTGTTGTTTGAATTGGTCGTGTATAGGACTAGGGATGGCTTTTATACGACCATGCCTCTGTCTCTAGTCGTGCAGTTAGGATTATGGTGGTGTATTCGAGTAAGATTATAGTCGTGCAGCTGAACCGTGTTGTTTAAATGATTGCAAAGTCACTTTGTTGATAACAAAAAGAAAAGCAATTGGATTTTCATATTGTCTTAACCAAAACACCAATGTAATAAAGCCAAAAAAACCCAAGCATTGTAGTCAAACAAATCCAAGAAATTGAAACAAAACAAAACAGCAAATCAAGAAAAATATCAGACTTCCGCATCATCATTTTCTTCATTGGCAATGGAGTCAAAAGATGGTAATGTCTCCTCTGCAGGATCAATTTCGTCTTCTGTAAATTTTAAAAAGTTGGAATTAATTAGTGTTTAAGATAATGATACTATACAAGTAATTATAATGTGAGATATTTACCATGTTCATAAGCCTCATATCCTTTGATCCAATTCCTAGTGCATATCAGAGCTTGCACATTTTTTGGGAGTAAACGGCTCCGGTATTTGTTAAGAACTCGCGATCCAATACTAAAGGAGGACTCTGAAGCCACTGTTGTGATAGGAATGCTGAGCAGATCACAAGCCATTGCAGCCAAATCACCATAACGATGAGTGTTAGTTTTCCAGAATTGGAGAATGTCCAAGCTCTCTAAACTATCAATGTCCAAAGGAGGTTCATCAAGATAAGCTTCTAGAGCTGTCTTTCCAGTAGCAGCTCCGTTGACTTTGCGAAATTTAAAGAATTCCTATGAAATTATAGAAAAAAAACAAGAAACGATTTAAAAAAAAACCAGAAAGTTTATACTTTAAAAAAAAAAGAAACGATTTAAAAAAAACAGAAAGTTGATACTTTAAAAACGATTTTAAATACTCACTTGGTAGTTTCCAAACAGTCCCATGGAACCTGCAGAAGTGACATTTTGTGGAACCGTCTCACGTGGCTCCGTAGACGGTGAGTTAGCCTTGGATTTTTTGTCGTAAGACTCGAACAAAATACTCAGCTTCTGGCGCAAGTTCTTCAACTTCACATCACGTGTACTCATGTCAAGCTTCCCTAAGCAACACTCCACAATTGAAAGCTTGAAACGTGGATCAAAGACTGCTGCCATTGCAAAAACACCACTAACTTCATCCCAATACTTATCAAATTTCTCTTTCATTGGTGGCACCATTTTTCGGACGATCTCATCCTCGCTGCACTCATTCATTTGAAGCCACTCATGGATGGACCAAACTTGATAAAAATACAAGTTCGAGGTGGGGTAATTAGCACCTGACATCAGTTTTGTGATCTCTGCGAAAGGGCACAAAAATTGGCATATCTTATCAGCTCGCGTCCATTCCTCAGCTGTAGGCGCCACTTTATAACCTCTCTTATCAAATGTCTCCAACTTAACAAAAGCTTTACGGAACTTGATGGCTCTTTCAAGCATAAAGTAAGTCGAGTTCCATCTTGTCTGCACATCCAAGATCAGACCCGCGTTTTCAGTTATGCCTGCAGCATTCACGCATTTTTCAAACAACTCTTCCCGCGCTTCCGATGCTAGCACATACTTAATACTCTCTCTAACTTTGTGCAAAGCGCCTCCAATAACCTTCAAACCATCTTGCACTATCAGGTTAAGGATGTGAGCAGCACATCTGACATGAAAAAATTCTCCTCCACATAACAAATCATCATTTAACAACAGCTGCGATTTGACTATGTCTTGCATCGAGTCATTACTTGAAGCATTATCCAATGTGATAGAGAAAACCTTCTTGTCGAGACCCCACTCTTGCAGCGACTCAAGAAGGTGAACCGCAACACTCATTCCGTTATGTGGTGGTGGTAGAGCACTAAATGACAGGATCTTGCTGTTCAACTTCCAATTCCGATCAATGTAATGTGCTGTCACACACATGTATCCTTCACGTTTCAGTGATGTCCACAAGTCGGAAGTGAAGGAGACTCGTCCAGGAAGACTCGCTAACTCACGTTTCAGTGTCTCTCTCTCGCTTTCATACAAACGATAAACATCTGATTTCGCCGTGTTTCGACAGATGAATTGGACATCAACATTCAAATACTTCCATGTCTCTCTCACTCTTTCATACTCCACGTAAGAGTATGGTAGATCATGCTGGACAATTGTCTTTGCTACCAACTGCCTAAACACAGTATGATCGTACTTGCGAGCTACTACTTTACCCTCGGTATTGAGTTGTTGCTGCCTTCCTCCATTCCTTGGGTACATTTTACATCTCCCTCGATGTCTCCTCAACCCACTTGTTCCATGCGAGTGAGAATACCACGCATACTCATTCTTGCAATGATTGCATACAGCTTTCAAATCTCCATTTGGTTTTTCAACCACAGTGAAATCCTTCCAAACGTCTGACCATTGCCTATTCTCCATCTCTTCCAAATTGATTTCAGCCTCATCCAACTCAACTTCTTCGAAATCATCATCAAAATCCGGTATATCCTCATCAATCTTCTTCTTATTCTTCTGCGACCGACTAGAGGAGCCCTTCTTTTTTCGCGCCTCACTAGACAAGGGCTGAGTTGATGCCTTTCTTCTTCCTCCCCTAATCAGGGCTTTCAACGGAACATTCTTCTGACTACGAGCCCGTGCGGACGAGCCACTACCACCATCCAGAGTGGATTGTAACATGGGCTTCCGCTTGGCTGTTCCATAAGTTGTTTGTCTGCGAGGCTTGGTTGATTGGGTTGGAGGTGTGATTTCAACATCAGATTCTTCTTCTGAATCGACCAGACTAATCAACTTTCTTTTCCGTGCTTGCTTCTTTCCATCATCAGCCTCATCAGCTCTCAGATAGTAGCTCGCAAGCACGGAAAAGAAAGTTGATTAGTCTGGTCGATTCAGAAGAAGAATCTGATGTTGAAATCACACCTCCAACCCAATCAACCAAGCCTCGCAGACAAACAACTTATGGAACAGCCAAGCGGAAGCCCATGTTACAATCCACTCTGGATGGTGGTAGTGGCTCGTCCGCACGGGCTCGTAGTCAGAAGAATGTTCCGTTGAAAGCCCTGATTAGGGGAGGAAGAAGAAAGGCATCAACTCAGCCCTTGTCTAGTGAGGCGCGAAAAAAGAAGGGCTCCTCTAGTCGGTCGCAGAAGAATAAGAAGAAGATTGATGAGGATATACCGGATTTTGATGATGATTTCGAAGAAGTTGAGTTGGATGAGGCTGAAATCAATTTGGAAGAGATGGAGAATAGGCAATGGTCAGACGTTTGGAAGGATTTCACTGTGGTTGAAAAACCAAATGGAGATTTGAAAGCTGTATGCAATCATTGCAAGAATGAGTATGCGTGGTATTCTCACTCGCATGGAACAAGTGGGTTGAGGAGACATCGAGGGAGATGTAAAATGTACCCAAGGAATGGAGGAAGGCAGCAACAACTCAATACCGAGGGTAAAGTAGTAGCTCGCAAGTACGATCATACTGTGTTTAGGCAGTTGGTAGCAAAGACAATTGTCCAGCATGATCTACCATACTCTTACGTGGAGTATGAAAGAGTGAGAGAGACATGGAAGTATTTGAATGTTGATGTCCAATTCATCTGTCGAAACACGGCGAAATCAGATGTTTATCGTTTGTATGAAAGCGAGAGAGAGACACTGAAACGTGAGTTAGCGAGTCTTCCTGGACGAGTCTCCTTCACTTCCGACTTGTGGACATCACTGAAACGTGAAGGATACATGTGTGTGACAGCACATTACATTGATCGGAATTGGAAGTTGAACAGCAAGATCCTGTCATTTAGTGCTCTACCACCACCACATAACGGAATGAGTGTTGCGGTTCACCTTCTTGAGTCGCTGCAAGAGTGGGGTCTCGACAAGAAGGTTTTCTCTATCACATTGGATAATGCTTCAAGTAATGACTCGATGCAAGACATAGTCAAATCGCAGCTGTTGTTAAATGATGATTTGTTATGTGGAGGAGAATTTTTTCATGTCAGATGTGCTGCTCACATCCTTAACCTGATAGTGCAAGATGGTTTGAAGGTTATTGGAGGCGCTTTGCACAAAGTTAGAGAGAGTATTAAGTATGTGCTAGCATCGGAAGCGCGGGAAGAGTTGTTTGAAAAATGCGTGAATGCTGCAGGCATAACTGAAAACGCGGGTCTGATCTTGGATGTGCAGACAAGATGGAACTCGACTTACTTTATGCTTGAAAGAGCCATCAAGTTCCGTAAAGCTTTTGTTAAGTTGGAGACATTTGATAAGAGAGGTTATAAAGTGGCGCCTACAGCTGAGGAATGGACGCGAGCTGATAAGATATGCCAATTTTTGTGCCCTTTCGCAGAGATCACAAAACTGATGTCAGGTGCTAATTACCCCACCTCGAACTTGTATTTTTATCAAGTTTGGTCCATCCATGAGTGGCTTCAAATGAATGAGTGCAGCGAGGATGAGATCGTCCGAAAAATGGTGCCACCAATGAAAGAGAAATTTGATAAGTATTGGGATGAAGTTAGTGGTGTTTTTGCAATGGCAGCAGTCTTTGATCCACGTTTCAAGCTTTCAATTGTGGAGTGTTGCTTAGGGAAGCTTGACATGAGTACACGTGATGTGAAGTTGAAGAACTTGCGCCAGAAGCTGAGTATTTTGTTCGAGTCTTACGACAAAAAATCCAAGGCTAACTCACCGTCTACGGAGCCACGTGAGACGGTTCCACAAAATGTCACTTCTGCAGGTTCCATGGGACTGTTTGGAAACTACCAAGTGAGTATTTAAAATCGTTTTTAAAGTATCAACTTTCTGTTTTTTTTAAATCGTTTCTTTTTTTTTTAAAGTATAAACTTTCTGGTTTTTTTTTAAATCGTTTCTTGTTTTTTTTCTATAATTTCATAGGAATTCTTTAAATTTCGCAAAGTCAACGGAGCTGCTACTGGAAAGACAGCTCTAGAAGCTTATCTTGATGAACCTCCTTTGGACATTGATAGTTTAGAGAGCTTGGACATTCTCCAATTCTGGAAAACTAACACTCATCGTTATGGTGATTTGGCTGCAATGGCTTGTGATCTGCTCAGCATTCCTATCACAACAGTGGCTTCAGAGTCCTCCTTTAGTATTGGATCGCGAGTTCTTAACAAATACCGGAGCCGTTTACTCCCAAAAAATGTGCAAGCTCTGATATGCACTAGGAATTGGATCAAAGGATATGAGGCTTATGAACATGGTAAATATCTCACATTATAATTACTTGTATAGTATCATTATCTTAAACACTAATTAATTCCAACTTTTTAAAATTTACAGAAGACGAAATTGATCCTGCAGAGGAGACATTACCATCTTTTGACTCCATTGCCAATGAAGAAAATGATGATGCGGAAGTCTGATATTTTTCTTGATTTGCTGTTTTGTTTTGTTTCAATTTCTTGGATTTGTTTGACTACAATGCTTGGGTTTTTTTGGCTTTATTACATTGGTGTTTTGGTTAAGACAATATGAAAATCCAATTGCTTTTCTTTTTGTTATCAACAAAGTGACTTTGCAATCATTTAAACAACACGGTTCAGCTGCACGACTATAATCTTACTCGAATACACCACCATAATCCTAACTGCACGACTAGAGACAGAGGCATGGTCGTATAAAAGCCATCCCTAGTCCTATACACGACCAATTCAAACAACACGGTTCAGCTGAAGTAATGGCTCGAAGCAGAAGCAGCTTGAAGCAGCTAGAATGGTGTTTTCTGTGACGTCCCGCGGGACAGCCCGCGAAGGCTTACACATTTCGCGGGACGGGATTGGTCAGCTATTTCAGGACCGCGTCCCGCGCGGGACGGTCCCGCCGTGTACCGCCAGAAGAGAAGCCCGCAGAGGGTCGGGACGGGACGGGACGGGAGAGCCCAATTGCCATCCCTACACATATACACAACGATACTAATTATTTTTCCATGGCACAGAACAACGAAGAAATTACAAAACAAGGCGTTCCTTCAACAAACGTGGCGAAAACCTTATTGAGTGAAGCACCGATCGAACATGACGTAGCTAACCATGGTCAGATAAATGGGAATAGTACGAAGGACGGTTTCAGGGTAAAACGTGCTTCACTAGACAAAACCGTGCCGTCCAAAAGAGTCTCGAGAACTTGGAAAGTTCCTAAATATTCAAAGAAGCAGCCTAGATCAGATCACGAACATCCAGCATTCAGTCTCGACTACATGCAGCCCAGCACCCATCCGCCTCATCATAATTAACTTTCTCTTGATCAAATTTCTACATTTTGACTCGTTTAATGTGGTCACAAACGACCTAGTTTGAAGCTTTATATAAAATATACTATATGTTAAATAAAATAAACTAGTAAAGCAGGTTCTTGATGTTGTACGATACTACTCCGGTTGCATTTCTTGATTTTGTGACTATATCACGCATTCGTGCGCATATATCGATCATGGTGCACTACTATATTTACTCGTCTCTATATACATGCATGGTTACCTCTCTTTTGAATTTTTTTTTTTTGTTGTTAAAGTAGTCCTTTGAATGTTATGTTAATACTAAATAAGAATGTACTTTTGTTGTTGTAAAAAATTTCGTGATATTAGACTAACTTACTAACGATTGATTGATCATGATTCAAAATTTAAAAAGCAGCGAAAATTTTGATATACTTGATGGTTACATAGCTATAAGTTCTGATGGCATTAAAACTTTGCATAAGCAAGTTTGTAGTATGTACATATGTCAGTCAGTAAAGTTGGAGCCGAGGAAACAAAAGATTGCCCATAGTGACAAAAACCATATAAATTTCATTTGGCACACATGATGGTTGTGCATGGTGTTCGGTGTCTCGTTCGAATTAGTTGGTTCAGATTTTTGGTGCCATGTTCGTAAGTTCCGTTCGGTTTTACTATTTCCAGTTCATGTTAGTTATTTGGGTTCGGTTTGGATTGAATTACAACCAATACATATTTGAAACACCCAAAATTTGAATTAAAAAAACTATTAAGATGGATATTTGAATCACCCAAAATCTAAATTAGGTCAATCTTAAAATTTTAGTATTTGTGATTTGTTTCCTTTTTAACGTATACTAGATTCTGATCCACGCATCTGCGTGGATGTTTTCTAAAAAAATTATATTGTTCAAATTTTCTTTTACCTGTTTGTAGAGCTGGTCAAAAAATAATGAAAAGTAAATAGTTAAAGTAGCTAAACGATATTCAAAACACCAAAAAATACTTAAAATATTTTTTTCTCACAAAAAGCAAAAATACTTAAACGATATTCAAAACACCATAAAATACTTAAATTTAGGTATTTTTTCTTAAATTGCTCAAATTTATATGTTATATTATTTTTATTTTTAGATTTTAAGAAATGTAAATTATATATGAATTTTAAAAAATTTAAAATAATTTAAACGGTTTATCTGAACCCGAACAAAGCTCTTAAAGATCCGAACCAAACGATAATGGGTAACTAAAAGCCCACCTCTACATCATTGATTTATATATTTTTACCACTTACCAATTTTTAAAATATGTTTACTATAATTTTCTAAGTTATATGAATCAATTTTATTTTTTATTTTAAATTATCATTTGTTTTAGTTGTTTATATATATCTTGATGGGTCAGAACTGAAATGTAGATTTGTAACAATAATGGTAAATTATCATTATTCGTTTGTTTATATATTATTTATTGAAAATTACCAGAAATACTACATTCATAGTTACACTTTTTATGTTTACACTAACCATTTTTACCCTCACTTTTAATGAAGGATAAAAAAAATTATATATTTAAGGTTTACTAATCCAGACTTAGAGGTGGAGAAGAGTTTTGGAATGTAAAATTAAGGATTCTAATAAATATATAAATAAATACTTAAAAAATATAAAACAGAATTAAAAAAATCATTTCAAACATAATTTTTCGATTTTTAAAAAGCAGTTTTGAAAGAAAAAAAATCAAAAAACAAAAAAATTATAAAAAAAAGTTTGAATTTGAAAAAGTATAATTCGAAAACATAAAAAATTATTTTTTTATCTATTTAAATAATTATTTATTATATATATAGATAACAAGTGTATAAGAGCATGATTATAGCTGCCGATTTCTTTAAAAACTCTTTTTTTTAGTTTGAAAAAAAAAAATAACCAATCGCGGGCCGCCACATGTCAGTAGGGCCCGCAAACAGTGCAATAAACACTCCAAAATTGATCCTTATTTCATATGTTTTATGATCGATTATTAACCTTTTTGTGGGGTACACACTCTAAAAAACCCACTAGGACCCCGCAATAAAGATGGTCTAAAAGTCTTTTGACACTTAATGAAGATTGTATTTTTGAAAATGTTCTTTTAGTGGTGGTAAAGATGAATAATGGTACCATGAAATTGACAAACATGAAATTCTCTCATTATTTATTTATTATCATAATTCATTACTTATGTCAAATTTACATTTTTAGTTCTTAATAGAATATATAAATAGGTATTAGATGATATTTTTATAATAAAATTATTCACATTTATTATATATATTTTCTTAAAATATGTATTTTGTGCAATATGTTATATTTTAAACTATATTAGATAAAATATGTTAATTCCTTTATTACTTTTAATTATATATACATTGTCTTTGGGATTCATATTAATCTATTGTACTAAACCCACATAATCATACAAGTAATCAAAATGGGTAATTATGATATAATAGTAACAAATATGGGATAAAATAATTAAAAATTTTTATAAGCCCAATTTGGTGAGCAAACAAGAAAAAATGGGGGGGGGGGGGGGGGGGGGGTGGGGAGGATAAGTTTTAAATAGGTACGTGGAATATTGGTTTTAATGTAACTGAAATTTATGATTTAATCGATAGATTTCTAATTTATTTTATAGTATACATATAAGGAATCTTATTATATAAAGTTAGGTTTTTCAAAATTGCTAATTAGCATGATCGCGACATGTGTAAATAATTTTTTTAAGATTGCAACATGTGTCAAAAAATAATCTCTTTTCTTAGGATTTAAAAGAGATTTAAAAAACAAAAGTTATTATTACAAAAATATCTTTTTATGATTATTTTTAACATTTTGGAAAAGAAAAATTACTATTACATAGTCTTTTACAATTATATATTGTTAAAATTATTGGATAGTAATTTTTATTTTTTTAAATCCTAAACAAGTAAATAATTATAAAAATTTATTTGAAAGTAATTTTTTGTTAAAAAAAGTATAATTTTCGTTTTTAAACATAATAAAGAAAGAAGATTGTAAAAAAAAAATATTTGCTAAAAAAAAAACTAAAAAAGCAAATTATGAAATCCTACAAATACAAGATATTATTTAATAAAATCAAAAAGTAAAACTGACTATAAAATAAGTAATATTTCTTTTTTAAAAGCCTAAACAAAAGAAAATTGTAAATGTTATACTATTATATTGCTATTACATAGTCTTTTACAATTATATATTGTTAAAATTATTGGATAGTAATTTTTTTTTTAAAATCCTAAACAAGTAAATAATTGTAAAATTTTATTTGAACGTAATTTTTGTTTTAAAATATATAAATTTAGTTTTTAAAAATAATAAAGAAAAAAAAAATTGTAAAAGAAAAATATTAACTAAAACAAATCTAGAAAAAACGAATTATAAAATCCTACAAGTACAAAAAATTATTTAATAAAAATCATAAAGGAAAACTAAATATAAAATAAATAATATTTATTTTTCTAAAGCCTAAACGAAAGAAAATTCTAAAAATATTACTATTTTTTTACTATAAATAACAAATTTCCTTTTTATACATAATTGTATGTTAATAATTTATAAATAAAAAATAGCTACAAATATTTCACAACTATATTTAGGTTTTAGTTCCACATATTATTTTCAAAAAAAAGTTATTTACGAGAAAAATATTACCTAAGTATTTTCTTTTAATTTCTTGATACAACTCAATTTTCCTTATAATCTTATTACATTACGATGCTAACGTAATTTTTTCAATTATGATGTGTTGTCGTTTATTAGTATGTGTGAATATAAAAGTATGATAGATATGTGTTTATACGTATAAGACAAAATATTAAATTCATTAAACAGAAAATTTTATTAAAAATAAATTGATTTTATACAAATTTTAAACAAAAATGAATTAGAGTATCCTACCTATATAAGAAAACTTTTAATGAAAAATATTAAATAAAATAATTATAAAATAAGTAAGTTTCCTTTTATAAAAGTCTAAATAGAATAAAATAGTTAAAGAAATATTAACTAACTTTCCTTTTTCATACGTAATTTTGTGTTTAGAAAATTATAAACCAAAATAACTTCAAATATTTCACTCGATATGATTGTTACATGTGCAAATAAAAAATATCATATTGTTAATGTGTTAATAAAAACCTCGCATTACGTAAAAATATTTTTTCTTTCCTAAAATCCTAAATAAAATAGATTTGTAAAGTATTTTTTCCTTTTTTAATCTTGGCCAAATAAGATTTTTTTTAAAAACAAAATCCTTACAAAAGATAATTGTAAAAGTCTATTTAATAGTAATTTTCACTTTTAAAATTTAATGATAGACATGATACTAAAATCTATCTAATTAACAAAGAAAAATTGTTAAAATAGTTGTGATATTGATAAAACGAATTTTGAAAATAGTAACTTCTAAAAATAGTTAATATTAACTGGAAATAATTATTTGATAGTAATTTAATTTTTCTAAATCCTAAACAAAATTAAATTTTAAAATATTATTTAATATTAATTTTTTTTTCTAAAACCCTAAAAAAACTTTAAGAGAATATTTGATATATTTTTAAAAAATTAAAAACAAAAGAGATTTTATCATATTTTTAAGTTGTAACCAAAATAAAATTGTAAAAAGTTATTTGGTAATGTTTTTAAGAAATATTTGATGATGAACATGATACTAAAAATTACTCCCTCTGTTAAAATTAGTTTAGATACGAATTGTATAAACAATATTTTTTAAACTTATTTAATAGTAACTAGAAATAATTATTTGATAAAATTTTATATTTTCTAAAATTTTAAAGAGAAGATAATTGTAAAAATTTATATGATAGTAATTTTCCTTTCCTAAAATCCTAAACAAAAATATAAAAGAGTATTTATATATATATATATATAAGGATTGTATATGAAAAGGAGCCCTTTTAAAAAAAATCCAAACAAAAATAAAATTTAAAATGATTTAATAATAATTTAAAAAAAAATCGATGGCAAGTATGATGTTAAAACTGTTTAATTAACAAAAATAAAAAATTAGGATGTCGTCATGATTGCTATTTATATGTTTTTGGTCATACGAAAATCATACATATGTTTGATATATATTTTCATGTTTGGTCATAAGAAATAAATTATTATTATTATTGTGAGCGAAGTGATTTTTTATGCATTTTGTCAAAAAAATCAAGTTTCATCGCTATCTTATTACATTTTTTTGTTTTTACTATGTAATGTTGTTATAGAAATATATCATTAAGAAATAATAAATGAAGAAAATTATTAAGCATGAGATAAGTTTTAATAAAATATTAAACTATTACATAAGAAAGTGTATGATGTTGTCAATGACTCGATTGACCTTATTTAACTTTCAATTTTGTTCATTCTAATTCTTAATTCGGGTTGGATTGAGTTTAGATTAATAGGGGCTGTAAAAAAAAGAGTTTAGATTAATAGGTATGAGTGTTTTTTCTAGCACTAAGTAGAAAGTTGATAAAAATTTATCTATGCACATGATTATAAAATACAAATATTAACTGGGATTTATGTGTAAAAACGAATTCTTAATTATAAAATAAGTCTCACACAATATATGCAAAAACAATCCTACAAAAAAAATGATTTATTAATTTTATTTCTTTATTAAATTAAAACATCAAACAAAAACCGTTGCAACGCACAGGCTCATATCTAGTATTCTATAAATTAGGCAAGTGCAGATTTTTTATTTAAAAGTTGATATGGATTGGTTATTGTGACTGGAAATTGTCACAAATATAGGAGATGTTATTGGTTAAGGGCTAGTGGTATAAACTTATAACTAGATTTTGACCCGCGCTTGGAAAGCGCGGGGTTGTTGGATTATATTATAATAAAAAGTTTTATTATATCGAAAAACATAATTTTTAACAGCTATATAATCTAAAAATTAGTTTATTTGAGATTTTATATGTACACTTTTACGTAAGTTTCTTTTCGACATGAGAATTATATCCGGATCAAAAAACAAACCGAACCGACCCAAAATTATAGGTTTAGTTCAGGTCCAGAGAAGATAACCTATTGGGTTTTTTTGACCCGCATGTCTTGGTTTGAGCCCGGGTCTTACCCTAGACCCGATCATAAATATGTGTTTATTAGGTATATTTGGATATTCCGAATATGTTTCCGGTATTATGGATATTGTTTTTAAGTTTTTGGTTTACAATTAGAGTTTGATTTCAAGTAAATTTTTCAAATTAAAAAAAAAATTGGGTATTTGGATAAAATTTTGGTTATTTTTCAGTTCATCGTGTCAGATTTTGTATAAGATTTTAAATTTTTAGGTATTTGAATTTTTTTGGTATTTGTTTGGAGTTTCAAATATTTTTCGTGTTTCAGATATTTTTCAGATTTTTCATATATTTTAAATTCTTTTAGGATCTTAAATACCCGAACAGATGTGGACCCATTACGTCCATATCAGGTCCAACAACCTTTTGATATAGATTTTTAATGTTATTGTACAAAAACATGGTTGATGAAATATTTTTCTAAGTAAAGGTATCATAAAAAATAATATTAAGATCTGTTAAAAAATATTTAAAATATTGTATGTTTAGAATGATTAATGTATTATCAGAAAAATAATAAATAGTTATACATAACTCCAACAACTTTTTTATATTAGATTTTTTAGAACTCTTTCCTTTTTAATAGTATTGATTCGTTTTAAGTGAAAATTATATAAAAGTATAATATCTAAACAAATAATTTTCAAAATCTTGTATAATCAATACTGATATCGTGAAGTCAGGTTAGCTTTAATAGAACCAATGAATTTCTTCATTTTTGTGAAGGTAACATGAATATTCAGAAAAATAATTTTTAAATATGAAAATATTATCAAACTATAGACGGTTGAAAGTTTAGTATATGATATGAGATTTTAGTGGGAAAGTTTATATATGATATGATTACTTTATTATAAACAAAATAGGAAGTTCGAATGTACACATATATGTCTTGTAATTTATCTTGCTTTAAATCATATATTATATGATAAAAGTAATAATATAAAACATTAGTTTCAATGCTTTTACGATTAAAATCAAAATAATAAATATAGTAATAGTAATGATTAGGATTTAGGAGTGAGATTTAAATAAATAAAAGAATTGACTAAATTATTGTTAGAGAAATATATATGGTAACATATTGTTAGTATAAATTTAAGGTAAGACCAAAAAATAATGAATTAAATGAAAGGGTCCAAGCAATTTTTATAAGTAGATTTTTATAGACTCCTTCCCTTTTAATAGTATTGATATTAAAGGTGAAGTGAAGGTTAATTTCTAGTTGTACTTCAGTTTTAATAGGTTAGACTGATTTTTGATATTTGCTTTGTTTCAAAACTTTACGGATATCCAGATTTTTCGTATCAAATGAAAGTAAATAACAGATCAAATAAAATTTAACGGATAAAAGGTTCAGCTCTATGTATATACTTTGTTCTCGGCCAAAGAGACTTTAGCTAGTGGTGATGCATTCTATTATCTTGTGTATGGTTAATCTTTGGGTTTCGTTTTCAGGAGAAGAAAGGTCGTGGGCCTCGTGGCTCTCCTCCGCTTTGGTACATAACTGTTGAAGAACTTAGTTCCCTCTCATCGTAAGTACACTTTACTAGTGTTTTATGAAAATGCACATTGAGTTTCTGAGATGTTGTTTCCCTGAAAACAAAACCCAAAGATTCTTAGACAGGTTCCATACTGTGAGAAACTACATAATAATTGTCATCTTTTGATGTATTTAAACATGTTCTTAGACACCTTGGCGTGTTAGTGAGACTCGCATCGGTCAAAACCGTGTCATCATACTTAGAAATCAAATCAAGTTTGTCAGTTTCCACATCGTAAGAGGAAGTGGATCTCTTCACCATCTTTGAAGCCTCCTTCTGCGTTAGAAGGTCTACTTGTTCTTTGACCATATTGAATTTGAAGCTACTACTCTTTAGACTGTTCTGCCCAACAAACCTCCTCGCTAGGCCCGGTACGAACTTCGTTGCTCTTTTTAATACTATCTCATATTTGCACAAAAGTAGCAAAACTCGATATCTGTTACTACGTTATAGTTTCAATCTCCAAGCATTTGTGGAAACTATTTTATTATATATATGGTTCAAGTTCCAGTGCACACAAATGGCCTGTCGCATTCAAATCTACAAAGCAGCAAAACTCGGTTTCCGTTTTCATTTTAGTGAATTTTGAATTATCTGTAACTTTACATAATCTTTGTGGTCAATACATAGCTTACTTTCTTTATTTTTTTACCTTTTTTTTGATCAAATACATAGCTTACTTATTAATTTACATAAATAGAGCATGCAGTTCAAAAAAAAAGAGCATAAATAGAGCAATAGTATTGAGCAGAGCATTATTATTAGTATTCCCATATGGTCTAAGAACGAGAAAATATTAAGATGAAGTAGAGAAGTGGAAAGGAGAAAGGTGGTCCAGGGAAGCAGGAGAGCAAAGACTATTTGCCTCAGAAAACATTCACAATTTCACGTTTATCCATAATGTCTGTCCCAATCTTTTTGTCTTCTTTTCTCATGTAAACCCAATTATTCATTTTTCATTCGTGCATAAACACAAAAAACATTATGCATACAGACAAATCTCATATTCACATACCACAAACACACTCTTATCGTGGAAAGATTTTCTGAAAAATCTTGTGTCACATTTATTACCAACCAACTGATATCAAATGATTCATTTATAAGTTGTGTAACCTATATTTTCTTTGAATTTATAAGACGAGACTATCATAAATTATTTTGCAGCCACGTTTTTAGACTATATACTAGTATAGTTTCTCCATCACTCTTTTACTTGGTCTCTTTTCAAACGTATCATTTATCTCAGCTAAAGAAAAGATATGGTCGGCCCAATGCATTTATTGATTTAGATTCATAATCCTCGAAAGTTGATAATTTACTACACCGCAGTAAATAATACTAGTGAACTGAATATTGCAATCATGGAAGTAAAATTATTACTCCCTCACGAAGACATTATTCATTATTTCCATATGCATTTAAACTATTCGAAACAGATAAACATAGAATTTCACCTTTAAACCATACACAGACCAGACAAAATCAGAAGACCTGCTTTCCTAAAATTCGATTATTTAGATATTGTTTTTTTTTTTAATTTAAAAACATATACTAATATTAGACGACTATATTGTTACGTTACGTGTATTCATTCTACTTACCACTTTAACCAACTCCATACGGACCTAATAGAGCGGTGCTCGTTGCGGCGGAGTATTCTTCCTCCGGTTGAAAAAGTTCACCGGAGCTTCCGTGTTGGTCGACGCAACCGCCGTCGTGACTCTCCGGCAAGTCGCCGACAAGCTGCTTCTCTTCTTCCTAACGACTTCAGTTGACGCGGTGCAAGCGAGCGCCTGACACCAGAACATGTCTACTCCTACGTCACCGTCTGACTCTGTTGCCTCGAGCGTGGAGCTAGGCGTAGTAGATGTTGCTCCTTCGTCCGTTAAATGAAGAAAGTTGCAAACGTGGAGAAACCCCGAGAGTCCTCTTTGTCTCATTATGACGTCACTAATCTACAATTAAAAAAAACAAAATTTCCCTTAATTATGATTCGTACACGCGTTTGATTAATGGTGCATCGAAAAAGTAACAAAACAAAAAAAAAATTCTATCAAATAGCCATTTTTAAATTTTCATAAAAATAATTTAAAAAAAAATCAAAATAACGCATTTTTATTTCGGAAATTTTATGTTTTATTTTTTATTTTTTTTTTAAATTGAAACTTTATCCCAAAATACTATCCATTAACTCTAAACTAAGTCTATATTAGTAAAAAAGTATTTTTATCTTTTATTATAAAAATTATTTTCGTCATTTTTATTTTTGTGACAAAAACTTACACTGGACACAGATGAAGAAAATTGATGATCAAATTGGGTATTTGATGAAATTTAAAATGAATACGTACTTAACGAGAAAGGATGTTCCTTTTAATTTTTATTTTTTTTGAAACACTGATGTTCCTTTTAATCAGAAGAAACAGATTAGTACCTTGCAGGAGAGAGAGCAGAAGACGTAAGGAGACTGGAGAGACCGGTCACAGGTGTAGCAGAAGTTGCCGGAGCCACGAAACTGTCGTGAGTGTGGCCGTTCATTGATGAACACAACTTTCGAACTGTTCGTTATGTATGGCTTTAATCATCATCATCATCAACACATAACACACAAAACGATAAAGAAACGCGTATTAATTGAAAGCAACGTACTAGCAGTATACTTAGGGCGCATGAACCCATTTAAATTAGTTGATTAAGTGTAATTAAACCTGAATTAAAGAGCAGTCCATTAGCTTGGAACCATCCTCTACCCTCAAAACGTCGTTATAGACATACCTTCTTATCTACAAATGATTCACAATAACAGAAAGTTTAGAACTTTAAACGATAATTTAAAAAAAAAGGTGATTTTTTTTTTAAAAGAGACCTGAAGAAGACGGTGAGAGTTGTGTGAAGGGAGACAGTGAGGGCAGATGGAAAGACAACAGTCAATACACAGAATGTTCTTCTCGTTCTTCTTAACATCTTCGTGGTCCAAACAAGCGTTGAAAAACTTCTCCTTTAGCAAAACCTCAAGCCATGCAGGGAAGTCTTTAGGTTCCATCTGCAAAATTGAACCAAGACCCATGTTTCAATTTCGGATCTTTTGTCTAAAAAATTAAAACTTTATCAGAAACTAGAAGGAAAAAAAAGTGATCATAACGCACCATGACAGAACTTTCTGTCTCTGTGAGGTAGTTTACTCGGGGAAGGGGATAAAGTAGGCGAATTTTGAGCTCTCAGTGGTGAAATTGAGTCACCATTCCCAGAAGGAGAGAGAGAGAGAGAGAAGAGAGTAAAAGAGAGAGCGGCGCCTGGAGAGAGTGACTACTAACTTAAATTTAAATGAGCCTAGGACGTGCAATCTCTTGGTTAATTAATGTGTTTTTAATTGTTTGATTAGAGAACTTATGCTCAAATAGGAATTAGGATCAGGTCTATCTGAGGTTACGTGTGTAGATGAGAACACTCAATGATCAAAAATGATAATTGGGGTAATTATCATTACCTTAAAATAGTTGTAGATGAAAAGACCTTTAACCTACGTTAGCAGAGTTTTAATATGGAATTTAATAAAATGGTTCCGTGATAATTAAGTTAACATGTTAAAGATGAAATAGTGTCAAAATTAATATTCGCTCTTTTTGTAATCTCTGCATACAATAGTTTTAAGATCAGAACAAATGTTTGGTTATTGTTTATATGAGTATCAAATCTTATGTATATAAGTTTTTTAGCGTTATTTATTTTATTTGTTGGTCTGTTGTGTATGGTTAACTGTGAAAAAGTGCTACATGACAAGACTCTCTCCCCAACAGTCTACTTTTCATTTTATCAATGGCACTTTCGTAAAACCAGACATACCTACTCAAAACAAATTATCTTTCTGTTAATTGCATAAAAACACAAACAGATATTGTAAATATGAATAACAAACTCAGTTTAGTATTATTAGTCCATTCCAAAAGCTAAGAATGTAACCATTAGCATCCAAACAAAAATTAAATTAAGCACCGTTTATAACTAAAAAACACAAATGTAGTATTGAATTAGAAAAATAGAGAGAGCAAATTCCAAGAAGCAAGAGGGCCGCCTAGACCTCATGTCACACAGCTGTACGCTTCTCGAAAACCAGTGCAAATTAGTTCTTTGCTGCTTATACTACGAAAAATACTTATTCACACTAGGCCTCCTATATTGGTTTTGTTTTACATAATTAAAAAAAAAATCGCAACTATCAATTTGAATAGTACGATTTAAAAAAAAACTGAAAAGGAATTTTTTTATTTTAAATAAGTGTTGAGAGAGAGAGAGAGAGAGGGGGGATGGGACAGAGTTGTTGGTACGGAGGACGAGCAGCAGCCTCAGGCAGAAGACGACGCACACTGCTTTTGATCTGATCCGATTCGATCCACCCAGCTGTCCCCTTTCTCGTTGAAAGCTTTCTTTTTAGTTACTGAGGGGTTGTTTCGTCATTTTCGGTTATCTACATGGGCTTGGGCGTTTTACATATCCATTGGGCTACTCTCTCAGGTATTTACGGTTGATTACTCTGATTTGGGATTCTTATTCATACTTGATGGCATATAATCAATGTTATTTAGTCAAATGAAGTCGTTGTAGAACGAACTTTTATCTAACAACCGATAAAAAGTTCTAGCAACCAAAATCGTTGGTAACCAATTGGTCAAATGAAAACAAGGGACATTGACACACGACCCACGATTTTGTCTTCATTTTATGATTTTGATGTCCCACTAGTCATAAATGTATATCTATAAATGTTCATGCATTGTGGAATCTATGCATAATGTTGTGTTAAATGCGGACCGGTAACAAAACCATATAAACTGGCTGTTGGCTTAAATTTCTAGTACAGCAAACAAAGACAATAGGTTTAAAAAAAAAAAAGACAATAGGTTTAAAACTCTTACAATTGATAGTTAATAAACAGATGGCACATGATTAGATGACCTTTGAGATAAAACTAATAATGTCATAATATATTTTTTGTTCCCAAAAAATAATCATTTAGAATTCAAATGCAATTTATATCTACTTTGAATTTAATAATACTAATTACAAATGACTTGATCTTATAAATATTTTTATTTATTTTAAATACTATTTGTTAAATAAGTGTATCCAATAAGAGTATTAATATATTTTAATTATTTTAATACATGTAAAAAATATCAAAATAACATTATTTATAAAATGGATGAAGTATTATATATTGTGGTTTTTGATTTAGAAAATTACAGTTACTTTAGATTTTTACTACATCAAACAAAGACAACAAGCATAAAACTCTTACATTTGATAGTTGATAGACAAATGTCGCATGATTAAGTGACTGATTAAGTGACATTCAAGATGAAACTAATATTATATATTGTGTGTTTTTATTTAGAAAATTACAGGTTCTTTACTCCAAACTTTCGGGTAGTTTAGAATTACGACTTTATAATATCAAATGAAGCTACAATTCAATATTGAACCGTCCCTGTTTGCTGTTTCATGTGGTAACATAGCAATAACACTAATGCACCCTTGGCCACTTATATGTGTCATATTGATGGATTACTTGTGTATCCGAATGCAAAGTCTCGTGTGGTTTGTATTTGGGCTTATAAATACTTTGGAATCTCACGGTATTAAAAAAAATAACACTAACATAATAATGCATCTGATTTTTCAACAGATGCAATTGAAGCAATTTAACAGTTGAAACGTGCCATTGTAAATGGTCTAATCAGACTGCGCAAGCTCGGTTGTCGCTTTTATTTGTAATTCGTCATGGTAGCGGATTTTTTTTCATTCTATCAATCACGTGTAGATGCTTAACATTGAAGTTCGAAAAAAATGTTGAAATATTAAAACACACAAAAATATATTTTCTTGGACTTCTTTCTAGCGGCATATGTGAAAATAAAAAGCATGTATACCTGTTATGATTGAGATACGTAAGTAGATAAAACCGCAAATATCACTATTAACATAGTTATAACTAATTAGCACTCAAATGTTTGCTAAAAGCATCACAAAGACGTGAAGAAAAAGGAAGAAACAAAGCAAGAATCGTGGATATATTTTTCGGAAGACATCTCTTCGTAAAGGTGAATTCAAAGCTCTGATTAGTCTCAGTGGTCAACAATCAAAGTTGTATACAAGTAAAACTTTATATAAATTAAAACCTATAGGCCAAGTTTACATCCAATCCGATTTACAGATTAGTAGAAAATTACATAAAAACTATTTATTAAAAATTAACCTAAAGTAAACAACTCACTCGAACTGAATTTAATTTACTAAAAGATAAACGTGGATATCCTAGTGACAAATTAATCTGAACAAAAACATGATATTTATAAATTCGTAATTTAATGATTTGATTAAAGATTCACTAAGTTTCTAAATTTGAAAGTCTACAGTTCAAGATTTAAAAATGCATTTTATTAATAACTATATAAATTTAAAAAAAAACTTTAAAATATTTAGCATAATACAAGACGAACTATCATGTAGACATGATAGTATAAACAGAAATGTAAATTATCATAAAACAAGTAGAATTATAAAAATATAAAATTATATCAATGCAATAATTTTCAAAAACATTGATAACATTTATCAACTCACTTAAATGATTACTTTGATGTTTGCCTCTTTACATAATTGGTGTAAATAATCGCATAGTCGTTGGTTTTCAACTTGTTACCGTTAACCTTATCATGAAATAAAATAAAAACTATAATGTAAAAAATAAAATGAAGAAAAAAATAGAGTGGAAAGTGAAAGACTTTGTGCATTTCTTTCTTCCAATGCATCCAAAGCACCGATCCATCATTAACGGTTTGAGGAAAGTGAAAGGCTTTGGGAACGGTTTCAAACCGGTTACAAGGTGAGATGGACGGTAAGGATTCGTTGGTTTTGAGGCTGAGGAAGAGACTAAGCAAGGCTCAAAAGTCTAACTCGAAGCTGTCGAAGAGATTGTCTGAAAACTCGTCTGATGTTGTGTTGTCGTTTAGGGTTTACGAGTCTATGCTGCGTGATGTAGTGAAAGGTGTGAAGAAGTTCACTAGCGTTTTGATTGAGCTGATGGAGAAAGCTGGGTGGGATTTGGATTTAGCTGAGGTTGATTATGCTGAGAAGGGGCATAACAGGTATGGGTTGCTGTCTTATGTTTGCTTGGGGATGTTTCGTGGTTTCGATGATGATGTAGAGAGTTCTTCGATGAGGGAGTTGATGCAGCATGTGTCGAGTGATCCCATGGAGCTTCTTGAAAGAGATAAAGATTGTGCGTTCTCTAGGTTTTGAGTTCTTGGAGGTCTATGGGCACGTTCTATGAGTGTTTTGTCGCGATGGCTAGCTCGGTGTGGACACTGAATAAGCTGGCATTGTCGTTTGATCCTGTGGTTGAGATTTTTCAAGTTGAGAGTGGAGTTGAATTTTCGGTTGTTTTTATGGAGGATGTCTTGAGAAGGAAGGAAGATAAGAAGTTGAGGGTGAATCATGCTCGAGGCAAAGTTGGATTCACTGTGGTTCTTGGGTTTAAAGTTGGGTGCACGGTGATACAGTCTCAAGTTTATCTTACCGGCTTGAAATGTAAATGAAAGAGACCAAACAAATGCTCAAGTTTCATCAAGTGAAGCTGTTTCAGTGGACTTCGCAGCTAGGAGAAAATATAAGGGCTAATTATTTGTTTACTTCTTTACCATGTGATTAACTGTGTTCTTTAAATCTTGGTTTGAGTTCTGTACAAAAAAAAAATTAAATTCTTTTTTTTTCTTGTACAACAATTTTTTTTTTAATATCTCTTCATATATAAGATTTACCTTTACCCAAAGTTTATCTATAAAAATAAAAAGTAAAAAAAATGGAACATTTATCTGTGTGTTTTGGCATTTTCGGCTGTTTTAACACCTACAAGTAGCACTGCGTGTCGTTTTTCACTTCTGACCTGTCAATTCCTCTCGACCCTCATATATATTCATGGGCTTGATAAAAGGGCCCATGCTGGAGTCTTGATGTTACTAGACTTGGGCTCTAATCATGCAATTACTAGCCCGCTTAAATAACTTATGGGCTTTTCTAGGGCCGTTTTATACCAGATAAGTAGAAAGTAGTGCACGTGTGTAAAGGTCCACGTTAACGTGACATTAGTATAAAACATTCCTTCGTCATACCTTTCAAAAAAGATTTGGTTGCCATGGCGGACTTGACCAAGCTGTACAATTCGGTACGACGTCATTTTACGTATTATCACCAAACGACATCTTAACGACTAACCAGGATTATTGTATTTGCGTACGATCGTCGATTACTGATCACGTATCAAAATATATATTTAACTGTATATATATTTGAAAATTGCATGTTTTTTTCCATATTCGTTGACTTTATTGAAGAAGAAAGTGAGACCAAATTGTCGAAATTAAATAACTTATTGTTGTAAATAACGTATTTAATTCACCGCTGATTAAGGAACCCCGACTAATCTTTGATTTATGCGAGAGCAATTAAAGATTTAACGACGTGTTTATTAATCGGACGTTTTGTCCCATATACCTTTTAATTGACCTTCGAGGCTTCGAAAAGAGTTCATGCACGTCACGTACGATCATCCGTACTAATATAGACAAAAATATTAGCAGCTATACCTATATGCATTAGTATTCTACATTATCATTAATCGAATTTTTCACCTTTTAACACCCACTTATTCATCTTTTTGCGTCTCAACAGTCAGCAGTAGCACCCAGCTTATATATGAATTTTAAAATAGTAATGACAATAATATTATTATTTTAATATCAGAATGGACATCCTTAAAGATACTTTGATGCATGTATTCTTGTTTGCTCAATGATTTTCACCTACATTACCATGTGTGTTTCCCAATAATTATAGATTTCAGGATTATTCAAGTTACAATTATATTGCAAGAATGCTGAATAGGTAAAGATTGTATAAGATAATTATTATTGTTTCAACGCACACTATTATCATTGAAACAGAACTTCGCATAATGTCTCAGTTTATCAAATACAAATATACAATACGAGTTAGATTCCAAACAAACAAAAATATTCAGGGGAAGTTATATTCTTGTTAAATAAGCAGGCAGGTTTCTTGATCGTCGTGTTAATGTATCACGATCACCAACAATGTGTTTTGGAGGGTCACATTATTAAAAAAAACTAATATACCGAAATTAAGTAGGTAATGAAATGGTTTCTATATAAGAAGAGTAGGTATTTAGGTAATGAATTGTTCACACTGAGATATCATACATTAACTTTTAATCATCTTTGGAAAATTATTTGCAAAAAAAAAAAAAAAATCATCTATGTAAATTTTATAAATAAACTCAAACGTAACCGAATTGGGGGGCCAATGATTAAATTTTTAAATCACGATGTAGTATATTATTGTAGTTTTGTTTTTTGAGCTGACTTCCTTTTCTTTGTCAACTCCTAGTATTTTTTTCTCGTCATTTCAAATGGGTATCATATCATTCTCAGCCGGAGAAAGAAAACACCAAATTGAATTATCTTTATATTTTGTGTGTCAACAAGTTGAATAATATATTTTCAACATCAATTAAATGTTAACGTAAGATAATAAACTTTCTATAAGAAAACGTTAAATAATTAACATTATGTGACTTTCTAGGGATGTCTCTGTCTTTCTTTCGTTGATTTTCGATTTGATTTTTTCCTTATTTAGGAAAACACATAAGACAATAAACTGTTCTTACCTGAAAGGTTGAAACTTAATGCGTTGTTCGAAAGTCATCGCATTTGCATTGTTGGGTAGTTCGTGGAAACTCACCGTTGACAATATTGTATACTGCTTTGTGGCATAAAGTATGCGAGAATCAGTTAGTGCCAACTTAATTCTAGTTTACAAAAAAAAAACTTAATTCTAGGTGCAATACAATTAACGGATTATCTTTCCTTTGTAGATATATTATTAACTCTAACTAGATTTTTACCGTAAACTCAAATATTAAATGAATTTATGTTTATTATTAGATATCTAAAATATTTAAAGCTGTTTTATTATTATTATTTCAGTCGGGTACAATGTTTTCATTGAGTTTTTATATCCGAATCAGACTTGTGGTCGAACCGTAAGATTTAGTAACTCATATATAGTGGAATAGAATATAATAAAATGAGTATAGTAAAAGTATCTGAAAATCAAAAAGACCGTTATTAACCCACTGAGAAAAAATATAATTTGTTTTTTGTTTTATAAAATTTTTATATATTAATATATATTTGACTTGTATAGAATTTTTTTTTAACAAATATTGTTAAGTTTATTTATAAATATATTAATTATCAATCTACCAAAATAGTGAAGCAAGTATTATTTTTTTTTCCTTTTTTAATTTTCTATCAAACTATTATCAATTTTTTTTTAAAAAAAAATCAGTTTGTGACAGATATTTTATTATTAGAAATCCATACGATTTAAATAATGTTACATTTATATGTATTTATGTATAAAATGGTCTTCATAATTTGAGATTTTGTAAAAAAAAGGTCTAAAGTTAATTTGGTTAAAAAAAAATTTCTGTAACAAAAGTTAATTGGATTTATAATTTTCTTTTTTGAATGAGTTGTATCAGTTAAATTATCTTTTTAAGTTAAATGTCCAAAGCACAATTAATAATATTTATTTTGCTGATAATTAACAAAGTGAGATTAAATAGGGATAACATATAATATATAAGGAAGACAAAAAAAAAGGTTCAAACAACATTTATAAGTAGATTTATCAAGACTGTTTCCCTTTTAATAAAATATACGTTGAAAGGCAGTATTGTTTTATAATTCTAGTGAGGTTGATCATTTTCCCCGGAGTCTCAGGACTTATTTTTAATCGAAGAAAATGATTTATTTTTGCTCTGTGGAATTGGTTTTTCTTCAAATTCTATTTAAAACATTTCCTTTTCAGTGTGATTATCAATTCATGCATTTATCATTTAAACCAAGTAGTTTTAATGGCGTGTCAAGCTCCTCTAGTATAGATGAATAAGAAGAGTAACCCCTTAGAAATCAAGCTGTTTACAAATACTTAGTAATTTAGTATCGATAGGAAGATACACGAACATTGCAGGGACGAACTCTTCAAACCCACTTTAGTCGAAAAAAACAATTCATTCATTTTATTAGTGATAAGTCCAAGCCCATTCCAACTTGGAGGCCCAAGAGCTTGTCTCAGCGAAACGACACAGCAACAAGACCTTTCTCTCCAAGCAGTACCTACGAACAAGATAAGATCAGTAAAGCAGCTAACGGAAAATCACCGCTGGCGTCCGTAAAAGTGAAAGCGAGCTCAGCTACAGCTCATCCTATTGCAACGACAAATAGATTCCAAGTTTTAACTGATGAGCTGGCTGAGACTCCTAAACCTAATTCTATCTCTATATAAAGCATTGTATTATCACAAACATTGTTAGAGAGTTTAAGAGTAATAAAACATTACCTCTCCTTCACCAAAAGAGTCTCTTTCGTTCATGGTATCAGAGCCATGGATCTTGAGCCCTACAAACCACCTTCTCTGAATGTGGTGCACTGCATCACAGTCAAACTCACAGATCAAAACTTTGTCTTTTGGAAAAGACAGTTCCAGTCTTTCCTCAGTGGGCAACGCCTCTTTGGCTTTGTCACTGGATCCATACCCCAACCCGTTCCGACCATTTTGGCTCCATCTATCACCGGCGCTTCCACCCCTATTCCCAACCCCGATCACGAAACATGGTTTCAATCTGATCAAGTCGTCCAGTCCTGGATTCTAGGCTCTCTTTCTGAGCAGCTCCTCAGTGTTGTAGTTGACTGTACCACCGCGTGTGAGATCTGGCAAGCCCTTGAGAAGCATTTCAACAAACCAACAAACTCGCGGATGTTCGAGCTGCAGCACAAGCTCCAGACTTTCTCCAAAGCTGGCAAGACCATGGAGGTGTATCTTCAAGACATCAAAAACCTTTGTGACCAGCTGGCGTCTATTGGTAATCCTATCTCTGAGACCATGAAGATCTTCTCAGCTCTCAGAGGTCTAGGACGTGAGTACGAGCCAATAAAGACCATAAGCTTCGACGACCGTCTTCAGAGCTACAATACCAGCACCGAAGTCTCCCCTCACCTTGCGTTCTACATGTCCAAGGGAAGAAGCAACAGAGGCCGAGGAGGAGGTTACCGTGGCAGAGGATCTTCGTTCTCCACTCGTGGTAGAGGTTTTCATCAGCAAATCTCATCCTCTCGCAGCTCAGATTCAGAGTCTCGCCCAGTATGTCAAATCTGTGGCAAACCTGGCCATCCTGCTCTCCGCTGTTGGCATAGGTTTGATCACGGCTACAACCAAGATGAGATCCCCCGTGCTCTTGCAGCTATGCGCATCACAGACGTCACAGACTCCGCTGGCCTTGAGTGGTACTCTGACAGTGGCGCTACAGCTCACGTCACTAGCTCACCTCAGCATTTGCAGCAGTCTCAGCCATACTATGGTTCCGACATTGTAATGGTTGGTGACAGCAGTTATCTTCCTATCACGCACACCGGCTCAGCTTCGATTGCAACAACTTCAGGTAATCTCCCTCTCACTGATGTGCTTGTATGTCCTGGTATTGCCAAATCTTTGCTATCTGTTTCAAAAGCTACAAAAGATTATCCCTGTTCTTTTAAATTTGATGACACTGGGGTGCGTGTTAAGGACAAGCACACAAAGAAGTTGTTGATAAAGGGAAGCAACATTAAGGGTTTGTACCTGTTGGAGCCGTCTCAGTCTGCTTGCACCTTGATCTCCTCTAGACAACATTCAGCCTCGGATGAAGTCTGGCATAGGAGGCTGGGGCATCCGAATCTTCAAGTTCTCCAACAGCTTTCTGCATCCAAGTCTATCTCAATAAGTCGAAGTACCAAGCGGTTATGTGAGGGATGTCAGCTTGGGAAAAGCAGTAGATTACCATTTTCCTCTTCTAGTTTCTCTGCTTCTAAACCTCTAGAGCGCGTTCACTGCGATCTCTGGGGTCCTGCACCAGTAGTGTCTGGTCAGGGTTTCAAATACTATGTAATTTTCATAGACCATTGGTCTCGCTTTTGTTGGTTTTACCCACTCAAAAATAAATCAGACTTTTACCCTATCTTTTGCAAATTCCAAAACCTAGCAGAAAACCAACTGAGCAGCAAGATTGTTACCTTTCAATGTGATGGAGGAGGAGAGTTCATGAGCTCCAAATTCCTTGAACATCTTCAACTCCATGGCATTGCGCAACACGTCTCGTGCCCTCACACGCCTCAGCAGAATGGCTTAGCAGAGAGAAAGCACAGACATGTGACAGAGCTGGCGCTGTCCATGATGTTTGAGAGCAGACTTCCTCAGAAATACTGGGTAGAAGCCTTCTTCACGGCTAACTTCTTAATCAATCTGCTGCCTACATCATCTCTGGAAGCACAAGACAAAAGTCCTTATCAGAAGTTGCATGGTAAAGCCCCTGAGTATTCAGCTCTAAGAGTTTTTGGCTGCGCATGTTTTCCAACATTAAGAGACTACACAGCAAACAAGTTTGATCCAAGATCTTTACCTTGTGTCTTCTTGGGTTATAATGCTCGGTACAAAGGTTACAGGTGTCTTTATCCTCCAACAGGGAGAGTATACATCTCGAGGCATGTGGTGTTTGATGAAGCCTGCTCTCCATTTGCTGACAGATACAAGCATCTTCAGCACCAAGCTACTACACCACTCATGTCGGCTTGGCTAAAGAGCTTCCCTGATACATCAAACGCCTCAAACAATCAGAAACCTTTGCAGTCTCAAGCGTCGAGACCAAACATTACAGTAAAGAAACCTATACCTTTGTTCACTGAGCAAGACTTTCCACCTCTTGGATCATCAGTAACAGCTGTTCCTCCGAGAGTCATTGAACCTCAGCCTGTGCAGTCTTCTGTCCCAGCAGTAGTTCCAGAGCTTCATGTTCCTGTTCAACCGCAAACAGTCAATGTTCAAGATCAAGCCCCCTCCTCTACACATCCTATGATTACAAGATCTAAAGCAGGAATAAGCAAGCCAAATCAGCGTTATGTTCTCATGACATCTAAAGTATCTCATCCAGAGCCTAAAACAGTTCGAGAGGCACTGAAAGATAAGAGATGGCATGATCCTATGACAGATGAAATCAACAACTGTCATGAAACTGGTACTTGGTCTCTAGTACCCTACGCAGAAGGAATGCATGTTCTAGGATGCCGCTGGGTGTTTAGAACACAACTAAATGCAGATGGAACTTTAAAGAAAAGAAGGTCACGTCTGGTTGCTAAAGGTTATGAGCAGTCAGAGGGAATTGATTACCTGGATACATACAGCCCAGTTGTTGTACTGCCACTATCAGAACTGTTCTCCACCTTGCTACGGTCCTGCAATGGGAATTGAGACAGTTCGATGTTCAACACGCATTTCTCCACGGTGACTTAAATGAAGTCGTGTACATGAGACAGCCTGCAGGATTTATTGACCAAGATCATCCTGATCACGTGTGTCTGCTTCACAAGGCGATCTACGGACTGAAGCAGGCTCCCAGGGCATGGTTCGACAAGTTCAGTACATTCCTCCTTGAATTTGGCTTCATCTGCAGCTTCTCTGATCCCTCCATGTTCATCTGCGTAAAGGGTAACAACATCATTATCTTACTACTTTATGTAGATGACATGTTGGTCACAGGGAATAATTCTAAACTACTTCAAGATCTACTAGAAGCTCTCAACACTCAGTTCAATATGAAGGATCTGGGGAATCTAAGCTACTTTCTAGGAATTCAGATACAACACCACTCTGATGGGTTGTTCATGTCACAACAGAAGTATGCTGAAGATCTACTAGTTGTTGCAGCAATGTCTGACTGCTCAGCGATGCCTACACCCTTGCCTCTTGATCTAAACAGGGTAACTGCAAAAGAAGAACTCTTTTCAAACCCTACCTACTTTAGAAGTCTCGCGGAGAAGCTACAATACTTGACCCTTACAAGACCTGACATACAATTCGCCGTGAACTATGTATGTCAGAAGATGCATGCTCCATCAACCACTGACTTCAACCTTCTCAAGCGAATTCTACGCTACGTTAAGGGAACTGTCACAATTGGAGTCTCCTTCTCTCGTCATACTGACTTTACAGTCACAGCCTACAGTGATAGCGACTGGAGTGGCTGCCCAACTACCAGTCGTTCTACCGGAGGATTCTCTACCTATTTGGGATCTAACCTGATCTCATGGTCATCTAAGAAGCAATCAACTATCTCTAAGAGCTTTACAGAGGCGGAATACAGATCACTTTCAGAAACAACAAGTGAAATTACCTGGTTATGTTTGCTTCTCAAGGATCTAGGGATTCCGCTTTCCGCAACGCCTCTACTGCTCTGCGATAATCTTTCTGCTGTGATGTTGGCCGCCAATCCCTCCTTCCACTCCAAAACGAAACACTTCACCAGAGACCACCATTACATCAGAGAAAGGGTAGCTCTCAAGGCTGTCGAAGTTCGCCACATCTCCAACAAGCTCCAGATCGCCGATGTCTTTACAAAATCTCTTCCTCAAGAGTCATTCCGGAGTTTACGAAGCAAACTTGGCGTGTGCTTTCCTCCCACGCAAAGTTTGAGGGGGCCTATTAGTGATAAGTCCAAGTCCATTCCAACTTGGAGGCCCAAGAGCTTGTCTCAGCGAAACGACACAGCAACAAGACCTTTCTCTCCAAGCAGTACCTACGAACAAGACAAGATCAGTAAAGCAGCTAACGGAAAATCACCGCTGGCGTCCGTAAAAGTGAAAGCGAGCTCAGCTACAGCTCATCCTATTGCAACGGCAAATAGATTCCAAGTTTTAACTGATGAGCTGGCTGAGACTCCTAAACCTAATTCTATCTCTATATAAAGCATTGTATTATCACAAACATTGTTAGAGAGTTTAAGAGTAATAAAACATTACCTCTCCTTCACCAAAAGAGTCTCTTTCGTTCACATTTAACATTTTCGTGAGAAAAAATATAACGCTAGGTTTGAAGTTTGAAGTTTGAAGTTTGGTACTTATCAAAAAATAAGTTTGAAATTTGGGCATGCGCGAGTCAAATGGGACCTATAGATTTGAAGCTGCGAGTGTTACGTTCATGTTGGTGTACGTATTGGACTAGTACGGAGTCGTGGAGCGATGAATAGTTGAATATACAACTAGTATTATAAAGCATTGTTTAGAAAAATAATATTTAAAACACATTATCCTCACACGTAAACCATATTTTATGGCGTAATTACACACCAGGTCCAATTTCGTTGAACAAAACAACACTATACATCAAATTCAATATAAGATGAACAAAAACCACACGCATATGTAACAGATATAAGTATGTATAGTATCAAGTTCTAGTTGGGTTAGCTAGGGCCGGTTTAATCCCCGTTTAATCTATAATTGATCAAGCACTTAATTATGTATACAGGCGGTGATCATCTTTTAGCCTGGGGGCACTAAAAATATATAAAGGAATACTCCCAAAACTTCTGATTAGGTTAGCACAAATTGGTTTTAATAAACGTTTGTAACTCAGATCCGTCTTCAGTTTTTATTTTAGTTTGTGCGTTTCTTGTCTGCATATGAATGAATCTGTAATAAGGACACACCCGTACAGGCGTACACAACCTTTATAATAAACCTTGTTGCCAACATAACGTGCAGGTTGCAGCTAAATCGATCTATGACAAAAAAAGTAAAATAAAAAATATATAAGAAAACAAAACTATGCAGAAGATGCGTTTTCATCTCTTGTGGGAGTGTTATTACCTAATCGATACAAAAGATGTTTGCCAAGTGGATATCACACGTGTGTTGGCATCATAATTGTCATCAAACAACATATGTTCCGTCCGTTGAATCTCTCATCATGATTCATCCTCTTCACTGCATTTAGACAAAAGTTAGTTATAAAATTCGCAAGTTAGGAATTGAATTAAAGTTGAAAATGCTTAAGAAATGGTGTCTAAATGCTTTGGTTAGAGCCGTTTAATTAAAGCTATGGAGCTAAATGGAGAAATTTTTAGGTGTGAAAAGCTAAAACGTGACGTTATTCCTGAAATCTAATCTAACGGCTGAGATTCATTCTCATCATCCAACCGTCCATAGCTTGACTAAGTCTTCTACTCTCATCATCATCTCTCTTGGCTCCTTCTCTATTTAAACTTCTCTGCCTCTCACTCTGCTCTTCCCCTTTAGCGTTTAGACAGCCACAGAATCCACAAAACCAAATCTTCTTTCTCCATTCTCACATCTCCACCGTTGATGATCTAAACCGATCAATCTAACGATAAAAAAACAGAGCTTTGAAACTCCACAAGTTTGATCATTTGCTCTGAAACAGAGTATCCTCTGTTCCTTACTCTGTTTTTTTCATCGATGAGGAGGTTAAGAGGGATCAAAATAAGAAGACCGTTCCAACGAATCACGAGATGGATCCTCCGGAAAACCCGACTCCGCCGTTCGAGATACATCCGGTTAAGCCCGAACCGGCCGGTTTGCAAACCAAAAGCCATCGCAAAGCTCATAAGCTGGGGTCGTAGTCTCTCATCACACAGCGCCAGGTTCCTCGGGTGTAAGCCATCAAAGTCCGGATACATACCAATTGGGAAGGAACCGGTTCAAACCAAACCCGACCCAGTTCCGAAAGGCCACTCGGCGGTCTATGTCGGTAAAAAAGACGGCGACTTTCACAGAGTTTTGGTGCCTATCGTCTACTTTAACCATCCTCTGTTCGGTGAGCTTCTGAGAGAAGCAGAGGAAGAGTTTGGGTTTTGTCAAGAAGGTGGGATCACTATCCCTTGTCCTTATTCGGATTTCAAACGGGTACAGACCCGAATAGAATCCGGGTCGGGGTTCTGTAAATTTCCATGGAGCCGGCGCCGGCAATAACGACGGCGGAAAAAGACGGTAGACGATGATAATGATGAAAAAAGTTTGAGCTCTTTTTACTATTTTCTTTTTTTATTACTTTTTCACTGCTTTTTTAGCTTTTTTTTTTACCCTTTTTGTTAGATATGTAATGCATGTATATGTGATAATGTGAAAGTGACATTTTTAGTATTAAACTGTAAATAATTGAGAGATTTTTCCATTTCCGTGGTTGCATGAGTGCTTTTGTTTGGTGGGACGATGTGATTATGAATTTATGATTAAGATAGTAAAATTATAAAAGTGAATTATGAAAACGATAAAACCAAAGAAAAAGTTCAACACGATTCTATTAATTTATCTTTTGGACCTACACAAGATTTTGCTATCAGTCGCAATAATTTATCATTGTTAAACCCACTAATTCTATATACACGTAGTTGAACGCACATTAAAAATTCATTTGGTTTGTAATTTTCAAAAAGGGGAAACACACACAAAATATCTTTCACGTATATATTTTTTGATCATAAGTTCTCCAACATAAAATGTGCATAGACTTATAAGTCGACATGCAAAGATGATATTATTGACTTCTAGATTTGATTTACCTACGGAAACACTATAATGAGAAATTTTGGTTGTATATAATCTAATTTCTCCAATCTATTAAATGGGGCTTTATGATTGTTATTCAATGATACTTTCGTGCTCATGTTGAATTGTGGTGAATATAGGCTGGGAAAAGTTATGGGGAAACTGCTACTAAAATGACATTTTGGCATTGAAGTGATCGTCGCCATTAGAGTCCCTTTCGATATACGTAGCGACGATTTTATAGTGGAGAATTCACCAAGAATCAAGGAGAGTTTATACAAAAATACTGAAGAAAAACCATATTCACATGTTATATCTATTTAGCCATTAATATAATAGTTAAGTTGGCTCAAGCAGAATAGTCATGCTTGGTTTCCTTTATTATACTTTAGTCCAGTTTATCTAAGCAATCATAAGACTTGGTTTAGTGTTTTACTACTCAGCATGGATAAAAACGAGGATTTTCACGTGTTATTTGTATGGAAGTTCGCACTTCTCCAGTTTATAGATTGGACCAACAAAAGAACCAAGTATGCATGCTTATTAAACAAACAATATTCGTTTGTATATTTTTGTTTGATCTTAAACAAGTCAGTTTTTGGACCTTTATACAAAATATTTGACAGAGATGAATATATATATTCAGTTATGTGTTTTATAATATAAAAGCAAACAACAATCTACAGAAAAGCAATTAGTTTGCAAATTCGTGGGAGACATTTCATATTTTCTTCGGGGTTAGATTGGTAGTTGAAGTGCCAAGTTGATGATTTATAGATTGGTCCAAATTCTATCGGGTTGAAAGTAATGTGGATAAGTAGTGGCTGTAACAATCAATGAATTTTTCTTCTCCAAAGGCATATATACCAGGTTAGATGTACGACCTGTTAACCTATTCCTTTTTTACTTCGTAACCAAACCAAACTAAACCGAAAAATGTCTTTCAGTCATCTAAAAAACTAGACAAGGTAATGCAACTTTTTGTTTTGGTTAAAGTAAAACATGATTTTGGTTAGTTTTGATAATTATAAAATCAGATTTAATTGGTCTGTCAAAACAAAAAAAGAATCTGATTTGATTGAATATTTGCTAAACATGGAATACAATAGCGTATACAAAATGGTTCAATCACGAACGAGCAGGTGAAGAATAACAAGTGTGTCTATTCAAAAAAAAAAGAAAAAGAATAACAAGTGTAAATGTAGAATAGTGGACAAAGCTTGTCAAAAAATGATGAACACACCTTTAAAACATGGGCTTTGACTCATTCACAGCTCAACGGCCCAATAGGCATATCTCCCTTGAGTATCCTTTTAAGTTCTATCTCAGTTATGTTTATGATTGGATTGTTGTAATTACCAATTAATTTGTAATGGGGAGATGGTAGACTACATTTAACAGATTTATTTGATCACCAATTGTATTTACCAGCTCAACAAAACAGAGTAAGCTATACTGATGATATATTATTATGGTACACTATTAAGAGTAGTATTTTGATGCACACCATATATACTTCCATCTGAGTTCTTCTACCAAGATGTGTATCGATGACTCCTAAAATATGTAAGTGTTTCTTAATTTATTTGTAGGGCTCTATGGGGTTGTAACATGTCTGGCAATTCTCTAGGCTCTAGCGGTATGCATGTATGTATTTTAACGCAATATCTTCATATATCCTTCTTACTTACAAAGGGTTTGGTTCTTGAGTTCCAAGGAATCGATCCTCACTCCAAACTTCAATAACTGCTTGAATTCAAGAACTTGATCCATCTGAACGCTTGTCATAGACCTTGCCTATATATCTCTCCAGTTGTCTAATCCTAAAATATCTTGACTTGGTATGACTCTTTTCTCTTTGGTTTCCTTGTTTTGCAAGTTTCTGCTTAGCTTCTTGATGAGTGCAGTGACTATAATGTTGCTTGCTTTGTAGAGGCTTCATGGTCACCCAAAGATGGTGTAAAACGCAAGATCACCTTTGCCATATAGAGTATGTGGAGACAAAGTAACGCCTGGGCGTGACCAAGAGAGAAGCAAGAAAAAGCTGAAACCGAGTTTGCAACATAGATCTTAACGAATGCAATAATTTCCAAGAAGCTCACTCTACGGTTAGATGGATAACAAATCGCTCTTTTGTTGATGTGAAAATGGGTCAAGTACCAACTTAAAAAGACGTTACATGAACTACTACTATTCGATTGAAAAATTCATTCGGTCTTGGTCAAGAATCTATTCTATTAAAAGAGAAGTCATGACTCTTTTAATGTGTGATTTTTTAAAAATGGACCACCACTAGAAATCCTTAACAATTTAATTTGACCTATCATTAATATAACTAATTAATTTAATGATACCCCCATAATATAAACATCCATCGAGGTTTATGTACCTTTATATTCATATTCACCAAATAGAACGTGCATTGTCATACTCATATAAAAATGTAATGAACATTGTCGTATAATTTTATCTTTGAAAGTTGATCTAGAGTCATATATTGCAACTGATAAACATTTTCATAGTTTTTGATCTTGATCTAGAGTCATATAATTCATGTCTCTGTCATTTTCCTTAGTTTACACATTCAAATAAAGTTTACACTATGTACATGTAGAGAGTAACATCCATGATTTATAGTGGCACTATGTACATATTTGTACCAAAATTTGATCGGTTCATATTTCAACAATGATGTGTTAAACTTCGTTTACCATTGATATGCAGAAATTTCTTCCATATATTCATGCATATTGCTCAATTCATATATTTCTGAAAATTGAAAACATTATTTTTAAATGTCGTTAGCCTTGAATTACAATATTGCTATCTTTGACATGAGAAATATCATCACTTTCTAAACCAAACACAGTAAGCATTTGGAGAAGATGAAGATGGTGAATTACATGAAAATTAAAAATCTAATATATTCTGGTCATAAGATATGGGAATCTTTAGTTTTCAAAGAAAAAAATTATATCGTACATATAAAAGTCCAATAACTACAAACCATAAATATCGCAATAATATCCATATTTTATAAAACTAAAATGTTGAAAGTAAATAAAATCTGTTCAAATCTAACACAAATATCGTAAAGGATATATACTCTCATTTACCGAATTTTCAAGTTGGTAAGTAACTAATACAAAATGTTTATATTTCACGTATAGTAATATTTTTTTCAATTGCATTAAATGTGAATATATTCCTAGATTTAAAATAAAATTATCCTTATTACTTATAATTTTTAATAGGGTATTTATTTGTAAATATTTTATGTAAATAATATACGAGTTAAATATAAAATAGTTAACATATTTATTGAAATAAATCTATTTTAATTCTCCTAATATTCAAATTCAAACAAAAAATAAATATATAATAACAAGTTATAATACAATTGACGGTGTGAATTGGATCTAGCATGATAAAAATGTAAACTATAAAATTATAAAAAATTAAAAATCATATGTAAATTTAAAAATATGGTTAATGTGTATAGATATACTATTAATGATGTAAAAACAAAATTTCAACATATATATATATATGTCAAAATAAACATCCGCACGGTTGTGCGGGTCAATATCTAGTTAAATAAATTAAAGTTGTTTCTATTCCGGTTAAAAAGCTAAAAATTCTCCACTATAACATGATGAGAATATGTATGTGATGGAATCGATCTTGCGAACATATACTAATCGAAAGGACATGATTAAAACGGGACCCTCATTGCACAAAAGAAGTCTCAAGAAAATGGCACCCAAAAACACAAACCTTCTTTAATCATGTCTAAATCATTTCACGCAATACTCTATTGTTTATTCAAATAATAAACCAAATTCTTTCATCCAATTTGTCGAGTTTTTGGTATTGATTCGTTACAACTTACTTACAAGCGAATGTTTATATGCCAATTGACATGTCATAATTAAGATTATCGAGTTCTAAGCTTATCTTGGTTTGCATTATCCGTTCTAGACATATCCACATATATCTTAGAGACCCAAACCATTAATACAAAATAATGTTAAAAATCGCTATATATATACAGTAATTAACTAGACGTTTTATATGAGATTAGTGTAGGTTAGACACTGCCTAGACCGAGATTCTTAAAAATTGTTATAGAAAAATTGTTTTGAATATGACAAATTTACGGTTTAGCCGCCTATACCAGTTTTTGAAACTGGGGATAATAAATTAAAGTTAAACACTAGGAATATACAATAAAAGCAAGAACCATTTGAAAACAATCACAAAGAACATCAAAAAGAATAAAAGTATGAGAATGCTCTTTCTCTTCTCTCTCTTGTTCTTCCTCTTCTTCCACTCATCATCCTCCTCAAGATCATCATCAGAATCTCACATCTTCATCTACGGTGGATGTTCACCGGAAAAATACACACCAAACACTCCTTTTGAATCAAACCGCGACACTTTCCTCTCCTCCGTCGTCACTTCCTCCTCCGAAGCCTCTTTCAACAGCCTCGCCGTCGGCAACGACTCTTCCTCCTCCTCCTCCTCGTCAGCCGCTGTCTTCGGTCTTTATCAATGCCGCGAAGATCTCCGACACTCTGACTGCTCAAAATGTATCCAAAACTCCGTCGACCAAATCACTCTCCTATGTCCTTACTCTTACGGTGCTTCTCTCCAGCTCGAAGGCTGTTTCTTACGCTACGAGACAAACGACTTTCTTGGGAGACAAGACACGAGTCTTAGGTACAAGAAGTGTAGTACCAAGAGCGTTGAGAATGACTATGACTTCTTTAAACGGAGAGACGATGTGTTGTCGGATCTTGAGTCGACTCAACTAGGTTACAAAGTGAGCCGGTCCGGTTTGGTGGAAGGTTATGCTCAGTGTGTTGGTGACTTGAGTCCTAGTGATTGTACGGCTTGTCTGGCGGAATCTGTTGGGAAGTTAAAGAATCTTTGTGGCTCTGCGGTTGCAGCTGAGGTTTACTTGGCTCAGTGCTATGCTCATTACTGGGGTTCTGGTTACTATGACTTCTCTTCAGGTCGGTCCATAAATTCAATTTCTTCATTACATAACATATTTTATCGTTTACATCTCACACCCCCACATGACAGAGGCATGCACACTAATTAAAACATGGATTTTAACACCCTTTTTTTTTTCTTCTGTACAATTTAGACATGAATGCACTCTAATTTAAATTTGAATTATGACATATTTACGTATTAACTGCGTAATGAGTTTATTGGTTATTTTTTCATGAACTATACTTTAGTGCCATGATTATTACAATTTGTAATAAATTTAATTTAAATGTGTGAGAATATGACTTAGTTTGAAAACACGCCGCTCGCAAAATCACGAGTCTAGTTGCTTCGTTGCACGAGAAAGCTGAAGAAATCATAACTTTTTTAATCTTTCTTTGTTCAAAGACACCATTAATCTTTTGAATAATTCGTTGGAAAATTCGAGCATCATGATTATAATATGATTGGTCAGAAAAGAATGTTGTTTGCAAAATATTATATAACTATACTAATATAATATTCTTTTCTTTATAGGCATAGCCACCCATGTCCACAATTCCAACTTTATTGTATATATTCTTTATAGCTTGATCGATATCACACAGTAGAAAGGTCATAACATCTTAGATATTCTAATTCTTAGCTTGATACTATGGTCTTATCCTATGTCTTATCCTATGTTCTTTTGTCACATTATAAGATCTTTCTAAACTAATCTTACTTTCGTAATATAAGATCCAACAAACGGAGATAACGTGGGTAAATCAATTGCGATCATCGTAGGAGTCATTGCTGGATTCGCAATTCTTGTTATCCTCCTCTCCCTCTGCAGAAACAACACGCGTAAGTATACTTGCCTTCCCACATGATAAACTTAAATCACCCATTTTTATTAAGATTCGAATTTAATTGAGTGTTTAAGAATTATCATAATCTTATGTTTTACGATGCTGATTTGCAGATTGATATAAAGAAGACACGATTCGAGATAAAAGATTCAAGTGGGACTTTTTTTTTAATTCGCTTATGCTGTAGGAACATATCCGTTACCTTGTTGATTATTTTTGGTTGATCAAAAGGAAGAAAAAAACTCGAAGTGGCCAACATAGTCTCTCATCTAGCTATGATGTATAATTAATAATTTGATTAGTGACCCGTAGTGTCTGCCTTGAAAGATGATAGCTTTATTCCATAAAATAGTTATAGGCTTACATACCCACTTTCCTTTAGCAGGCGCAATTATTCGATACTCATCATACTTAAGACCATAAAATATAAGTATACTTTAGACTAACGTGATCGTCTTGAGAGTATCTTTAGACTTTAAAGGTTCTGCTGAGGAAAAAGACCTACAAGCTTTATCCAACCTGTGGTTCGTGTTAATACGATTAGGGTCTATCGGTTCTTACTTCTTACGTCGCACCATTTTTTTTTCTCAACATCAAATTTAGTCAGAAGGTTTTGACCACAAAGACAATGATTTGATCTAGTATACCTCATGAAAACTCAAAAGTTATCTGTACTTTCTAATCTACCACTATTGTACTCTTACACCATAATAAGAACAAATTCCTTATACCACAACAAGTAAAAAAAATCTAAGTGGTAGTAATTTAATTGTAATTTTTTTTGGGTTCAGCGTATATTCATTTAAATTTTGAGTTAGATTCTCGATAGAAACTAAATTATTATTATTTGGTTAGTCTGGATTTGAACTTCGGTCTAAGTGATTAACAATTATGTACGGTAATAGACAATTGATCCACTCCCTAATATTAGTCGAAAACCTTAATATTATTCGAAAAGTACTACAAACGCTTTCGCGCTAATCCAATGTGCGGAGTAAATGGGTTTTACCGACGCATGGTGTATCAAAAAGAAAGGAAAAACAAGTAAAAAGAATCACCTCTTCTTATACCCACACAATTTCAAAAGCGTTCATAACTTATTTTGAATGTTACATCATAATACATTTAAATTTACTAAATTTCATCACCTTGGAAACGAAACAAAAGAAAAATATAGTACTCAAAATCACTCAAGGACAATGCATGCATATGCTTACTCAATCAGAAGCCAGAGGAATCGACCAGAGCTGAGTAAGACGCATTCTCGTCCGAAGCCGTCATGGTCTTAGTCACCGTTCTGCTTCTGGTCCTGAACACTACTCCATGCTCTAAACCAGCCAATTCACACAACTCCAACTTCTGAGATTGGGTTAGTTCCATGCCAGCTTCCCAACAAGGCGTAGTTATCACATCTTTCACTCTCTCAATCTTGTCCTCTGTTACTAAGGTTTTGTTTCGAACGAGCGCAAGACAGGCTTCTTCAGCCGCCTTCTCTCGAATCTGGACCACGTGAAAAACAAAAGAAGTCATGTGATGTAACCAAGATAATTTTTTTCTAAACAGAGTTTGAAATGGAGAGTAAGTGAGACATGAACCTTTGGGTATCGGTGAGCAAGGAATGATAGAAGCTGAGAGAAGGCTTGTTTGCTGACGGGCTCCGAGACTGATGCAATATACCCAAGTATTACAACGCCTGCCTCTAACTTTGCGAATATCTTTGAGGCTCTGAGTTCGATGGCTAACGCATCCACTACTCCCTTATAGAAACTCAGCGTATAAGCCTGCAATAAATGACGGATAAGATTTTTGTGAAACGAGTTTAAGGATCAACATAGTCCAAAGACGTGAAACTCTAAAAACCAACCTCTTCATTCTGAAACATCTTTTCATCCAAGAGCTCCTCGATTGTCTGTGTAAAAACAACAGTTTTAAACAGAACCACATAGAAGGCTAAGAAGAAGCTAGAGGGTAATGTATAAGGTAGCGTATCTACCTTTAGACAGGGTACAATAGCTCGGTCACATTTCTTGTACTCTTGAAGTATCCAGAGGATGTCGTCGCACATTGCAGACTCTCTTGCTCGTTGTTCATTAGCTCCACCTTCCCCCAGATACTGCAGCAATGCAGAGAATGAAGCCTCTTTAAGTGATTTTTGTAATCCTCCAGCCGAGATTACTAATCCAGACATCACCCCTTTGCTGTAACAAGGGAAGGCTAACAGCTGAACGAAACGTGGGAAAGAGAAAGTCGGCACCTACAAAAGGATATACAATAAGTCACTGTGTCAGATAAAACCCTTTGAAACCGAAAAAGCAACCAAAGGCTTACCGCCCATCGTAGGCCTTCTTGGTTGGGAATAATCTCTTCCAGTTTTTCTCTATAAGGTATGAAAGGGACAGTTACTGTTACGTGATACAGAATCCTTTGAAGAGCTTTCGCAGCTGTTTCTCTCAACTTATCCATTTTCTCCACACCTTGCTTCAAAATACCTCCAATCAAACGGTTTGCGAGGTTTGAATCAAAAAGCGAGGATGAATCATTGGTATGATCTCCGGCTTTCTTACAGAGAATGTATGTACATTTCTCAAGTCCATGGATTGCAGCTTCACGAACCCAAGAACCTACATCACCTCTGTTATCAACTGAATAGTCATCAAGAGCTTTCAGTAAAGTATCCATCACTTCAGTCTTGATAAGAATAAAAAGAGACAGGTCATCGTTTTCAGGATCACTAGCTCTTCGCTGAGTAAGACTCTCACACACGGACGTGAGTCCTTTTACAGCATTCATGCGTGCCTCAGCATCTCTATCTTCAGGATTCGCCTGCTTCGAGAGAAAACAAAATCATTCATCGAAGTCACAAATTCATATTGTTTTTTGAAGATTGGGGACTGATGTACTAGAGTCGCATGTTGTCTTCGTTACCTCTATCATACAGGCACCGCAGAGCTTCAACAGTACATCCTTCCATTTTGCAATCAATAGTTCATACGGCAAAACACCTAGTGCAAGTGCAGAACCTCTCCGAACAGCTACGTTTGGGTCCGTTAGATGTTTCAGGTGTTTTGATATTAAATCAGCAGCTTTCTTATCATTGCCAATTAGATAGGATTGCACAAGCTGTTGAACAGCACTGACAGCTGCATTCTGAATAATAAGTGAAACTTGTCAACAGGATAAAATAAATAAATAACTTGATGACAATTAGAAAGATAGATACCTGTATCTGAGAATTGGGATGTCCTAGATTCACAGTGAGGGTATCAAGCAGGATCCGTTCGGTTCTCTCAGATAATGCCACATGCGATGACGAGATACACTCGATAAACCGTGAGACAGCCAGCCGCATTATTTCTCCCCCTTTTCCACGGTAAAGGCGTGCTTTCTCAATGGCAGGGACAATGCCAGCAATACGCTTATGGCTATCTGTAAAAATTAAGTGCACCAGGAACACTTAAGCTACGAGGTAATGATACAACCCATCTAACTTATTAATTTTCACCTCCCATAGAAAATGAACCTCGAACGTGGGTGAAGACCGTTTGAAATCTACGATGATAAGGTCTAGATTCCAAGACGGTTCCCATATTACTAAAAATGAATTGTACTTGCATATGTAAAGATCTGTGTTTTAAAAGGCGATCGCCTTTTGCGCCAAGGCGCAAGGCGCACCGTGGCGATGGTCCCAGCGCCTCAGTCCTCTAAGGCGAGCCCTAGTTCCTCAAGGCGCTCGCCATGGTGCGCCATTGGCTTAAATATAAGCGCCTTGGTTCAAAGGCGCGCGTTTCCGTTAAAACACTACTTTGACGGAACCCTTAAAACATCTTGGAACTCTATCACTACTTTCTCGACCATTTAAATATCCTTAAAACATAATGCTTAGATCTTCAGAGTTTTAGGTTTTGTTGGATTTGATCAATTGAATTTAGTTTTTTTTTTGTTTCAAGTTCTTTGTTTTGGTGTTTTGGGGTTTATATATGTGTACATAGCTGACTATATTAGTGTGCATGACTAACTTGTTGCTGACTATATTAGTGTGTATAAATAAGACAGTTTGGTATAGCTGACTGTACTAGTGTTATATACGAGTCTACTCTATAACTATCCTCTGTATGTAACCATAGAAATAGTTACACGTCTGTAGCTAACACATACACTTCTAAGTTCTAACCTAAGAACATCTATCAATGCATATATAAGTTCTCTAAAGCTGTATATAACTAAACCACGTTTGAAAGCATTCTAACCATAAGGCGAGCGCCTTGTAGCGCCATGGCGCAAGGCGCATGGCTCCAACCTCCTCGCCTTAGAGCGCCATGCGCCATTTAAAACACAGGTAAAGATGCCAGAAAAATCAAAGCTGAAAAAGCGGTGGTACCAACCAGCAGAAAGGACATAGCCACACTGGTGCACAGCTAACACAACCTCTCCAGCTGCCAATGTGGCACCATGGCGCATGCACAAATCAGTTGAAAGGGTACAAGGAATCAGTTTCTCCAGCACATAGTTGACGAAGTACTCAGGCTCGTACTTAACAAGAGCAGCAAGGGCTTTTGCAGCGAGTTCTCTCAAGCTTTTATCCTGAAATCATAAGATTGAATAATGATCATATTATGGAAGATACAACTAGGAACAATGATTTGGGACAATATCAAACAAAGCCATACCCAGTGGCAGATCTTGTTGTATAGCAATTCATCTACAAAAGGATAGAGATATCCTTCATACTGAGCAATGGAAACAGCAACCTGAAGGTAAGAGTTCACCCGAGACGAAAGGGAAAAATAGTCAGCTATGTTCACTATGTCAATCCCATGAGGGTAGTTTCCTTGCCTTCCAACATTCTCTTGGAAAGCAGCGGCAGCAGCCCTTCTACAGTTCACCTAGTAAAATAAATAAAAAAACTTTATGCAATGACGATAGAGGAGATCTACAAAAACACAATTCTTCAACAATCAGGAAACGGCAAATAAACAAATTATAGTTAAAAGAGTCATTAATACCTCTCTATCAAAGGAACCCACTATCAATAAATCTGGAGCAAGCTGATACAGCACGTTTTTCATATCTTTGTGGTAATAGGCACGCCCAAATGCCCAGCAAACATAAGCCGCTGCATCACGCACATGAGATCCAACACTGTGCGGACCTCTCCGGACATCATAATGGAGTGCCTGTACATGATTTTTAGATGTAAATCCATAGAGCTTCTGCATATTTGCGTGAGTGATGTTGCTTTGTACGCGTTGACTAGAAAATTAAGTAATCATGTGCACTGTATATAGTACGACCTTCACAATAATTGGGACAACTTGTGGGAAACTTCTGGGCAACAGCAACCCTCTACGAGCCAGTTCGGCTAAAGCCAAACAACCCCCATGCCATGAACCATCTCCCTGAAGATCATGAAAATCACAATAGTAGTCAGCTACGTAATGCCTTCTGTATGCAAGCCATGCTGCCAGATGTAAGTGATGAGTACCTCTCCTGGTGAAAACAGCTCCAATACAGATGACAGAACCTCTTCGGAAAGAACAGATGTTAGCCGTGAAGATACACGACCTATACCCTTTGCAGCAGACCAACGAACCACCGTATCCTACACGGTTCAGAAAACAGTAAATACTAGTAACATGTGAGATTGTCCGGTTGCCAGTTGCCAGCTAAAAGATATTTATAGCTGTCAAATTATCATGTGGCCATCTAGTTGTACAAGTTGGGATACCACCTCTAGTTATCAGCGTAACAGTAGTATTTAACCAACAAAAACATACCGTGTCCCTCAGACCAGAGAGTAGCATTTCAATTATCTCTTCTAAGATTTCAGGAACATCCATATCTTCATCCTCTTGGTCATCCGTACATTCTGGTTGTGAGACGGCAGCACCAGCATGATCAGGCGCCAATCTCTGGGTCGGACCCGTAGATATATTTTCAGAAAGGGAGGCGGTTCGAGCCTGCATGGTAATTTTATAAACAAGCTTCAGATAACTAAATTGAGGACAAGATTATGTCAATTACGGTATAAACAGAAAATCTATTAAAACCCCAGTTGCTATTTGCAATTCTATTATACATGCTAAAAGGTACGTACCACATATCGCCAGGAAGGTAAGCGATGAGGAAGACAAACAAGCCCTATCCTCTGAGTTAACTTGATCAAATACTTGCGAAGCAGAGGACTTCTAGTTGCTGCACTGGATTTGCTTAGCACGGTCACATTATTCAAAACAGTAGGAAGCACATCCAGCAACAGTTTCCGGCTAGCAGTCTGCCAATGATAGTAGACATATAAGATCCAGATGAAAAATACGAGAAAACTTAAGAAATCATATTATCAAAAGAATAAAAACCAGCAATAGTTCCTACAAGATCAAAACATTCAAATCAAATCCGATATTTACTTTCCTGACATATATAGGTCTTTTAGCCATGAAAGGACATCTATATATGTCTAACGTGTTCAGTATGGAGCATTACTGAAAGCAAAGTAGACAACTACAAAGTTACAAAAAAAGAAAGAAACCTTAAAAATAGCAGCCAGAGCCTCCATCACACCAAGCAAGCGAAAGTGGTTCACCACACTATCTTCCTTAGAAGATAAAACTTCATCTGTCCACTCAACAAAACTGAAACAAAACAAGAAATCAGTTTATAAACAATCTTATTGGTGAACTCAATCATTCAAAGCTAGCTACATCACTAATGTTGATCACTACATACCTTGTGAACGCCTTCCCCATATCGGGACGCGTCAAGAGCTTCGACAGCAGCAACCCCGATATCCTCCTCATCGGTCCAGAACTACAAAGATAATCCTTACAAAACCCCAAAATCTTCAACACAAGAGGAGCAATATCTCCCACACAAAAACTCTCATCCTCCGCAATACTCGTGTCAACCGAAGAAATATCAAACGGCACCAACACAAGGATCGAAAGCCACAAGAGAGTCACACATTTAGCCTCCATCTCCCCAGTGCTCTCCTGCCTCAACGAAGAACCAGAACTCGTGCTATGGCACTTCTCGAGAAGCAACACGGCGAGCTCAAGATCGGAGACTTGATGCGGAAAGAACTTAATTACAGATTTGTAACCGCACACAGTGACTAACGTGTAGATGATAATGCATATAGGCTTGATTATTTTTAGAATCTCATCGGATCTTGAATCCAGCTCAGATATTTTGGAGCGGATGATCAGCATCAGTGGAGAGACTATGCTCTCTAAGTAAGGCTCCACTAGTTGACCTTGCTCCTGGTACTTATCCATCTACATTACAACGAACACACGAGGAATCAACGATTCGATCGATTAGAGTAGATCAGTGAGAGGGAGCTTACGATGGATTGGATCTTCTGAACGGAGGAAGGAACGACGACGCGGCCGTTCGAGACGATGTCGTCGAGAAGGGATTTGACGAGATTCCATTCTTGTAGGAAGTATCTCTGTAGTACTCTCTCCTTCGAATCGTGCTCGTCGTCTTCTTCTTCTTCCTCTTCTAGTTTCACCGCATCCGCCTCGGTTTCGATTTTGGCCGGCGAGATTTGGTCTTCTGTAGCTGCCATTGCTCTCGCCGGAGATGAATAGGTTCGCCGACAATGTTCGCTCGGGACTGGGAATTAGGCGGGCGTTAAGCCTTTGAGAGCGATCCGTGCGAGAGTATACAGAATAGTGACGATGAGTTCGTTAAGCCCATTTAAGGCCCATAATGTTTTTTTGGACTGGCTCATGCATTTTTGAACCGGGCTTTTAATCACACTTGACCAATCAGTTACAGAATCCTAACCAGAGTTGATAGGTGTGGGTGGATAAACAATGGGTTTGAATGCTTGTTATCTTTGGAGGAACCAAAGTTGGTGAAACTAAATATTCCTTTACTTAATTCTCTCAGTATTTTAATTATATAAAGTTGGTAGAACCATCCTATAGAGAATTATTGAATTTATATGTTTAGATAATTTATCTATTAAACTGGAAAATTAATCAAAAATTTATAATTTAATATATTTTAACTTTAGTGGAGTGACTTCTTGGAACTACGTTAGGCGTTAGTCGGGTAGCAACTTCGGGCCTAGCGAGTTACCGAAAAATCAGGGAGTATTCGGAGATTACGCGGGGCCTAATTTTAAATATAATTTAATATATTTATAATATATTTAGCTAATTTTAAACATGATGACACATGTTCTTAGACATAATTATATAATTTTTTATATATAATTTTAATCTGCCTCTTTTCGATTCGTCAAACATCTAGATTATGGTGTGTTTGGTACAAAAAAATTTCTAAATGAAGTAATTATGTGTTTGTTTTGGGTTTGATAGTTAATTATAATTATTTAGTAATGAATAATTACACAAAAACTGTTAATAATGAGTAAAAAATAATCAACCGTGTTTCAACTTTGCACGGATGAAAAAAAAATTTAGGCTGTCTAAGCGAAAATTAGGCAGAAATTATACGGTTTACACGGAAATTAGGCGGTCTTACGTGGATCAACGCCTAACTACACCGATTTGGGCATATTCGCCGCAGTCAACCTCCAAACAACGCCTAGATAGCAAGTTTTTAAACAGGGCAATATGTACGACCAATACACACCTAAAAAATTTCATCATTTGAATTTAAAAAGAAATTACTAAACAGTTATAATTATTTTTAAACTAATTTTCAACTATCATGCCGAAAAATTGAAAGAATTTTTTTCTATCACACTTAGTTTTTATTATTCAATTTATTTTCCACAAATTCAACTAATTATTTACACATTATTTTTTTGACTAAAATTAAATGAAAAAAATATTCTATCATGGCGGAATATCCAAAGAGGAAATAAAAATTGTGGTAAGGCATAGAGGATCACTAAACTCTTAGCCTCAATCAACGGCCACGATAACACCCTTTGATGCAATTAAACGGTCAGATTTGATCTTCTTGTCTCTTACCGAACACGAAGAGATGTCGAATATTATATGATTGGCTTAAAAAAATATCCTCTCACTCATAAAGAGAAGTCTCTCTTTACATCTCTCCTTCACCACTAGCTTCCCTTTCTCTCCAACCATGGCTTCAACTTCCTCCCTCGCTCTCTCTCAAGCCCTCCTCGCTCGCGCCATCTCTCTCCATGGCTCCGACCAACGCATCTCCCTACCTTCATCTTTCTCACGCGCCTCCGCGTCCTCTCGCCGCCGCAACGCCGCGTCGATGACCAAACTCCGATCTATCCGCCCCCTCGTCCGCGCCGCGGCTGTCGAGACCCTCGAGACGAGCACCGATTCGTCTATTATCGACAAATCGGTTAACTCGATCAGGTTCCTGGCGATCGATGCGGTGGAGAAGGCCAAGTCGGGTCATCCCGGTCTTCCCATGGGATGTGCTCCCATGGCTCACATTCTCTACGATGAGGTCATGAGGTATAACCCCAAGAACCCTTACTGGTTTAACCGTGACCGGTTCGTTCTCTCTGCTGGTCATGGTTGTATGCTTCTCTACGCGTTGCTTCACCTCGCCGGATACGACAGCGTTTTGGTCAGTGATCTTAAAGATTCACTCTTTTTTATTTTAATTTCAATAAAGGAGTTGACTTTACTGATAAAGTGTTGGACTTTGTTGATTAGGAGGAGGATTTGAAGAGTTTCCGACAGTGGGGAAGCAAGACACCTGGACATCCTGAGAACTTCGAGACTCCTGGGATTGAAGTCACTACTGGTTTGAGACTTTTCTTTCTCTTTGGCTTGTGGGTTCTTTGAAATGAATAAGCTTTTTGATGTCTCTTATGTGTAGGTCCACTTGGACAAGGGATTGCGAATGCTGTTGGTTTAGCTCTTGCTGAGAAGCATTTAGCTGCTAGGTTCAACAAACCTGACGCTGAAGTTGTCGACCACTACACGTAACATTTTGAAAAATTATATCATCACTCATGTTTTGTTAATAGGCTCTGATTGTTTTGTATTTTGATTGTGTAGATATGTGATACTTGGAGATGGTTGTCAGATGGAGGGTATTTCAAACGAAGCAGCCTCTCTAGCTGGTCACTGGGGACTTGGGAAGCTCATTGCTTTCTACGATGACAATCACATTTCCATTGATGGAGACACTGAGATTGCGTTCACTGAGAATGTTGACCAGCGTTTCGAAGCGCTTGGATGGCATGTTATCTGGGTGAAGAATGGTAACACTGGGTATGATGAGATCCGTGCTGCTATTAAGGAAGCTAAAACGGTTACTGACAAGCCTACTTTGATTAAGGTATAGTAGCTATCAAACACTTGTTAGTTAAAACACCTTTGGTATTGGTTTATTTAACATCTTGCTTGTATCAGGTTACTACTACAATTGGTTATGGATCTCCAAACAAGGCGAACTCGTACAGTGTCCATGGAGCTGCACTTGGTGAGAAGGAAGTTGAGGCTACTAGAAACAACCTCGGATGGCCTTATGAGCCATTCCAAGTACCTGAGGAAGTTAAAAGGTAAGTAGTAACACTAAACAAAAGCTGTCTGTTTACAATTTGTGGCTATGGACTCACTCTTTGCTTTTTTTTCTTCTAGCCACTGGAGCCGTCATACCCCTGAAGGGAAAGCTCTTGAATCTGACTGGAATGCAACGTTTGCAGCGTATGAAAAGAAGTACCCAGAGGAAGCTGCAGAGTTGAAATCTATCATCACTGGTGAATTACCTGCTGGCTGGGAGAAGGCACTACCAGTAAGTAAAACTCTCTTTATCGATTACAGTCCCGTTGTATTCTAGATATGCAACATTTTTGCTAGTGCTGGGCTTTAGGGTTGGTTTGGGTAATTCGGGTTGGGATGTTTAGGAACCAGACATTTTCCGGTTCAGGCCGGGTTTCTATTTTTTTTTATAAAACCCGAAATAGAACCGAATTAAAAAAAATAGTTCGGATTTGGTTCGGATTTAAAGCTGAAAAAACCGAAAAAATCTCGAGAACCGAGTTAAACCCGGCAAAACCAAAAATAGTCAGATAATTCAGAGTTTTTTAATTTATAAATGATTAAATTATATTATATATGTAAAATAATAAATAATCAATATTTTTGTTATATTTGGAAGAGAAAAAGACCAAAATAGCACTAAATCAAGTTTTTGTTCCCAAACTAGCACTCAAGGTCAAAAGTCACAAAAATAGCACTTAAGGGGTGGGGTTTAGGGTTTAGAATTTAGGGTTTAGGGTTTAGAGTTTAGGTTTAGGGTTTAGAGTTGAGAAGTGAGGTTTTGGGGATAAGATTTCAAATTTTAAAAAATAAAAAAAATTAAATTTTTCAAAAGATAAAATGCTATTTTGGTCATTTTAGTTTTTGAGTGCTATTTTTGTGATATAAACTTAGAAATGTGCTATTTTGGAGATTTGCCCTGTTTGGAATGTTCGGGTACTTTTTGGTTCTCAGTTCTGGTTCGGTTTACGGGTTTTGGATAATATGACCAGGACTAATCTTTGCTTTTTATAAATGTGTAGACATACACACCCGAGTCTCCAGGCGACGCCACAAGAAACCTGTCACAGCAATGTCTTAACGCCATAGCCAAAGTTGTCCCCGGTTTCCTCGGTGGAAGTGCTGACCTCGCATCATCCAACATGACACTGCTCAAAGCCTCCGGTGACTTCCAAAAGGCCACACCCGAGGAAAGAAACCTTAGATTTGGCGTCAGGGAGCACGGAATGGGAGCCATCTGCAACGGCATAGCCCTCCACAGCCCCGGTCTCATCCCTTACTGTGCAACTTTCTTCGTCTTCACTGACTACATGAGAGGTGCCATGAGAATCTCAGCCTTGTCCGAAGCTGGGGTGATCTACGTGATGACTCATGACTCCATTGGTCTCGGAGAAGATGGGCCGACCCATCAGCCCATCGAGCACATCGCTAGCTTCCGCGCCATGCCCAACACGCTCATGTTCCGTCCCGCCGACGGAAACGAGACGGCCGGTGCGTACAAGATCGCTGTCACCAAGCGTAAGACGCCGTCTATCTTGGCTTTGTCTAGGCAAAAGCTTCCTCAGCTTCCGGGGACTTCCATCGAAGGAGTTGCCAAGGGTGGATACACGATCTCTGACGACTCTACTGGGAACAAACCTGATGTGATCTTGATTGGGACTGGCTCTGAGCTGGAGATCGCTGCGCAGGCTGCAGAGGTGATTAGGAAAGAAGGCAAGACCGTTAGAGTTGTGTCTTTTGTCTGCTGGGAGCTGTTTGATGAGCAGACGGATGAGTACAAGGAGAGTGTTTTGCCGTCTGGTGTGTCGGCTAGAGTTAGTATTGAAGCGGCTTCGACTTTTGGGTGGGGGAAGATTGTTGGAGGGAAAGGGAAGTCTATTGGTATTAACTCGTTTGGGGCTAGCGCACCGGCGCCTTTGCTCTACAAGGAGTTTGGTATCACTGTGGAAGCTGTCGTTGATGCGGCCAAGTCATTCTTCTAAGAGACTTAAAAGATCATCAGACTATCATCCTGTATAAGGGTTTGTGTCAACATTGTCTCATTATCTTAAAATAAATTGCAACAAGACGCATAGAGTTTCTTTCTTTCTTCTTTTGGTGGTTTTTCTTTTTGTAATTCGGACAACATAGGTTTTGGGTTTGGAAGAGAAACAAAGTATAAGACAATGTAAAACTCTCGTGTTTTGTTGTTATATGCTTGAATTTGCTTTCCAGCTTTCTCTTAGACCGACCGATATAAACAGACACAAGCATTGGTCAGTACATCTGAATTTTTGTGTGGACAAGAATAGTAACAGAGATTAAAAAGGTTCGGTTCTTCTTAATTCTTCTACATTAGGGCCCATCTTATCAGGAGATATCGAAAGAACGGTGAGCTTTCCACCTTGACATATCCAATTATCTATATCCTAAACCTAACTTAAAATAGAAGAAAGCTACGTTTATCGCTTTGTCAATTTGTTATCATGACAACAACACCAGTGACACCCACACTACTTTTGGTATCCACTGAGGAAAAATTACACAAGAATAAGCATATTCGGAGTTCACTTTAAGTTGATTGGGCTCTAGGCCCAGTAAAATAACATATAGGCCCAATTTGCAACTACCACGTATCAAAAGTATTCATTCAATTCAAAATTCGCATTGTTAAGTTGTAAACCCAACAAAAACTAAAAAAAAAAAACAGATACAAAATCCATCGTCATAGAAATAGAGTTGCAAATGCAGCAATCAAATTGTAGTTCATGAAGGACTTTGACAAGCTCTATGATTACTCAAGCCACAAGAGTGCTTGCGGTAGTTGACTCGCTGCAAAAAAAAAAGACAACAAATGAGAACAAAAACCAAAGATTATCATTGAAAATGTTTAAGAACAATCTTTCAGTTTTTAAAGAGTACTTACTACTTCCAGACGGGAGGGAGCTTCTTGGTCTTCTTGTAGTAACGAGCAAGACGGTGGATTCTGCTCTCAACAAGAATCAACCTGAACTTGGAGTCCTTGTCCTTCCTGTTCCTCTCAAGGTGCTTGCGGATAGCAACTGCTTTCTTGATCAGGTGGTACAGATCCTCAGGGATCTCAGGAGCAAGACCTTCACCAAAATTACAGTTCAACTCTTAGTTTCCTTTAACGTTTAAGTAAAGAAAGACTAAGGATAGAGAAAGTACCATGAGCTTTCAAGATTCTCAGAATCTTGTTTCCGGTAACACTCTTCACCTGAGGGATACCGTGAGAGTCACGAAGAATCACACCAATCTGAGACGGAGTCAAACCCTTCTTCGCAAACTTGCAAATGGATTCATCAACCTATTAATGCATCATAACAAAAACGTCATTACAAACTTCATATCATATCTTAGACTTCTTGTCCTAAGCCTAGGATCTTTGCTAGTGAATAATCTTAATACTTCTTGTCCTAAAACTAGGATTAATCATATTCTTACAGTTGCAATGTGTGAAATGAAGACATAAACTTAGAATATGGTAAACGAATCTTACATCCTGGGAGGTTGTCTTGAGCCAGCTCGGGGGTGAACGCTTGTACGGCAAAGCAGATGCTGAGATTCCCTTACTACACAACACAAAACACAGATACGCAGAATGTAAGAGAACCAGTTTTCAAACAGACGATACCATGAAGAAACAAAAAGAAGAACCCTTTGGAGTGGAGTCGCCCCATGCCGACGTTTGTTGCTGTCTGTTCTTCGTCCGGCTGCGACTGCGCTAAAGAAAACCCTAATCGGTCTCTGCGTTATATACCCTGTTATGGTTTGTGTGCCCTATCTCTTTTTTTTTTTTGGGCAAAATGTGCCCTATCTCATTTTCATTTTCATTTTCGTTCCAAAAGTACAAAGAGGCTCTGTTTATAAAGGCCCATTATAAGAGGGTTTAAGGCCCATATATGTACAAACTCCCATCTAGATAGTTCCGTTGTATATTTGAATATTTATCAAGGGTTCAAGAACATATGCTGGAGTTATAGATCAAAATTTGTCTTATTTTTGTATAACATAGCTCCATAAGCTAATAATATGATTTTCTGAATATTTGTTGCTACCAACTGATTTTGAGTTATTTTTTTTATAAAAGAACATTTAACCTCATGTATCTTTCACAAGAGAATCAAAGAATAAAACAAAGACAGTATTTTAAACTGATATTTGTTTTCTTTTTTTTTTTTTTTTTTTTGTCACCAACATTACAGACTCATATATACTCTGTGAACCAAGCCGGGAGATGTTGATCCATGTGAACGACGAAAAACGTTTGTTTCCTGACACTGCGTGCTAGGTTATCCGCCTTTGTATTTTGCGTTCTTGGTACATGTATAATCTCTGATCTTGTGAAACTTTCTTTCAAAGTCTTGATATCTTCCAGATAACTTGCAAAAGCTGGCCACTCTTCTGGTTCCGAAACCATCTTCACCAATTGAGAACAATCTGTTGCAAACGTAACCTGGTATTGACGTAGATTCCTCATACATTCCATAGCCCATAGAAGCGCCTCCATCTCTGCGTGCAAAGGAGTTAAAGAAGCCCTTACATTCCTTGCTCCCATTAAACCTTCAAAACCTTCTAAAGAACTGAATCAGCCCTGACCAGAGAGCCTATCCCCCTCTTTCCACGAACCATCTGTAAAACACCATCGTCCAGAAATTGGCGGCAAAGATGCTTGAACCTGTGTACCCACCGTTTGGTCCTTCAGAATCTGTGCCTCTGCCCATAGTGTGGATTCCGTTTCCGCCAGCTTAAGAGTGTCCCTAGGGTCTATCTCCAGATTACTAAAAACTTTATTATTTCGTCCTTTCCAAATGTACCACAATATCCAAGCAAAGTGATGATCCTCCATCGGTGGAGCAACTCTCCAGAAAAGGTGATCCATATTTGTAAATAAAGAATTTGTCGGGAAAATAGATGGATTTGTTGGTATCTTTGATAGCGCCCAAACCTGAATTGCTGGAGGACACTCAAAAAACACATGGTTAATTGACTCCTCATCCGCTCCATATCGTGCACAACATATATCTCATTGGATCCCTCGCTCCTGCAAATTCTTCTTAACCGCGACACACCCTGAAACCAATTGCCAAAGGAAATGTTTTATTTTTGGTGGGCATCTTATTTTCCAACAAAAAGCCTTTAACATATTAATCGTAGGTCCAATTAATTCTGGTAATTTTTCCCTATCCGGGTAAATCCTCTCTACTTGATAACCTGATTTAACCGTAAATTTCCCATTATTTGTAAAATGCCATCCTTCCCTATCTACCATCTGGGTTCTGCTCAGCGGTATACTCTCTATGATTTTCGCATCCTGTGGGTCTACCAAAGTCCGAATAACCTGCGAATTCCATTGTCGCGTAGTGGAATCAATAAGAGAATCCACTGTGAGGTCGGGGTACAAATTATGTTGATTTTTATTGGCTGGTCTCGGGCGAGTGGTTGGGATCCAAGGATCATTCCATACAGATATAGAAGATCCTGTCCCCACCCTTTTGATTAGTCCTTTGCTTACCAGAGATCTATCAGATACAATACTCCTCCAGCCATAGGACGGAGAGTATGATTGAATCGGTTCCAAAGGTGAGGCATTCCTATAATACCTACCCTTGAAAACTCGAGAAAATAAAGTGTTCGGTTTTTCTATTAGCCTCCACAGCTGCTTACCAAGCATAGCTGTATTGAAATCAGTGATATCCTTGAAACCTAGTCCCCCATCTTCCTTACTGACACATACTTTGTCCCATGATTTCCAATGTAATCCTCGTGTACTGCCCCCAGGACTCCACCAAAATTGTGCTACTGCACTTGTCAATTTTTTTGCTGTTGCCTTAGGCAAACGATAACAAGACATTGTATGATTCAGCAATGCCGTAATCACTAACTTGATGATCACTTCCTTTCCTCCTTTTGTAAAAAATTTAAAAGTCCATCCATTGACCCTATTATTTAGGCGATCCTGCACAAAGCTGAAGACTTGAATCTTGGAACCACCAAGATTTTCTGGTAATCCTAAATAAGATCCCATCCCTCCCAAATTCTGAATACCCAAAATATCTCTTAACTCCTGCTTGAGCGAATCTCCAATCTTATGTTCAAATTGAATTGAAGACTTTTCAAAATTTATTAATTGACCAGAAACCACCTCGTATTCCTTCAAAATCCTGAGAATAGTATGACATTCCTCTCTTTGAGCCTTGCAAAAGAACAAACTATCATCTGCAAAAAGCAAATGGGAGATGGATGGACATGCTCTAGCTACCTTAATCCCTGTTAACTGTTTCTCTCTCTACGCCTTCTTAATATTTGCAATCAGTGCCTCAGTGCACAAAATAAATAAATATGGGGATAATGGGTCACCCTGTCGTAAGCCTCTCTGTGGCACAATGAGACCTCTTGGGTCTCCATTTAGGAGAATCCTATATTGAACCGACGATATACACTCCATCATTAACTTAATCCAATGTTGATGAAAGCCCATTTTCTGCAGAAGTGCTTTAATAAATTCCCATTCTATCCTATCATAAGCTTTACTCATGTCCGTTTTAACCGCCATATACTTCCCTTGACACGCCTTATTAGTCCTCAATCCATGAAACATTTCCTGTGCGATAAGCATATTGTCAGAGATCAACCGACCTGCCACAAATGCCGATTGTGTCTCTGAAACTAGAAAGGGTAAATAGAGTTTCAACCGCTGACATAAAACTTTTGAGATTATTTTATATCCTACATTACAAAGACTAATAGACCTTAATTCCGTCATCCTTGTAGGTCGTTCTGTCTTTGGAATCATACATATATGAGTAATGTTTAACCTTGGATCCATTTCCCCCGACACCAGAAAATTGTTCACCATCTCCACCAGATCACTCTTAATGATATGCCATGAATGTTGAAAGAAAAGAGCTGTCATGCCATCCGGTCCTGGCGCTTTTTCTGGATGCATCATGAATAGGGCCTCTTTAACCTCCTCCTCCGTCGCCAATCGCAATAATCGTTGGTTTATCTGAGGAGTAATCCCCGGGACTATCTCAGATAGAAAATTGTCAAACTCTGATGGAGAGGTGGAACTAAATAATTCTTCAAAGTAGTCGACTGCTACTTTCTCTACTCCATTATCCTCCGTAATCCAATTTTCTGCTGCGTCATGTAGGCCGACTATCCGATTACGTACCCTCCGTTGCTTAGTGAGGGCGTGATAAAATTTCGTATTGAGATCCCCCGACGAGTACCACATATTTCTACTTTTCTGATGCCAGTACTCCTCCTCGTCCTTATATGCCTCTTGCAACTTCCTGGATACCTCCAATATCTCCTCTTGTGATCTAGTATCATCAGTTTGTACCTCCTCAAGAGCCTTCTGTAAATCCGCTATTTTGTCCTTCCCAAAAGGTGAATTATTTTTCCGCCATTTTGCTATTTTATGCCGACAATTACTAATCTTATCCACAATACCATTCCCACTGCCTTCCTTAGATGTCGACCATCCCCTTGTAATCGATTCCATTAGGCCATCCTGACCAACCCATCTCTTATCAAATCGAAACTGACCTCTCCTTCTAACCACCTTATCTTCTAGATAAGCTACCACCGGACGATGATCAGATGCCACCAATCTCAAATATTCAGTATGAGAACATGGGAATAGTGTGTGCCATTCTTCATTTGCTAATGCACGGTCTAGACGACATCGCACCGTTACTGTCCCTTTTCCTGTACCTCTTCGCCCTTGCCATGACATTTTATTTCCCTTCGCAGGGAACTCCAATAATCCACTATTTCTAATCATATTGTTAAAAGGAACAAATGATGCCGCACTCCTTAGAGGTCCACCCTCTTTTTCATGATTTCCCGTAATTTCATTTAAGTCGCCAATAATAAACCAGGGGTCTGATCTCGAAAGTCCATATCTAGTCAAGCGTTCCCATACTTGTTCCCTCAAGTCCGTAACTGGATCCCCATAAACAAATGTAAAAAAAACCGTTTTTCCCAAAGCCACTGCTTCCACGTCTATCATTCGATTACTTGAATATATCACCTTGACTTGATAATCATTATTATAATAAAGCGCAAGTCCTCCACTCCGTCCTACTGGATCCACTGTGACTAAATTATCATATCCAAAATGTGATTGAAACCCTTGAACGAACCCAAAATCTTGTTTAGTTTCCGATAAAAATAAAAAATCTGGTTTATGTTTATGCCATATTTCCCGTAAATAACTTATAGTCCAATGGCTTCCCATGTCTCTGCAATTCCAACTAAGTACTCTCATTATAAAAACTGCGAAGAAGCTCCCTAGAGCCATTTAATTTGGGTTTAAAGATACCCTGAAATCTCAACCACCCTCCCATAAAGTTCAACCAAAAAATCCACGCTAAAACCTTATGTACCAACATAGTCACACAATCCCATAATACTGAATTTCGACAAACTCTCGGATTGGACTTATGGGAATGGGAACTTTTGCCATCCTTTCCAAATAGAATATTGGTTTCCAAATAGGAACTACCTTCCTGTTTACTTCCTACCCAAGTAAATTCAAAACTCTTCAGTTTCATTTTGTCTTCTTGCATTCGGAAATATTGTATTAACATTTGTTTAAAAACTTCAGCTACAATACGTAGCAATCCTTTATCCAAAAACGTAAGAAGCCCTGTATAAACCTCTATCCTTCCTCTATGTAAAAGAGACCGTGAAACCCTTACTTTATGCCACCTTATTACCAACCAGAAAAAAATTTGACTTATAACCTCACTTGCCAAGTTGCCAAACACCCTTCCGTCTAATAACCGTGTAATCTGTCCATGGTTTGATGAGACCAATGAACAGACCTGATACCCCCACCCTCCATTATGCATGAACAAGCACCGAATGATCCAATGTAATCCCAGCATACATCGCTTCTCCTCAGTTCTCAACATAAACCACTGTAGCACCAAGATCCTCCGAATGATATTTGTTTTCTTAAGCATGAACCGTACTTCATATCAGCACCTCCAGTGGAGGTTTTAGAGAATTTCTTATAACTTAAAAAAAAAACAAAAAAGGAGGAAGAATGCAATTCTTTATATATAGGAATTCATACACACCCATTAACCATTTGTATCTTTTATATTAGTTAGAGCATCTCCACTGACGTTCTAGCAAAAGTTCTCAACATTTAAAGACAACAATAATAATTAAAGAGAAAATTTCTATGATAGCGCTTTTTAAATTTTTGTCACAAACATATTTTTCAATGAAAAAAATGACCAAAATTTTTTTTCTTAAAGAATAAAAATACATTTATACCCTAAAATTAACTAATACTTATAGTTTAAAGTTAAAGGATGAGATTTTGAGGATAATGTTTCAAATTTTTAAAAGTAAAAAATAAATATTAAATTTTTTAAAATAAAAAGAGGTTATTTTGATCATTTTTCTTATTGAAAGACTATTTTTGTGATAGAAACTTAAAACAACTATTTGAGAGAATTGCCCATAATTAAAACTATAGAGAACAAAGAAACATTTTCATTTGAGAGCTTTTAAGAGCATGATTAAAATTGGTATTTATAATAATAAAAATATATCAAAAAGTAGGAGAGAAAAATTCTAAATTGGAAAACCGTTCTTTGCATGAAAACTTTCACAACATTGTAAGAAACTATTTTACAGGTGGTTTACTCTAATTGGTTCTATTTTTTTTGTTTAAATTTTGAAAAATCGTAAATTTATTAATATTTTATTTGTTATTGAGAGTTTTTTGCTGACAAAGATGCTCTAAGAACATATTGGAAATTTTAACTGGCGGAATTAAAACATCACACTATTACATTTGAATTGATTTTACAAAATTAAAACATAACTGAGTAACTATAATATTAATATATATTTTTTTCTATGAGAAATCCATAAAAATTCGAACCGATAGTGTTGCTCTTATTTTTTTTTAAAACATTAATGGTTTATCCAAATTATAAGAAAATATTAATATTTAATTTTCTTTACCCATTTGAAATTCTTGAATGTGATGTTCTTGTGATAAGCTACAAAGAGAGGCATGTGCAGTAGAGGTTTTTCAAAGGTAATATCTCACAAATTATAAGAATATATAATGGTGAGTTGTGAGAGTCTCTCATTTGAAAAACCCTCACATGGGTTTCTAAATTTTATTGAAAATTTTATATTTATGTTTTTTTTGTCAGTTTCTCCATTTATATATTTATATAAATTTTGAGATACTCCTCTTGAGAAACACCTATTTTTGACGGTCTGGTTATACACAACAATAATATCTTAAACAGTTTTTTTTTAATTAAAAATTATATAATGTACAAGATAAGAGATAAAGAAAACTATGAGTGAAAAGATAGAGATTTCTCATTTGAAAGACTTCAAGAAAATATGAGAAAATGGTACAATAGTTGTAAAGTTATTATTGCTCTGATTTTTATTGGGAAAATCGCATAAAAAACTTTGAAAGTGTCACTTACTAGCACTTTAAACCTTGAATACTTTTCACTAACACTTTTAACCTTCAAAGTGACATTTTTATCATAAAAAACCTCCAAAGAAGAAAAATGACCGGCTGAACAGGTTAAAAACAGTTTTTTTTCAAAAATAATTATTTAATTAATAAATAAACAAAAAAATTAATAAAAATCGAAAAATTTAACAAAAAAACTTATAAATTAAAAAAAAGTGAGAAAAATAAATAAAGATTTAGAACACTAAATAAAAAATAACTAAAAATTCAAAAATAAATAAGATCAAATTAAAATAGAGAAAAAATAATAATAAATTTCAAAAATTGAAAATTCAAAAAAGTTTTTTTTTTCATTTTCAAATATAATGTCGGAAATTATCATTGGAGATATGCCAAAAACCGTCATTGGAGATATGTCGGAAATAACGGTTTTTGGTATATCTCCAATGATACGGTTTTTGGCATATCTCCAATGATAATTTCTGACATTATATTTGAAAATGAATGTTGATAAAAAAAATTCATTTTCAAATGAATTTGTTTTTTGAATTTTCATTTTTTTTGAAATTTATGATTTTTTTTTTTATTTTTCTCCATTTTAAATTGATCTTATTTATTTTTTGAATTTTTTTTGTTATTTTTTATTTAATTTTTTAAATCTTTATTTATTTTTTGATTTTTTTTTTAATTTATGAGTGTTTTGTTTAATTTTTTCGATTTTTATTAATTTTTTGTTTATTTTATTAATGAAATAATTATTTTTTTTTTAAAAAAAAACTGTTTTTAACTTGTTCAGCCGGTCATTTTTCTTTTTTGGAGGTTTTTTATGATAAAAATGTCACTTTGAAGGTTAAAAGTGTTAGTGAAAAAACTTCAAAGTTTAAAATGTTAGTAAATGACACTTTCAAGGTTTTTTATGCGATTTTTCCGATTTTTATTGTATTTAATCATAGTAAAACAAATATTAATTTTATATTCTCAAAGACTCTTGCTAGAATTTTCGTTGATGAGGACGGTCCAATAATATATATTGAAAACAACCTCCTTCGATGAAATAAAATGTTGACGTGCTTTGTTTTATATACAAACTAGTATTAACGCCATGGTTCGCATGGGAATATTTTTCCGTATCAAATATTTTGTTTTATATGACTAAAATGTATGTATAAAATAACTTCGATTTATAAGAAAGAGGTGTGTATATCAAGAACGAAAACATTAAAACATTGCCTTAGAGAATATATAAAATCATTGATCTTCCTATTATTCATGGTAGTTAAGAGAATACAATGGAGTTGAAAATAAAATTTAATCATTGTGTATTAATATATCAAACATCTAAAAGAAAACATTGTGTATTGGAAATATTGCAGTAATATAAACGTGTACCTGCTAATATTTATTTGTGCTTATCCTAAAATTTAATTATTATTTGTACTTTATCATATAAGGGATCCGGTTAGTTTCAAACCGGTGACTCGGTGAGTTGTTGTTTTCAACATACACATTACATCAAAAATGGGGCGGACGCAGAGCATTAGTGGGTGTCCCACCCTAATTTTTTTTCATTAATAATTTTTTTTTCATTTATAATTAGTGCAAGTTTGTTCTATGTACATATATGCTAAGGTTTTAGTTATAAGAGAATGGTTGTGTGACCCATACCAAAAGGAATCCCTGATCCGCCCACGATACACATGCAGAGTTTTCTTTCTTTTACGGCTGACACATGCAAGTTCCTACTATAATTAAACATCAAATTAATATTTTAATATTTTGCACTCAGATCTAAACCCTAGACTTAAAGAAAGAAAACGTCTCGTCTATGTTAAATGCTAGTATTAAAAACAAAGTTAAAAATCCCTAAGATGAAATAAATAAATGTGATTTTGGAAGAAGAAAGAGGGATCTCTTTCTTTAATATTTTTTCTCGCTCTCACTAAACACTCCTTGGTTTACCAGAGCATTTTGAAAGAAGAAATAGAGATCTCTTCGTTTCCATTGTTGACGTACAGAATTAGACAAAGAGGAAGGAGCTGGTAAAACAGATTCTTGTCGAAAGAGGAGAAAATGACTATGATCAAGAGTATGCTCTCTCCCATTCCGTCACAGCTATGAGCTGTTTTAAACTCCCAATTTCCTTGTGTAAACAGATCCAATCCGCAGTTACTATATTCTGGTGGGACGATCAGGATGGACGGAACAAAATGGCATGGCTTTCATGGGAAAAAATGACATAGCCAAAAGATATAAGAGGTTTTGAATTTAGAGACTTCCAAGCTTTCAATGATGCTTTTCTAGGCAAATTGAGCAGGAGGATACTCAACAAACCTGAGCTCTTGCTATCGAGGATCTTAATGGGGAAGTACTGCCCCTCGGAAAGCTCCATGGCCGTGACACAAAAAACAACAACTTCTCACGGGTGGCGCGGAATCCTGCTAAGCAGTGGGTCGTCGGAAATGGCTCCTCTATTCGAATCTGGGATGATGCGTGGCTCAGCCTCACTGCTCAACTGTGACCAACAGGACCAGCTACAGAAGCATCAGCAACGTGCACCGTTATTGACTTAGTTTATTGAAGGATCAAGAAGCTGGAATGTTGAGAAGATCAAACAATTGTTGCCACAATGGGAAGATGTCATAAAAACCATCACACCAAGTGATATTGAAATAAAATCACTTTCAAAACAATAATATTTTAATATCATATCATTAGATAATTAACTTTTAATTATTTAGAAAAATCATTTCAAAAACAATACATGGCAATCGAATTTCTAAAGAGGTTCTCATGTTTTATTTTAATTTTTTGTTTTCTTAAATATTGAAATACTCTCTTAGATATTTCCATTGGAATTGCTCTTATGATTTGAAACTAATTTTGATAATAAAAAAACTCCAAAGTTTTTTTTGGTCAAAGATCAAAATTAATTAGTTTTAAATACTAAATATTTGAGGAGATTATCTAATAATAATTTCTGGTCTGTATGTCTAATAAAATGTCAGAGCCTCATATTTCTTTGCATATTAGAAGAATGTACTTTACAATTTAGATTCAATTCTTTTACAAAAGAATAATAAATTTCTATCTATTCACATATGCCAAAAAGGAAACACAACATGTAATTCAAAATTTCTAAGGTCAAAAGGAAATAAAAATCAAGTAGTCAAGAAAATAAACTACTTAATATGACTAAACATTAATTCCTTCATGTCTTTCATAAGCTCCATTTTTCATTTTTAATATCTCTCATTGTCATCTCTTGCTTTAGTTTTTCTCTCATCTTCTTTGATTCAAAAGCCATGAAGAGACACTCATCATCATCGTCATCATCATTACCTGATGCAAACATCATAAACCTACAACATCCTATCGTTCATAATGATTGTATCAGCGAACTCCCAGACGATCTATTACGAATGATCCTTTCAAAATTGTCCACCGAAGAAGCTGTGATGACAATTCTTTTATCATCACTATGGATGGATTTGTGGAAATGGAGACCTCATTTCGTCTTGGATATGAGAAGGATCTTGGACAAAACCCCCACCAAACTTTGGCGCAACGTTTCCGCTCAGTTGGCTAGTTCAATGGAAAAGGTTCGTTAATTTTCCTTCTATTCACTTCTCTTCTTTTAGATTTCATTTCAATCATTTTGTAAAGATTTTTATTTAATGTAATACACAAAATAGGTCGCCCAATAAACTGATGTTTGGATAGATGATAATACCTTACAGATTTTTTTTCTTTTTTTTTGAAAAACAAATACCTTAGGGATTTGTAGTAAAAAAATGTTATAGTGAATCAAATCTATGAAGTTATATGCGATAAAATACTATAGCTTTTAAATACATTATTCAACATTTTGTAAGATTATAGTAGCAAATTGCACGAAAAATTATAAAATAAAAGTGGTATTTTGTGTCGATAATATTGAAATTTGTAGAAATCAACTTTCATTTTCATAATTTTTTTTTTGTTTTGTTGCTATAATTTTCACAATCTAAATTTATATTATGATTTTACTAGTATAATAAAAAAATTTAGTTAAAATCAAAACTCTGGATAAAAATGAAATTTGATCCAACTATACATTTCTTAGGACAAAATCCTTTTTTTTTTCAAAAAAAAAGGATCAATCGGTTTGAAAGAGAGTAAAGAGTAGAGAGTTTGACTCTAGAAAAAGTGATGTGTTGAATTTACGATCCCCACAGAATAAATACACATACACTTAAACAAAATCTATGCACAAACTAGACAACATTCTTTAAATTTTATAAATAGGTTTTGATAGACAACTTCTATTGCATGCATGCAGATGTTTGTACATATATAGCATATGAAATTTATACCTGTACCATTTAAAAAAAAATTCTAATCATTTAATTTTGTGGTTTCTGAAGACTTTCAACAAACACCGCGGCGACCTAGAGAGCTGCATTATCACATCCCGAACATCCCGATGTGATTATCGTACGCTTCAAAATTGGATCCGACGTGCGACTCGTGTGAAACACACTAAAGATCTCACACTAAACTACATTCATGGTCGTAAGAGATGTTACAGAGGAACACATGTGCTCCACACATCCCCACAAATATTTTCCCATCATAGCCTCACTTCACTGTCACTTAGTGGATATAGTCTACTAAATGCTCGTGCCTTCAATAATTGTGGGAATCTTAAGACCCTCAAGCTTTTGAACATGTGCCTCTTGCGGGTTAGTACCCTTAGCAGCGTTTTGGCAGCTTGCTCCTCCCTCGAGGTGATTGTGTTGCAAATCGCTTTCTTAACCGGGTTTGGTGTGTTGAAGATCGAGAACAAATATGTGAAGTTCTTGCAAGTGACTTTCCCTAACTATGTTGAGAGGATCGAAGTGAATGCACCCAGTCTAGATGTTCTAGACATCAGGGATATCAAATGTGAGAGCAAGAATAACTTCATCCTCACTGCTCCTAACAACCAGTTTAACAGAAACCATTGGGTTTCTAGGTGTGTTTATCGTCCTCACATCAGCTATAATGTATCAGAACTTTCTAAGGTACACACTTATTACTTTTTTATTAAAAAGATATTTTATTACTCAAATTTGAAATGAATTTGGAAACTATACGGAAACAAACAATCAATAAAAAAACAAATCACAAGCATATGTGGTTATATATATATATATATAGTTTGACATGTTTGATGTATATGAATCCTAGGAGACAAGAAACATTTGGCATGAGCTCCTGGTGAGTGACTTTCACGGTATGACCACAAGGCATGGAACTTTATCGGTGAGTGTAGACATAACTAGTCCTAAAGAAGTGGAGATATTGAAGGAACTTTTGCTTATGTGGACTACTTACACAATGATAGAGCTTGAGATTTTGTTCAAGGTATACATTCATGTCATGGTTGAATTTTCATTACTTGGATAATATTTGATCACTTCTCTCACTCATTTATCATAATTTCATTTTAGACCAACAATGCTTATAGGGAAGAAGAAGGTGAATGTTATAGTGACGGCATAGCAAATGAGAAGTTGTGGGAGGATGCAAACCCGTTTCCTAACACTGATTTTCGCGTTTATAAGGTGTGGATGTATAACTTTAATGGTTCGAGTAAGGAAGAGTTTGCGTTTGCTTCACGTTTTGTGATGCAAAAGACTGTGATGATGAAGATGATGATCGAGACTTCGTCGTATCCATCGATGAAGAAGTTAGAGGTAGAAGCAGCTGTGGCAAAGCTAATGGAACTTCCTAAAGGCAATGAAGAGCTTAGTATTGAGTGCTTCTGATGAGAGTTCGGTTCTAGTCTTTCCATAATCTATTTAACTATAAACTATGATACTAGCTTTTTTCTTTGTTAATGTAAGGATTATATGGTTTTGAATTTTGGATTATTGTATTCCGAATTTATGTGACAAAGGATTGAGATTATGCTTGGTCTTAATTTTAATATTATATGATTTGTTTCATGGCGCTCTTCTTTTGGTTAATGTTTTCTTAAATGTGGATTATTGTTATTCCAAAGTACAGATGCAAATCAATCTCACATACTCAATACATTTGAGTTTATAAACCTTTATATATATTATTCAATTTATAAACTCTTATAAATAAGATGATTACTTTTCTTCCTTTTACAACTTAATCGGCGTTTGACAAAGGCTTATTTGAGCAATCTCTTAAAGACAGAATTTTGCCCCTACAGTGGTGTATGTAGTTCGTAGATGTCTATCTAGAGGATACAACTATCGATCTTCGTACAACATATCTGTATACCTTAGCAACCTATACTCTATTTTTCCTTCAGAAATTTGATATGGAGAAGAAGAAGATTGAATCAGAATAATTATGTGTCTCTCTACTTATGGCACTTGATGGCTTTATATAATGATTCAAGCAGTGCTTTTAATCAAGGCATATCTTGACTCATAATCGACACATTTTGTCTTAAACGTTGCTTCTTTTAATTAATTAAAGTCCAACAATTATGTTATATAAACTTATGATAGAAAAAGGATAGTCTTAAAAAAGAGTATTTGTGGTTATAAATCTTTTGGGGATTTTGTTTAGGTTTTGTCTTCAATTTTTTTCCCCATAAATCCCTTTCTTATTAAAGGAGAAAAATCAATAGAAATAAACTTTGGCCTCATGTGTTTATTACATGAGTGTCATTTCCTATGTGTCATCACCTAAGGCACTCTCACTAGCTTTTTAAAATAACCCTTTGTGACCTAGAATAATTACAACAAAATGCCATTGGACATATACATTATACAATATGCTTTATTTTGATCTCGATCGGTTTTGTGACATATGCATTACAATCCGCTTTGAAACAAAAACCGGGACTTTATGACAGGCAGAGAATCCGATTTGTTTACGGTTGAAAAAGGCAACAAATAAATTTCGACATCTATCAAATGCATTTTAGGTTTCGATAATTATTCAACTTTTTTGTTTACGGTTTGTTATTATACTTTTGTTTACGGTTTTTATGAACATTTTTTAACTAATATCAAATCGTATTATAATCATACATTTTTGAAACCGAGTCAACATTTTATGAACATTTCTATGCAATATTTTATGAATATTTTATGTAACATTTTATAATAATAATCGTAAGTTTTATAAACATTCATAAAATAGGGATAAACATTCATAAGAAAGGAAACACAATTGAATTTCAAATCGCAAACATTTCTATGCAGCATTTTATGCTTATAATCGACCGTTTTATAAACATTCCTAAAATAGGGATAAACATTCATAATAAAGGAAACACAATTGAATTCTCACAGAAGCTCGATGCAAACGCAATATTCCAAATTATTACCTACGCTTAATTGGTCAAAATATAAAGGAAACACAATAATATTGTTAACGTATAAAAGGAAACAAAATTCAAATAATCGGAATACTTACCATAATCGAAAGAAGAATATTCCTGATTTATTTTGGCGTGACCATCACGGATCTTATAGTACCTATTTCACGAAAACGCATCACGCAATAACAAAATAAGGTAAGTGGTATATACGGGATTAAAGAGGAGCATTAATATTGGTATCGTCGATTGAATTTTGGCGTGGAGAGTAAAAACCTAGGCTCTGTGTTTATATAAATAGTAGAGCAATTCGTATTATACATTGTTCTTTTAATATTTTAAATTTTCTTTTGTTTTTTTATACATTGTTCTTTTAATATTTTATTAGACTATTGCTTATGTTTCATTTAATATTATATTTATAATTTACCCGCATGCAAATAAATATACAATTTAATTCTCATGACCATCGCATGTAAATTTATATTGACATACTAAAATTCCTAGCTATAATCCGTACTTTCTTACATATATTTTTCTTACTATGCCTATAACTTTAATTATGTCTACATATTAAAATTTATAATACATTAATAATCTCCTCGCTCCGTGCAGGGTGCGGGTTATCACCTAGTTAGATCTAAAAAGAATACTGAAAAATATACAATTTAAGACTTTTGTTACTAATATAAATAGGTTTTTTTATTAATAAAAAAAAATTAGCACTGAAAACAAAGCTGTTTGAAGAAGGTGATCATATATATAAACTCTATTTGAGAAGATGAACAAATGCGTAACCAATAAAACTTAGTTGTAATCCTCCTACATTACAGAACCTAATGAGGTTTTTAGTATCCGTGGGAAGACACTATATTGCCAGAAGTGAAAGCATCATCCTTCAAGTAGTAGATTTCTCCTTCAAATTGCTCATTTCCAGGGTCTCCACTAGTAATTAAAACGGAATAGTTTGGTGTATGAATCAGACGCCACAGAAAGAGACATCTGCTGAATCCATCAAAGACTGAAAGCTCCTTTATTCATCCATCCTTGATGAGAGAACCATGTAGAAAGCAGCTTGAAACAGTCCCACATGTAGAAAATGATTAGCTTATGTTAAGATTCAGACACGGAAGAAAAAAAAAAAAGTAAAAAGGAACAAGATAGACAAATCAACGAGCAAAGCAAATCATCCACCACAATCTGAAACAACTAAACGAGACATGAAACATAACAAAAGGCTATCGATGCACTCTAGGAACCAAAAACATTTACCAAAGGCATGAAAAGAAAGAAATCAGAGATAGAAATTAGAAAACGCAAACAAAAACAAAGGGAAAATCACATTAAAAATCCTGAAAGTGTCACTTACTAACATTTTAAACCTTAACGTTTTTCGCTAACACAACCTTCATATTGATATTTGTATCATAAAAAACCTCGAAAGAACAAAGTTGACTAGTTGAACAGGTAAAAAATGAGGTGTTAGTTTTGTTTTCAAAAAAATAAATCTTTAATTAAAAGTAAAAAAAAATTAATAAAAATTGGAAAATTTAACAAAAAAAATCATAATTTTTTAAAAAATCAGGTTTTATTTAAAAAATCAGAAAATTAAATATAAATTTTATTCATTAAATAAACAAAATTGAATAAAAATTCAAAAAGATAAATAAGATCAATTTAAAATACAAAAAACTATAAAAACCATAAATTTCAATACAAAAATTGAGTTATTTTTTTATTTTTATTAACTTTCTAAATTTTTACTTAAATTTCTGATTTTTTATTTAATATCTGATCTTTTTGTTTTTCTGAATTTTTATTTAATTTTATGAATTTGTATTTAGTTTTCTAATTTTTATTTTATTTTCTGAATTTGTTTTATTTATTTTTCATTTTATTAATTAAATAATTATTTTTTGAGATAAAAAACCTAACACATCATTTTTTTGCTTATACAACCGCTCAACTTTTTACTTTGGAGAGATTTTGTGATACAAATGTCATTTTGAAGGTTAAAAGTGTGAGTAAGTGACACTTTAATCCGACTCGGATACTGAACCAGACGATTTACCAGGGGGCTGGGTCATTGGATCGACCGCGGATGAACTGCAGGTTAATTAATGAATTAATTTTATTATATAATATTTTATTAGCTGTGAAAATAAAAAATATAAAAACTAAAGTTTAATATTTTCTAAATGTTTTTAAAAACATAAAATAAGTGGTTGGAGATGTATATATTTTATGTTTAGAAAATAATTAACTTTAATTATTTTCATTTGACATACAAAATATCAAAAAGTAGTGGAAAATTACCACAAATACTACATTCATAGTACCACTTTTCATGTAAACTAATCACTTTTTCCCTCACTTTTAATGAAGGGTAAAAGACATTTATACTTCCAGGTAGGCCTGGACATTCGGGTACCCGTTGGCGTTCGGGTCGGATTTTTTGGATTTCGGTTCCCATTTATAACACCTCCTAGATTCTATTCTAGTAAATTTGCAAGTACGGGTCGGGTTCGGATATAACACATAGGGTTCGTATCGGTTTTGTATCACATCATAAAACCCGTAAAGTAATCATATATCATTCATATTCGTGTTATATCGGATCGGTTTGGATATACCCGAAATAAGTATTTAAGGTAGTTATTTAAATTTTAAATACTTATTGTCAGGTAACAAATCAAAATAAATATGAAATTGAATATTTGAAGTATATATTCATGCTTCATATAATTTTATTGTATACTATTTTTGATATTTGAATCGGTTTCTTCGGATATCTTATCGATTTTTTTGTTTTTTCGGTTTTTTGAGTTACCCGTTCGGGTTCGGTTAATATAACACTTCGGGTTTGGATATGTTTTGTACCACCTTACAAGACCCATTCAGATATTTTTTACATTTCGGACCAGGTATGGATCGGGTTTTTCGGTTCGGGTTAGGTTCGAATTTTGGATTACGGATATTATGCTCAGGCCTACCTCGAGGGTCAACTAATCTAGACTTAGGGTTTAGAGTTGATGGGTGGGGTAGGGTTTTTAGAATGTGAAATTTAAGATTCCAATAAATATATAAATAAATAATTATAAATATAAAAATTTTAAAAAATAGTTTCAAATATAATTTTCGATTTTCAAAAAGAAGTTTTGAAAAAAAAAATTCGAAAAAACAAAATTCAAAAAGAAAAATTTATAGAAAAGTTCGAATTTGAAAAAATATAATTTGAAAACATAAATTCCTTTTTTTAAGTTAAATAATATTTATTATATATATAAATAACAAGGGTATAAGAGTATTTTGCTACTTAATCAAGAAAATATTTTTGAAAATATCTCTTTAGTGGTGGTAAAAATGAAAAGTGGTACCACGAAAGTGTAAACATAAAATTTCTCCAAAAATAGTTTAGATTATATAAAAATATCTGTAACAAGTTAAGAGTTATAACATCTAAAAAAATAAGACATAAAATTCATAAATATTTAAATATCTAATGTGAATAATAAATTAAACTTCAAATCAAAAATAAGCTAAAAGTAAATGATTATTCTAATAATTGTCAATAACGAAAATAAACTAACACCAAATCACATCAACTAATATTCGTTCTCTCTGCCATTGTTCACTTCATTTTCTTTATGTGGCATAGTGAAATAAATCTTCATCAAAATCTAAAAATCATAAATATAAAACTGGAAAAAAGAAAACCTTACTTTTTTTATCAGCACATAACTTCTTGATTGGAAACTTAGAATATAAAGTTTTACTGGTTTAACCGGTGTTTCAACCGGTATTGGGTTCCAGATTTTAGTGGATTTTCATGGGTTTCTAAATATTTGATTTTGCCAAAAAAAATTTGGGTTACCAGGTTCACCGGTTCAACAGCGGATCCGTATCGGGTTTTAAAACACTGCATTCAGAGTTTTTTGATACGATATCTCCAAAAAACAAAGGAACTTTTTTATAATTGCTAGTTAGATTAGAAAAAATCTTTGTGATCATAAGTGTTGAATCAAATTAAATATATTGTCTCTAACAATCACATTGAGATGATATTATATTATATTTGTTTGTGACAAATTTACACGTAAGTCTCTGTGATCAAATCTAGTTGTATAAAAAGATTCCTTAAGCTTAATAATTACAAGTTTGGAAAATAAACGTTTTCTGTTTTCGTTTTTCAAAACAATTTGACAAAAAATTATCAAAACCAAAAAACGCAAACAAAAACAAAAGGAGTCTTTTTATAATTGCCAGTTTAGGAAGAACTTAGTGATCATAAGTGTTAAATCAAATAAAATATATTATCTCTAACGATTACATTGACAGGATACTATATTTTACTTGTCTGTGACAAATTTACACATATCCATGATCAAATCTAGTTATATAAAAACTATTTCCCAAAAACCTTGACAAAATTAAAAGTTTTTAAAAGAAACGGTTTTTCTGTTTTTAAAAACAAATTGTTGCCAAAATGTCAGAACAGCACAAACAAAAATAAAAGGGATTTTTTTTTTTATAATTGCTAAGCTGATTAGAAAGAACTTAGTGATCATAAATGTTAAATCAAATGAAATTATTATCTCTAACGATCACATTGACATGATCAAATCTAGTTATATAAAAACTATTTCCCAAAACCTTGACAAAATTAGAAGTTTTTAAGAGAAACGATTTTTCTGTTTTCAAAAAAAACAAATTGTTGCCAAAATATCAAAAAAACACAAATAAAAATAAAAGGGACTTTTTATTTTTATAAGTGTTAAATCAAATAAAATATATTATCTCTAACGATTACATTGACAGGATACTATATTTTACTTGTCTGTGACAAATTTACACATATCCATGATCAAATCTAGTTATATAAAAACTATTTCCCAAAAACCTTGACAAAATTAAAAGTTTTTAAAAGAAACGGTTTTTCTGTTTTTAAAAACAAATTGTTGCCAAAATGTCAGAACAGCACAAACAAAAATAAAAGGGATTTTTTTTTTATAATTGCTAAGCTGATTAGAAAGAACTTAGTGATCATAAGTGTTAAATCAAATGAAATTATTATCTCTAACGATCACATTGACATGATCAAATCTAGTTATATAAAAACTATTTCCCAAAACCTTGACAAAATTAGAAGTTTTTAAGAGAAACGGTTTTTCTGTTTTCAAAAAACAAATTGTTGCCAAAATATCAAAAAACACAAATAAAAATAAAAGGGACTTTTTTTTATAATTGCTAAAATGATTAGGAAAAACTTACTGATAATAAGTGTTAAAGCAAACGAAACATAATGACATTTTGTTTATCTCTAAGGGCATCTCCATCTCTACTCCATTTTTTTCTCTAAAATAGAGTGAAAGTGAATATGGAGTAAGGAATGTTCCAACCCAACTCCATATCTCACTCCATAATGAAATTTACTTTATAAATGGAGTAATTTATTTTTTGTTTATTCATCACTCCATTATGGAATTGGAAATGGAGTAGGATTGGAATAATTTTACTTCATTTTCACTTTTACTCTATTTTAGAGGGAAAATGGAGTTTTACATTGGAGATGCTCTAACGATCATAATGATACGATGTTACATTTTATCTGTTGGCACAAATTTACAATTAGGTTCCATGATCAAAGTTATATAATTTTTTTTCCTAACAACTTTGAAAAATTAGAAGTTTTGAAAAGAAACGTTTTTTTGTTTAAAAAAAACATTTTTTCCAAAATATCAGAAAAACAAAAACAAAAAAATAAAAGGGACTCTTTTTATAATTGCTAGAATGATTAGGAAAGACTTAATGATATAATAAGTGTTAGGTTCCATGATCAAAGTTATATAATTTTTTTTTCCTAAAAACTTTGAATACTTAGAAGTTTTGAAAATAAACGTTTTTTCTGTTTAAATAAAAATATTTTTTTCCAAAATATCAGAAAAACACAAACAGAAGAATAAAAGGGACTCTTTTTATAATTGCTAGAATGATATTAGGTAAGACTTAATGATATAATAAGTGTTACTCTTAACATTTTTTTGAAATTTTTTTTTATCTCTAACTATCTTAATGACAGGATATCACATTTTATTTGTTAGCACAAATTTATAATTAGGTTTTCATAACACAAACAGAAGAATAAAAGGGACTCTTTTTATAATTGCTAGAATGATTAGGAAAGACTTAATGATATAATAAGTGTTACTCTAACATTTTTTTGAACATTTTATTTATCTCTAACGATCTTAATGACAGGATATCACATTTTATTTGTTAGCATAAATTTATAATTAGGTTTTCAATGAACAAGTTAAATAAAAAGTTTCCTAAGAACTTTGAAAAAGTTTTGGTTTCTATCTTTGAAAAAAAAAATTTCCTAAAAACTTTGAAAAACGTTTCGAGGAAAAAAAACGTTATATCACATTTTATTTGTTAGCACAAATTTATAATTAGGTTTTCATAACACAAACAGAAGAATAAAAGGGACTCTTTTTATAATTGCTAGAATGATTAGGAAAGACTTAATGATATAATAAGTGTTACTCTAACATTTTTTTGAACATTTTATTTATCTCTAACGATCTTAATGACAGGATATCACATTTTATTTGTTAGCATAAATTTATAATTAGGTTTTCAATGAACAAGTTAAATAAAAAGTTTCCTAAGAACTTTGAAAAAGTTTTGGTTTCTATCTTTGAAAAAAAAAATTTCCTAAAAACTTTGAAAAACGTTTCGAGGAAAAAAAACGTTTTGGTTTCTATCTTTTTAAAACAAGTATTTGACAAAAACAGATTATAAGAACCATGTTTGGCGGAATGAAAAAAAAAAAACAGAAAATTAAAAAGAGGTTTTTAAAAGTAAAAGATAAAACCTGATTAACAGAAAACAAGTGAAGAAGGCATCATATCTGATCAAAGGAAGCATCCTCCACAATCTGCAAAATAAAAAAAAAAGTCATTAGATTACAAATTAAGACATGTTGGGATATGTGTCATGGTTAAAATAATATGATAGTTTTTTTTTTTTTTTTTTTTTTTTGCTAACATTTGAATAATATGATAGTTAGAAAGAGCAATTACCACGACTTGAAGATTCGTAAGCATTTTGTTGTGAACTTTACAGAAGTCATATGGAGTCGGATCCTGCAAAATGAAACAGTAAGGGTATAACATATAAATAAAGTGAAGGCTAAAAAAACTAAACCCACCTTGTGTGTTGATGATGGTCAGTAAGACAAAGATAAGAATATTCCCTGAAGCAAAGGGGTCTCTCTATGTGAGGGTTGGTGGCAGGCAAAGGGTCTCTGGCATTCTCTCCTTCACAAGCACGTTGCCACTTTTTGATGTAAGATCATCGGACTACGACTCATGGAGTTTTTCTTGTTTGAAACATCACAGCCGGTTGAATCTTTTTTCCTCCTTGCTGTAATATTAGAAAAGAACATTTAAGGTACTTATATAAGTAAAGTGTATCCCATGTGAGAGGTTATTCAAGTCAAATAAATCAAGTCAGAGACTAAGTACTTTGGCACAACAAAGAAACCAACCTTACTTATTATACAGAGCAAGAATGCAAAACCATAATAAATAGCAAACTAAACGATCTCTAATTCAGACAAATTATGTGGCAAACACACAAACTAACATAGTGACGACCAGTCCCAGTTTGTAATAATAACCGAAAAAAAGTAGCAGTACCTGAAGGAAGGAAGTAGAGAAGCATCGCTTTGTGTTGAAAGCGGGAGTTCAAAGGCATCGCTTATGAATTTGAGGCTAGCTGATGTTTTGAATGTTCAAGAGTGGTATCCACTTTGAGAATGAGAAATAATGGATTAGAGAGAGAGAGAGACACGATACTATATATAGAGGAAGTAAACGAAGGAGCGGGTGATTCAGAAGAACATTAAACCAACGGTAACTTTTTTTTATCATCAAAGCTATATTGACAGGAGGAGATTTTGAATTGCCTTTATTACAACAACGGTCATATATCATTTAAAGCAACGGTAACTTTTCTTTTCGTTACCGTTGGTTTAATCTTTTATTTCTTTTTTTTGTTAATTTCTTTTTTATTCTTATCAATTATTTATACAGATTTTTCTTACACAAAAAATGAAAACATTACCTGATTTTGATTTGAATTATATTATATAAGAAAATTCCTGCCAAAAAGTATATTGAATGCTTTTGATTATTAATTTATCGATATTGAAAGCCAGTTTACAAAAAAAAAGAAATATATAGCTTTATGTAAATATTTCTTGAGACAAGGCATGCATGTCGTGAGATGGGTTCTTATTACCGTTGAAGAGGATTAAAATATAGGCTTACCAGCTAGCCGTTGGATTAAAGACATTAATCCTCGGTTTGGAGAGCTGCATTTGTTCAAGTGTTAATAGAAAACGATTTGGGTAAGACCATAAAAGGATAGGTTCCCTTAACAAACTCATTTATGAATTCTCAATTTGGGGTAAGACCATGGCAATAGAGTTTCTAAAGAGGTTTTCATATTTTTATTTTCTCTTTTCTAAAATACTAGTTTGGTCAAAAAAAAAAATTAGAATTTGTTTTCTTTTGTCAAACTTCATAATTAATAAGTCTTAAATATTTAAATATTATATATTTGTACGAGATTATCCCAAAAGGGAAACACAACAACTGTACATTTGAAATCTAATTTTCTTTCTGGTCTGTATGTCTAATAAAAAAATTCAGAGCCTCAAATTTCTTGCATACTAAGGGGCTTTTATTGGTTTATGAGTATAAAAGAGTTTTGATGATTATTATTATAAAAAAAATTTACCAAATTTTAACAGAATTTAGATTTACTTAGAATTCTACCAAGAGTTTTATAGATTAGTGTAGATTTTTAGGGAGGAGATAATTATAAACTTTTGTAGAGTTTATCTTGAAGTATTGCATAATAAAGATAGTATCGTGTTACAATATTGTGTTGCAACGTAGTCGTAATTATTCATTACTTGTTGTATTGGCTATTTGTTTTCTATAAATTATATCCATGTGAAGACGCAACAATTCAGAAGCTTCTCCAAAATTTGCAGCTCTGAGGTACATTTATGTCATGTATAATTCTATGATTATATTAGTTCTTCATTCATATTTCATTTATGGTTCTTTTCAAGTTTCGTATGTTGATCTTGTGATATTATTATTATAAAACTAGCTAATGGGGGATTCACAAAAGAGTAAAGAAAAAGGTGGGTATAGTCAATGGAGACCAGATGAAACAAAACTTCTGATTGATTTACTTGTTGATGCAATTCATCGAAATTGGCGTGATGCTAATGGTTTAATAAACAAGTTCACGGTGGTACAAATTTTTTTGCCTGTTCTCAATGAAAAACTTGGATGCCATAAAGAACACAAGCATTACCTAAGTAGGATTAAATATTTGAGAGCAAAATACCAAAACCATTTGGATATTCAACGCTGCAATTCTGGATTTGGATGGGATCCTGACATGAAAAAGTATACTGCTCCCCACGAAGTGTGGGACGAGTATTTAAAGGTATTAAATTCTGTTTACTAGTTCATGTCAATTTGAGCATTGTTAGTTTTACACTATTTAATAGCATTGAGTCTCTGAATCTCTGAGATTAATCTTGAAATATTTGGTATCATGTTATGTTTTTGGATTTTCCCCGATCTATATTGATTATCAAGAGATTATCGTCTTTGTGATAGTATTTTGTTTAACATTAACTGACTTGGTATTCATCTAACATTAACAACGTTGTTAATGTATAAACAGTCTTGAAATCTTTTGTGTTTGTATTATCATTTGTATTTATGCTCACTCTTCGTGTATTTGTTTGCATTTTTAATTGTTATCATTTGTATTTGCATTGAGTTTGTGTGTCACGTTCTATGTCCGCAAGACCACCATTGATGCGGATGTAACGAAGAGAACAACCTTTGGTTCAGTAACGACTGGAGATTTTGCAAAAGTGATGGGCTGTGTCCTGTGACAGATTATAGTTGTTGTAATAACAGAGAAAACACACAAAGGATTGAGAGATATTCTTGCAGGTTTCTGATCATGAAAGCAACAATAACGAACTCGTGATATGGTAAATTTTCTTATATGGTGTGAGACCAGACTTGGTAGTGGAGGACCACGAAGCAAAATGATTCACTTGGGATAATTCAGAAGAAACGATGCTGACCTATTATTTAATTATATCTCATCCAATTTAAAAAAAAAACTTTGGCAATACATGATTAACTTGCGATACTTTTTTATAACGAAAAGTATGTAGAATCATAAACTAATAACAACATATTTAAAAACAATGGAAAAGTCATTTACTTTCATTTTTGTTGAATAACACAAGACTTTTACTGATTTTATTAAATAATGAATCCAATAACTCTAGACTTTTAAAAACTTTTAAATACTTGTTACAAATTTATAAACCAATAACACCAGAGTTTAACAAAGTTTTAGAAAGTCTTAATTAAATAACACTAGACTCATTGTAACTCTCAAATCTTTAAAACTCCTTATAAAACACAAACCAATAACACCCCCTAAAACAATGTACTTTACAATATTTAGATTCATTTTCTTTTACAAAAACAAATTAATTTCTTTGTATTTACATATGCAAAAAAAAGGAAACACAATACAGAATTCAAATTTTCTAAGGTCAAAAGGAAATAAATTAAAATAGTCAAAAAAAAACAAAACTACTTAATATGACAAAACATTTAATCCTTCCTAAGCTCCATTTTCATTTTTTTATTATCTCCCATAGTCCCATTGTCTCAACGTTAAGTCTCTATCGCTTTAGTTTTTCTCTCATCGATCTTATTTGATTCAAAAGCCATAAGAGACACTCATCATCATCATCATCATCATCATCATTATCACCTAATGCAAAAATCAGAAAGTTGCAACATCCTATTGTTGACGATGATTGTATCAGCGAACTCCCAGACGATCTATTACGAAAGATCCTTTCAAAATTGTCCACTGAAGAAGCGGTGATGACAATTCTTTTATCTTCACTATGGAAGGATTTGTGGAAATGGAGGCCTCATTTTGTCTTGGATATGAAAAGGATCTTGGATAAAACCCCCACCAAACTTTGGGAAAAAATTTCGGCTCAGTTGGCTAGTTCAATGGACAAGGTTCGTTAATTTTTCTTCTATCCTCATTTTTTAAGATTTCATTTCAATCATTTTTTATAAAGATTAGTATATAAAATAATACACAAAATAGTTCGTCCTGTAAACTGATTTTTGGATAGACGATAGTACCTTGCATATATATTTATAGTATTAAAATGTTATATGTAATTTAAATCTATAAAGTAATATGCGATAAAATATTATACCCTTTAAATACATTATTGATTATTCAGCATTTTGTAAGACTATAGTATTAGATTCCACGGCAAAATATAAAATAAGAGGGATAAAAGCGATATTCTATGTCGAAAGTATTGAAATTTTAGAAATTAACTTTCAATTTTGTAAAATGTTTTGCTATAAATTTTCACAGTTTAAAATTATTTTATGATTTGACTAGAATAATATATATTTTAAGTTAAAATCAAAACTAGGGATATTGATTAAAACTACATATTTCTTAGGACAAAAAGAATCTAACAATTTATGAAAATATGATCAAGGGGTTTGAAAGAGAGTAAAGAGTAGAGAGTTAGAATCTAGAATAAGTGATCTGTTGCATATACGATCTCCACAGAGTAAATACACATACAATTAAACAAAATCCATGCACAAACTAGACAACATTTTTAAATAGGTTTTGTTAGACAACTTCTATTGCATGCATGCAGATGTTTGTACATATATAGCATATGGAATTTATATAGTCTACCATTTTTTAAAAAATCTCTAATCATTTAATTTTGTGCACAGCGGCGACATGGAGAGCTGCATTATACATCCCGATGTGATGATGGTACGCTTCAAAATTGGATCCAACATGCGATTCGTGTGAAACACGCTAAAGATCTAACAATAAACTATATTCATGATCGTAAGAGACGCTACAGAGGAACACATCTGCTTGACATGCTCCCAAAAATATTTTCGCATCCTAGCCTCACTTCACTGTCACTTAGTGGATACAGTCTACTAAGTACACATGCCTTCATTAACTGTGGGAATCTTAAGACCCTCACGCTTCAACAAGGCCCATTCGACAATGAATTAAGTCCATTTTAGATGAGGTCACTAGAAAACCCTATGCTTCATCTTTGTATAAATAAGGAGGTATCTTCTCTTTAACAAAAGATCTTTCCCTTTTTTTAGATCTTGAACACATTTTTATAGAGATTTTATAAATATTTAGATTCACTTTATACTTCAAATCATCTTTGTAGAACAAAATATCTTTGATGTTTCTTTCCATTGGATTTTAATGAAGATTTCTCTTAAACCTCCGTAGAAATGTATTATCTAAATCCAACAAACACACCGGTTTTGGGTTAAACAACCATGACAAAAGGTAGATCCGGGATGGCGGAGTCGTCCCTCCAAGCCACACGCCTCCACTGACGAAGAATCGCGGAAGATAAGGGAAAATCAGATCCGGCTCATCTTCCAGCTCTAAAATTCGATATACTTCTCTTCCGAGACCGCAAGTGTCTCGCCACCGTTCCAGAGGGAGCCAGAGGATACCAACGAAAACAAAGCGCCAATTAGACCCCGACAATCCCAGAAAAAACAAAAAGAGACTATAGGGAAGGCGACGGAGAAGAAAGCAAAAAGGAAAAGAGGAATATGAGAAGGAGAAGAGTCTTTCGGGCCGCCAAGCCGGAGTTAGGGTTCCGTCATTTGTTTTCTAAAGATGGATGGGAGCTTATTGTAGAGATAGATATATACTGTCTTAATATGATTTGTTTTATCGTGCTTTTCTTCTGGTTAGTATGGCTTAATGCTTTCCAAATGAGTTGAAGTTAGTTACATGTGTGCAATGCAGAAATTGGAAACCTCGAAATAAAAGGGATGCCCTTCATTATCTCAAAGTTGTAAAAGTGTGAAGAACATTTTCGTTGACAATGTAGGGAAATATAAAAATTTTGAAGAACATTTTCGTTGACATAAAAGTTCCTATTATAAACATCAAATCAACATTTTAATATTTTGCACTCGATCTAAACCCTAGACTTAAAGAAATAAAACGTCTCGTTTATGTTAAATGCTAGTGTTAAAAACAAAATCCCTAAGACATTCCCGTGTAACTCCCTCTATGCAAACTTTGACTACTTGATCTTTAGATCAAAATCTCAAGGAGTTAACTTGCAACTTATGGATGTTTACTCGCAACTTATGGATGTTTTCTCATGGATAATGTGGTATATATGGAAGGCAAGGAATGAAAAGATCTTCAGTGATAAAGATATAACTCCGATGGACTCGACCCAAATAGCCATAAAGGAAGCCGAGAGTTGGCGTGTGCAAGGAATGAAAAGATCTTCAGTGATAAAGATATAAATCCGATGGACTCGACCCAAATAGCCATAAAGGAAGCCGAGAGTTGGCGTGTTGCTCAGTGCGCAACCGAGATCTCCGCCATTGAAGGAGAGGACCGGATAGTGGAGACGAATCTATTGCGACAACCAAGCCCTTCAGGAAGGTGGAGATGTCAGGTTGACGCTTCACCTTCTTGGATAAGGGAAAATGAAGCTACGGGTCTGGGATTTGTTCTGCTTGATGAAGAGCTCCCCATTTTGTTTGGATCTAGAGGAAACACCACAGCAGCCACACCCCTCCATGTGGAGGCAGAAGGACTAATCTGGGCGATGCAGGAGCTGATCAAGAAGGGAAGAAGAGAGATTCACTTTCAATCAGACTGTGAACAGCTTGTGAAACTCATTCGGACTGAAATGGAATGGCCAGCGCTAGAACCAGAATTGGATGAAATAAAAGTCTTATCTCTTGAGTTTGTTAACTTCTCAGTAAACTCTATTGCACGATCGCTGAATGTCCGTGCCGATGGCCTTGCAAAAGGCGGTCGAGTACGAGTGATAAACTCCTATGTTGATGTCTTTGCGCCTATATGGCTAGCTCCTGAAGCTAGTCTAACGGTTGCAGAGTAAACTATTTTTCTTTCGATGTCAAAAAAAAAAAAATCCCTAAGATGAAGTAAATAAATGTGAGAAAAAAAGAGAATGAAGGACGTGATGATTGTGTTAAACAAATGTCAACCCTACGTACATCCTTAAAGCCAAACCGCATCCATATTTTAACCTAACTACCTAACCTTCTTGTCATTAGATTCCTCCTTCATCAATTCTCTTTACATTAAAAAAAAACGTTTCTTCTCCACTTTTTCTGTAAATTGAAACGTTTCTTCTCCTTAAAGAACACATTTTAAGATTTTATCGAAAGAAATTTGGATAGAGAAAATACCTACTGAAACTAAATCACGATCATGATCAAGCTCGGCTGGTCGCCGGAAACTGCCTATATCCACACCGTTAGAACTGTAAGAATACTCTAAATCAGCCGTGCATATTTGTTTTACCATCTTCAATTTCTGAGTTAGTGTTCTAAGTTCTTGAAATATAATTTCTTGATGAATTTGTATATGAATTATAATTCATTAGTTATTAAGATATTTTATGGTTATTTGAAAATATTTCTGTAAGAGATTGTTATTTAGATGTTCTTGATGTATATGAAACTAGAATCTTAATCCTGTTTTAATTTGTATACTAGATATTTGCCCGCGCAAATGCGCGGATGACTAATTCCTTTCTATATATGTTACAAAATAAAATAAATGCTTTTTATTAGAAGAGGAAACAATTACATTTACTATGCAGTCAAGGCTAAAGTGTTACATGCACTAAATCAATTTTAGTTAAGTGTTATTTTGGAATTATATATTGACAAACAAAATAATTGACTTTAATAACAAAAAAAATACACGTAACTAAAGAAACTAAAAAACTAATCCAAATAGCTTTAAAATCTGATTACTTATACAATAAACACATTTTATTTGATAGATTATTACTTTCCTCTTGTTAATCTAATATCTATCCGTCTTAAACAACTATTTTCCTTTTGAGTGCTACTATCTTCATCTGCAGATAAATCTGCAAATCTAATAACAAAAAAATATATTTAAGAAAATCACATGTATCTTAGCACTATATAACAGAAAAGTGCATAAATGTAAATCGATTAATAGTCTTTTCAAGAAAAAAATGTAAATTGATTAGCAGTACTATAACATGTAAAAATGACGTCAACATATAAGACAGAAGAGTGATAATTTGCATAATAACTATTATGATTAACTAAAATAGTTTTATTAACAATTGACATTAATCTAGTTACCTATGTCATTTTCACGTTATTCAGTGGTAAGAAGATGACCTAGCCTTTCTTTTGCCCTATAATAAACATAATAACCAAAACTTTTCTGTGAATAAAATTCAACTCAAAAAGATTGAAAGTTTTCTGAAAGAAAATATCAAAATACTCACGTTCGTTGTCTATTTTTTCTTTCTAAGAATAAGCTATTGAGCCAAAAAAAAACAGATTTGTAAGTAAGCAATTTATTTTTTGTTTATCAAAGAAAAAAAAAAGTAATAATCTACAAACATAGTCTGTAAAAACGTATTATTATTTTTTTTTGTTATTATTATTTTTTTTTGTAAAAACTTATTATTACCTCAACTGTTGTTGACAATGCTTTGATTTATATTGGTTTTTTTGAAGAACTAAGCAGAGGAAATTCAATTGACATCTTCACTGTGAATCATGCAAAAAAGAGTAATTATAAAAGTGTATCAGTTTTCTGAACTTAAAATGTGTGTACCTTTTCATCAAAGTGTATGTACTTTTTCATCCATTAGGATAGCTTTCATCCCGAGCAAACTTCAAGTTTATGTTTGGGATAGTAGTCCCAGATCCGAGAGACCGCACTCTGATTTTCCATTTTTTAGATGAATTGAATAACATCTTCAACCTGAGTTCTGCACAAAGAGAGAAAGGATTATTTATTAGAGAAGAAGAGAATAATTATTCTAAGAAAATTGATAGAAAACAAAACATAAACTTGCAGCAGAGGTTTTATTATGTGCTGTAGACACGATGCAAAAATGCAATGATTGTTTGTTTTATGTAAAGCTTTTTTTTTTTTGATAAATTTTATATAAAGCTTTGTCCTGGGCACAATTTAGAGAAACATTAACCTTGAATTCTTGATCGTAAAATTTCAAAATTTAGAGAATTCTTTGAAGATACGATACTTGTGTCACAGATACAATATATAAAAGAAAGTAGATTAATTTATGTAGGAGATAATAAAATAGTTTCAAAAATTATAAGTTAACGTGAGTTTAAAAAAATAAAAAAAAATAGAAATATAGGTAGTTGAAGATTTACATTGCAGAAAAGTAGGAGAAAAAAAAAATTAGTTTTAATAAAACTTTGCTTGTGAGAGAAAAATTCAATTCTTTTGTTTTATTATTTTTGAAAACTTTTTCACATGTCAATTGTTTTTTAAATTTGTTTCTAATATTTTTCTACATGGCAATGTCTGATTCGTCAGGCGACTTGCGCTTTAGTATATAAAGGATATGTGTGCGTTTCCTAAGTGTAAATGCTACAAAAAAAATCAAGTGTTTCTGGAATATGTATCACGGGTACGGCGGGATGGAACACGAGGCTTATCGTCAAGACTTGGACACATGGAGATCCAATCCAAACCACGGTGGGACTCATCGTCAATTCGTCATGGCCGTCCACACCGGCTCGGTGACATGAGTTTTTATTACCCGTCAAAGAGGATTAGAATAGGCTTCCTAGCCGTTGGGTCAAATACATTGATCCTCGGTTTAGAGAAACTCCCATACAAGTACAACAACCTCATTCATGAATTTCTCAATCTGTGGGTTCAAAACAATAATATTTTAATATCATATCATTAGATAATTAAATTTTAATTATTTAGAAAAGATAAGATCATTTTCAAAGCAATACATGGCAATTGAATTTCTAAAGAGGTTCTCATGTTTTATTTTAATTTTTTGTTTTCTTAAATATTGAAATATTCTCTTAGATATTTCCATTGGAGTTGCTCTTATGATTTGAAACTAGTGTTGATGATAAAAAAACTTTGGAGTTTTTTTGGGTAAATATCAAAATTAATTAGTTTTAAATATTAAATATTACATTTGAAATCTAATAAGAATTTCTGGTCTGTATGTCTAATAAAATATCAGAGCCTCATATTTATTTGCATATTAGAAGAATGTACTTTACAATTTAGATTCAATTCTTTTACAAAAGAATAATTAATTTCTATGTATTCACATATGCCAAAAAGGAAACACAACACGTAATTCAAAATTTCTAAGGTCAAAAGGAAATAAAAATCAAGTAGTCAAGAAAATAAACTAGTTATTATGACTAAACATTAATTCCTTCATGTCTTTCATAAGCTCCATTTTTCATTTTTAATATCTCTCATTGTCATCTCTCGCTTTAGTTTTTCTCTCATCTTCTTTGATTCAAAAGCCATGAAGAGACACTCATCATCATTGTCATCATCATCACCTGATGCAAAAATCAGAAAGCTACAACATCCTATCATTGACGATGATTGTATCAGCGAACTCCCAGACGATCTGTTACGAATGATCCTTTCAAAATTGCCCACCGAAGAAGCTGTGATGACAATTCTTTTATCATCACTATGGATGGATTTGTGGAAATGGAGACCTCATTTCGTCTTGGATATGAAAAGGATCTTGGATAAAACCCCCACCAAACTTTGGGACAAAGTTTCCGCTCAGTTGGCTAGTTCTATGGACAAGGTTCATTAATTTTTCTTCTATTCACTTCTCTTCTTTTCGATTTCATTTCAATCATTTTGTACATAATTGTATTTAATATAATACGCAAAATAGGTCGCCCAATAAACTGATGTTTGGATAGATGATAACACCTTACGGATTTGTAGTAAAAAATGTTATAGTGAATCAAATCTATGAAGTTATATGCGATAAAATACTATACCTTTTAAATACATTATTCAGCATTTTGTAAGATTATAGTAGTAAATTGCACGGAAAATTATAAAATAAAAGTGGTATTTTGTGTGGATGATATTAAAAATTTTAGAAATCAATTTTCATTTTCATAATTTTTTTTTTGTTGCTATAATTTTTCACAATCTAAATTTATATTATGATTTTACTAGTATGATAAAGATTTTTAGTTAAAATCAAAACTATGGATAAAAATGAAATTTGATTAAAACTATACATTTCTTAGGACAAAAAGGATCTTAAAACAACAATTTCTGAAAATATGATCAATGGGTTTGAAAGAGAGTAAAGTGTAGTGAGTTAGAATCTAGAAACAGTGATGTGTTACATTTACGATCCCCACAGAATAAATACACATACACTTAAACAAAATCTATGCACAAACTAGAAAATTCTTTAAATTTTATAAATAGGTTTTGATAAACAAGTTCTATTGCATGCATGCAGATGTTTGTACATATATAGCATATGAAATTTATACCTGTACCATTTAAAAAAAAATTATTATCATTTAATTTTGTGGTTTCTGAAGACTTTCAGACAACACCACGGCGACCTGGAGAGCTGCACTATCACATCCCGATGTAATGATGTTATACTTCAAAACTGGATCCGACGTGCGACTCGTGTGAAACACACTAAAGATCTCACGCTAAACTATATACATGGTCATAAGAGACGTTACAGAGGAACACATATGGTCTACTTCCTCCCAGAAATATTTTCGCATCCTAGCCTCACTTCACTGTCACTTAGTGGATACACTCTAGAAAGAAGACGTGCCTTCATTAACTGTGGGAATCTTAAGACCCTCAAGCTTTTGAACATGTTCCTCTTTCGGGTTAGTACCCTTAGTCACGTTTTGGCAGCTTGCTCCTCCCTCGAGGTGATTGTGTTGGAAATCGTTTTCTTAAGCGGGCTTGGTGTGTTGAAGATTGGGAACAAAAATTTGAAGTTCTTGCAAGTGACTTTCCCTGACTATGTTGAGAGGATTGAAGTGAATGCACCCTGTCTAGATGTTCTAGACGTCAGGGATATCAAATGTGAGAGCAAGAATAACTTCATCCTCACTGCTCCTAACATCCAGTTTGACAGAAACGATTGGGTTTCTAGGTGTGTTTATCGTCCTCACATTAGCTATAATGTATCAGAACTTGTTCAGGTACACAGTTATATTTTTTACATTAAAAATATATTTTATTACTCAAATTTGAATTGGTTTTGGAAACCCGGGAAAACAACTAATAAAAAACAAATCACAAACTTGTGTGGATATAATATATATATATATATATATATATATAATTTGACATGTATGATGTATATATGAATCATAGGAGACAAAACACACTTGGTATGAGCTCCTGGTGAGTGACTTTCATGGTATGCCAAGGCATGGAACTTTATCGGTGAGTATAGACATAACTAATCCTAAAGAAGTGGAGATATTGAAGGAACTTTTGCTTATGTGGACTACTTACAAAATGATAGAGCTTGAGATTTTGTTCAAGGTATACATTCATATCATGGTTGAATTCTCGTTACTTGGATAATGTTTTTATCATTTCTCTAACTCGTTTATCATAATTTCATTTTAGACCAACAATGCTTCTAGAGAAGAAGAAGGTGAATGTGTTAGTGACGGCATAGCACATGAGAAGTTGTGGGAGGATGCAGCACCGTTCCCTAACGCAGAATTTCGCGTTTATAAAGTGTGGATGTATAACTTCAATGGTTCGAGTAAGGAGGAGTTTGCGTTTGCCTCACGTATTGTGTTGCAAAAGACTGTGATGATGAAGATGATGATCGAGACCTCATCGTTTCCACCAATGAAGAAGTTAGAGGTAGAAGCAGCTGTGGCCAAGCTAATGGAACTTCCTAAAGGTAACGAAGATCTTAGTATTGAGTGCTTCTGATGAAAGTTTGGTTCCAGTCTTTCCATAATCCATTGCTAGTATAAGCATAAACTATGATACTATCTTTTCTTTGTTAATGTAAGGATTATATGGTTTTAAATTTGGGATTATTGTGTTCAGAGTTTATGTGACAAAGGATCTTGATGTTTGAAATTTACTTTGTCTTAATATGATTTGTTTTATTGTGATTTTCTTCTGGTTACTATGGCTTAATGCTTTCTCAAAAGGGATTATGTTATAAATTTATGATAGAAAAAGGATTATGTTTTAACAAAACCGAATTGTGTTAAACAGAGATTTTAGCTTTATGGAAATTAAATTCTGACTATAAATCTAAATCTTGGAGATTTAGTTAAGGTTTTTGGCTTCAAATCTTTTCACCAATAGAAAAGCAAAAAAAAAAAAATACCGTTTTAATCACAAATGGATACTGAAAAAAGTAGTAGAGTATAAACCTGGGGCTGACATCTTTGTTGGTTTTTGATAAAACATAAACTCAAGATTATTATTTTTTTTACTAATATAAAAATAGATTTTTGTTTTTAATAAAAAATTAACAGTACTGTTCACATTTCACAACAAAAGCTACTTGAGAAGGTGATCATATATTTAGGAAGATTAAAAAAAAATGTAAACAACAAAGCTAAGCTGTAATCCTCCTCCATTACAAAACCTAATGACGTCTGGTATCCGTGGGAAGATACTACACTGCCAGAAGTGAAAGCATCATCCTTCAAGCTAGTAGATTGCTCCTCCAAGGGTCTCACTGTATCCTACGTATTGTTGTTTTACATGATGATGATCAAAGTCATCTTCTTCATCAGCATTACTGGGAATCAAAGTCAGGCTTGGAAGGGTATTCAAGCCCCTGCAGCTCCGGCATTCTCCTCAGGTCTTCTTCTGTGTATCCTGGGATGAAGCAGTACCTCTTATCCATTCCAAATACCTAAAGGGAGAAAAAGACAACAACTTAGAAACATGCAACCGGTATATATATTCAGAAGAATATCAACTCAGGTCTTTAAGCTTAACTAACCTGTTCAAAGTTTTTCTTTCTACCAAGGTCATACCGCCATTTCCCACTCGTTTTCTTCTCATATGCCTGCTCACAACTCAACACCAAGAAAATTTGATAAGACAAGAGATGTACTGATTCATTTCTAGGGAAGAAAGAGAAGGATGTTACCTCTATAGTAGTGGTATTGCCAGCTACCAAAGAGATGTGCATGATTAAGAAACCCATCACGCTCAAAGCAAATGCCAAGTTCAAAACTGTTGGCTCATGATGGTAACGTAACAAACAAAGGTGAGATTAATAATTAAACATTGTAAATACTATATAAGCAAGCATAAGGAACGTCCCCAACATACCAAATGCAAGAAAAGTAGTAGCAAGAGTTCCCGGAGTTCCAGGTATCTCTTCATCACTAAAGAAGGCTATGAAGTGCGGCATAAGAACCAAAGTCACAAGAGTCGTCTCTAAAAATGTGTAGAACTGCATTTTTTAACAAAAAAAAAAAAGTTTTGACAAGATGAAGATACTATAAATAGTATTATAAGTCCAGAAACAAAAAAAAACTTACCAAGAAAAGAAGGAAGTACTTATAATTCAATGCTCCTACGCAGTTAACAACCCAAACGCAATGGTGATCCATCTTCAACACACACCTACCACCTATATACATCCCCCCATGTTAAACACAATCAAGACTCTCTCTCTATATATATGGTAAAGAAGAGAGAGAGAGAGAGAGAGAGCTTACAAACAGAACAGTGATGGCAACGTGGAGGTTTAGGTTGGTTGCACTTTCTACAGAATCTAACTCTTGGGTTTGAGTTATCAAACTCAAGACTGTTCAACGGATCAGATTCGCCTCTCTCTTCGTCAGTACTTGGTCTCCAATTTGGAGGGACAGAACCAGGATCAGTAAACACAACTGAGAAGTAGCTCCAAAGAAGCATCGCCAGCTGCATCAAATTAAACAAAAAACACATTCTTTAGCTAAAAGGACAGAACAACAAAGACTAGTTCACATCATAAAGAACCAAGCTTTGTTGTCCGAATTGACTTAAAAGTACGAAGCTTTACCAATCTTGACTTACGAGGAAGTGGAAGAGGAGAAGGATGGTGAGAGCAGTAAAGGAATCAAACCCTCCTTGAGACAGAGCTGGTCCGTAGTTAGTCAAAACGACGGCGTAGTAGGTGACACCGACAACGCCGAGAACTAATAAGATCATGATTGATCCGAGACCACGTAAGGCTGTACAGAACTTGAACACGTTCCACGCCATTGCAGTGCCAGATCTATGCATAGTCTAACTAACCACAAATGATCTATTACAGAATCTCAGAGATAAAAAAATAAAACCTTTTTTTTTAGATATTAATAAGGAGACTCCATGAAGGAAGAATGGGTCTATGACTGTGAATTGAAGAAGATGGAGCCTGAAGATTGAGACTTTTTCTTCTTTTGTTTTTGGAGTTTAACTAGATTAGTCGTAATTAAATGACTTGGAGTCAATCAGGATCCAAAAGAAAATTATAAATTGGAAAATATAAAAAGGGAAAATGAAATCGCCCACCGTGGGGTTCGAACCCACGACCACAAGGTTAAGAGCCTTGCGCTCTACCAACTGAGCTAGACGGGCTTGTTGTTGGTTTAAACAGTTAGTAATATTCGGATCATTCGGCCCCATCCTTTTACTTTTTTACCATTTCCAAAGGTCAAGAAGAGAGGACTCGAGAGCTTCTGAAGATTGGCTCCACCATGTGTTCATAAATGAGAGAACGAGGATATGTTAACAACATAAGGAAACAGTTTTTAAACTTCAAACACAGTTCAAGGTAACCGAGGGAGCCTAATGTTTCACATGCGAATAAGAAAAACGACAAAGTTGTTAAGATCCTTCTTTTAACGGGTAGCAGCTCTGTTCCCAACACTCATATGCGCAAAGTCTCACTTAGTCTTTCCTTAAGTCCATGACTTCGGTCTTGATGCCATCGGCCTTGAGAATCATGATCTCAAGCTTGTCCCCCTATTAAAAAGCAAAGCACAAGTCAGCCATAGGTGAGAGTCATTCATCACAATTAAGACACAAAGTGGCGAAAACTTACAGTGTAGATATCTCTCTCAGTGGCAGAAGCGAAAACAGTCTTGACCAAGTCAAGTGCTTCCGGTTCAGAAAGGGGAGTGATAGCATCCTACAAAGACACAACACAAAATATTAAGCAACTGAAACGAAATGATTGCTTAAAGGCCAAGCACAAAACAAAAACCTGGGCAGGAAGCAGAAGAGGACTCGGACTCTTGAGCTGATTATCAAGAAACGGCATAATCAGAGTCGATCCAGAACCTTGAGCACTGTAACCAACCTTCTCATACGAACCAACAGCGTCATACGTGAAGACACACCCTTTACCATTCTCGTCAAGCCCTCCGAGAACATTAAACGCATAGTAAGGGAAAAAGCGTTTGAAGTAAAGCGTGTTGGAGAGAAGCTGAGCCATAGCGGGACAGCTCATCTGCTTGTTATGCTGATGCTGATAAACCTATTGCAGAGACAAAAAAAAAAGAGAAGACTTAAATAATATGCAAGGGAGAAACTTTTGAAAACAAAAGTCACTCACTCACCAAGTGCCTTGATGTGAGTACTTTCTGAAGTGCCTTCACATCAGCTTGAAAGCCAGAGGAAGAGAGCACAGCTTTGTCTGCTCTGGAAAGAGAGCAACTTTGATTACTCAAATGAACAAAAGATGTTATTTTGCAAGAAACCCATAAACAATTACATGACAAAACCCTCAAAATCCAGATCTACGAATCGTCGATTGCAACCGTGTCTACAGAAACCCTAAATCCCCAAATCAAAGAAGGGTACTTACAGTTTATGGATTTTGGAGTAATCGCGAGTGAGAATGCTGTAGCCGGTAGACATCCGAGTATCGGCGGCGATAACGCAGTAATCCGATCCAGCGATGGCCACACATGTTCTGATCAAAAACACACACAGAGATCAATACAAGAGGAGTCAATCGCGATTGCAAACGCTCAATTAGATGAAGAAACTCAGCGTATCGATTTAAAGGGTGACACGATGCGTTACCCTCCATTGTTATCGTAAGGAGACCAGTTCGCGTGCTGCTTCGTCATGGAGCTTCTCTGTCTTCAGAAAAATGAGTCTTTTGTTAACAAAGACTGGGGAATTTGCAAAAGAGATTGGAGAGGAACAAGAGCTCTTCGTCCGTCTAAGCACTCTGGCTTTGTGAACACGAAAGCAGACGAAGACTGAAGATGGGCTGTAATGTGTCAAATGGGCCTACAAATATAGGCTCACTATAATTTAGATTTTATAATTTAAGTTTTATGGTTTTCAGCTCATTCACCCTATTTGTACAAACCAAAAAAGAATCCAGAAAATAAAAATGAGAAAACAGATATCTTTCAAGTGTTGTTGGCTTATAAAAATTAGGTATGTGAGTTCAATGACATGTTCGGTTCGGTTCGATTCTGCTGGTTGGGATTGTACTCGGCTTGGGTAGGAGGAGCAATACTAGCCAAGGTGGTGTTTCCACAGAATCAGCATGTTACTGACTACGACAAGACTGGACCATCCGTGATTCACTGGAAATGTTTCTGATTCCCAAAGGACCAAACAGTTTTTGTAGTTGAGGATTGATTTTGCATTTGTTGTGCTTATGAACTGTAATAATTTGGACACATCCCACTCAATCTATGTAGTTTGTACACTCTGACCAAACTAAGTAAGCAACTCTTCAATCTTAGTTCAGATAAAAAAACAAACGATTGATGACAAACGCAAAAGTAGCACATCAACATCAAACCATAAAGCCGGTTGTATAGTAAACGCAAACGTTTTACACAAATCCACTGTGGGAAAGTATTCAAGGGAAGAACAAACACACAAAATGTGTTTTCCTATCAAACCGATTTAAAATTCCTACAAAAGCATCCATTTTTCCAGCTTTCTAAGTCAAACGAGAAAACCTGATATTGTCACGGTTTAGCAGAAACCGGCTCTAACCTCTTCAAACGAGTACTCAACACCTTCTGCATTGTCCAGCCTCTTCTTCACCGCCTTGGACGCAGGAGTAAAGGGCGTTGTTGCCTCCGACATAACAACTGAAGCTGCTGTGGTTGTAGATGCAGAGATTGGAACCGCTGTTCTTCTGTTCTCTTCGTTGGTTTTAGGAGATGACTTTGTAGTGTAAGTATCCTTGTGATCTTCTGGAGAGTTCAAGATATTGGAAGTAACAGGTGAAAGAGGCTTCCTAAGCATTGGAGATCTCCCTTTGTTGTTCATCACAGCTTTTCCTGCAGCCGGAACGTTCTTTGCTTTGAGACGACCAGGAAGCTCTGAGTTTCTCCTTCCTATACATAAATACACAATTCACTAAACAATAAATATCGTTTTCTTGTCTCTAAACAGTGTCAACCACATTCTTGTGTTATTAGTATGTACCGTACCTGAAGGATTTGGGATAGTAGAGTCTCTTCTACTAGGAGCGTTCTGGTCATAGTAAGTAGTCTTTTTGCTGCTGAGTGTTGCCTTCTCAGGCTTGGAACTTTGAAGCATGGCACCACCAAGGGAGAGCTTTCGGTTCATGGCAGAAGAAGGTAAGGCAGTTCTCAATGGTTTCTTTCCGCTTTTACCTGGGCTTGGCTTTGACCCGTAAAGTGCCTCTTGCTCTGTGATGTGCTGTCCATGGAGTTTCTTCAGATCCTGTTACATAAACAACAGTGTCACATTACCAATTATGTTTAAGAATTGGTTACTCTTGAAACTAGTTTTTCTTTACTCTTTGTCTCTGCTTTTCAAACTCTTTCTCTTCCCATAGAGTCTTGTACTGCTCAAGCATGGATAAAACTCGTACCTGGACAATTTGTCAAGGGAAGTTGCGTTTGTGTAAAGATAGAAGTTGATTTAAATAGTATGTAGAAAAGTGTCATTGATGGGTAAAGACACTTACACCATCGTATAAGAATGCATGTCCTCTTTCATCCTCCCAAGCGTTGACTTTGGCTGTCAAAGTCTCCACCATCCCTGCATCAATACCAGCAGAAAGCATTGGAAACACAAAAATCATATCCAAGATTAAAGGTAACCAAACTAATGTTTTTGTCATATAATCACACCAAATATTACCAGGAAGTTTATTGACAAGTATACGTGCTTTTTCTGCACGCTTTAATGTAAGATGAGCTTCTCTTTCCGCATTGTACCTATTATCATCCTGATAATCCAAATAATGTTTAGAAAAAAAGCTGAAGCAGAGAAAGAGATTGAGATTGAGATTAAATGTCCCTATTATCAACCTAAGAATCCAGTAATGTTTAATGGCTTGAGATTAGATGTCACTCGTCATGAGAATCCAATTTTGGACGAAAAGCTGAAGCAGAGAAAGAGTATGAGATAGAATGTCTTACCCGATTGTATTCTTCGAGCCATGACTCTTCTTCACATGCTGTCATCCATTTCTCCACTTTTTCTAGAATCTCTTTCCTGCTTGAAGCTTCCTCTTTGACCTTTGCAATCTCGGAGTCAATTTGCTCTAACAACTGTTCAGGATCCTTGACACCTGAAAGATGAAAGAAACCCTATTATAAGCATGTGTCCATCAAGCATTATAGTAAGCAGTGAAAGAAAGAGTTTACCAGATTCTATAGCTTCAATTGAAAAGTTCTATGATCTAAGAACTTGGGGTGCCATGTGCACTTTCCTTGATATTTCCTCAAGCTCTAGCTTCTTTCTAAGGATCACCTCTTTGATCTTAGTTATCTTGAGTTTGCTAAGCCTAATGACTTCATCCTCAACCTGTATAACAAATCCGCATTTGTTAAAAATTAGTCCATATACTGTCATAACCAGATAACCAGCAAGTTAATTCCTGTGCACTCACGTTTTTTATGGAAGCAACAGAGAGTATGTTGGCCTCGGTAATTTCAGACTCAGACAAAGCAATGCTGCATGTGACATTGTGAAATGTCTTTTGCTCTTCCGCAGGTGTGTCCAGAAGATTCCAGAGCTCCAACAGGGAAACTGCAAGATCTTGAATCTAGACAAACATGTGAAAGCAGTCAGAAACTGTAAGCACGCAGAAACTGTTTGCACAACATTCTCAAAGAGAGCTTAGACTTCAAACCTTCTGCATTCGCTGTAACTTGACCCCTCGTAAATTCCCAATCATCAAATCCAACTTATCAAGTGTACTTCTGCTCACATCTCTCGTGTTGGAATCAACCAGAGATGGATGAATTCCTCTTATCAAGTCCTTCAAGTCTTCACCAAGCACCGAGCACAACAACGTCAGCGTTTCCAGCAAACGCTCTACCTCTTCCAGTCTTTTACTCTACAATTTGAAAAGAGTACATAACATCATAAGAAAAGTAATTGCAGAGAGACTTGCACGTCTGGATATACTAACGTTAAAAGGAAAGAACAAACCTTTTCATTCTGGAGTTGAGCCAATTGCCTACGCAGCTCCTCCAACTTATGAAGCGAAAGATCAGCCTCTTCTGCACCAAGCATCTTCAGATAATCCGTAGAATCTCCAAGTTGAAAAGACAAGCTCAGCAACTCATCAATAACTTCCTTAAACCGATTCATTCTCTCAGACTTCTTTCTTCTCAGCTCCTCTAACTGCACAGTAACGTTCTCAAGCTCCTCCTTCAAGTTCTCACCCACCCTACCGTTACTCTACAATAAAAGGAAACATCTTTAGTCACTACCTACCAAAACTCACACAACAAAGAAGAATAAAAAGCACACTACTAACATGAATCTCCTGTCCACCCATAGAAGATCCAATGGCTGCAATCTCCGCTCTCCCCATAGCGATCTCTTTAAGCAAGTTCGCTTTACACCTACTAGCCTCCTCAACTTTACGCTTGTAAACCAAGAGACACTCTTTCTCAATATCAGCCAAAGCAGCGTCCTTTTCGTCCTCGTTCTCTCCCATTTCACTCCATATCTCCTGTTAATCAACCAATCTTACATAAATAAACAACCTTTTCAACAAACAAATCCGTCGAGGAAAACCTGCAATTGGCGAAGCAACAATCCACATGTAGTCTCGATTCGCGAAAACTGCTCCGTTGAGTTTCGAATCATCGTGATGGAAACCTACAGAGAGATGTAAATCGAGATTCGTTTTATGAACCCTAACTATAGATTGTTTCGAAAGTCTCTGCGTACCTCTGCAGAGAAAGAGAACATACCTCGATCAAAGATTGTGGAGAAGGAGAAGAGATGATCGAGAGAGAGAGTGAGAGCGAGATTAGGGTTTATAAGTGTTTTTGTGGTATCAAATTTTTGAAGAGGGAGGGGGAGGAGGAGGAGAGGTCCGTTACGTTATCCGAGGGTCACGGTTTTGTGCTGACGTGGCGTTATATTCGACGTTGGATGAAAACGCTCTTTCCTTTTCTTTTTTTTTCTTCCTCGATTTTGACGGACGAGATTTCGTAACGGGGTAATAAAGGCTTTGGTTTTTGAAAAAGAGGCTGTTCTGATTTTTTGAAATGTATTTGGCTCCATTTTTGATCTTACAGGATTTTGAAATATGGTAAACGGATGAGAGAATTTAAAAAGGTATATAAAAGACATATAAATTATCAAATCTTTTCATATTCTATAATCTATTACACATTCTTATCATTATAAATAGTATCAATGGATTATGAGTGAATATTTTTAATTTACTTTGAATAAGTCAGTAAATCAATTTAAACTTATGACATTGATACATATTTTTTTCTAGCTTTGTAACGACTTTGAACAAGAGATTATCATATGCATGATGAGAATTGAGAGGCTTAAAGACTAAGTAGATTCAAAATTTTGTTAGACTCTTTAATACTAGTTTATTAGAAAAATGAGCCTATTGAAAATAGAATTTGTGTGGAGTTTGAAAATTGTAAGAGTTAATAGATTTTTAAAAGTTAATTGTCATTGGTTAAGTGGATTTGATGAATTCTTACCCAATGTATTGTATAAATTGTCATTGGTTATTATAGATTTTCATATGTACTTTTCTTTCCAAACTTATCTTTCTATTACTTAAAGAAAAAATCTTTCATAAAATAGAACTATTTGAAAATTAAATAAAAATTTTAGTTTTTTAATATTTTGACATTTTGATTTGTCTTGTTTGTTTTTTTGTTTTAAAGTTTTTAAGATGAACCTATGAATTTTCTCATGATTTTATTTTAATATCAAATAGTTATATGTTATGAAAGATTTTTTTTTAAAAAACTAGTTTTCTTTTTCAATTATCTTTGACTAGACAATAAAAATGTAAAAAATATCTTGTTGTGTTTGGGTATTTGTGTTTTTGTTACATAGATTTTGAGAATCCTATGACTATATGTGATATTTGTAAAGTTGAGTGTTATGAGTAAAACTAGAGAGAATTTATGTCTCAATAACAAAAGAGTTTAATAGAATTACAAAGTCAATAAAAACTAAACTTTTTGAATAACATAGGATTTCCATAGAATTTAAAAGTCCACAAACCAATAACAAAAGATTCTAATAAGATTTTAAGAATTCATAAACCAATAACAATGAAATCTCTAAATTTTAAAATTCCTTCAAAATTTAACTCCCAATATTTGATATTTTAAACAAACTTTTATATATTATATATTAAAATTCATTTATGGTGATGAAAATTGAAAAACCTTAATATAATAGTATGTATTAAAACTTATAAATAAAGGCCCAAATATTGGGCCTAAAAACTTATTTTTTGTATGAATTCTAGGGGGTTTTTTTATCCGGTCGGTCCCAAAAAAAAAAAGAATGCATTTAGCGCTATAGAGTGGACGTCCGAAATCGTATCACACTATCTGACCTGAATTTGAAATACTTTCTGAGTAATACCAAAAAGTGGATCGATAATCTGTTTCGGTCCATAATGTAAATCCCAAACTCAGGGTAGTTAAGTACTGAAAAACTGTTGTGGGTATACTTTTAATAGTGACTAACCTCGTCCCAAAAGTTCTTATATCCAGGAAACCCCATAAATTTATTTAGAAAAGTACAATATTACCGCGCCAACAAAGTATTGTTGAACTTCGACCTGTGACCAAAAATCTCAAGAAACCACCGGGCCTTGTGTTGTATGGTTACGAAAAGTTAGACAAGATTGTTTCTCCGCAACATTGTTGTAAGCTTATTTAACCAAGATTTGTTAGCTGTTTACTATCCCAGTTTTGATTATTGTGAAATGAAATGATCATCTTTTGCTTTTGTCTAATCAGCTTGATTAAGTTCCGTTAAAAAGAAAAAAAAACGTGGTTTCATTCACTCTAATATGTCCAAGATTATTAATTAATTTAAATTTAATTTTGGGTTTAACTAAGTACCCCAGACCGGGAACCGGTTACGAATTTCTCGGCGGTCAACAACTTAGAAACGCCGAGTTGTAAAATGTCCAAAATGGTGTCTGCGTTTCCCCAAAATTACAATTTTCCCCTTCACAATCCAGTGTCAACTGAAGGGTAAATCGGTCATGCAATTGCGATTTTTTTTTTGTTTCCATTTCGATGGCAGAAAAATCAAACTACGACGCGATCTGAACGTTTCCGTTCACATCCCACATCTTTGCTCTGTACCCTGCGCGCTTTGAGTCAGACTCACTGAGCCAACTCGTCTCCCTGGATCGGTCGTTATATCTCCGAGTCAACTCGGTTTCGAGGCCGTTGCTTCAGATCTGTTGCTGCAAGGTTGAGTCGCTGAGCTCGCCGTGAAAACTTGGGAATGGCTTCCTCGGAAGTCGATTCCCGATTGAGTCGAGTCGTAACGCCAGCTCTAGAGAAGATCGTCAAGAACGCTTCGTGGCGTAAACACTCCAAGCTCGCCGCCGAGTGCAAATCCGTCATCGAGCGCCTAAACTCGCCGCAGAAACCCGATCCCGATTCCTCCTCCGTTCCCGGTCCGCTCAACGACGGCGGCTCGGTAGAGTACTCGCTCGCCGACTCCGAGCACATCTTCAGCCCTCTGATCAACGCCTGCGGCACCGGCCTGGTGAAGATCGTCGAGCCTGCTATCGACTGCATTCAGAAACTCATCGCGCACGGCTACATTCGCGGCGAATCGGATCCATCGGGCGGAGCTGAGTCCGTCCTCTTGTTTAAATTGATCGAGTCTGTTTGTAAGTGTCATGATCTGGGAGACGAAGCGATTGAATTGCCTGTGCTTAAGACTCTGTTATCAGCGATCAACTCCATCTCGCTGAGGATCCACGGGGACTGTTTGCTTCTGATCGTGCGCACGTGCTACGACGTTTACTTGGGAAGCAAAAACGTGGTGAATCAGACGACGGCGAAAGCTTCCCTGATCCAGATACTAGTGATTGTGTTCCGGAGAATGGAGGCGGATTCTTCAACCGCCCCCATTCAGCCGATCGTGGTGGCTGAGCTTATGCAGCCGGTTGAGAAATCGGATGCGGATGGGACGATGACGCAGTTTGTTCAGGGATTCATCACCAAGATCATGCAGGATATCGACGGCGTGTTGAATCCGACGATGGTGGGATCGGTGGGGCAAGATGCGGGACTGGGGAGTAGTACCACGGTGGAGACTACGAATCCGACGGATTTGTTGGACTCTACTGATAAGGATATGTTGGATGCTAAGTATTGGGAGATTAGCATGTATAAGTCCGCTTTAGAGGGAAGGAAAGGGGAGCTTGCAGATGTTGAAGCTGAGAAGGATGATGATTTAGAGGTTCAGATAGAGAATAAGCTGCGGAGAGATGCATTCTTGGTGTTTAGAGCTTTGTGTAAGCTCTCCATGAAGACGGCTCCAAAGGAGTCTTCCACAGATCCGCAGTCGATGAGAGGGAAGATTCTGGCTCTTGAGTTATTGAAGATCTTGTTGGAAAATGCTGGAGAGATCTTTAGGACGAGCGAAAGGTATCTTCTTTTAACTAAAATGTAATGTAAGAGCAAATTGAGATTTAATCTTACTGATGAATTGCTATCTTCAGGTTCTTAGGTGCTATCAAACAGTACTTGTGTTTGTCGTTGTTGAAGAACAGCGCTTCTACTCTTATGATTATCTTCCAGCTTTCTTGCTCTATTTTCATCAGTCTTGTTGCGAGATTTCGGGCTGGACTAAAAGCGGAAATAGGAGTTTTCTTCCCAATGATTGTTCTTAGAGTTGTGGAGAATGTTGCTCAACCTAATTTTCAACAGAAGATGATTGTTCTTCGGTTTCTCGACAAGCTTTGCTTGGATTCACAAATACTGGTTGATATATTCTTGAACTACGACTGTGATGTCAGTTCATCAAATATTTTTGAGAGGTATGTTATGTTCCTTGATGCTTTGCTTTTCATAGTTTTAGTTCTAATGAGGTGAAAGTTCTTTGAGTAATTTATGTTTCCTCTGTATGATCATGTTTAGGATGGTCAATGGTCTCCTTAAAACGGCTCAAGGGGCTCCTACTGCTACATCTTCAACGCTGTTGCCACCACAGGAGGCAGCTATGAAACTTGAAGCGATGAAGTGCTTAGTAGCCATATTGAAATCAATGGGAGAATGGTTGAACAAGCAGTTGCGCTTGCCAGTTTCTAATTCGCTGAATAAATCTGAAGCACTTGAGATCGAACTGGGACCTGGAAGTCCCCAGTTGGCAAATGGAAATGCTGATGAGTCTGCTGAAGGATCAGATACCTATTCTGAATCTCCAGGAGGTACATCTGATGCTCTGGCCATCGAGCAGCGTCGGGCTTACAAGCTCGAGCTTCAGGTAAGAATGTAAAGATTTTGGATATTTTGCTGAGAATTCAGAAGAGTGACATCCTATAATTGTCATGTGGTCGTTAATACTAATTTAAATGTTTGTCCCAGGAAGGTATTTCTCTTTTTAATCGGAAGCCAACAAAAGGCATTGAGTTTCTCATCAATGCGGGTAAGGTGGGTGAGTCTCCTGAAGAAATAGCAACTTTTCTCAAAGATGCGTCAGGGTTAAATAAATCTTTGATAGGCGATTATCTTGGGGAAAGAGAAGAGTTGCATCTCAAGGTGATGCATGCGTATGTGGATTCTTTTGATTTCCAAGACATGGAATTTGATGAGGCAATAAGAACCTTTCTGGAAGGTTTTAGGCTGCCAGGAGAAGCACAAAAGATTGACCGAATCATGGAAAAGTTTGCTGAACGTTACTGCAAGTGTAATCCCAAGGTGTTTACTAGCGCAGACACCGCTTATGTTCTTGCATATTCTGTTATCATGCTCAATACCGATGCCCACAATCCCATGGTGAAGAATAAGGTTTGTCTCATTCATTTTATATGATAAACTCAATTATTCTGGAAGTTTGAGATGGAATATTGATGAGGTTCTTTCTACATTTTTTTTCTTTTGGAACATATAGATGTCTGCCGATGACTTTATTAGAAACAATCGGGGAATAGACGACGGAAAAGATTTACCTGCGGACTACATGAGATCGCTGTATGAACGGATAACAAAGAAAGAGATAAAGATGAAAGAAGATGATTTAAATTTGCAACAGAAACAATCCACAAGCTCAAACAGAATGCTGGGTTTGGATGGTATATTAAACATAGTGATCCGTAAGCAGGGGGGAGATTCATATGTGGAAACAAGCGATGATCTAATGAAGCATATGCAAGAACAGTTTAAGGAAAAAGCTCGCAAATCAGAGTAAGAACACTCACTCGATTCTTGCATTGGAAGTTGTTAACAATCTTTTCTTCGTAACAACCATGTCTTTGTAACATATTGTATCCATTTCTGCTCGGAGCTACACTCCTGAAATTATTTCCATCTTTTAGGCATCTTTGATCTGATGCGGTAATTTAATTTGAGTTTGCAGGTCAACCTACTATGCTGCAACAGATGTGGTTATTCTCAGATTCATGATTGAGGCTTGTTGGGCTCCTATGCTTGCTGCATTCAGTGTGCCGCTAGACCAGAGTGATGATTTGGTAGTTATCCACTTATGTCTGGAAGGCTTCCACCATGCAATCCATGCTACTTCGTTGATGTCAATGAAGACTCATAGAGATGCTTTTGTGACTTCACTAGCGAAGTTCACTTCACTTCACTCCCCAGCGGATATCAAGCAAAAGAATATCGAGGCCATTAAGGTTGGTATCCTAGTTAGTTAAGTTTTATGTTATTGTTGCTTGTTATAGTCCCCCTGCCTAGCTGTACTGTAAAACATGTTATGTGTCTCGGATATCTTTCCCCATCGTACCTTGTTCTCTGTCTATTCCTTGTGTTACTTTCATGTCGATGATGTCTCCTTCCTGCTCTCACCGTCGCCTTGTTCTTGTAAAATTTGTTTGGATCCCAATTAATATTGGTTGTTTTCCAGGCGATTCTCAAACTTGCTGATGAAGAGGGCAACTATTTGCAAGATGCCTGGGAGCATATACTAACTTGTGTTTCCCGTTTTGAGCAACTACATCTCTTGGGAGAAGGTGCTCCTCCAGATGCTGCTTTTTTTGCTTCCAAGCAAAATGAGTCAGAGAAATCAAAGCAACCCAAGCTAAATGTGCTTCCTGTTCTGAAAAAGAAAGGTCCCGGGAGAAGTCAATATGCAGCTACAGGTGTCTTGAGGGGTTCATATGACAGCATGAGTTTTGGTGGAAAAGGTTCTAGAAACGTGAGACAAGACCAGATGAGCAGTATAGTCTCTAATTTGAACTTGTTGGAGCAGGTTGGTGAAATGAATCTAATATTCGCACAGAGTCAGAATCTGAATAGTGAAGCTATAATAGACTTTGTTAAAGCTCTCTGCAAAGTTTCTATCGACGAGTTGCGGTCTCCTTCTAATCCACGCGTTTTTAGCCTCACAAAGATTGTTGAGATAGCGTAAGAATCGCCTACTTCCTTCCTTTCTTTCATATACTACACATAAAAGACGTACACTGCTCTTAGCATTTTTAAGCATATAGTCTGAACATCTTCTGTTGGTATTGGCGACAGGCATTATAACATGAACCGCATAAGGCTTGTTTGGTCAAGCATCTGGCAAGTGCTATCGGGTTTCTTTGTGACCATTGGATGCTCAGAGAATCTTTCTATTGCAATTTTTGCGATGGACTCTTTGCGCCAGTTGTCAATGAAATTCTTGGAACGGGAGGAGTTGGCTAATTACAACTTCCAGAACGAGTTTATGACACCTTTTGTCATTGTCATGCGTAGAAGTAATGATGTTGAGATCAGAGAACTTATCATCCGATGTGTGTCTCAGATGGTATTGTCGCGTGTAAATAATGTTAAGTCGGGATGGAAAAGCATGTTCATGGTAGGTCTATCTCTCTGGTAACCACATTTAGTTAAAAAGTTTTGGTTTACTTATGGAATCGCATAATGAGTTTTCTTCTTTTGCAGGTTTTTACCACAGCAGCATATGACGACCACAAAAATATTGTTTTCCTATCCTTTGAGATTATCGAGAAGATTATTCGAGAATATTTCCCCTACATTACTGAGACAGAAACCACCACGTTTACAGATTGCGTAAACTGCCTTGTTGCATTCACCAATAACAGATTTAGCAAGGATATCAGTCTCAGGTCCATAGCTTTCCTCCGGTATTGTGCAACAAAGCTTGCAGAAGGAGATCTTAAATCACCTTCAACGAACAAAGACAAGGAAACTTCTGGAAAGACTCCTCAGTCATCTCTCCACACAGGAAAAAGCGGGAAGCTAGAGAACGGAGAGATTGGAAACAGCAATAATCAGCTATACTTCTGGTTTCCCTTACTAGCAGGTATAACATCAAACTGAATAGTCTCTACATTTGGCTACCTTTTCACATGTGTTATCTAAGTTGAAGATTCTTATTTATGTGTTTGCAGGCTTGTCAGAGCTTAGTTTCGATCCAAGACCAGAAATCAGGAAAAGTGCTTTACAGATTCTGTTCGATACCTTACGCAACCATGGTCACTTGTTTTCTCTGCCACTATGGGAAAAAGTATTCGAATCTGTGTTGTTTCCTATATTTGACTACGTACGGCATGGTATTGATCCAACTGGCGGAGACGAATCTCCAGATCAAGGAAGCTATGGTGAAGTGGACGAGCTAGACCATGATGCTTGGCTATACGAGACCTGCACATTAGCACTACAGCTCGTAGTGGATCTCTTTGTCAAATTCTACACTACAGTCAATCCACTACTAAAGAAAGTACTAATGCTTCTTGTGAGCTTCGTAAAGAGACCTCACCAGAGTCTTGCTGGGATTGGTATCGCTGCGTTTGTTCGTCTTATGAGCGACGCTGGTGTCTTGTTTTCTGAAGAGAAATGGTTAGAAGTAGTGTCGTCTTTAAAGGAATCGGCGAAGACGACTTGCCCAGACTTTTCTTATTTCCTCAGCGAAGAGTATGTGGAGAGAAGCCAGAGAAATGCTGAGTCTGTTGCTCCTCTTGGCTCGGATGGTAATGAAGAGAGTCAGTCAACACCGGTCCGTCTTTACGCCGCTATCTCTGATGCTAAGTGCCGTGCCGCTGTTCAGCTTTTGTTGATTCAGGTCAGTTTCTGTTCATACCTTTTCGGCATGTTACAGTTGTAATGTTTGTGTTGTTTATAATGTTTCTTTTTTTTCAGGCTGTGATGGAGATTTACAACATGTACAGACCTCAGCTCTCAGCGAAAAACACATTAGTTCTCTTCGACGCATTACACGGTGTAGCGTTACACGCTCACAGCGTAAACAGCAACTCGATACTGCGTTCAAGACTACAAGAGCTAGGACCCATGACACAAATGCAAGATCCTCCACTACTTCGTCTGGAAAACGAGTCTTACCAAATCTGCCTCACTTTCTTACAGAATCTCGTCACAGACGAAAACAAAGAAACAGGAGAAGAAGCAGAGGAAATAGAGTCACTCCTAGTCAAAACCTGTCAAGAAGTTCTCAACTTCTACATCGAGACTTCCTCTTCTGCTAAAAAACAACCATCAGAGTCATCACGAGGCAGCGAGTACCGATGGAGGATACCTCTGGGATCCGGAAAACGAAGGGAGTTAGCAGCAAGAGCTCCTCTTATAGTTGCAACACTTCAAGCAATGTGTACATTGGAAGAGGTGTCATTTGAGAAGAACATGAAGACTCTGTTTCCGCTTTTGGCTAGCTTGATTAGCTGCGAACACGGCTCTAGTGAGGTTCAGGTTGCTCTTTCCGACATGCTGGGCTTATCGGTTGGTCCGGTTCTACTACAATGGTGCTGATTTTTTTTTTGGCTTTTCAATCTTTTCAGTTTGGATTGTGATGTTAAATGCTTTGCCTATAGAGTTGTCTTTTTATTCATCGGTTCAAATATATAAACTCGCCTAATGGACTTGTTGGGCTTAAGTTCTCTAAGGCCCAGCCCAACACACCTGCAAACTACTCCGTATTTGTCCGCATGTAGTTGGGGGTAACACGGTCAACGTCACTATATAAACGATTAGATACTCTACGTGGCAAATAGTCATCAAGACAAGAAAAGTCAAAACCCTAAAGTAGACACACTCCTTGTCTTTATTTCTTCTAACATCAGTTTCAGGCTTCTTCAGCATGCTCTAACGCCTGAGCTCAATCTATTTCGCCGTCGCTGCAACGTTCTCATCTACACTGTGCCCACTATTAACATCACCGCCTCCAGCTGATCTTCCGATTGAAAGATGGCAGCTTTGAAAGGTTACGGCTTGATCTCCATCGACTCTGCCCTCCATTTCCCTCGCTCACATCAACTCGAGGGCTACAAGAGGTTTCACCACTCTCTTCTATCCATTCCCACAACAACTGATTTGCGATTTAGTTGTTTTAGAGTAGTAATTTGTTTCTGAACATGATCCCTGAGTCATGCGAGTCTTTATTACCGGACATCATCATTACTCGAGGCTCTGTCTTGTGTTAAATCGTTATATGCTCTGCTTTAGATGTTTAGATTAGTTAGTGTTTCCGAGACATAGTCTTATGATGATCTCTGAGTAATGCCAGTTTATTACCGGACATCATTACTCAGAGGCTCTGTCTTGTCATAATCGTTAACACGCTCTGCTTTTATCTTCTCATCGCGCAGAAGGAATCTGAAATGGGTCTCTCCAAAAGCAGCTGTAGTACCTAACTTCCATCTCCCAATGCGCAGTCTCGAGGACAAAAACAGGTCGGTTTAGCTTCAGTTTCTTTCTAATGCCCACTAGTGTTTTCATTGATGTCTCTCTTCCTTTTGCGTGTTTGCAGGACGAACACAGAAGACATAAGGTCCCTCAAAGTGATCACAGCCATCAAAACACCGTACCTCCCCGACGGAAGATTCGACCTCGAAGCATACGACGAGCTAGTCAACACACAGATAATCAAAGGCGCTGAAGGTGTGATCGTCGGTGGTACAACCGGGGAAGGCCAGTTAATGAGCTGGGACGAACACATAATGCTCATAGGCCACACCGTGAACTGCTTCGGCGCAAGAATCAAAGTCATTGGGAACACCGGAAGCAACTCAACAAGAGAAGCCATCCACGCCACCGAGCAAGGGTTCGCCGTGGGGATGCACGCTGCTCTCCACATCAACCCCTACTACGGCAAAACATCTATAGAAGGCATGACTGCTCACTTTCAAACCGTTCTCCACATGGGACCGACGATTATATACAACGTCCCTGGTCGAACGAATCAAGACATACCTCCACAGGTTATCTTTAAGCTCTCTGGGAATGTTAACTTGGCTGGTGTTAAGGAGTGTGTGGGTAATGACCGTGTTGAAGAGTATACTGAGAAGGGTATCGTTGTGTGGAGTGGGAATGATGATCAGTGCCATGACTCTAGATGGGATCATGGAGCGACCGGAGTTATATCGGTGGTTAGCAACTTGGTTCCAGGGTTGGTGAGGAAGTTAATGTTTGAAGGTAGAGACTCGGCGTTGAACGCAAAGCTTCTGCCTTTGGTGGATTGGGTGTTCCAGGAACCGAATCCTATTGGTGTGAACACGGCTTTGGCGCAGCTAGGAGTTGCTAGGCCGGTGTTTAGGCTGCCTTATGTGCCGTTGCCTGTGTCGAAAAGGGTTGAGTTTGTTAAACTTGTGGAGGAGATTGGAAGGGAGCATTTTGTAGGGGAGAGAGATGTTCAGGTGCTTGATGATGATGACTTCATTTTAATCGGAAGGTATTAGATATACCTTGGTTCTGTTTATAGTTCTCTTTGGCTAATGAGAAACTTACAGATGGATCATGTAGTTGCTATGTTCTGTTGCTCTTGTGATAAATCTGGTTGTTTTTTTTTTTACTTACTATCTGTTATGGGGATGATTCTGTTTTTGTATCTGCTTGTTTGGCTCTATCAATGTTTTAAAAATCAGTCTATTGGCAGATCGGTAATAACTGAAATGATTTTTTTACTCAAATCGGTTTAAACCGTAGTTAATTACAATTTAGATTTGTTTGAATCAATCTAAACTAATTTAAATCTATTAAATTAAACAACAATGTTAATCCAGATCTAAAAAAATTTGTCTAATTTATTTTTATTTTTCTGTACATCTAATTTCTATAGTTCCTCAGAATAATTTTATAATTAAATTTAAAACTAAAATATCTAATATAAATATAAAATATATAGAAAATAAATTAATAATTCGTAAGCCGGCTCTGAATAATCTGCTTAGTTGGTAGTTTTCTACTAAACATATAGTTATCGCTTACCAATATTTGGAACATTGCTAAAAGAACATGATGATCATGGATATATAATATATATTAATACTTAGTGCATATATGAAATTAGGCTGGAACTTGGGTCCAAAGCCTGAGGTTTCTTTATTTTAGTAGATAAGACGAGAGAAAAAAAGTAATAAAGAAACATGTTTCATGAAGATCACTTAAGGGAAGGATGAAACAGGGGAGAGTTATGGATGAAGCAGAGAGAAGAGAGCATTGTTTTCTTGGTGGAGAAGAAGTGCTTTCTTCTTTAGAGCTTCGTTCTCTCGTCTAATGCTTTGATTCTCTAGAAAGAGCTTCATGTTTCTCATCTCCATCTCCATCTCCTTCTCTGCCCTCAGCATTCTTCTCCTCCTGCGTCCAAAGAAAGGAAAAAGAAAAAAACAGAGTGAGGCTGTTATAGTTCAGAACGCTAAAACAGAGTCAATGTGTCTGAAACTGAACCTGGAGAGACTAAGGACACGGAGATGGGTTTGTGTCTTAGGTTTGCGTTTGTTGTGGCGCGAAGCTGATGTCATCTTGCGTGTGTCTGGGAATGATTCTGAAGATCTCAGACACATCTTCTTCTCGTCTTATTCCGCAAAATGATCTGAGTAACACACATTGGGAAGATAAGCTTTATATAGAGATAGATAAGCTTGTGTTTTGTAAGAGAGGGAGACAGAGATGAAGAAGTCTTTTGAAGGTAATGATGGTAAAAGGAAACTCATGATGATAAGAGGGACCAGTGATGCATGGGTTTAGAACCAGGGCCGGCTCAACACTGCTAGAGGCCCTAGGGCAAAAAAAAAATATTTTACTCTCTAAAATTTATATAGAGATAATGTTTAAAATATTTTTAAAATTTAATCAATAATATTTTGTATATTTTGTAATGAAAATAAAACTATATACATATCAAATAATTTTGGGCCCTTTTCAATTTTATTTATTGTATTTATAATTTTTTTTTATATATAAAAATATAGATTTATAAAAAATTGGGCCCCTTATTTATCATTACACGGGGGGACATGGACTCGGACCCGGGGCGGTCGCACCGCTTGTCCCCCCTTGTAAGCCGGCCCTGTTTAGAACGAAGATGATGAAGAAGAAGACCAAAACAGACTCTCTCTCTCTCTCTCTCTCTGTTTCTTGTTCTTGATTGAATACTTACAATACTCATAGAGGAGACTTTACCAGTGAGGTTCCTCTAACAGTTGAGGTACATACTAAATAGACCATAACGATAGCCAAGTCATTCAGTTTCACACATATTGTTTACTTGTATTGTAACAGACAAGAGAAAGGTAACAAAAGTATGTACTAGAATTTGATTTTTCTTTCTTTCTTGTTTTAGTTATATTAGGTGATTTTATGCTCAAATAATATTATTTTATTTATAAATAAAAAATATTTATAATTTGATTTGAGTTCGTACTTTCGAACTTCAATTTTATTCATTATTTAAAATTTAAAATTACAAGAAATAATTTTATTTCGTCAAGTTTATAATTTTTCATTTTATTTTGTCTTAATTTGAAATTTTGAATAGTTAACATTTAAAATTATATATATATATAATTTTATTTAATAACACATTTTATACATTCTGAATGTATATATATATATATATATATATAACACTAAACATATAAGATTTCAGTAAATTTTGATTTATTCGGTTTTTATATAATACATTAAATCAATTAGAATAAAATTTTATTAATTTATTGGTCTATTTGTCTAAGTGATTATCAATTGCTTGGCCAAAAATACTTCACTATGATTAAAGCCAAATATATTAAACAATTTGAAGACCTCATTATTTGTCTTTTTAGACTGATTAGCAGGACCAAAAATAATCTCAAACACCTAACTATTTATAGTAATTTTAATTTACCAATAGTATCTATGTAATTGATTGATGTTTCTAATGTAAAAACAGAATTATATAAAAACACTCTTTTAACTTCCTACCAAACCCATGCCAAGGTCGAGGTCTCTGATCCCTGGCGGCAGCACATTGGCATCTTTTCTCATAATTGGGGCCAGAATTTTAAGAGATAAGAACCTTGATTCCTAAGAGACCTCTGTATATATCAATAGTTCCTATATAAAAATTTATATAATCATGTGATATGAATAGAGGAAAAAACGTAATTGATGAGGCTAAAGACTAGGACCACTAAAAATTCTTACTCATTTCTTGTGTTGATATTTTCTTGAGATGAAACCAAAAAAAATATATTAAAGAATATGATGAAGAAGCTAATACTACTAAAGACTAAATGGCAAATTGGAGTAACAAGTCAACATCTAGAATTATTAGCATGCTTCAAAATGATCAAAGCTGTTATTATTCTATGCCTATATTCTCTACTATTTATAGCTATTCTTAGAGTTAGCTTTGTCTACCACAAACAAAGAGATGATGGGTACCATGCATCAAACATAAGCTAAAGTTTGTAAAAGCATGAAGCAAGTATCATAAATGGCAAAATATTTACCATAGAATGTGGGTGATTTCTGTAGCTGGTACTGCTTACAATGATGAGTTTTATTTAACTTGGGACGTAAAAATTGTGTCGGTTGTGTGGGAATAGTAACATTATCCATAAAAGTTGTTAGTTTATAGTTATATTGATTAGACTAATCAACGTATGTGTTTCTAATGTACTTATCCCATGTAACCATCTAGTTTGTAAGTATCATACCAAGAACTTTTGGCTCACCTAATAAAGTTGTAAGCTAATCCAAGCGTTGTAGTAATAAAAATGGTAGCAACTAACTGATTTTATCATTTACACAACACTCCGAAACAAACATGTGAAAGCTAATCCAAGCGTTGTAATTGATTTTATCTAGTAATAAAAATGGTAGCAACTAATGAAGACCATCTTTTGTTGAATAAGCATCTACTTTTGTTTGGTGACAAAAACTTACATCTGAGTTGGTGAAGATTATCAACTGTCTATCTTTAGTGGAAACTAAGAGGTTTGTTATATGTTCAGAGCTATAGTTGTTATATTCTGCACTGAGTGTTGTCTTCTTCATCCCCATGTATAACACCGATCAATTGTTGTGTCTTGTGTCTTGTGATATATATTATCCCAGTTGTTATGTTCATATAATAAACTGACAGATAAAAGGATATCTCCAACATAGATAACTTTTATCAATAGCTCAATAACCAACAAGCCACAATATACAAAAAATACTTAAGATGAAAATAGCCATTAAACTAATATACATTCTTATTAGCTAGGACGATATCTTCCCATACATTTAAAGGAACATTGCTTGGATCCAAAACGTTGGAAGACCATCTTTTGTTGACAACGTTGGTGGCATGTGGAGCATATCGGTCGAGTCATCCGATTGTTGGGTAGAATATCAATCTTGCTAGGACCGGACGAATATGAACGAAAGCTTGAGTGCATGTCTTTTCCAAGTAAACATTCAATAACACAACATTCATCACACGTATAGAACCGTTGGCTTGTCTTTATTTTCCTCTCACATATCTCGCACCAATTATGATTGGCCGCACTTGCCTCTTGATCTCCATAAAAAAGAGTAAGGATGTGTTCATCATGCTTATACCTCACCTTTTCAGGTACACTAGCACATTCGAAACACAAAGAAAAGTTGCATTCAATGCAGTTGAACGTATCAAATCTTTATTATTCATAGTCATTAGTTTCTATATATAAGTTAATCATATTAGATAATTCCGTAGTTTTTATTTAAGGAAATAATACATGTTTTTTATATTTTGGGTTAATATAATGTTCACTCGTAATTCAATTTGAACCAATATTTTTTTCAATTGATTATTAAGCTGCCACGTAAGCTAAATTGTCATTCTAATTAAATGACATCTAAGTAAGATCTCTTTTTAGTTAGTACAAACTCAAGGTTACAACTTTTTAAATGATCCTAAATTAATATACAGGGGATTCAAGACATCTAATAACTTTATTGGTCTTGTTGTAACTCGATGCAGTTTTTCTTATATTACCCCCTATACTGAAGACAGCTAACAAGTATAGTTTTCAACTTTTCTATATTATCCCTTAAATATGTTCATCGACTAATTTTAAATTCATAAAAGTCGTAATACTAATCAACATACATATGTTTCTACGGTACTTATCCCACGTAATCATCTAGTTTGTAAGTACCATACCAGTATACTGTTATTGTTAATCATAAGTTAATAATACATACGAAGAAAACATGTGAAAACCTGACTATACATAGTAAAGTTCCGTGAGTTTGCCGTTAATTTTACCGAAAGGTTTTGATTGAATACAATGTTATTCCGATCCAAGTTTCACTGTCTGATCCACCACCTTCGAGTTCAATTTGAAGCAATTTGATTCTGATTCATAAGCAAATCTTACTAGTAAGAAAATGGTAGCAACTAATGAAGAAGCTGAAGTAAAATGCTCAAAATGTAAACATGGTAACAAAAAACTTACAGATGGGCTGGTGAAGATGATCAACTGTTTATCTTCAGTGGAAACTAAGAGGTTAGTATTGTCTATGTTCAGAGCCATAGCTGTTATATTTTGCCCTTTACCAAGCTTCATCACATGGAATACCTACACAAGAAGAAGAGTTACTTGTTTGTTAGTCAAAGTTCTCTTTCAACAACATCAAGAGCCATCTATGGTCTTGAATAATATAGTAATACGGTCCTGAGCATAGCCAAGTAAAACATAGCATTAGACCTAAACTTTTCCGAGTTAATATATTACATATCCCACATTCTTTAAAAAAATTCTTACTAAAACTCTTACTAAATTGTTTAAGGTTCCAAAATCTCAAGGCCGGTCCTGATAATACCTTGAGAGTGTATAAGTTGAGGAAGCATATTGAAGGAGATGGAACGTCCAGTATGTTAATCGCATTGTCTCCGCTTGATGAATCTTCTTCGCCAGTGTAGGACAACGAGTTTACACCAACCACAACATTTTGGCCATCCATGGACAGTTCCATGCAACTTATAGTACAAGAGGAAGGAAGTTTGGCTTTAGAGATGAGAACACCATTGATGGTGAACGAGCTGATAGTACTTTCTGATCTACTCCAAACCACTATAACTCCACCAGAAGAGATGCAGAGAGCATTGGCCTTCACGCCAACAAGCCGTCTAATTAGTCGACCTTTCCTTATGGAATGCACCAGAACATCCCTTGACGCAGAGGAAGAAACAACGATTCCGTGATCTGAGCTGACACAGCAACATGTTACTTCTCTTAAGTGGCCATGTAGCACTTGTATAGGCCCTTCAATGCGACGCTTCTTGGCTTTGTTAGCCAAGGTGTTGCTTGCGGAGGAAGGTGTCTCTGAAATTTTTGTCTGTTGGGACTCACTTGTCTGAGAAGTGAGTCCCTTGTGAAACCTCCACATCAAAAGAGTTGTATCTCTTGAACCTGTGACAAGGAAGTTGCTGTCTGGAGACAAAGCCAGACATGTTACAGGAGCACAGTGGCTAAAAGCTGTTTCCAGTGTTTTGGCTCCATCAGATGAGACTAGCTTGATGCTATTATCCACATGTCCACCTAAGTAACATATAAAATTTTAAAGAGTAAATCTCCAAAATAACACATTTTAAAAGTTTATTCCAAAATTAGCATTCAGTAATAAAAATCACAAAATCTACTCATTTGACAAAAACAATGCTCCATATGTTTCATATTAGATGATGTTTTAAAACATATATTAAGAAATTTATTTTTTTCTTAAAAGTAACATTAAAATTTAGTTTATTTAATTATAAATTTAAATATCAAAAATGTAATTGGGTACACAATTTTTGGTAAAGATAAAGTTACCTAAATATGTGAAACCATCATCTATTGTGAAAAACAAAAATCACCTAAAACATCATGTATATTGAAAAAGATGGAGTATCAAATTACTCTAATTCCTAAACCTTTATCTTACTTCAACCCTAAATAATAAACCGTAAACCCTAATCATTAAATCCTAAACTAAAATATAAACAATTTTTATTTTTTAATAAATGTTATGTTTGAAAATTTTCTTCTTGTGTATTAATTTTGTCACAAAATTGTGCTATTTGAGGTATTTCTATTAATCATCAAACCTTTAAAATCATGCTTACCAGTGATAATCTCTCCGTCGCTTGTAATAGCAGTCACCGAAGAACTTCTGATTCCTGATGACCCATAAGCCTGTGCTTGTGGATACTCAGAATCACCTTTGAACATGCGTATCAACGTTACACCAGTTGAAGCCTCCTTAGCGTGATGAAAGATGAAAGGTGTACTCTGACCATCGGGAGTGTTTGGTTGCCACTTGTGCTGTGCAATATGTGCTGCAGGACCATTCATGTCAACGACCACAACGTTATCAGAAGATGCCTTGATGGCTGCTGCTGGTAAGTTGCAGTGTTCTGGTGCTGTAACTGGATACGGTTTTATCTCCTTTGGGTTCCTAAAGATTGTCTGAACAATAAAGTGTTTGTCAGATTAATCTCTTGTAACTCAGAACCTCATAACATAACCATGTTACCTGCATGTGAAGGACATCTTTAAGAGGCATTCTTTTTATGTGAGGCACAGTCAATAGCTGGGAAGGTGTTTGCCCTAGGTAAGCTATCTTGTCCTGAGTAGTTCGCTGTTGTACCTTCAAGAAGTATCCAACAGGCAAGTCAAGGAGACAGAGTAGTACCAAAATAAGAGCAACTTCATATTAGTGCAACAAAAGATAACTTACAGGATCCTTTATCTTATCAATATCAACTGTTCCCTCGTATGTAGTGTAGAAGAATACATTATTTGACGTTATAGCTTCCTTACCACGTTGCTTATACCTAAAATGAATAAGTTGATAACTATAAAAAGCAAGACTAATATATCTTACACCTAAACTTTGTTTACAGTTGTTTTCAATGTTCAAGATATAGTTATGCGGTAATTAAATGCGACTAGTTACACGGTAACTAAATGCTTTATAGACAACTATCTGACTATGCCTATTATTCGGAGCTTAGGTGTTAACGAATTATTAATTTATTTTATATTTATATAAGATATTTTAGTTTTTAGATTTATAAAATTATTGTAATGAGTTATCAAAAATAGATATACAAAACAAAAGAAATTAGACAAATTTATGAATTTGTACTTAACTTATTGTTTGATTTAACAGATTTACACTAATTGAGATCAATTTGAACATTATAGCTTCTTTACCACGTTGCCATATGAATAAGTTGATAAGTATAAAAAGCAATCAAAATTTTCAAGTGCAAGGAGGAAACTTACCCAAAAATGAGATCAATCCATTCATGCAAGTGTGCAGAGACATGCTCACTCTCAAGAGCCATTCGTTGCTTGTGTACAAAGTCAACAGGGGTTTTAGCCCAAGGAGGAAGGTTTACAGTACCAAGCTTTGTATGATTCTCGTTGGTCAACACCTCAGGAAGGTAAAATAACTCTGGAACCTACAAAACAAAGTGAGGTGTCATGAACATATGGCTACACTCTTTCACTTGCAAAGAAGAGAAACTTACCAGCTCCTTTACATTCTCCATATCTTGTAGAACTCCTTTCCATGTGGCTGCAATGTCTGAAAACATTCGGTCTGCACGATCGAACTTTCCACCGTGCAGTTGTATTGAGAGTACTGTTGTAAAAGGTTCAACTCTAGCTAAATAATGTAACACCTACCACATGAGATAAACAACAAGATAAACCATTTGCATGGACCATCTAAACAATGTATCATACAACAGATAACCTACTGCTCCAGCACTTGAGTAATGTGAACCATAATGGAACTTGGGGATTACTGGATCTTCAAAGTTTGTATATTGTTCTTGAAACTTTTTAAGCCGCTCTGGGTTCAATGCACCAATAGGCTGAACATAATCAGACCCACATTAATTTTTTTTAAAAGCTTAATGGACCATTACATACAGGCATAGAGCCAAAACTATAAGTAGTACCACCTTAGAAAGATCTCTAAAGCTAGATGGATTTGAAAGGTCCAGGACTTGTGATGTATAGTCAGACAGAATCCATGGGAAAACAGGATACTGCAAAGGAAGAAGATTATATCAAAAAGCTTCACATAAGTTAAAGCATTCTCACTTCAACAAGATTTTTACCTGAGTGATATCATTATAACTACGCCCAGCCAACGTGTTGAGCTGCATTAAGTACTCAAAGTTGCTGATCTGCAAGTTATCCAATATAAAGGTTTACTCCAGATGTTATTAAAGGGGGAAAATGAAATAGCATACCTCCCATCTAGACCATCGTTCCATTAACTGAGTTCTTCTCAAAAGCTGTTCTGGCCTCTACAAAGGAAACGAATTATGTAAGTTTTACAGCACATAGAGAACACTTAAGGTGGACAAAAACACACAAACCTGAGCTGTCAGGTAAATATTGTTTAAATGAGGAGGCCTTGCTTGAACTATAGTTCTATATGCATTAGTTTTTCCCTCAGTGTTCTATGTGTTCATCAGAGTTCAGAAGAATACTTTCGTTAGAGAAGGTAAGAAGATAAATATAATGAAAAAGAGAGAGAGTTCTTGAGATACCCCAAAATCAAATAAGAAGTTTGAGCGATCGACCATGAATAGTTCCAAAGCACTCTTTCTCAGTTGATATCTGTATATTCAAGTAGTATAAAATCTTTTTTTTTGGAGCACAGTAGTAGTACATACTCTTTTTTGCTTTTTAACATGAAAATTTCATAATAGCCATTTTTATCATCTAAAGGCTCTAAACACATAATAAAATAGAGTAAATAGTGAGCTAGGTAGAGACAAACACTGATGATGAAACTTTACCTTCGGGTATAAATCTGATGAAGAGAAGACATCAACCAACTACGATCTCTTTCTTGGTCTTCTGAACCTTCTGACTTACCATCTACATCTTGGCATTCACTCATGTCAACAAGAAAATTTATTCTCCTTGTTGTAATCTGAAAAAGGCAGAAGACAACCATCAGACATACAAGGAAACAGGAGACAAAATGGTATGTTAGTTGAGCATATATACCTGAAAGGTTCCTTTCACAACCCTTAATGGTCTAACCATAGAAGAGGAAACTTCAAGAACAATCCTTTCATCAAGTTCCTTGAGAACCACTTCTCTAGAATTCTGAACCACATCTTGGTCGCTCAATGGTCGAGGATCACTGATTCCACTTGACAGTTCTATTGCATCCTCAAGTGAGCCAGACATCCTCTCTTCATTTTTCCCTTCGTGTTCAAGATCATTTGCATCTTTATATTCATCATCTTCATACATTATCTCCTTTGGTATTTCTTCAACAGCAAGAAAAGGTGCATCTAATGCAGAATCCAAGTTTACTGCTGCCTCAGGATGATCACAACCAGTGTAGTTCCTCCTCAAACACTGTCTCATCCTTAAAGAACTTTCCATAGAATCCAATTTCCAATAAACCTGCATATATAATGGTGTTATTATTATACATCACTGAGAAGCTCCTCAACATGTTTCATATTAAGACCAGAGACATTGTGGCTTACGTGTGTAGGACTGCATAAATGGTCTCCAAAGGGTCCAAAGAAGCATCTCATCTCTACCAAGTAACGTACTAGTTTGCGCCATCCACGTACTCCCATGCACAAGCGATTCCTCACTATTTTATCATCTCGTTTACGCCTATCAATCTAGTGAGTAGTGGATTAGAGTGTATAGTGAGAAAACAACAAAGTGTGACAAAGGAAGAAATTAAACCTCAGATCTCTGCATGTTACGTGCTAAGGCAAAGCTTGCAACAAGCACAGCAATAAACTTGTAAGACAAGGCATTAAAGTCTTTTCCATAAACTGATTTTGTATCAACTGGCTGAAGACATTCCATCCATGCCACTCCCATAGCTTCAGAGATGTTCCATCTTTGCAAACGCTCCATGTCACTTATAGTCCTCCTCTGACCAGATGTGGCCATTGCAACAGCACTTAGACCTCTCCCAGTACCAATCTTGGCACTCCTTTCAAGATCACGTGCAGCAGCCAGAGCAGCCGCTTTTGCAGCAGCCTTACCTCTTGGTGTACCTGGTGTGTCATCTTTGGGAGCCTGCAAGGGCTTCTGGAAGCTGGAGAAGCTCTGAAGTTTTGCACTCTTACGCTCAAGCAGTGAAGTGTCTCGCCTAAGAGATGGAGGTGCTGGTGGTGCTGGAGGTGGAGGCGCTTCCCAACCAGCTGCACCTGCGGCTATCATGGCCAGTGCCATTGCAGAAGGAGGGGAGGCAAAAGCAGCTGCCCACTCCGGAGATATCATAGAAAGAGCCGCCTAGGATACAAAGAAACAACAACACAGTTCAGTAACACACAATAAACATGAAACAAATCTTATGGTAATAGATAATAAAACCTCAATGGGGAGTGCATCAGCAGCCAAAGCACGGTCATCAACAACAAGAGGATTCAAACCGTCAGCAGTGGAAAGTTCATGAATGCCAGCCAAAAGAGGTCGCCACCGTCTGAGAATTGCAACAAATGGTGGTAATATAGCCTCTAGATACTGCTTACGTAGTGGCCTTTTGTCTCTGCTCACAGCATGCCATACCTGGAACAGACTTGGTATCAAAGTGAGAATCAAATCCACACAAAAGAATGTGAAAATGTGGAGAACTAACCTCAGAATATAGAACACATGTAGTAACCAATACTCTCTGCCTCTTTGAATCAGATATTGGCATGTTTAGAACAGGAGATAGCACACTGAAGATCAAAAGACAAGACACTTTAACTTCTCTAGATAAATTATATATAGACTAATAGCAAGCAATAGAAGATGACAAATACTTTCTTCGTTTCAAATAAGATATTGTTTAATTACTAAAATTGTATTTTATTTATTGTTTCTTTGAAGAAAAATTAATTAGGGACAAAAAGATAAATTAACTTAAAAATCGCATTGAAATCACAAAAAAACACTTATTTTGTACCAAAAATTTTATTCTACAACAACAGTTAGTTTGAAATGGAGGGAGAATGTTTTACCTCCACAATAATGCTGATGGTGAGATATTAGAACTTATAACTAATGGTCCACCAGAAAAACCATCTTCAGAACTCAAGTTTTTCATCAACAGGCTATCTTCACCATGGTCTTCTTCCCTCAAAGACAAGAGCACCATTCTAAGCATGCATAAGAAAGGCTGATCACTATCCAGCAACTGGTAGAGAGCTGACACCCCTCCCATCCCAGTGCCAGATCCTCCACCAATTCCTAACCCACCTCCAAGTCCAGACTCATCAAGCAGCAAAGCTTGAAGCATTGATACTGATTTTTTAACCAAGGGAAGTTCAATCCAGTTTCCATGAGCATCTTTCTGTAAAGAACCTTTCCAAGACTCCCAGCCACTTCCACCACCACCAAAACAATTTGTTTTAGGAGGTAGTCCAACACCATACCACAGTCTACTCCTGTACTTCCAACCCTCGGCTAAGTCCATTGTACAGCTACCATATGAAACAAAGGCGCATGAAACAGATTCATAAGGCTCAGCTGCTGCTGCTGCAGCAAGACGCTCCATTACTGCGGTAGATATCTGGCCACTTGCATCAGCCATTGAAGCAAGTATCTGAAGAAAAAGGTAAAAGTAAAGTGAGCGTCATTAACAGTATGATGGTTGCAAAGTAAATATCCACTTACATCTAGATGGACCCCTCCTGAATCACTGGACACTGAAGCACGGCTGCTAGAAACCTCTGATGATTCTCCTACTGTTGTCAACATATGTGGACGGTTGTTAGTGGGATAAACAAGAGAGAGAGGAGATGGAGAAACATCAACTGCGTTTGCAGCGCAGTTCTGTTTGCTTTGTAGTCGTAAATGATCTTCCACAAGCATCAAAATCACAATTGTGTTTTCGACGAGAAACACTGAAAACTGAGCAGCGTTTTCTACTCCAGCCTTTGCTTCTTTTGGTGCTAGACTCTCTGCTGCGACACCAGCAGATGCTTCAGCGATAACTTGAGTCTGGTGAGGGGGAAAGAACAATGTATAGGTTAAGCTATAGCAGTAACAAGAGAGGTGAAAACACACAAGAAGTTACCTGAGCTTGTAATTCTGTGGCAGCAAAGTCTAGCAATCTACCAAAAAGCCTTCTTTTGAAAATTGGCAGTGATTCCTCACGCCTGCAAAAGTTAAGAGGAGAAAAAGTGTAAACACAATTGAACAGAACACATGTATCTCTCAAAGTACATAAGAAGAAGCAAAAATGCATAACAATGTGGTGTATGAAACTACCTAATGCGTTTCTCTCCAGTGCTAGACCCACCAACAATAGAGAGCCACTCTGCACAATGAGTTGTAGCCTCAATATCCTGTAAAAAGAATTAGAAACAATTAAGCCTGAAAAAATGTGAAAATGATATAATCTGGTTAGAGGCGGTCATAGACATAGCGGTCATAAACAAAATCTTAGTGGTTAATATATAGTTTAGGTCCCCAAATGATTAAGAAAAATATGTACTTGGTAATTGTTTCAAGCCCCATGAATTTTAAGGCCGCCCCTGAATCTGGTAGAGAGCTGAAACAAATAAATTTACCTTCCAGCCATCCTTTTGGCGCATTGAATGTTCCAACATTATGATCAAGAAGTTATGAATTAGATTTTCCACTTCAGCAGAGCCAGGTGAAGCAGATTGTTTACCTGCATCTCTCTGTATGTGTACACAAAATAGTCAGCATATAAAGAGACCTTGCTGGTACATGCTTCAATCAATCATGGAGGGAAACTTTAAAAGTGTTAAGGTTGGAGTCATACCTCGTAGTTTGAGATCAAAGTCTCCAAGATCCACTCAGGCCACTCTTCCATTTTTGTGAGACTGTTCCTGTTTTCCGGATGGCTACAAGCCAAAAATAGAAGATCCTGACATAGAAAGAGTTCGTTCAGAAAGAGACAAAACTAACTTCACAACAGTGTCTTTAGCTATGACATTCATATATACCTGAAGTGCTCGCTTTTGTAGAGCCTTAGATGCAAATGGCAGAGAACGCAGGAGGATTAACAGAAGCTGAGGGTGTTCAAAGCGATGACCTGAATCATAAATGTTCACCCCATCCTCAGTTGATGAAGCATTGATCTGCAAGCAAAATGATCATTACAGGTTAGCCAAATGACAGCATGGCCAAACCAGACCAAACATGACTACATACCGAGGTCCCAAGCAAAGTTGTGTAGACATTCTCAGTCATCAGCCTATTTGGAGCTGCTTGAAATGCTTTCAACAGAGAAAACAGAAGCAATGATACTTTATCATCAAACATTGTTCCACCACTTTCATGAAACCCATGACCCATAAGGTTACTCATGACATCAGACTTGGAACCAAGAGAAAATTTCAAGTGCCCTTTTGATACCAATGCACCAATCAATCTAATGACCCCAACCACAACTCGATCACTATCATCAACACTGTTTCTTGTATTGTTCCTTGTGTTGTTACTACATGGAGTTTCAGAAACAGACGATGTTCTGTCAGCATTCATTGAGTTGGAGATGGTAACTGAGTCACTATCATGAGCATGAGTGTCTTGTGGAACTGAATCCAACTGCTTTACCAAACCAGACTCATTGTTCTGAGTCTGTTCACTATGATCAGTTGTCATTCTTGTTCCATCCTTAGACACAGATTCTACAATGTTGCCGTCACCCATTTTAGCTTCTCTCTGCAGAAGAACAAGAAGTGTTTCTATCCCACTTGATGTTATAAATACCTCTGCAAATGTCTGAGCCTTTGCAGCATTTGGCTGTACAACCAACCTGAACATGAGATGCAATACCCTTGCCACCTAAAACAGATGTAACAATTGAAAAATATTAAAATATCTGATACATTACATATGTTTGATGGTTAATGTAACATGATACCTGATTTGGCTGTGGACTATCAACTATGAAGCCAAGTAATCTATGAACATCAGCAGAAGCAAAGGAAGAAGATGCTGCTCCCATTAAAAGTTCAATAATCACCAAAAGCTCATCAACCAATGCATTAATTTCCCCCATTGGTCGCACATCCCCATCTAGAGAAAAAGTGTTGACAGAGTCTTTCTCTTGAACCATCCAGTAACATCTTCTACATCCATCAAGAAGTATTTGAATAGCATCAGCATTTCTCATAGCTTCTGCTTCAGTGAAGACCATATCTTGAAGAGATGACAAGAGCTTCTTCTGAAGTCTGTAATGGCACACACTCCATATCTTCAGGTCCAATAGTAGTGTCCGGAAGAGCTGCACTTTGAGTGCATGGTTGATCTTTTGAGAGTGACAAACAGAGACAATGGAAGCAACTAGCTCCTCGTCTTCTACTCTATCATGATTGAGATCAAGAGAAGAGAGTGAGTGAAGAAGATAACCAAGGATGGTGGCTAGAATCTCAGGGCCTCGAGTACGAGACAGCTCTTCATTGTTACAAGGATGTTGGATAGCAACTGAGATGATTCTAAAGATAGGTGCAGCAAGAGAGTATGTAGTCAAAGACAATGGGAGATTACTAGAAGATGGCTCAAGAGTATCTTTACACACATTGCTAACTGTTAGAGGAAGCAAAGACATTGGTCCTCCATAAGCTAAGGCCCAGAAAGACTCCACTGCCTTCATTCTTGTTGCAACATGGACTTGTCCAATCACTTCAGCTGGTCGTCTTAAAGTACCTTAACCAAAAAAATAAACAGATATTTTTCAATACTATATAACACTAAGTGTTTTTTCCGTGTTCATGCACAGATATAAATATTTTAGTATAGACTATAAATCGAACCAAGAGGATATACCTGCTGCTCCAGGTAGAGAAGCATCTGGACAGAACCGTCCACTAAGTAGACATGGGTGGTAAAGCAAGTAAATGTACACTCCAAGCTCTGAATCCAAAAGACAGCTTTCCTCTGCCGCATTACGGACATGGTCATTTGTAGCTAACCATGGAAGACCAGCCCCATTGCCAAAACAAGGCAAAACATCACCACCTCTTGATGCCAATCTTGTCATTCTTTCAGGACCAATGGATTCTTTAAATATATAAACTGGTCCCATCTCAGCAAACAAAGCACACTGACGCCGACGACGGTCAGCAGATGCAGGAGGAGGAGGGTTTGATCCAATGCAACAAGAAGAAAGTGGTTTGGATATACGAGGAAACTCAAAAGGAAGAGTCTCATACAAGGAACCGTCTATATACAGACGCAGCTCACTCTCTGAGTTCCCTAAAAGTCCTTGGTTACATGTATGCTCAAGGCCAATGAAGTACCAACACTGAGGCTTAAAAGCATGAGTGAAATGAAGTGAAGCTTTGTTTCCTTTACCACTACTACTCTCAACTACTAAAAACTGTGCATAGAAGTACACTTCGATTCCTTGGTTATTATCAGGAGTCAAGAAGCTGAACAGACCTGTACCTTCACCAGCATGTACATTAGCAGCCGATGTCTTGCCTGATTTGGCGGCTAAAGCGGCAGCAATGGCGGCTGCTGCGGTTGAAGCGTTTAGAGTATCAGCAAATGACTCAATATAAATCCAAGTTGCAAATGCATAGCCGTTAGTAAAAGGCCAACGCGTTTCTCCTGGACCAAGTAGCCCTGAGCTTTCACCAACGAACTCAAAGCTACATGAAGGTCCTCTTGATTCGTTCCCACTCATTGCCTTCTCCAAAGCATCCATTAAAGGACTTGACAACACTGATTGAAGAGATGTTTTAATAACATGAAGCCATCTATGCAAGTCTTCAACACTAAGTGAGTGTCCAGCCAAGTGTTGTATACATTGCAACAAAGGTGTTGCATTCCATTTCATATCACCGTCCTTGGCAAGTATCTCCTCTACTGATCTTAATAGAACACTTAACAGTCCCGCCATCGAACACATAGCTCTGTTCCTCGTGCAAGAACGTAATATAGCAAGCAAGCCACGCACCATGCGTGTCCTAGGAGACATGAAGACAACACTATCACCCAAACAAGGAAGGTTAGGGATAAGCTCTCCAGATACAACGGCGGCACGAGAGTTCAGCATCACGCTAGGTGGGTTGCTATCTTCATCCTCTTCAAAGCTCTCAACTCCACCCATGGTAGCTAAAAGAGAATCAATAACAAGGAAAGCAATAGTCTCAGCATCATCATCTGCAGACCCAAAACTTTCAACACCAGTGACAATGTTCTTTAGCTTGTCTAAGCTTTCAGGCTTGCCCATGATGGCCGAATCAACTAGATGGAGCAACTCTGGAGAAACGTTTTGCATTGTATCCTTTGGTTTGGGTCTATGTGGGGACTGAACCAGAGGATCTAGACTCGTTGATGAAAGAGACGTTTCCTCTTTTAGCGAAACTTGTTCGAAGTTGTCATCGTCAAGGACTGCGTCAACTAAACTAATCCCTTGTAGATCTTCATCATCAGCATGTTCATCAGGAATCAAACTAGGGTTTCCTTTATCAGATGCATTTATTATATTCTCAACATCAGAAACTTTGGAGAGTTTCTTTTCTTCGTCTTCTTCCATTTTAAAGAGCTTATAGAGAACCTACGGAAACAGGTATCTCACTTACCACCTGTTTAACACCAAATAATGGAAAATAAGCACTAACGTGGGAAACACGGAAGCTGAAATGAATATAATATGTAAATAAAAATATTAGGGCACACATGACAGAACAAAACTCCATCCTGTTGATATTTTCGCTTCCGACAACAAGAAATCTACAGAACATTCAGACACGAGATCTGTCTTAGACATGTGAAGGAACTGAGAGTAGATACGCACGGTTTCGGTGATAATGGTAGGAGAAAATGTCCAAGCAAACAAAAAAATGAATGGGAAGCAACTGAGATTATCCGGCTCACATTTCTTGTAAAATCTGATCTAACCGGCGATTGGAAGGAGCAGCAACGATCGGAGAAAGGTGAGCGCGAGAAAGAGGGAGTGATGTTTGATTTAGCAATTTCGCACCCATTAAGAAAGTTACGATGGTAAATTTCCTTCTTCCTCCTGTCTCTGCTCTTGACCAGTCAAATGAGTGGTTAAATTGGAATTTAAAACGACACAATCTCATTCAGATTTTATATATTTTCGCGTCGGGTTCCTTTAATAATTCTTCGGGTATGGATATATTTTATAATTTCATCATAAATTCATTTTTGATCTAAATTTATTCGAGTTCGGTTAATAATACTTCGGATTAGTATATCTTTACGGGTTGATCAACATAAACGAAATTGAGTATTTGAGATAATTTTTTAGGTTTTGAATACCTTTTTGGATACTCTCAAGTCTTGTTGATCTTTACGACTTTTTCGGATTTTCTGATTATTTCGGATACTTTTTCGGGTTCGAATCGTTTTGGATAATACCATTGACCGGTATTGAGCTGACATATATTGTGTGTAACCCGGTTTGTATAACAAGCTTTAAGTTAACATACATACTTGTATATATGGAGCTTGTATCAGTTACTTGATGAATAAGAAGGTTCTCAATGTATTGCTCAAACTTCTTGACATGGTATCAAAACGGGCCGACACCTTAACCATTAACCCGGTCCAGAAAGTTGTCCGGCCATCATAAGAAATAATGGTCCAAGGAAGGTTTAATTTCTTCAAGATATCTAAAAAAGGATATTATCTTGGAGGGGTGTGATGGATTCTATCGAAACTAGTGGTCATACGCACCACTATATCGAGTGAGGATGTTGGAGATTAAGATTCCACATTGAATTATGAAATGGACTTAAGTAATATATAAAGGGTTTGGACCACTACACTTATCTCCGATTGATTTTAAGTTAGAAGTCCTAGGAAACTTAACAATTTCACTCATTACTTATTATACAAAACAAACCAAGACTTACTATAATGCAAGAGTGGTAGTTTTATTCATTTTCTTCATAGTGCAAATATAAATTACAAAAGACTACCATTCGCAGGTTTCAGGACGGGGACTGCATAAAGTGGGTTGGCCTTATGCAAGCTAAGACCGAAGCTCTCGTCCATGTCCAAATCCTCAGGAAGGACACCATTTTGAAGCTTCCATTGAAAAGAATGAAGAAGAGAAGCAAGAATGAGAGATACTGTCTTCATAGCCAAAGACATTCCAGGACATATTCTTCTTCCAGCCCCAAACGGTATCAGCTCAAAATCTCTACCTTTCAAATCAATCTCTCGTCCCACCAAAAACCTCTCTGGCTCGAACTGCTCTGCGTTTTCCCAAATGCCCGAGTCTCGTCCTATAGCCCAAGCGTTTACCAGAACCTGAGCATTCTTAGGCACCAGAAACCCTAAAATCTCTGCATTTGACTCGGCTTTGTGTGGTCCCAGAAGTGGACCCGGTGGGTGCAAACGGAGAGTCTCTTTCACTAATGCTTGTAAATATGGAAGATCCGAGATGTGTGACTCCTGAACGACACCGTTTAGACCTACCACATCGTCCATCTCAGCTTGAGCTTTAGCCATTGTCTTAGGGTTGCGAAGTAGCTCAGCCATTGCCCATTCCACCGTGGTGGAGTTCGTATCAGTCCCTGCAAGAAACAAGTCCTGATACACACAAACAAATATAAGTACTAGCTAGGTTTACATGCAGATATTTCTATTGTCTTTTTCTTTTAAGTCAAACACCTATTTTATTATTCAAAACTTGATGTGGTTTGGATAAGTAAACCAGAACTAAACAATCAATATAACATAATTTCCTGTGGAAATATCTAGCACTACTGGCTAAAGAATCCGCTATTATCTTTTGAAAAAAATTAAAAAGTAACCTTGAAAGCAAAATGCAGTCACAAAGATGTATAAGATTTTAGGAATTGTATATAAATAGCCTTTTCGACGCACTTACAAATATAAAGTGTTTGATTTCGTTCACTTTGAGCTCGGGTCCATTTTCTTTGACTAAATCCATAAGTGAATCCAAGAGATCACTTTCATTCCTCGTTGTTTTCTCATTGTTCCGAGCATCGATGAACCCTTGAAAAACCTGAAACAACACATCTGAGCATACCTTCATCTCTTTCCGGATCCCTTGCAGATCAAGAAACCCTATAAGCGGAAAATAGTTGGCTAGGTTTGGTTTCCCAATGGTTTCCATTATACGAACCACCGATTCTTGGAGCTCCATGGAGATTTTTGAGTCATAACTACCCAAGTCTGTCGAAAATAGAGTGTTTGAAATTAGATTGAGCGATGTGACGAAGGAGGCACGAGCAATGTTGATGGACTCTCCTCTTTCGCATATTTCACTAATAAATGTTACAAGTTCATTCACTTTCTTCATGCGCACTGTCTTGGTAGCGTCGAGACATTGCGGAGAGAACATTTGAGTCGCCGATATCTTTCTCCATAACCTATGTGGAACATAATACTCATCCATCGTCAATCAGTATATAAACCATGCCAAGGCATTTTATCCAAATGGAAAAACTGAACCCGGAAAATGAACGGAAAATGAACCAAAACTTATAAGAATCTAAATGGCTTCTAGTTCTTTAAATCTGAAAACCAAAAACCAAAATACAATTTATAAACTAAAAATTACTCAAAACCCCTAATTACCCAAATATATTTGTATTCAAATTATATGAAATTATTTAAATTACCCGATAATTAAATCTAAGCAATTTGAATTATATGATATTTATCTAAATTCCCTGGTTATCAGGTATTTTTGTTTGAAATATCCAAAATTGCCTAAAAACTAAAACCAAACCAAATCCGATTTTTTTGGGTATTAGGTGTAATATTTTTACTCAACTGATATTAACAATCCCGAATGGTTTCTATATCCTTAAATCTGAAATAGACGAAAACCAGAACTGAACCGAAACTCAAATGACCAGAAAACCACACATACTAATTTAGGATAGACAACCCTTAAACGACCAAACTATTGTTACAAATGTATTCTATTACGATTTTATTTTTACTATAAGAAACCTGATAATGTATCATTATAGCTAAATTAATTACCATGTGAGATTCTTTTAAAAACAGACAAGTTGTTCATAATTTACCTCCAACGAGGGGATGTTGAAGGTAACCAGGCCATGGAGACATCTTGGTGGATGGATTGAATCGGGTCGAGGATTATTCGTCCAGACAGGACTTGATCATGTGTTTTAAGCACCTCTCTTGCGGCCTCCGGTGAGGAAATGATCACTGTGGTTAAACTTCCAAGCCTAAGACTCATGACGGGTCCATAAATTCTCGAGAGGTCGGCGAGTGAGCGATGTGGAGCTTTTCCTATTTGGAGAATGTTTCCAATGATAGGCCATCCTGGAGGTCCCGGAGGTAGTAAGGTTGATCTACGTTTGGATCTGACGGCGGCTAGGAGAATGAATGATAATAGGAAGCAAAAAATCAGGAACAGAGCCGCCTCCATTAGATATATCTAAGTCCGTTCGTCTCTTGTTCGCCACTTTCTGTTACTTTATCTATGGAGATGATATACAGCTAGTTGTCTAATCGTTTTGAACATTCTTCCACCACTTTCCTTCTAAATAGTCATGTTTGTTGACAAATAAAGAAAAAACAAAAATAGTTCTCTTTTTGTTTCTTCTAACAGAGCAGCAGCCTCCATTAACAGAGCCGCCTCCATTATCATAAATGCCAAGAAAACTAAAGCACAGTCAGTCGCATCACTACAAAAGTGAAGAAACAATATGTAAGGATATAAAGTTTGCTGGTCGATTTTCTTAAAGTAAGGGTGTGATTGTATAGTGACTATGTACAATGATTTCAAGATTCAACACCTTTCATTTCATCTTTTAACATTTTATTTTATGTCATTTTCTTTTTCTTCTATATTATCATTTAACACACTAGACTTTTGGTCGTTTGTTTTCATTCATATTTACAGATTTTTTTTTTTACATCAGTAGTGATATATATTACAAACATTAAGCATATTTTCAAAAGTGTATATGACTTATTTAAATACAGCAGTGTTATATTTTAGTTATTTGTCATCCAATTGATTGTTTCAAACCGTCAATTGTATTTACAGTTAATTATTATATTTTATTTTGTTGGATTTTTCGTTTGATTATTAGCCATGATAATATATGTAAAATTTGATAAACATGAAAATAATTTTCATGTCCAATGAATTTTGTAGTAAACTGTATGATAATGTATTATGTGTATAAATTTTCTACTTGCTTGGTTAATGTTCGCAATGTGGTAATGTGTGAAATGAAATGTGCCATAAACTATGATAGAAGTACGTAGTTTGTTATATAATTAAAGCGACTAATTGTGTTTGTAATATATAAATTAATATATTGTTTTGGCATAACCTATGCTTCAGAAACTAATTAACTCTTAGTGACACAAATTATGATATACCATGTAATTATAAGGTTAGTTTCAAAACATGTTCCTGTTTTAGTGGTATTTATCCTTTTTAAAAAGATATAGTAAGATTTTATTATATTACAATTTTAGAAAAATCTGTAGAATATTTTTTTTTTTTTAATTTTAAAAATATTTAAATATTTAGTTGAATTTGTAAAATTTAATGAGTCTCTTAGGTTTTATTATTAGCAAAAATACATGATATTTTAATTAAAAGTTATTGACTTTGGAAGAAATGGTCTAAAAATCATACAAAAAACATTCTTAAACTCCATTTTATAGAGATCAAATGTTACTCACATAGTAATAATATTATATTATTAAACAGGTTGAATTGTATCGAATCGGATAATTGATTATTCGGACGAAGCATATCGGATCACAATACTTCCAGAACCTCGAATATCCAATTCGTGCTCACACCTACATGTATGTGTATGTACAAAAATATATAAAAATGGTTGATAAAATTAAAAGACATTTTTGTTCAAAATAACACATGAAAGATAAAATTCTTAAAATAAAAATTAAGTAAAAATAAAATAGGCCTATACATTAGTGATTTTTTTGCAAATAGTCTTTTTATGTAGAACATTTGTGTAACACGTTGTATCCTTCATGTGAGTTTATATTGAAAAAACGTAAGATAATATATAGTGTGAATACATTTATGTAGAGTTTGGCAGAGAGCATGTGACACGTCAGCGTATGTCAACGTATTCATAATCGCTGTGAAGTTGCCAAGTAGCGAACATAATGTGAACACATTAAATTACAATGTTTCTCTTTTAATATATACTAGGTGGTATCCGCACCATGCGCGGAGTGAATAGATTAAATAGAGATTATAATTTTTAATCTATAAATATTATAAAGGTAAAAGTTATAATCACAAATATTTCATGTTATATAATGAAAGATTGAAGGACATTGTGCACGTTTATAGAAGAAAAGTTTTGATTTTTTTTAACTTGTTTAATAATGTTTCTCAGGTAAATCCTTCAAATTTCATGTGTGATTTTTAAGCCATGTGAATTTAAATAAATTTATAGTAACTTTCCTATATTAATCGAAATCAAAATGTGTTTGCATATATCAGTTTTCTATTTTTTGGCTATTGCATAAATTACGGTCAAATTTAAATTAGCGAAAGAAATCAATTAAATTAGTAAGTTATTTTCATTAATTTAGCGATTCGATTATTCAAAAGTTATATAATTCAAGTAAATAAATAGGGAATCAATCGAAGAATTTAAATTCAAGTAAATAAATAGGAAACCAAGCCAAGCATTTAAATAACTTGCGGACTAAATAGAGATTAAAACTTTTAATCTATAAATATTAGAAAGGCAAAATTTATAGTCACAAATATTTCATGTTATATAACGAAAGATTAAAGGACATTGTACATGTTTATAGAAGATACGCTTTGATTTTTTTTTTAAAAAATTTGTGTAATTGGTTAGGTGTAATTGAAGTAAATTTTGTGGAAGTAAATCTATATGAGTAATTTAAAACTTGTGTAATTGGTTAGATTTTTTAATTTTTTTTTAAAAAAACTTGTTTAATAATGTTTCTCAAGTAAATCCCTAAAATTTCGCGTGTAATTTTTAATTAGCCATGAAAATTTAAAATAAATTTATAGTAACTTTCCTATATTAACCGAAACCAAAATGCGTTATGAAGATTGCATATATCAGTTTCCAATTTTTTGGCTATTGCATAAATTACGGTCAAATTTAAATTAGCAAAAAGAATCAATTAAATATAGAAATCAAGATCTATTGGATTTGATATTCAAATGCCATCAAAACCGTAATTATTTAATATATTGGGTTGATTCTCTACTTATTTACTGAAATTTAAATTTTTGGGTTGATTCTCTATTTATTTACTTGAATTATGTAACTTTTGAATAATCGAATCATTGATATTAATGGAAATAATTTACTCATTCCTAAAAAAATTATAGAAGTAGAATTTGCATATTCATATAAAAGTAGATACAAGGTAAATATATTCTTTTGATTTATAATATAAAACGTTTAATACCAAAAATTCATGGATTAATATGCACAAAAAATTAATGAATATGTTGTCTCCGATATATGTTGCTCTTCCTATATAAATATGCATGCATACAAAACTCATGTTATAGTTTGGTTTTTCATATAAACGTAGAAGTTACATATTCATATAGATGCAGCTACAAAGTAAATATAGTTTTTAGATTTATAATATAAAACGTTAAATACTAAAATATAAAATACATGGATTAATTTTCTAGCCTTTCATATAGACATATAAGTTGCATATTCATATGATTTGTTTCTAAAAACAATACTTTCCTAGTCTGTACGTCGTAATAACACCATTTGTTGTAATGTAACAAACTTTCCTTAAAAGTTTAATGTGTAAGATATATGAAATAATGTTCAACTAGGTGATACCCGCGCCCTGCGCGGAGTGAATAGATTAAAAGAAATTATAACTTTTAATCTATAGGTATTAGAAATGTAAAAGTCCTAGTCACAAGATTACATGTTATATAATGAGTTGAGACCCACTATAAGTGTTTTGCTTGCGAGATAGAATTTGTAATGAAGGTTTGGAAAGAAAGAATGTGATGAGTAGATGTGCTCAAAATAACCAAAACTTACGCTCTAAGATTATCGCCCAAATTACCTTAACAGACCATATACCCTATTGATCACATAATTTACTTCACATACAGCCACGGATCATGCAAATTCAGTAATGGAAAGAAAAATAATTTAAAGATTTGATAAAGTTAAGGACACAATGATTCAATCGATGCTATCGTTTAAAACGTATATAATGAATCGACCACAACTCTTTTAAAAAGAATATAGTATCATGCCTCATTCTTAATCGATAATTAATATTCAATATGTCATATATATTCCTTAACAAATACACAAAATTAAAGGATGTTCAAATTAAAAATTCATATATGGCAATGGTAATTTACGTCTCTTTATTGCTCATAAATTAACCACTATAATTTAGGCAAAATGTATTTATGAAAATGGGTATGAAATATTACCAAATGGCCAACAATTTTCCAAGGTTATATACGTGAAGATCTAATATACCATATACATATATGACTGGGCCAACCTTTAATTTAAATTAATATAAAGAACTCTTCTGATTTACAGTACGACCATATCAATTATATAATATAATTATTTTGTATATATTTATATACATAATATAATTATTTTTGTAGACAATACGATCATATCAACTATAGAATATTAATATTTTGTATTTATATTTATATAACTATTATATAATTATTTTTGCTATATAGTACGACTATATCAACTATATAATATAATTATTTTGTATATATTTATAAAACTATATAACTATATAACTTAGTTTATATCAAGGCGGCTTATGTGGACATTGTAAACATGTTCTATCTAAGTTTAATATACAAACATAACCATGATAAAAAAATCGTTGATGCAACTAATGATTACAAAGATTTTATAAGGTAGGCTTATAACAATGGCAATACAAGTAATTATTCTAGTAAAAGAATGACTTTTAGTTAAAGGGTGTGAGAAGAGCTCTTGTGATGACACGTAGGAAATGGCATTTTGGTTAATAACACATGAGTGCAAGGTTAATTTATAGGAATGCTCCTCTTTTAATATAAAAGGGATGGCATTACATGTAATTTATCTAGGCAATGAAGGCTTTTTTTTTTAAATGGTGTGAGGAGAACTCTCATGATGATACCTAAGTAATGGCAATTATGTTAATCACACATGAGAATGAGGTTAATTAATAAAAATTCTCCTGAAATAATAAGAAAGAGATAAGAGATGATATATAATACCTAACTAATGTCATAGTTTACTACTAGTGCACATAGATTTAAATTATTTCTAAAATCAACGAGCTCTCTAATTTGATCTGGACAGAAAATTATATAGACTTCAGCCCATATAATATCACTTGTTGATCCCAGTTTACGTACTGGTTTTCTGAAAACTATCCTAACTCATTTCTTATTTGAAAAGTAAAAATTGGTAGGCCTGTTGAGTTAAGAAAAAATGATTGATTGTGACTGTAGTTGTGAATCACAGTTTTAGAATATTACATGATATATTTAGCTCCTTTTGATAACGAGCTTAATTTCTAATTCATTTTTTTAGTAACATCAATATTATTAAGGGACAATTAGTGTAATATACCCAACAAAGATCCAAATTAGCTAAATACTTATGATGTGATTAAACCCAAAAAAGTGTAACTTTTTGATATTGTGCGGACAAAAATGCCCTCATGCTTTATCGAAAACATATAACTCTAGATCTATCAGCTAAATATTTACATAGCAGGTAACAATCTACATACCAACTAACATATCAACTAATAATTTCAGTATCATCTAACAATCTATGTATCAAACAAATGTATCGACTAACAAATCATATATCAGTTAATGAAACTATTAACAATTAATTAGTTATCTTTCAAATAGCCTCAAATCTGTTTGTAACAGCTAACATTTCATGTATCCATTAAGAATCCATTAAAATCTAAGTAATAGCAAGTAAGTAATAAAATAACTACTAACGTATATATTATCTAAATAAAAGAATGTAGATTTCAAGATTAGCATTAGAATTGGGGTGAGATAATAAGATTAGCATTATGAGTGTCAAAAGAATCAGAATAAAAAAATAAAGATTTGTGTTGAATTAAAAGATGATTTGAAAAACCTGTACGAGAGATAAAGAGATTAGAACACATAAAATGGAGAAGAGAGAGATCTAGAGATAAAGGTATTATAGTCATAAAAAATATTAAAAAGAAACAAGGGTATATGGAAGATTAGCTGATTGTTTAGGTGCATTCTTACCAATTTCTCTATTATTAAAAGAGAAGTACAAAATAGAAATACCCCTTAGTTTTACCACTTATTTACATTAGAAAGCCATTAAGATATTTATTGAACATATAATTAAACATGCTTGTCTTTTCCTAATTTAAATAATAGATTTAAGCATTTAATGTCCTTCCAAAATTTAAATAATATATTTCCTTTATCAAATCATAACCAAAATAAAATTTCTTAATATATTTTGTATTAACATATTTAATATTTTTAATATTTATAAGTAATAAATCATAAAATTAAAAATCACACATCATAATCAATTTATATAACATATAAATAAAATATAAATAAAATATAAAATAGTTTATTCATATATTAGTATAATGCTTTCATAATATAAGTCCAATTAGTTATAAATATTGGATTTGTTTATATTATACATTGTGATATAATAGACGATTAAAATCACAAAATATAATTATTCAAAGTAATAAATAAAATTGTTATGTTTAAAAATGTTATATTAAAAATTGTGTAATACATTTTAATTTACTTATATATATATATATATATATATATATATATATATTACCATTAGTACAAAAAAAATTAAAGTGAAACCAAATATTTATACGGTCACGGGTTAAGCTCTAGAAATAAATAACAACAGCAAATATTAATTTTCAATATAAATTTATGTTTCAATATTACAAATGAATCATTTAATATAAACAAAAAAAAAACTAAGAACATAAAATAAATACCCGTCCGGTCGGGCGGGTCACGGTCTAGTGACTATTTAAAACATATTGCATTTATGAATTCAAAGAACTAATTATTTGATTTACATTAAAACTTAATCATTATATTAAAATATTAATATTTTACTTTCAAGAAACTCTGTTTTAGTAAACTACCGATAAGGTTGCTCTAACAATTTGCTAGTAGTTTATTCACACATTTGAAATCAAAATATCTCGTTATTTAGGGTACAAAAGAAACCAAGATTTACTATACAAGAGTGGTAGTTTTATTTATTTTCTTTATACTGCGAATATAAATTACATAAGACTAACCATTCGCACGTTTCTTGACGGGGACTGCATAAAGTGGATTGGTCTTATGCAAAGTAAGACCAAAGCTCTCGTCCATGTCCAAACCCTCAGGAAGGACACCGTTTTGAAGCTTCCAATGAAAAGAATGAAGAAGAGAAGCAAGAATGAGAGGTACTGTCTTCATAGCTACAGACATTCCAGGGCATATTCTTCGTCCAGCCCCAAACGGTATCAGCTCAAAATCTCTACCTTTCACATCAATTTCTCGTCCTGACAAAAATCTCTCTGGCTCAAACCGCTCTGCGTTTTCCCAAATGCTTGAGTCTCGTCCTATATACCAAACGTTAACCAAGACTTGAGCATTCTTAGGCACGAGAAACCCCAAAACCTCTACATTTGTCTCGGCTTTGTGTGGGGCTAAAAGTGGACCCGGTGGGTGCAAACGTAGAGTCTCTTTCACTACTGCTTGTAAATATGGAAGATCAGAGATGTCTGACTCCTGAACAACACCATTTGGACCTACCACATCGTCCATCTCGGCTTGAGCTTTAGCCATTGTCTTAGGGTTGCGAAGTAGCTCAGCCATTGCCCATTCCACCACGGTGGAGTTCGTATCAGTCCCTCCAAGAAACATGTCCTGAGACATACATGACACATATGTACATATATAAGTACTATATAGCTAGGTTACATGGCTCGAATTATTATTTCAAAATGCAAATATTTCTATAATCTTTTGAAAAATAAAAGCAACAATGGAAGCATATATAACAGTCACAAAGATGTATAATATTATATGAATTGTATATATATAAATAGCACTCACGTAGAGAAAGTGTTTGATATCGTTCACGTTGAGCTCGGATCCATTTTCTTTGACTAAATTCATAAGCGAATCCAAGAGATCGATTTCATTCTGAGATGATTTCTCATTCTTCCGAGCATCGATGAACCCTTGAAAAACCGTAAACAATATATCTGAGCATACCTTCATCTCTTTCCGGATACCTTGCATATCAAGAAACCCTATAAGCGGAAAGTAGTTGGCTAGGTTTGGTTTCCCGATGGTTTCCATTATACGAACCACCGATTCTTGGAGTTCCATGGAGGTTCTTGGGTCATAACTACCCAAGTCGGTCGAAAAGAAAGTGTTTGAGATTATATTGAGTGATGTGACGAAGGAGGCACGAGCAATGTCGACAGACTCTCCTCTTTCGCATATTTCCCTCATAAAGGTTACAAGTTCATTCACTTTCTTCATACGCACCGACTTGGTGGCGTCGAGACACTGCAGGGAGAACATGTGAGTCGCCGATATCTTCCTCCATAACCTATGTGGAACATCGTGAATCAGTAAATAAACTAGGCCAAGGCATTTTATCCAAATGGAAAAACTGAACTGGAAAAACAAATGGAAACTGAACCGAAACTAATAAAAATTCAATGGTTTCTAATTCTCTAGATCCGAAAACCGAAAACTAAAATACAATTTATAAACTAAAAATTACTCAAACACCTAAATTGCCAAAATATTTGTATCTGAATTATATGAAATTGTCTTAATTACCTGATATTTAAATCTGAGCAATTTGAACGATTTGATATTTTTTCTAAAACCTCGGAGTTATTTGATTTTTTTTTAACTATCCAAAATTACCCAAAAAGCTCGAACCAAAGCGAATCAGATTTTTTGGATAAAGTCAGTTCTTAGTATTTTTTAACCGAACTAAAATTTAACCAAATTTTATAAAAATCTCGAACGGTTCCTTAATTTTAAATCTGCAAAAAGACGAAATTAAAAAGTTATAGGAACCGAACAGAACCTGAATGACCAGGAAACCTAACATATACGAGTTTGGGATAGACAACCCTCAAACGACCAAACTATTGTTACAAAGATGTTCTATTGCAATTTTATTCTTACTATGAGAAACATGAAAATGGATTAATATAGCCAAATTATTTAACCATGTGAAATTCCAATAAAACAAACAAGTTGCCTATAATTTACCTCCAACGAGGGGATGTCGAAGGTAGCCAGGCCATGGAGACATCTTGGTGGTCGATAGAACGAATGGGGTCAAGGATGATTCGTCCAGACAGGACTTGGTCATGTGTTTTAAGCACCTCTCTTGCAGCCTCTGGTGAGGAAATTATCACTGTGGTTAAACTTCCAAATCTAAGACTCATGACTGAGCCATAAATTCTCGAGAGGTCGGCAAGTGAGCGATGTGGAGCCTTTCCGATTTGAAAAATGTTTCCAATGATAGGCCATCCCGGAGGTCCCGGAGGCAGTGCGGTGGATCTCCGTTGGGATCTGACGGCGGCGGCTAGGAGAATGAATGATAATATGAAGCAAATGATCAGGAACAGAGCCGCCTCCATTAGATATTTCCAAGTCCGTTACGTCTATTCTAAGCCACTTTGTTATACTTATCTATGGAGATGATATAAAGCTAGCTGTCTAATCGTTTTGAACATTCTTCCACCACTTTCCTTCTAAATAGTTACGTTTGTTGACAAATAAAGAAAAAAAAACAAAAATAAGTTTCTTTTTCTATTCAGGAAAACTATCATATATACCAAGAAACAATATGTAAGTATACAAAGTTTGCTGGTAAAAGAAAATGTAATTGTTATATTATATAGAATATGAACTATTTGTGATTCATATAATGGCTTTGATTGGTGACATGTGGTAAACTTGATTAAGTTTGATTTGTGATTGTAACTCAAAAATGTTACCAATCATGCATTAATTTTTTTTTTTTTTGATTTTAAGTTTGATTTAACATGTATTGTACTTGAGGTATCATTTTGACTTAGATCCTTTGTAAAATTGCTAAATCAAAACTTAAACCAACATCAACCAAATTTCCATGTATTAGAAGTTGATTTACAAATTTAATTACTTTTTTTTGTTTAAAAAATAAAAAAGAAAATAATGATTTTTGAAAACTTACGTGTGCCAAGTTGAGTCCACCTAATTTTGAGCTGGTCAAAGATTTTTATAATCTTTTTTGTTCCTATTTTTTGAATTATTCAAAATTTTAACTAATTATTAAACAAAATCTTAAGCGTTAATATGATATAATAATTCAAAAATACCAATTATAAAATTATATATATATATGACCCTAAGTTAGTGTGGATCACGCACTTTCAAAACCTAAAAAGCTTAAGGTATGTTTTTTCTGTCTTCTTCTTTTGCTTGCAAAAGTTATTTTCATTTTTTACTTGCAAAAACTAATAAGCTTGACGTCTGTGTTCTATCTTCTTCTTCGTCTTTACTTCCAAAAGATATATTTTTTTTTCTTGAAGAAACCAATAAGCTTATGTTCAGTTTTTCTGTCTTCTTCATGTGAAAATCATATTTTCATTTTTTTACTTGCATTAGCTTTATAGATCGTTTTAAATAATAGAGTACCTTTTTATGTTTACTAATTTTTTTTTTTTTTGGACGAAGATGTCTAATAATGAAAATGTTGATGATGCTGGTGTTGGCGCTGATGACGGCGGTGGAACTACACGTCGTAAGGTGAACTTTATAATTGATATGTCAAAATTTTAACTTATATGAAGTTATAGTATTTTAATAATTTTAACATAACTATAGAAACAAAAACAAATTATATGGGAAGATGAGCATGTTGGGGTATTCTTGGAGATTCTCGATATTGAGTTGGCTAAAATTAGATACAGACAAAAGTTATCGAAAGAGGTAGGGAGAGAGCGTATTTGTAAAGAGTTTTTGGAGAAAACTGGTATAAGCCTTTCTTGGGAGCCTTTCAAAAGCAAATACGATATATTGAGAAATATGTATGGATCGTATAAAAGGCTCAAGAATTTTACTGGAGTTTCAGCAGATGACAATACCGGTTTGATCACAAAATTACAGATGCTGATTTTGAAGATAGAGATAGCAGTGGTCAAGCACAACAAAGACGACGGATTGAAGAAGAAGAGCTTAGTAGACTTGAAGAAGAAGAAATAACAACTGATGGTCAATACATGAACAACATACGAGATGAGATTGCAAACATGATTTGGAATGAACATTTATAAAAAAAAAAATATTTTATTGGATTTTTAAATTTAAAGGTCATTTTATAATTATTGTTATTTCATTTTTTTATTATTTATATTAGAATAAATATTATTATTCGATTATAATATTTAGAAATAATATATATTGAAAATTATTTTTCAAATTTAATACTTATTTAAAACATTTTTAAATATTTAATGGTTTATTTGTTTTTAATAAATATATCACTATTAATATGTTTATATATTCATTTATTTTATTAAGAAATTCATACTGCAACTTATACATCAAAAAAGTTACCAGTCAATAGTTTTTAAAAAATGATTACTCTTATTTTTACTGCGAACTTACCACATAAACTTACAGTTTATACCACATAATTTTTACTGCAACTTACATCGAATTACAAATCATACTGCAACTCGGCTTTAATACTACATGTCACCAGTCGGAGCCAATATCTCGAGCTGCTTAGAGTAAGATAATTTATCAATTGGTCTATCAGGGATTTAGTATGGAGATAATAAAAACCAGAATCAATACTATTAAAACAGAAGACCCTTTTTTGAGGTACCCTCCTATTTCAACAATATTTACAAGACATTGCCACTGGAATATTTTTAAATCTATATTTTTTTGTTATAAATATATTCATCGTGATCTTTTTTGTGGTATTAAATGGTGGGACCCGCCCCTCTATCATTTAGGATACAAAATGTTTTTGAAAACAAATTGGATTTTCTATTGTTCTCTTCGATTCTTCTGTTCTTCAGACTCTTCTTCGTCCCAGCCTGCTAAAAATATGCGACATTTTTTTTTGAACAAATATATGCAACATTTTCCGAAACAAAATTATTCTCAACAAACATGAATCATAATTTATCTGCACATTTCTAGACATCGAACATGAATCATATTATGTTATTATATTATGTTTTCATATGTCAATCATTTAAAATTGTCATAACTTTATCATTTTCTAATAGGGAAATAATATATTTTGTTTAACCTAAATATACTAATAAGTAATAATCATTGACCAATATCTCACATATATCGATCAATATGTATGAAAAATACCTAACAATATATTCTCATATATTTTTACAAAAAAAAAAAAAATTCTCATATTCCATATTTCCATGTCAAATCTTGACCACAGTTTTTTTTTTTTCAACAAAGAAGCAACCACAGTTTAAAAAGTGCTTTTTTTTTTTACAAATACATCCTACATTTATGGCAATTTTAATTTAAGAGGATAGTTTTTTAATAATCCCAAATTTATTTATGAATATTCCTAATCGTAACTAATGTACCTTATTGTACTCAAAAATCGGCATTGGAAATAGTTAAACTTATTTTAACAACAAATAATTTAATTCCTAATCTTCAAGAAAAAAATATTTTAGTTTCTAATCTTACGCTCAAGAATATCGTAACTATATCGATTATTCGAATGTATAAACCTTAAACCTGCAAATCATATGAATATAGTCATCACCATCTCCACAATTCAACTAAAAAAAATAAGCTTAAACGTGAAGATCCTACAGCTCAAACCTGAAAACACAGCCGTTGAGACCATTCACATGTCTGTATTGAGAATGTTCTTCTATTTTTGTTTTGTTTGCTTAGAATTGTTTACTTTTACTTTAAACGCAAGAGTACGAAGCAGTCTTCGGTAAGGAAGAGAGACTAAGGAAAGAAGGTAAATAAGCTTTGGCGAAACAAAGGACATTACTGGAGAAGACTAAACAAGAAAGGGACGAGGCTCTTAGCATCATTCTGCAAGGAAAAAATGATAAACAATGAGGAACTTGGACGCAAAGTTGAAACTGAAGAGATGTTGAGGAAGGAGAAATAAGAACACTGAATGTTCTAATGTCAGACGAGTGGTTGAATTTTATATTGATTTTATAAATTAGGGATGCAGTTGTAAAATGAACAACTGAGAGAGGAAAGAGCTGGAGGAATCAGTGAAGAAACAAGAGGAAGAGCTTGAGAAGACAAAGAAGGAGAAGGAAAAAGAGCTGCTTAATAAGCAAGTACTTGATACGTCTAATATGAAGACAAGGTAATTAATTTTAAGACTCAGTTCAGAAAACAAGAAGTTATATTAATCATCGTATCAAAATTCATTTTGACAGGTGAGGCAGAAGAGAGAGTCAGAAGAGTTATTCAAGAGAAGAACAGAGTAGCTTGAGAAAGTGAAAGGAGAAGCTAGCTCTCTAGGACAAAACTTCATAAGATTTTACAAAGAAGAAGCAAGAGGTAAAAACGTAATAGAGGAAGAACTCAGCTGAAAAAAACTTAGCTAGCTCAGTCTGTTTAGAGATTCTGCTGCTTTTCCGTAACTACACTCGCCGCCATGGAATACCTTCTGGATTCTCCGATGAGTATTCTGTTACTCCAGGTACTTTAAACAAAACCAAAACGCCAAACCGAGCCTGAAATGTGTATTTCTTGATATGCAATGTAATTTACACTAGCTAGAGTTTTTTTATAACAAAAAATATTATTTTTTGTTTTAAAAGGAAACAAAACTCTTATTGGTTTATTTATACGACCAACATAATAAATGACACATTACTAAATTATAAATTACAAAAAATTCAAAAAAACATAATAAACTACAAATCGCACTGCATTTTTGAAAAGATTAGGACTCGACCAACAATAAAGACTTTCCATCTTGTGTAGTGTGTGAAAAAAATTCTTTACTAATATCATATGGTCCTATTTAAAGAATATTTGAACTATTGCAACAAACGACAGATTTATCAATATATTATATACCTCAGTATATTCTGAATATATTAACTTTATAATTTGTCACATCCATAATAAATTAAACATACCATCATTATAAATCACTATACCTCAGTATATTCTGAATATATTAACTTAACAAATTTTCGCACCCACAATCATTATAAATTCACACTTTACCATTACGATATATCATCGAAAAAAATATATCTTAACGTGTTTCACAAAAAAAATATTATAATTCTCATAATAGTTAGAATTGTTTACCGTTGAGTCAGCTACGAAATAATTTTTATTATTTGTAATAGTATAATTAATCAGACGGCTAAAAAACGTGTTTTACCAAATCTACGGGTTCTATAACCAAAATAACATCTGTGAAATCAAGTCACAACCAAAACATTTATCATAACATATCGGAGTAGCTGGAATATGTAAAAATTTCATTAAATAAAAGTTTTATCATAAAGTTATCCCGCGCTTTCAAAGCGCGGGTCAAAATCTAGTTTTCTCTTACAATTTAACAACTCAAAAATAACTGTATCTACAAAATGTATTTAACAAAAAAAAATTAAATGTTTTGGCCTTTTGGTTGTTAATCCTTGAGCTCCCTTGATTCTCGCTTGTTGATCTCAGTTTACGTACCTATTTTATGGATAAGACAACACACGGTCATCTCGTACCTCCTCACCACTTGGTTCACTTATTTTCAAAGTTAACTTCCTCATGTGTATGTCTATTGTTTTAAGCTCTGCTATTTATAACCGTTAACATGTAATGGAGATCTTTTAATTTAATGAATGAAGTTTTTTTTTTAAAAGTCAAATTCCTTATAGCATGGCACAGGCCAGGGTTTGTCTTTTTGTCATGTGTGATGAATTCATGAATGATTTGCCACTTGTTACTTTATAAAACCGGTCCAAAATAAACTCGAAAAATATTTATTAATCTAGCAGGTCCGGTCTCAGTTCTCAAACCACTGATCAACAACTGAAAAATAAAATTACGAAAATTAATAAAAATATTCGTAGTTTTTCTTGACAAAGTCAGAATAAAGTGGGCTGGCCTTGTGCAAGGTAAGACCAAGAGTCTCATTCATGTCCAAATCCGCAGGAGCAGCGTAGTCTTTTCCGTTTTCAATACTCCACTCAAATGAATAGATAAGTGAAGCAAGCATGTGAGGCACAAGCCTCAACGCCAATGATATTCCAGGGCACATTCTTCGTCCAGCTCCAAACGGTACCATCTCAAAATCTTTGCCTATCGACCCAAGCTCTCGTCCCAAGAACCTTTCTGGCTTGAACCGTCCCGTGTCTTCCCAAACGCTTGGGTCTCTTCCTATAGCCCAAGCGTTCACCAGAATCTGAGCATTCTCAGGCACGAGAAACCCTAAAACCTCTATGTCTGACTCAGCTTTGCGTGGGATCAGAAATGGATTCGGTGGGTGCAAGCGCAGAGTCTCTGTTACAACAGCTTGTAAGTAAGGAAACTGTAGGAGATCAGAGTCACGAACGTACCGGTTTGGGCCAACGATAAAGTTAATCTCGACTTTAGCGTTAGCCATAGCCTCTGGGTTACGTAATAGCTCAACCATTGCCCATTCCACTGTTGTAGAGTTCGTTTCCGTCCCCGCAATAAACAAGTCCTTCAAATTTACACAAAATCATTATATTTTTGGTTCAAAAAATAATATACAATACAATTTAGGTTCGCATTTCATAGTAGAAATATATTCTGAAACTTATATTAAATATAAGAGAAATTCTTGGGTTCACCCCCTAGGTGAACCTAGAGGTTCACCAACCAATAGTGGTTGAGTATTTGATATTTGATATCTTTTAAAAAAGGAAATAAAATTGAATTTCCAAATATGATATAAATTTTTAAAATAAAATAATAAAAATACATAAATATAGTTACAAAAAAATAAATAAATAAATATTGTTAAAATGTTAGCAAAATACTAAATCCTATACCCTAAATTCTAAACTCCAAACCCTAAATTATAAACCTTAAATCTTGGATAAACCGTAAACCATTGGAAAATTTTAAACCCTAAATCATACATCAAAACTAAATTTTAATAACACTAAACCCTAAACCCTAATCACTAAACCCTAAACCCTTGGATAAAGCCTGAACCCTTGGATAAATCATAAACTCTAAATCAAAAATATTTAAAATTAAACCCTAGAGTTTATGATTTATTCAAGGGTTCAGAGTTTACCCAAGGGTTCATAGTTTACCCAAGGGTTTAGGGTTTAGTGATTAGGATTTAGGGTTTAGTGTTATTAAAATTTAGTTTTTAGTGTATGATTTAGGGTTTAAGATTTTCCAACGTTTAGAGTTTATCCAAAATTTATGGTTTAATGTTTAGGGTTTAGGATTTAGGGTATAGCGTTTAATATTTTGCTGAAGATTTAACAATATTTATTTATTTATTTTTTGTAACTATTTTTATGTATTTTTATTATTTTATTTTAAATATATAATCTAATTTGGATATTCAATTTTATTTTCTTTTTTAAAAGATATCAAATTTCAAATACTCAATCACTATTGGTTGGTGAACCTAGAGGTTCACCATAGGGGGTGAACCCAAGTATTTCTCTAAATATAAAAGCAAAAAAATGCTACTCCGACTCTTTTATAAAAATGTCATTTTAACATTTTTCTTTATTAGATATAACTGTTATTTTAAATTTCAAATATTTTTCTTTATTAGCAAAAAAATATTTTTTTTTTCAAAAAAAAATAAATTTCAAATATTTTTAAAGCATTATATCTTTTTTAATGTTACTTAATATTAATTATAACAATGTTTTATTTGATCTACAAATATATTTAGTAATCTCAAATACTATTGTTTAAATAAATATAATTAGCAAGGATACAAATGAATTTTAACCATTTTCTAAATCATAAAAAATGTCAAAGTAACATTTTTATGAACCATACTTATTTACATAAAAATCTTTTGAAAATATCATAATTCCAGCAATTTATTGATGTTTTGCGCCAACGTTTATTAAATTTTAATACTTATATATATCACTTACGTATAGAAAGTGTTTGATATCGTTCATGTCGACTTTCGATCCGTCCTCTTGATTAAGATCGATAAGTGAATCCAACAGATCGCGATCGCTGCTATAAGCATCTCTAGGTTCAGTCCGCGATGATCTTTCTGCAACCCGAGCATCGATGAGCCCCTGGAAAACACTAAACAATCTCTCCGAACATAACTTCATCTCTTCCCTGATACCTTGTAGATCAAGATGTTCAATAGACGGAAAATAGTTGGCGAGGTTCGGTTTCCCCATGATTTTCATTACACCAAACAACGAGTCCCGGAGTTCCATTGAGGCCATCTGGTCGTAACTACCTAAGTCGGTCGAAAATACAACGTTTGAGATAACATTAAGCGATGTAACGAAGCAAGCACGAGCTATCTCCACAGCTTCTCCTCTTTCGCAGCTTTCCACGATGAATGTTATAAGCTCTTTCACTTTCTTTGACCGTATGGTTTTCGTGGCGTCGAGACACTTCCTTGAGAACAACTTAGTCTCCAATATCTTCCTCCATAACCTAGTGGAAACATATCACATTTTATTCAATGTGAGTGCGAATTTTAAAATAAACATACTTTCAAGTAACATGAAATCAAGTTTTTATTTAAAACATAACACACAGAAAGAGAAACATCCTCAAAATAACATTCATTCAAAGATAAAAATAAAATATTTATATATTTGGATTTTGGATTTAATATTTAGAAGATAAGATTAGAGTCAGTGTTTCGAATATAGAGTAATATAGTCTTTTATTAATTAATATAAGCTATTTTAAAGATTATTTTAATGTTATTTCTGATAAAAATTAAAAATATTAATTACTTGTGAGATTTATCCATTATAAAATTGTATACTATCCTATTGTTATCATTATCTATGTGCTTTGAAACAAGATGCGACCTGGACAGTGAACCAGACTACATTCCTAGTGGATTATTGGGCTGACCGTGGTTGAACTACATGTCAATAGATTAATAAATTCTAGTATATACAAGTCTACCATAGTCAAAACCAAACTATGTGAAATTTTAATTAACTAATTTATAGTTTACCTCCAATGGGGCGACATGGAAGGTAGCCGTGGAGTGGAGACATCTTCCTGGTGACCAATGGTTCTAACGGTCTCGCTGAAGGCTTGTGCAGAGAAGACATGGTCGAGTGTTCTCAAAACCTCTCGTGCTGCCTCTGGTGAAGAAATGACCACTGTGGTCAAACTTCCAAGTCTAAGACTCATGACTGGTCCATAAACTCTTGAGAGAGTGGCAAGTGAAAGGTGAGGAGCTTTTCCGATTATATGAAGAAGTCCGATGATCGGCCATCCCAGACATCTCGGCGGTCCGGGAGGTCTTGAAGGTACCAGACGCAGTGGGGCTGATGACCTCCGTCGTGATGTAACGGCGGCAAGGAGAAGATATGTTAAAAGGAAGCTAAACATCAAGAGCACAGCCGGAGCTATAGTGTTTTTCATCGTCAGTTCGTGGCGTTTTCTTCTAACCACAATCATATACTTATTTATAGAAATTATATTATGTAGTAACTATATTAGTACTATAATTATTATCATTATGGGCTTAGTATGAGGACTAGCTTCAATCTAAATAATGCATTGATGACAAAATGAAATTTATGCTTAGGACACAAAAGTCAAAGGTACACAATATGTCCATCGCTTTAAAAGTTAAAGAAACGAATATGTGGTATGTTTTGTGTTTTGTCAAACAACAGTACGTGATATGTTAAGTTTTCGATGATAAAAGAATAATTTATTAGATAGATTTTCTACCATATACGATTATATATCTTAATCTTTAATTTGTGAAAATTTGTGTAGATGATATATATTTTTTTTTTCATTTTTGTGCTTTAAAACTACCTATATTATTTAACCGAAGGAGTTCAATTTTGTAGAAGATCGTAAAATCTTATTCCAGTTAACAAAGTAATAATTAAGATTACTTGATTTGTCAATGGTCAACGTCGCTTGAGTAGGGAGATGTGATTTTGTGGTAAAGCACGTCTTCACTCTGAGAGCATGCGCAACGGTGAGGCTGGGAAGTCGAGTCCTTAGGATTAGAATATTAAATTTTAATGTTTTTTTTACTTTTTGAATAGTTAAGGATTGTAATTAAAAATAATGTGTGCAATGGTGTCACCTACATTGAATCCTAGCTCAATCATTCAGCATCAAATTTTTGGTCAATCATGAATCAATGGAAAGTCTAACTTCAAGGATCAAGCTGAGCATGAAACCAATTTGCGCTATTCAATTCGATCATCGGAGAAAATCAATTTGTGACTATATTTTCACTATAAACATTTTCTTTTAAAACAGGGGAGTTGAACATTTGATAACAAAAGCTAGGTTGTGAACGTGGACTACAACACGCTCAAGACCTCAGGAGGCCAAACAAGACACACCAAAACTGAAAGTAGGATATTAAAAAACGTCACCTGAAGTTGGTGACACAGACAGAACGTATGCCAGCATCAGCCGCTGCACGGCACGCTACGGGGACAACATCAGACACCTGTGTTTAACAAAAGTGAAAAATTCTCCAGGTGAATTTTACAAAGCAAAAGTCCAAGATAAGTTAACGATGGGCTGAGAAATTGTATGAAAAGAAAAGGTTAATTACCACGAAATCAGCTTTGATAGAATGAAGCCACTCCACTTCTGTTTCCAAGATTTCAGCTCGAGGAATCACAGCTGTTTCCACATACTGTGGAAGACGCAGCATCACAAAAAAGTGTAAAGCTCATAAACTGGAAATTGCAATCAAGTTAAGACCAATAATCATTTACAAGTGATCACATGAGTTAAAACCTTTTCTAAGGAGGCAAGACGATCTACAGTCAGAGCATCAGCTTGCACAGCTCCACAGTCCAAAAGAACCTAACAATCGCCAATTAATCAATATATCCTTATGTTTCCAGTAAACAATTGAAAGAGTAAGCAAGTAAATGATCGATAGAAACCTTTCGAATCTTTAGCCTAGGAGACTGAATCTCGGACGTGAAGACAAAATCAGGCGCGCCGATGACGACATGAACGTCGTGCCCGGCCGCGATCAAGTGACGGACAACCTGAATTGCCACAAATTAGCCACGATCGAACTAACGCAGTAGTCACAGATAAGAATGATGCAGAGAGAGAGAGAGTGAGAAGGAAAACCTCGACGACGCGGGTGGCGTGACCGAAGCCGTGTCCAGTGACGTAGTAAGCGAAGACCAGGTGCTTGCTGGAAGCTGAGACGCCTTCGTTATCGTCAATCCTCATTTTCTTCGACGGGAAAATATCTCTCCGACGATCGCTGAGGGGAAGAAGAAGACTGATTCTAAAAAACTAATAAATTTCCAGCTTTAACGAACGATCCACTCAAATTCGGCCACGTACCACAAGGATCAAGTCCTTAAACCTCCTAATTACGGACCAATCCTTACGTTTATTAGCCTAAATATTATTATTATATTAAAACTAACATATGCTTTAGCGTTAAGGATTCGGGACGAACCCCCGTTGCGGACGCTCTGAGATGTTTATTTTACCAAGTCACATGGAACGTATCATCAAAACGCTCGTTGCCTCGTTATCGAGGCAGAATCTTTCGTTGCTCAAACTGGCCCATGTACTTCTCACGTTCTAGTTTCGACCACGTATTCTTCTGACGCTCTAATCATACCCTATTATCAATTTTAAAGACAACATCATCAAAAAATTCAGAAAATGGGACACATCCTCATGACTTGTATTGGATGTAGCAAGATACTGCACATATACGGAGAACTGAAAATTAAAAGATAAGACAAGTTTTTAGAGTTTGAAGAAACTCTAAGTGTTACAAGTTATACCATTAATCAAAATATTAAGTAGATTTTGAATTCCTAATGTTTTTTAACAAATTCATATGAGAATAAACTTGTTTTGAAAGTATTAAATATTCACGTCTCATTCCTATTATATAATCATCAATTTCGTAAAAATACTTATGTATTTCTATTAAAAATAAGATACAAAATACAGTAATTTAAATTTATTAATTAGTATGTTAACTATTTTACATTTTATCTTCAGAAAAAAATCTATAGTCCATTTTCTTTATTTTACTATTTTCTGTTCAATTTTGTTTCAACAGAAAAAACATTGATCAAAGTATTTAAACAAATTTTCGATTTTATACATACATAGATATATAGATATTTTAAATAAAAAGATATCAAAAGATATTATGATTAAAGTAGTTTAAAATTTTTATTTTTATTAGTATTATTAAAATACATTTAATAAAAAATTTAAAGGAAGTCCAACTAATCAGACATGAAATAAAGTTGTCGCTTCTATTTTAATAGAATAGATTATTTGATCACTGAAGTATAGTCCATGTAAGAGATTTTGAATACAACAATTCACTTGACTAAAGTAAATCATTGTAATCTGTCGGAAAAAAAAGAAGTAAATCATTGTAATCTTGATGGTATAAGAATAGTAAGGGAAAACTAAAGGGGCAGATTTGAGAAGATAGAAAAATATGAGGGAGCAATAGTGAGATGTTGGGGGAAGATATAAATAAATAATTAATTAAATACAGCATCAATTCGAAATGAACCGTTTCTATCTCTCTCTCTCTCTCTGCCCTACCAAGATAACTTGAATGCGCTCTGATTCTCCACACTTGACCCATCCCGTGAAGGTGTAAACTACAAGCCGACGATTACGCAAACCGTTGCTCCTGGTGAGGATCCGATTGCGTTTTCGATCGTTTTGTGACTCCGTTTCTTGATCGATCGCCTGATATTTTGATTGTAATTGCAGGAAGATGGGGTTGATATCTGGGATTCTGTTCGGGATCATCTTCGGCGTAGCTCTGATGGCTGGCTGGAGTCGTATGATGTCGCACCGCTCATCCAAGCGAGTCGCCAAGGTTCGATTTGATTGAGGATCCTAATATTGAATCTGGAATTTTAGAATCGTTTGTGGCTTTGTGCTATGGTAGATTAGGATTAGGTGATGATGTGTGTGTTCTTCTTGTGAACAGGCAGTTGATATGAAACTTCTAGGATCTCTTAGCAGAGAAGATTTGATGAAAATTTGTGGTGATAACTTTCCTCAGTGGATATCCTTTCCAGCCTTTGAGCAGGTACTTCTCTTCATTTTTGCACAGTCAAGGTTCAACAAGTGTTGAATCCAAGAGTGCTTGAACACGTGGTGCACCGGTTTATTAGAAAACGAGCCAATATACCTTTACTTTTCAGGTCAAATGGCTGAATAAACTACTTGGCAAGATGTGGCCATTTATTGCAGAGGTGAGATTCTTATTTTCTTTTTATACTTTACTAAATGCATTCTGTTCTACTGTAGATGGTTGGAAGTTGGCTATGAAATTACTATTACTAGCATGAATAATGGTAACTGAAGTTGTCATTGGGAAGAAGAGAGTCTTTGTTAAAGAATCTAAGTATCCGTTGTTCTGATGACTAATTTCCAGGCGGCAACTATGGTAATAAGAGATTCTGTTGAACCGCTGCTAGAAGATTACAGACCACCAGGAATTACTTCCCTCAAGTTCAGCAAACTGACTCTGGGTAACGTAGCACCAAAGATTGAAGGTAAATTATGGTGGACTACATTTTTCGTTTGTGATTGTTACCTCTCTTCCACTTGTTCAAGCCTCTTAGCACATGCATTATTATTTATTGCTGCAGGTATTCGTGTTCAAAGTTTCAAGGAAGGTCAAATCACAATGGACGTTGATCTTCGATGGGGTGGTGATCCAAATATCGTTTTAGGTGTTACAGCACTTGTCGCTTCCATACCCATCCAGGTTACTAGAGATATATTTTAGTACTTACGTCAGCACCTTGAGTATTGCTTCCCAATATGGATTGATTATCTCTACCATCACTTGTTTCTGGCTGAAACAGTTGAAGGATCTTCAAGTTTTCACAGTTGCACGTGTTATTTTTCAACTTGCGGATGAGATTCCTTGTATATCTGCTGTTGTTGTAGCTCTACTTGCTGAGGTACATTTTTATTCCTTTTAAAGATCCAGAGTCAGATGCAATTTTCTTTATCCTTTTCTTATCTGACATTCACCAACTTTCTAAATGATCTCAACCAGCCAAAACCGAGAATCGATTACACTTTGAAGGCTGTTGGTGGAAGCTTGACGGCCATTCCTGGATTATCTGATATGATTGATGTAAGTTCTTTTCTTGGTATGTCAAGCAGTTTCCAGGTGTTTTATTTGTTTTACCATTTTTTCTTATGCACAGCTTTGTGCTTTTCTTTCTGTTAGGACACCGTTGATTCTATTGTCAAAGACATGCTTCAGTGGCCTCATAGAATAGTTGTTCCCATAGGTGGTATACCTGTTGATATCAGGTACTTTCCTCTGTTTCATTTTGGATCTTTTCTTCTTGCCACTGCCTATCTTTTGCCTTCTCTCCTCTGTATAGCCATATACTTGGTCATGATAGGTACTATGAAAGCATTTTACATTTTAACAATTCTCTCTATTTTTTTCTCTTTCACAGTGAATTGGAACTTAAGCCACAGGGAAAGCTTATAGTAACAGTAGTGAAAGCAACTAACCTGAAGAATAAGGAATTGATAGGAAAATCTGACCCTTATGCAACCATCCACATTCGTCCTGTCTTCAAGTATAAAACAAAGGCAATCGAGAACAACCTGAATCCTGTTTGGGACCAAACATTTGAACTGATTGCAGAGGACAAAGAAACACAGTCGCTCACTGTAGAGGTTTGCAATCTAAGACAGTTATGCTTCGTACTTGTTCAAGGCAAATGTTAATTATCCTTCTCGTCTTTGTTAAACTCTTGACAGGTATTTGACAAAGACGTAGGCCAAGACGAGCGTCTAGGACTTGTGAAACTTCCTTTAAGCAGTTTGGAAGCCGGGGTTACAAAGGAAATGGAGCTGAATCTGTTGTCTTCACTTGATACTCTGAAAGTAAAAGACAAGAAAGATAGAGGAAGTATAACACTTAAGGTAGATCTTCCCTTAATTAACCGCAAAAACTTTTTCCTTCTTCCTGAATCGACTTCTTTGTTTGAAGGTACATTATCATGAGTTCAACAAAGAGGAGCAAATGGCTGCGTTAGAAGAAGAGAAGAAAATAATGGAAGAAAGAAAGAGGTTGAAGGATGCAGGAATGATAGGTAGCACAATGGATGCAGTTGGAAGTGGGCTCGGTGCTGGTGTAGGAATGGTTGGGACAGGGATTGGTGCAGGAGTCGGCCTGGTTGGAACCGGTGTGAGCTCGGGTGTTGGGATGGTTGGTAGCGGTTTTGGAGCAGTGGGTAGTGGTTTGAGCAAAGCAGGGAGGTTCATGGGTAGAACTATTACAGGTCAGACCAGTAAACGTAGTGGCTCCTCCACACCTGTGAATAGCGAGACCGATGGTTCGAAACAACAGTAAGTAAAACTTTGGGGTTTAAACAAAGATTTGTGATATTTATAACTTCGTTTTATTCTCTAGTCTTGAGATGCTGTTTTTTTTTTTCTTATTACCACTCAAATTGGTGTCTGGATTAATTTGTTTTAATTGTGAATTTCAACTTTAAATCTTGTACAAGAATCGTTTGGTTTAATCGTCCCATACGCATTAAGTTTCATATAAAAAGACATGGTAAACATGAACATCATATGCTAAGATCAGAGAATTATTATCAAGAGCATAGGCAACATTATAAAGAGAGAAGAATTAGCTGTTGCGATATTTAAGCCACTTGATTAAATATCTTTATGAAAAGCTGGTTTGTATTTAGAATGGTAAACTAGTACAAAAAGTGATGTGTCGACTTGGTATAGTTTAAACATGCCAACATCATCTGCTACGTTTACTAATTTTAAAACTCATGATTGATTGAAAGTAAATTACTCGGTTAAGAGTAGAAATAAATAATAGGCAGCGTCTTTCACTATCACTTCTTCAGATATAACGTCGTTCTCAAAACTCTCTTTGTCACATATTAATTTCAGTACTATAAATCATAATTGGAAGAAAAAACAGAAGCTCTGCTCAACAAACAAACACAGTCGAGATCTTTCTTATCCATTTTGGACCGGTTTTTCAAAGATCCATTATTGGTATTATATAATGGTTAAAAATATGTTGCTTCCAATCGATTAGCCTATCATCCTCCACCTCTTATATTTTATTTTTGGTAAAATTCCACCCGTTTATATAGTAGTTGTAAACATAAAAATACTAAAAAAAACCTTCATGGAAACTTATTTTACAGGAAAGTGCTCTATTCATGAGTAGATATACAAAATATTTATATTGCGAAGCTTTGATTGATTTGATTATTATATAATGTATTAAAAACCGTAGATTTGTAGCCAAATATGTGTGGTTTTTTTAAATCAGATTCAAAACTAAATAATTGAGATTGGATACGAGAAAATGTGGATGACATATTAACACGATCCTATGACTTGGATCCACGTCAGCCTAAACAGTGGGAAGTTTGTACTAACTGGTCCATACGTAAGCCAAGTGGATAATGTGTCCCGACCACAAAGATCGACACCATGATTTTACTTACTTTATTCCTAAATAATTGCATCAAGGTGGCCACATTGTGAAAATATTACGAATATAAGACATGATTATTTAAGGGAAAGTGCTTTTGTTGATTGGCAAACTTAGGTCAAAATAGGGACATGAAAAATAGATATAACAAAACTAATGCATCTCGAGAGTTTTCTTCTTTTTAATATGACTCTCTAGTTACTTTTTCTTCCAACTAATCTTGTAATATGAAAGTATATCTCAAGGGTACATCATCATGAAACAGACCTTCAGTTCACAATAATGACTTCAATAGTTTGATATGAATAGTGTATTCATTTCACCATGCATCTTTGCAGCACATAACACTGTATTTACATTATAAATTCATAATATTTGTAAGTTTGTAACCAGTTCTCGCTTTGTTGCTCTAGACGTTTGAATGTTTGTTATTGACACGAGTACAACTGTTATTGTATTCTGTTTATAACCGTAAGAGTCAAGACATCTTATATATTAAAACAGAAGTCACAACCTTGATTCATGTGTGATTTTTAAAAAAATGGACCTAATGGACCTATTACTAGAAATTCATTTTACATCTTCAATATTAATTTTGGACTATCTATTAGGAATTAATCACATTTAATTCATGTCCACATCTATACATTGAAACACCACAAACGTCACAATTTTTACTCTTCCGTAACACACGTTTAACTAACCTAAACCGTCTACTTTCAAAACTCAAACCTCTCTGCAACTTTAACATCGACTCAAACAGGAGTGCTTCAGGTTTGTTTCATAGTTTATCTCCAAACGAAACATGAAAGGAATTGTTGCTACGTACATAAATGCAGTCATATACGTCAATCAAAAGTAACAGAAATCAATTGACCACCATGATATTACACTATCAAGTGCTTTTGTGTGAGAATTCACACACAACATTCCAACCATAGATTTTTAATTGACAATCGAATAAGCTTCTATTGTTTTTAGCCTTGAATATGAGCACTTGAACATGTTTCTTTCATTATCTGTTACGTTATTTGATTGTTAGTCTTGAACATGAACATTTGTTAATAATTTTATTACTTAATAACCTAAACACAGTGAGCATTTGGAGAAGAAGAACATGGTATAACTATTAATTTAAATATTAAGATATGATAAAAATAATTCATGTAAATTAATTTAATAATTTATTTTTCACTAAATTCGTGTTTATTCATTTAACTAATCAAACTTTTTCATACATTTAAAACTCGAATAATTATATGCCAAGAATATCTATACTATTAAAACATAAGTCATAACTTAATTCATGTGTGATTTTTTAAAATTTGGACCACCCTTAGAAAGTTGTTTAAATTATTTTTTTGTATAAATATTTCAGCTATTTGAATATTCTATAACAAACAAATCAAATAGATATTCCTATATTTTCTCTCAAATTGTATATGAATAAAAATCTTTTCATATCTTTTTTACAATATAAAATATATTTCATTTTTTATTAAAATAAAGCTTTTAAATATTCAATCAATTTCGTATTGGTTTAAAATAAATGTATATTTCATTTTGAGAAAATGATTAGGATAGCACTAAAAAAGTTTTTGTCACAAATATAGCCTCTAAGAATAAAAATGACCAAAATATCACTTAATATTTTATCAAAAGAGATAAATATACACTTATACCCCAATGGTAAATTAATTTAGACATTAGGGTTTAGAGTTAAGGGGTGGGGTTTTGGATTTAGGGTTTAGGGTTTAGAGTTTAGGGTTTAGAGTTTAGGGTTTAGCGTTTAGAGTTGAGGAGTGAGGTTTTAGGGATATGATTTCAAATTTTGAAAAAATTAAATTAAAATTTTCAAAAGATAAAATGCTATTTTGGTCATTTTAGTTTTTGAGGGCTATTTTTGTAACATAAACTTAGAAATATGCTATTTTGGAGATTTGCCCTTTCATTTTTCACTTAAACAAAAATTTATTTTTTTAATTAATTTCGTGTTTATTCGAAAATTAAATATATATTTCATTTTAACTAAAACAAACTTTTAAAATATCTAATTAATTTTTTGTAATTATAACTAATCTCATGTACAATATTTTACTAAATTTACGATACTAATTTAATATAATAATTTTCAATTAAACTTTTGATCCTTAATCAATAATATTTTTCAATTTAGAATTTTATATCACATGATTTAATATATGCTATCACCTAAAATTCAAAACATATAAATTAAGTTACTATATTTGAACTACAAATTTGTTGTGTTTTAAAATGTTATATTAAACAATTTGTAATATGTTAAATATTACAGTTAGCCATGTAAAATAAATAATTATGTGAATAAAAATAAAAATTATCATCCGCACGGTTGTGCGGGTCGAGATCTAGTGATAATTAATTTCCACTACTCGAACGACCGTCATGCTTATCCTGGCTAACTAATGCAATGGCAAAACATCGATACAAAATTTTATTTATTTTGTATAATGCAAATCGTTTGTAGTACTAGATTAGCTATTGACTTCTAAAATGTTTACCATCACTTTGCTAATTACAATAATTAATTTTTTGTAACATTTTTGATCCACTGATCATTGCATCACTTCCAGTATACCATTGTAACTGTAAGAAAAGATGATTAATATGAGAGTAAAAGGCAATTAGGAACAGAGTGAACAAAGAGATAAGTGATGAACAGTAAATTAAGTTGAGAATAAGAGAGTATGAGTATCAAGAGATTATAGAAATTGACAGTAACCAAGAGAGAAGAGAATGGTGAAGAAGAAAGGGGAACTCCCCTCTTTCAGCTTAGATTATAATTGATTACAATGAGGACTCTTTATAGCCAACACACACACTAGACAAATGAGAGGAAGAAGACAAAGAGAGAGAGAGATCTGGATTCAAAATGAATGGTTGGGATGGGAGGATATGAATTAATTTGAATTGGATGGCTGAGATGCAGGGGAGCTTCCAATGTGATAGTGACAGCTCCTAACAGCCATCTCTCTTCTCTCCAACATGTTATTTTAATCCCCACTTGTCCAGCCTCTCTCTCTAAAGGTCAGGACCTAATTTGAATTCAAATTTGCCTCTCAAGTTGAAGTTGCACGAATTTCACTCTTAGACACTCAAGTCTGGCACTCAAGTCTCAAGTCTGGCACTCAAGTCTCAAGTCTTGCAGCTTACGTCTCAAGTCTGGCAGCTTACTTCTCAAGTCTGGTGATCCTTATAAAACCTTATAAGTGTTTTCAAGTTTGGCAGAATAATTCAGCTTCATGTTAACACTCCCCCTCAAGCTTGACCATAGAGATCCTTGGGCAAGCTTGGAACTGAGAGTACTTGCCTCATTAAAAACCTAAGCATAGAAAACCCTTTGGGATAAAACCACACTTAGGAAAAGAGTACAAGCCTCTCAGCCTAGAGATTGGCCAGTGAGTTTATGAGCCTTATGATGATGTTGAGGAACTCATAAACTCTTGATCATGGCCTTACTTCAATGGCAAGCAGACTCCAATGCCTTCCTTGCTTCATACTTAAAACAACCTTTGAGCTTCTTCTTATGACCAGAGCTTGTCTCCCCCTTTCTTCTAGCTTCTTGCTTCTATTTAGGGTTGAATCCAAGCCTGCCTTTTCTCATGAGCTCAATGGGTACCTTGTAAACATTTCTGGAATGTTGGTGAGGAGTACTGAACACTTGAATCCCTCACACCAGCTGCTTTTCAACCAGTCTGTGCATTGTCACTCTTGAAGCTTTCAACATGTAGGGGGACGTTGCAACTCCATGATCTGCCACCATCATGTGATTGCTCAGCCAAGAAAATCCCTAGTTGAATACTCCTTGTGTCCTTGCATATATCTGGCCAGATTGTAAATCCCCATTTGCTGGCTTCCTTAAACTTCATCAACCAGGCACAAGCACACATGCTATGGGCTGATTCAAAGCTTCCAAACTGAAGGTATCTGTTCTAACTCCATATAGTAGCTGATTCATAGTTTCCCAACCAGAAGGTATTGTTCTAACTCCACGCCTTGAGCTGATCCATAGCATTCCACTCAGCTCCACCTGATTTTCTTGTCAAGTAGTCTATGATGGCCATCTGTTCTAACACCAAGTTGTTGCTGCTTCTTTGTAGTGGGTTCTAGATGGCTAGTGAACTCCACTTTAACTCCACTTCTGATCTCTGGTGAGGCAATGGACGACTTGAACCTTCAGAAATGATGCTCACCATTACCCCTCCTCAAGCTTGATCCGGAAAGTATAAGTGAAGGACCAAGCTTGGAAAGTGAGCAATACTGAACCTGAACCAGGAGCACAACAGTACCAACACTTGCGTTTAAGCCAACTGATCCACCCTTGGTCTCTGCTCCAATGCCTTTAGAGGTAACTGAGGCAACATATGACTTGGACCTTCAGGATTGCTCACCATTACCCCTCCTCAAGCTTGATCCGGAGAAAATGAGTGAAGGACCAAGCTTGGAAGTGAGCAACACTGAGTCTTGAAACCAGGAGTGCATCACTCTAACAGCTGCGCTTAAGCTAACCGGTTCCTCCCTTGATCTCCTCTCCCATGCCTCTTGTAAGTCTTTTGAACCAGGAGCTCAACAACCAAACGATCTGCGCTTAAGTCATCTGGTTCTTGCAATTCATGAGGAGATTCAGCCTGGTGGATGGCTGATCAAACACTGGTCTGCCTCTCCATCAATACTCCTTCCTGAAGTATCTTCAAAGCTCAGCCATATTCTATCTCAGCCACGACTTATTACCATCTGGACTCCTCACACAAACAGTCTCTCCATGGTCAGGAATATACACACTGTGTAGGCTCTGGATTATACAGGAATGTACACATGTGTAGGCTCTGAACAGCATGGGCAAAGTCTTCGTCTTTGTCTTGATTTGATGATGGACAGAGAACAACACTTAAGTACCTGAAACATCACTCAAACTCCAGCAAGAATCAGACCACACACACTAGGATCAGACCTTGGTAACTCACCAATCCTGATCTCAATGTTTTAAGAAAATGCAATAGATAGAATCTAAATAACTCATTCAGTTCAAATCCATGCAAACTATTCACTAAATGCTCAGGTATGATAACTCATCAATTACAATGCATTTATGCTGTTTTTAATGACCATTTAAGTGACAACATGATTAATTAAATGTCAAAACATGGACTAGATAACTCATCTAATCATCCCAAGCAGTTCATGAATGCATCACAGGACCAGAAACAACATATGGATGCAAACAAGACTAGAAACAACATATACATGCATTACAAGACCAGGAAACTCTCCAAGACTTCTAGCAATGCAACAAGACACAAAACAGGGTCTAGACAACTCGCCTAGACCTTACACAACTCAAACAATTGACCTAAAACAATAACTAGTCATAACCATGCTGGTAAACTTAGAAATAGTTTAAAAACATAATCAACAAACACAACTTAAGTATCTTGAGACATGAACTAGGTTCAACAACTCTAGCAACTTGAACATGTCTCAAGAATACTAAACACACCACTCAACACAACCAGAACCGTTATCCCAAACTCATATCAAGAAGGAGAGGTTTAACTTACAACCAAGGAACCTGAGCTGGTTCCTTGAACCTCCAATACACATGGGTCATGACAATTTGTTAGATCTGAGATGTTGAGTTGAACTCCAACTCCTTCTCTTTAAGTACATGACCTCATTCTTGTATCCATCACACCAAAGTCTCCTCCTTTCTTCAAGCTTGAGAGTCACCACCTTCTTGGAAGCTATCTTCTTGGATAGAGAAAGAAAACCACTTGTACAAGGTAGTTTTGAAGCTTTGCTAGGAAAACTACTCCATAAACTTTTGCTTTCAAGTGGTTTCTTCACCATATTTGACAGGGGAAAAGAGATTGGAAACTTTGGAAAACAATAGACCGCTGGATAAAAGAGTGTGTTCAAGAATCTTCAAGACAAATGAGCGGTAGACTGAACTGGTTGAGCTTGATGAGGGTTCTTGAGGCTTAGAGACTTGTATACACCTTGCCTTAGAGCTGGTTGTGGGTTCTTCCTTCTTGGAAAACCTTTGGACCGCTGGACAAAAGGTTGTACCAGACTCAGATGAATATGAACTGAGAATGAATTAGATTTGCGGAAGCTTTTGTGAGGTTCAGGAGCTTAAAGCTCTGATACCATGTAAGAAAAGATGATTAATATGAGAGTAAAAGGCAATTAGGAACAGAGTAAACAAAGAGATAAGTGATGAACAGTAAATTAAGTTGAGAATAAGAGAGTATGAGTATCAAGAGATTATAGAGATTGACAGTAATCAAGAGAGAAGAGAATGGTGAAGAAGAAAGGGGAACTCCCCTCTTTCAGCTTAGATTATAATTGATTACAATGAGGACTCTTTATAGCCAACACACACACTAGACAAATGAGAGGAAGAAGACAAAGAGAGAGAGAGATCTGGATTCAAAATGAATGGTTGGGATGGGAGGAAATGAATTAATTTGAATTGGATGGCTGAGATGCAGGGGAGCTTCCAATGTGATAGTGACAGCTCCTAACAGCCATCTCTCTTCTCTCCAACATGTTATTTTAATCCCCACTTGTCCAGCCTCTCTCTCTAAAGGTCAGGACCTAATTTGAATTCAAATTTGCCTCTCAAGTTGAAGTTGCACGAATTTCACTCTTAGACACTCAAGTCTGGCACTCAAGTCTCAAGTCTGGCACTCAAGTCTCAAGTCTTGCAGCTTACGTCTCAAGTCTGGCAGCTTACTTCTCAAGTCTGGTGATCCTTATAAAACCTTATAAGTGTTTTCAAGTTTGGCAGAATAATTCAGCTTCATGTTAACAGTAACATGCTCGATCGTCGCAACCAAACGCACTATATCCATAACATTTTTTTAACAAGAAAAATGGATAAAGTGGGATTGCCGTTGTTTTGAATCAGAATCATTAAAATAAATATTTAATTCTATTCAACCTCAAAAAAAAAAAAAACTGAAATTATTAGTATACATCAATTAAAAAGATTCCACCTCACATTAAACCTTCGCCAGGTGTTTTACTTGTCGTTAAATATCCCCTAACCCCACCAGAACGCGTGTAATGCACTTTTAACCCAAACTATTAGGCCAAGTGGCCGACTTCTAATCACCCCTTATCCGGATCCGACCCGACCCGGACCACAAAACGTATACATCCGCAGATAAAAAAGATACGTATAGTACACTTCTACGAAATTATATATGATATGAATTTAGCTCAGGAGAATTGACCTTTGAATCATTTCTTCTTCTATATAAACTTGCTTTGCGTATTCTCTCTCATCTTCAAAACCGTATAAAGAAAAATAATAACAATAATAATTCGAAGAAAAAGAAAGAAAAAATAAAAAGCTTCCTTTCTTCAGTTTCTATCAATCGATTCTCCGCGGCCATGCTTCTTGGGTTCTTCGTTTGATACGTAAAGGCTCTCTCTTTTACATCTCTTGGTGTGATCCATGGGCGCGAATATCTCAGGCGTTACGCCGGAGTTTGACCGGAGCAGTGAACCCAGATTATCCGATTTGCCGGAGAACTGTGTAGCGCTGATCATGATGCGGCTTGACCCGCCGGAGATTTGTCGGCTCGCTCGTCTCAGCAGGGTCTTCCGTCGCGCGTCGTCAGCTGATTTCGTGTGGGAGTCGAAGCTGCCTCCGAGTTACCGAGCTATTGCGCGGAAGGTGTTCGACGAAATTACTCTGAGGAAGTTGTTGATAAAGAAGGATCTTTACGCGAAGCTCTGTAGGCCTAATCTCTTCGAGGGTGGCACAAAGGTTGAGACTTCGTTCACTTTTTGAATCACTTTAATGGAAAAAGTTAGCAATTTTTTTTTTTTTTTTTTTTAAGTTAGCAACTTTCTTATTGTGAGAGGTGTGTTCTTTCTTGAGCAGGAGCTGTGGATTGATAAGAACACTGGTCGTCTCTGTGTATTGGTTTCTTCAAAGGCGTTAAGGATTACTGGAATTGATGATCGGAGATACTGGAGTCATATCCCAACCGATGAATCCAGGTAGGACTTGGATTTTGAACCGAACCGAACCAAATTTCGGTTTGATTCAGTAATTTCTTTTTTCAAAAGTTTGGTTTTTGGTTCATATGGCAACCGGTTACTTCGGTTTTCTTAAACTATACCAAAAACCCTAACCGAACTAACCAAATTTAACCAAACATATCCGAATTTTAAACAAAATTAAACCGAAATTAAAAACTTTGGTAGGATTTTTGAAAAACTGAACTAACCGAATTTTAGTCCGAGTTAATTTGGTAATATTTATGTTAAATCGAACTAACCACCAAATACCGAACCAACTTTATTTCGGGTTAATTCGGTATTATTTATGTTGAATCGAACTAACCGAACCGGAGCAGCAGGCCTAAATCCAGGTGTAGTAGTATCATAAGTTTGAATATCTTTTTTTTTTTTTTTTTTTTTTCAGTTTGACTATCTTCTTCTCTTGATTTAGTATTATGATGTTATGGTGGACTATTCAGTTTGGTATTGTATACTTTGTCTGCTAGATTCACTGAGCTTGTACCCTTTATCTTGATTAGTCTCTTTCAATATTTTGCATCTCCAGGTTCCACTCAGTTGCGTATGTTCAACAGATATGGTGGTTCGAAGTAGGAGGAGAGTTTGAGATCCAGTTTCCATCCGGAACATACAGTCTCTTCTTCCGCATCCAGCTCGGGAAAACATCAAAGAGACTTGGACGGAGAATCTGCAACTCCGACCACATCCACGGATGGGACATTAAACCTGTTAGGTTCCAGCTCGCAACTTCAGACAACCAACAAGCTGTTTCGCTGCGTTATCTGAACAACAACCCTGGACACTGGAGTCACTATCACGTCGGAGATTTCAAGGTGGTAAATCCAGATGTATCAACAGGAGTCAAGTTCTCGATGACTCAAATTGATTGCACTCACACGAAAGGTGGCTTGTGCATAGACTCTGTTCTTATAGTACCTAAAGAAAATGCAAGAAAGGTCGTTGAATCAGAATAGTTATTTTTTTGTGTAGATATAGAGTGAGATTGTTGTAAATGGTGAGAATAATCTTTTTTTTTTTCATATTGATCTGGAACTTGTACACATGGTTGGGTTGTCTCTGGTTTTGTCTGTAGTTACAGTGGTTGTAAGAGATTAAAGTTATTGAACTTGAACATAGAAGAATCCTTTTAGCTATGTAGAAACAGAGTCTTGTTCAGAGTATTAAGTATCATATAAGAGTTATCATTATTACTGCATAGGAGCAACATAGACTCATGAGACTACTTGAACACAACAGGTTCACTAATGAATATGAAACACAATTATTATGAAGGCCCAGCTTCTTCTTGCTTCAAGGTGTCTTTAACTTGGGGCGTCCCGGAAGCAACTGTGTAGTAACAGAAGTTTTATAAGAATTAGATGAAAGATGTGAATTTGGAAGTGGGTTTATGGGAAGGAAGACATTGTGTTTACCTGATAACAAGAGATAAGCGAGGTGACAAACCCGAAAGCGCCAGTGACACGAGTAGTAACTATAAATGGAACCAAATGAAGCAGACCAATGGCTACAACAGTGTCCATGCTTGATTTAATCAAAGCTAGAATTCTGTCTTTTGATTTCTGAAGCTTAGCAGCACGATCCATCTCCTTATCCTGCTCTTCATCATCTTTGAGTTCCTTTTCCATCTTCTTCATAGATGAAGAGTGCATTATAAGCTCACCAATCTGATACAAGTGTGAAGATCAAGAAGAGTGTATATATATGCCAAGAGACACATGCTAATCAAAATGTAGAGAAAGATGATGAGATATGAAAAACCTGGATTGCTATATTACAAAGAGATGATCCAAGCCAGCAGAAAATTGCGAAACTTCGAATCAAATCAGTTAGTAATTTGTTCTGTGATGCAAATGAACAAGAGTCTTTAGTCACTTCAATAGACCAATATGGATTGTTGGCTTAATGTCACCTTATATATGCCGGATCTACCAAGCCAGACGAATTGATCAAGAAAGTAGTAGGTGCACAAGAGTGCATTCTTGGACTGAAACAACCAAACCAACAAACAAACAAACAAAAAAACACAAAATATTAAAAATTGGTTTAAACATATGGACAGTTGACAGAAATAAAATAAAATCAAAACAAGATATGATGAACAAATGTTGTTGGCACCTTTCCGAGTAAGACAAGAGGAAGTGGAGTCCCTTTAGGAACAGGGCCAATAAGAAGGTGAAAATCATTGAGAAACTGCAGATTAAAAAAAAAAGCCCATTTCTCTTAATCAGAAATCAAAAATAAATTATTATCTTTTCAAATCAAATATTAAGAAGAAGAATGGCAAAGTGACAATGACCTTGAAAAGGCGGAACACTTTTCTAGCCAAACTGGTGTTTTTGTCTACAGTTTGAGCAGTACCAGGATGCCCACCGCTCAAGAATTTGGAACCGAACTGAATCGCTCTGCATATCTTGTCTCTAGCCTCAGCTTTGTTCAAGTATAGGATTATTAGAGCTAGCTCGTCTCTCCTCAAATATAATCTACCCATCTTCTCTCTACAAAAAAAAAAAACAAACAAAACACACAAAAAAAAGATTTCATAAAAGGCAGAAAAGGCTAGGTTTAATTGATGAGAGATACATACATAATGATCTCTATGAAGATTATAAAAATGAGAACATTCCAGCTTTCAAAGATTATAGATAGAGAAAGTATACAGACTTTCAAGACGAGAGGATCTGAGATTCAGTGTCTTACTATTTCTGGAACATCGTTGAGCTCTTCTTCTTTGTGGTTGTGTCATAAAATGCGTGTCGAAGAGAACGCACCGTCTCGATCAAAAATCTTATGATCGCTTCAGTATAAACGTTTCCTGCGTGCACTTGATTCTATCCCACGTCATCTATAAAGAGTTTTAGATATACCCGCCCTCGTGTGAAATAAGTGGGCCAGGCCTTTAAAGTACTTTTCAAGACAGGAAGAAGATTAGCCTTGCGTCCAAAATTTCAGTTAGCTGTTTTGATTTCAATCAAGTTATATTGTCTCTAGTTACTTGGTTGGGTTTGTATATATAGTTCTTATAATCGATCAATAGCAGTGTTCACGTTGTTTGAACATCACTTGTATCACTAGCAGTGTTCACTAGAAAAAAAAGAACTCTTGAATGGATTCTTACACAAGGAATGTTTTAGAGACAAGACAAGACAAGACGCAACGTGGCATACAATAGTTTTTCTTCAGAATCGTTAGACATCTCAAAGATTGAGAATGTGTTCAAGGCTCAGGTTTAGTCCTCTATATTATTATCCTCTAATTGTATCATTTCCATAGATTAAGAATCCATTACAAAGACATGGAGGTAGGCTAGTAGGGCACAATGAAATATATTCTAGTCCTGCTATAGAGCCAGAGCCGTATGCTTCTTCTTTCTTATAGGTTACGGAATATTGTAATCCAACATGTATTACAGTTTTGATAGTTCATTCTGAAAATAAAATTATGTGTAATATATCATTCTACATGTCCAAGATTAAGTAGCCAAATGAGTGACTGAATGTTTTGATTTATTTAACGGCTCCAAGACATAACAAATCAAAAAGAAGAAGAAAAACCAATAAATTATACCCAAAAGAACATTCATTGTGAAACATAAGTTGTAATGTGAATGGTCGTTCTAAGCTGTATTTCATATTTTAAATTAGCTATTGTACCTACTAAACAGAAAACTTTGGTATATAACTTCGAAAAAGAGAAGAATATAAGCTTCTCATTTTTGTGTGACCATTCGATGAACTCATCCTTGGGTCAAGTTGGTTTCACAGTCACATCCCACATTACTCTCTAACACCAAAGATCCATCACCTTGCTCATATTGTTGTTGAAACCTGTATAAATATATGTATTCTCAACACCAGTTTGGTTATAAAGCCATAGTTTATTTTTTTCATAAAAAGAAAAGAATGATTACCCGATCTTCAAGAACTGTCCGACGTCGCAATCCACAGAGTTGTGGTGAGAGGACAGCAAGGAGAAATCAGTGGAACCAGCCCTGGCATCCGAATTTAGCAAAAGGTCTTGAAAGCCTTTGAATTCATGACCTTCTACCTCAAGCTGATTATGAAAAAAAACAGTCCATTAACACGAAATACTGAAGATATTAACTAAGAATTTACGAGAGGAATCATTTGCAATCTCCAAGTCTAGATATTAAAGGAATAATAACCTTCATCTTCTTGTTTATATCTCCGAGCTGCCTCTCCTGTAATTTCAAACCCAAATCAACAACAACATAGTTATAATTTATACATACAAATATAAACATTAATTATATACTAGGCTATTAATGCAATGACTAAATATATGTTACGGTCAAAATGTAAGTGGATGTAATAGACTTGCCTTTCGACGAAGGTCTTCCATTTGTTCCATAGTAACCTGCATCTGCGTATATACGTAATGCATTTTAAACTTTCATTTTTGTCGTTCAAAAAAAACTTTCATTTTTATATATCTAAATTTAGAATTGATTACAACGAAATAAGATGTGTCCATCTAGACAAAATGTTGTACCTTGCGTTGCCTGGTCGCCGAGAGAGCTCCTTCAAGCTGTCTCTCCAGCGTCTCCAATTCTTTGACACTCATCTCTCCAAGATCTTCCCCAAGCAAATACCTTTTTATTTCAAAGACTCAATATATTTCTTAATTGCGGAAACTAGCTAGGAGACAATGTACAATTATATGTAAATAAATGATTTAATAAGGAACATGATTATTTAAACCTATGAGTGCGAAGAAGAGATTCGTATTTGGATCTGAGCTTTGTCACCTCTTGAGACCACTTCTGCACCAAAGAATTAATTAAAAAGATTAATTAAAATTTATCTGAGCTCATTATAATTGCTTTGTTTTAGTTGTTACTTATGTATGTATAACATTAACTTGGGATGTGAAGACTTGGAAAAAGAAAAATTGACCTGTGTAGACTCTTCCGGTCTATTATTGTCCAAAATGTTGATGTTACAGCGATTGTACCTTTCAATTGTTTTCTCCATTCTACAGATTATTAAATAAAAGAAAACACAAGAGATCATTAGTTGGTTAGTTGATTTATACAAAACTTAATGGATCTGTAATTTCTTGCACATATTTGCGTAATGATTCTATGAGATCGATGTAACCATTTTAAAAGGCAAAACTTATGGTTTTCTTGAAATCTTAAGGAGACACACATATCAAATAAACGTTTTATCCTATAATCAATCAATAAAATTCTGATCTTGAAGCCCTTTTTTCAGAAAAAAAAATATACTGATCTTGAAGATTTGTAGGATAAAAAAAAAAAGATTTCAAGATCCGAGAGGTCGAACCGTGATGAAACTTAACTGGTTAGGATTTGAGAGAAAATACACATGCCTCTTAATGTACTTAAAAGGACAGAACTTTGGTTTCTTGAATCTTAAAAACGGAAACAAATCAAACCTAGCTTATCTTAGTTAACCATTGAATATGTTTTTTTGAAGTGAAGTTAGCCATTGAATATTTTGAAAGGAAAACATTTCTTTTCTTATAAAACCTTAGTTAAGGATCTTGATGATCAAAATGGGTATATATATACGTACGCGTCACTGCTGAACTCATAGAGCTTGCCACTGCTGGAGAAGATGATAAGAGCAACCTCGACATCACATAGAACAGAGAGTTCGTACGCTTTCTTGAGCAAACCACCTTTTCTTTTGGAGAAGGTTACTTGTCTATTGACCTTGTTCTCTATTCTCTTCACTTCCACTCTCCCTCTTGCCATTTTCCCCTTCTCTCTCTTCTTTCTACGTTTCTTGACTTTAAATCCCTCTCAAGATTTGGACACTTACATGCATAAATCAAAAGGGATCCAATAAGTGGAGGGATACACAGCGTATTTGCTAACACTTTTGTTTTTTTGAAGCTATTTAAACCGCATACGTAGGGGGATACACGTAGCCTGTTGTTGATTTATTATTCTAATTTTATTTATATATATTACCATGCAAGATGAATTATGTCTTTCTTTTCTTTGTTTGGTATCGTATGTTAAATGGTAACTATCACATGATAACATTTAAAGTCCAACTAACTTATAATTGACCCAAATGAGGTTATTTGTTTATTTTATCAGCAAATGAAGTTATTTGTATTTAATCTACATGGAACAAAAAGAAAACTTTCTATTTGTAGTCATGGTTAAAGATACCTAGGAATGGAAATATGCAGGTAACAGAAGGACCACTGGAAAAACCATCATTGTTTCTTTTATGGTTAACCTTAGTATTAATTTCAAACCAACAGTTTTCAAAGTTCGAGTTGAATTTCTTTGTGTTAGTGGACTATGATTTCGTCAAGGTTTGTATGAATGGTAAATAACATTTGTGTGTTCCATGATAGGTCTGTTTAACCGGTGTGGAACCAATTATAACATGTACAAGAAGGTTTAATTGGTCAGAACATGCAGGAGCATTTTGAATTTGTTGTGCTAAATGTAAATTAGTAAATCGTGAAACTGTAATATACATATTAGTGGTTCTGACCATCTGGCGATAATATCTACCAAGGTTCTTAATGCAATCAATATTACAAGAAGAAGCTAAAAACCCCCATAAACACTTTCTTTTCCAAGAAACTCCACATTTCACATTTTTACAAAGGCTAAAATACAATCACTAGAGGCGCCACAATATACCAAAAAAAAAATCATTTTATTAATTATGTAAAGGATTTTATATTCATCACATTCATGTAAATGAATTTATAAAAATCATTTCATACTAGATGAAAAGTGAATGAAAATGTAATATATGCCTGAATCCCATTTTGGGCTTAAATAAGTACAAAGACCAGTAAATGATTAATGGGCTGAAACATGAAAGCCCACATTAAGGTCAAATTGATTTTTTCGTCTGGTACGATTTCGGTTTAGATTAAACCGGAAAAGAGATCGATTAGATAGCACTGCAGCAAACATCATCCTCTTCGTCGCCGGTTGTGCTTTCAGATCTCCGCCTATGATTGGTTAATTGGCAATGGCGTGTTAGTGTATCACTCGTGCCGCTTGATTCTTCTCAAATCTCTCTCCTTCGTCTCCTGTAGATTCCGAGTATGATTCGTCTCTCTCTCACTCCTCCATTATTCGATTTGTTGCTTGATTTAGAGTTTTCGTAATTTTGGATAGGAATGGCGCTGAAGCGAGGGTTATCCGGAGTTAACCGGATCAGAGGCGGAGGTGGTGGATCTCGATCTGCCATTGTCGTCTCCGTCTTTCTCTGTGTGTTCGCGCCTCTCGTCTTCTTCTTCTTCGTTGGACGTGGAGTATTATATATCGATTCCTCTAACGGTATCATTGCCGTTAAATCATTTGCTTGGAAGTGACACTGATGATGATCGTTTAATCTGTTTGTTTTTGCTGATGAGCACTTACTTTCATTGTTGCAGATTATGCAAATGCTTCTGTGAAGCAGGTGCGGCTTCAAAACTCTCTTTTTTTTTTTTTTTTTTTTTCTGTGTTAACTTTTTTTTTTTTTCTATGTGTTAACAAAAGTAATGTTTTTGTTTCATTGGATTTGGTTGGTTGGGTTGCAGAGTCTTGACTGGAGAGAACGCTTAGCTATGCAATCTCTTAGATCTCTCTTCTCTAAAGAGGCAAGTGTCTAATTGATAGCTTAGTTTGGTTTGTTGTTTCTTCCTTTGTTCTTCATTGATTTAGCTCGTTTCTTACTCAGGTACTAGATGTTATCACTGCTAGCACAGCTGATTTGGGTCCTTATAGCCTCGATTCTTTCAAGAAAAACAGTTTGTCACCATCATGGCGTGAAGTGGAAGTAGACACCTCCTTTAGAAACCCTCAGGTGTGTGGTTTAGCTCGTCGCACCATTGAGTTTCTATCCACCCTTCTTTTGCCTCATAGTTTTGATCTACATGAAGCAGGAGAATCAAACAGCATCTAGTATCTTGAATGCAAAACGTGACACTACTTCAAAAGGTAGTGGCTTTTCTTTTGAGAAGTTGCAATAGCTGATACCATCTCTGACTCTTCAAATATTATCAATCACTGCTGATATAGGTGGTAGCCATCAGAAAGTTGAGACACCTGAAAAGTTATACAGAAGGGTAATCATCAGTTTATTTTTTACCTTAAATTCATACTTGAGTATTCTGTTACCAATTTTTTTATTTATCCATTTTTTTTGAAATATTCAGCAACTGAGAGAGAAAAGACGTGAGAGGCGAGCAAATGAGTTAGTACAACAGCACAACGACGACACCATTTTGAAACTCGAAAACGCGGCCATCGAGCGCTCCAAGTCTGTTGATTCTGCAGTCCTTGGAAAATATAGTATCTGGAGAAGAGAAAACGAGAACGACAACTCTGATTCCAATATACGCTTGATGAGGGATCAAGCGATCATGGCTAGAGTCTACAGTGGTCTCGCAAAACTGAAGAACAAAACTGAGCTGTTACAAGAACTCCAGGCCCGGATTAAAGACAGACAACGTGTTTTGGGTGAATCAACAACTGATTCAGATCTTCCTCGGAGGTAAAGAGATCTTTTAACGTTTCTGTTATATATACAATTATGTTTTTTTTTAACTGATAAAAGTCATTAACGTGTAGTGCACATGATAAACTGAGAGACATGGGTCAAGTCTTGGCTAAGGCGAAGATGCAGTTATATGACTGCAAGCTGGTTACTGGAAAGCTGAGAGCAATGCTTCAAACCGCAGATGAGCAAGTCAGGAGCTTAAAGAAGCAGAGTACTTTTCTGGCTCAGTTAGCAGCGAAAACTATTCCAAATGCTATCCATTGTCTGTCGATGCGCTTGACCATTGATTACTATCTTCTTTCTCCGGAGAAAAGAAAATTCCCTCGCAGTGAAAACCTAGAGAACCCTAATCTTTACCATTATGCCCTGTTCTCTGACAACGTGTTGGCTGCATCAGTGGTTGTGAACTCAGCCATCAGGAATGCCAAGGTAAAACAGTTATCCACTCTCTCTTGTATTCGTGCTCATACCCCTATGTTTAACCCGTAGGCCTACTGACATGAGTTGCAGGTTGAAATTAAAAACGGTCTTTTTCTTGTTTGGGCAGGATCCTTCGAAGCATGTGTTTCACCTTGTGACGGATAAACTCAACTTCGGAGCAATGAACATGTGGTTCCTCCTAAACCCACCTGGAAAGGCAACCATACATGTGGAAAACGTGGATGAGTTTAAGTGGCTCAACTCATCTTACTGCCCTGTTCTTCGTCAGCTTGAATCTGCAGCAATGAAGGAATTCTATTTCAAAGCAGATCATCCAACTTCAGGCTCCTCTAATCTCAAATACAGAAACCCAAAGTACCTGTCCATGTTGAATCACTTGAGATTCTACCTCCCTGAGGTTTATCCCAAGCTGAACAAGATCCTGTTCCTGGACGACGACATCATCGTTCAGAAAGACCTGACTCCGCTCTGGGAAGTCAACCTGAACGGTAAAGTCAACGGTGCGGTTGAAACCTGTGGAGAGAGTTTCCACAGATTCGACAAGTATCTCAACTTCTCGAATCCTCATATAGCGAGGAACTTCAATCCAAACGCTTGTGGATGGGCTTATGGGATGAACATGTTCGACCTAAAGGAGTGGAAGAAGAGAGACATCACTGGTATCTACCACAAGTGGCAAAACATGGTAAACAACTCTTCACCCTTTGCATCAATAGTCACGTGACTGTTTGCTCATTATGGTTATATTGTTGTTGTTTAGAATGAGAACAGGACACTGTGGAAGCTAGGGACACTACCACCAGGATTAATAACGTTTTACGGACTAACACATCCTTTGAACAAGGCGTGGCATGTGCTGGGACTTGGATATAACCCGAGTATAGCAAAGAAAGACATTGAGAATGCAGCAGTGGTTCATTACAATGGGAACATGAAACCGTGGTTGGAGTTAGCTATGTCCAAGTATCGACCGTATTGGACAAAGTATATCCAGTTTGATCACCCATATCTTCGTAGATGCAACCTTCATGAATAAATTAATCAAATTAAATCTTTGTTTAGATGATTTGAGGTAATTACTCCTAATCTTATGTTGTTCCCCCCATTGTTTTCCTCTTTAATTTGCACACATTGTTAATTGTTTATTCATATCTTTGTTTAGTAATTTCTTTTGGTCGGGTTAAAGAACACTTTTTTTTATTGAGTTTCTTTCGATAATATCTTAATAGAGATCCTGGTGTAAGGACCTGTGAAAGAATGAAGCATTGTTTAGCCAAGAGATTAACCAATGCAGAGATTCTGCAACTTTTCTAAACATTGCATTTTTTGTTGGTAATATTGATTATGATGGATACATCTGACTTAGGACAGAAATGCTAAGATTACCAGTTTATAGTTTAGATCAAAATTCACAGTCGCATTAAACTAAAAAAGATTTAAATATTCTTTTTTTTTTCAACCCATTATTTTATTACAATATAGCTGATGATAGTAACAAAAAAGAATCAAATTTGGCATTTAAAAGTGCAGAGGCAGGTATTGGCGGGTCCTGGCCCTCCTAGACATGTCCCTCTTCCCGCTCTCTCTCCCCACTTTGCAGTACATTGTTCGGCACACTGTGGAGGTACACATGGGGTTGCTCCTATAAAACGTTCATGACACAATTGTTGTCCTTGTGTCTCCTTCATCACCATCCCTAACAATACATATTTAAAACAGATATTAATATTATTTCAATTCCTGTCCTTATAAAAATGAAAAGATGTTGAACAAAAACTAATCAGATAATAAAGAAGAAGCATGAAAATATTTAACATATTTTAAGATGTAACACAAACCTAGAACAAGAACGATCATAAAGATAGCAAAAGTTGTGTTTTTAGCCATTTTGTGTGATACAAGAGAAATGAATAGATGTAATTGTATTGCACTTGTGAACATCGTATATATATATTTATGGTATCAAAAAATGTAATAAATGCATTTTAGCAATAATAAGTTGTAATAAATGTAAATAAAAGATCAACTAGTAATTAATTAGACTCTTTGAACAGAACAAGTCATATAAGATATCTACAAATTAATTAAATTAAAAACCGATATGGACATAATAAATCATCCATGAGTAAAATCTGGAAAAAAAATATCAAGTAATATTGAATAGATTCTTGAAAATCATTAAGATATAGTAATATATTATTTAGAAATTTAATGGAGTAAAGTGTTTCAACATATTGTATTGAATGAAAAGAGAGACCACCAAAACCATATTTATGTTGTTATTGACTATTATAACTTCGGGATCTTATAACACATTATAATTATTTAAGATAATTATTTATAGTAAATTAATTTATTTTTATATCCTTAATATATCAAATTAATCATTTTATACTCTATAAATAGATATTTTCATATGATTTCGACATAAGAAAATAAATAAAATACTAATATAGAATAAAGTAGTGGAATACTTTTAACTTAAATGTAAAATGAATTATTATACAGAAAAAAAAAAGGAAAAAGATAGGAAATGTTAGAAAAATGAAAGTATGGGACTGAAAGAAAAACAAAGGTCCACAGTCTAAGAAAAAACTTAAAAACGATACTGCTCCACAACTGCAAGAAAATATTTTCTGCTTGAGTTAAGGATGGGCAAGGAGCATATATACTAAATTTTGAAAGTATTTGTGATTCTTTCCGCTTTGTCCAGATCTACATTTTTATTATTTGATTTACTTCATCACTATGCCAGATAGGTCCGTATATTCAGCAAGATATTTATTTTAATAAGATATTCATTTAAATTCATAAATTCTTTTAAAAGTAAATTAAAATCTAAAAATTAAATAAAATATAGTGTAAAACAACAATATGTCAATAACTGGGAACTAAAGAATCAAATTTGTGAATAAAATTTTAAAATTTTTAGATATAACAATGGATCATATATGTTATATATATATATGTATATCATTCTATATATTCATATATCAGATCGAATATCCAGATATTTAAAATTTTAGTATTTGTGATTTACTTTATTGTTTTTTGGTACTGAATATTAATATTTTTTTGATATTTGTAATTTACTGAATATTAATATTTATTTTTATTCGTAAAAGGTAAAATTAAAAATATCAAAAAAATTGAGAGTGAATAGAAGTAGTATAAATAAATTCAGGATTCAAAGATATTTGTCGACTCTTTGCCCTTTGCTAGATTGAATAATACTCCTTGTTTCTTTTTTCTTTTTTTACAACTTCAACGCCACCTACTAACTATACACTGGGTCGGTCGGTCTCACCTATTAGACACACATATTGACAGACCCATTAAGGAAAGGGGTTATTTGTGAAATATTTTAAAAAAAAAAAAAGTTTTGTATAGAAAAACTAGAGAGAGATAGGAAGAAAAAAAGAAGAGAAACAGTGTGATTTTAGTTAGTGAAATATTTTTTTTTTTTATAGTTATCTCACCCAATCTCCCTTAAAGCAAATGGGTGCCACATAACACTAAATTTCTATAAAATAATGATTTGTGATTGAATTCTATTAAAAATCATTGCATCTCTTATATACTAATAGATTAACATTGTGAGAAAAGTAATTTTGTCACTGTTTGTTATTTACAAGAATAATAGTTGAAAATATGAATAAATTCATATAAACTAAAATATAATCATATTTGCTTTATTTTAAACAAAAAAAATAAAATATATTTTCATTATATATGTATCATAAATATGATCTAATATTAAACTAAATAATAACATTCTCCTCACTAAGTTTGTAAAGAGGTTTAAAAAAATTAAGAACAATATAGTATACAATATTTATGTTCACCATAAATAAAAAAATAAAATTATATAGTATTATCTACGCAAAAACAATTAAAAAATATTCATTTTTCATAAATATATTCACAATTTTCTAAGAAAATAGAAAACACACAAAATAAATAAAAATATTTAAGCTTTAAAATAAGTTAAATTTAGTAAACTATATAATTCTATACTTAAAAAATTATCAACACATTTTTAATTATTAATAAAAATAACATTACCACTGAAAATAAAAAAAAAATTAAAATCAGTATCTATATTTTACGGAATTAAATTTTATATAAAAATAATAATGTGGTTTATAATTACGGATCTGAAGCTAGCTAAAATTAAAACAGATATTAACATCATAAATTATTATTATTAATGGTGTGATATCATACATGAGAAAAATCTTGAAACAACAAATATTAAATAGATGCTGAGGAAAAAAAATAAGATATACTATTTAGAAATTTAACGGATCGACTATCTATTTTCTTTGAAAATTATTATATAACATCAGATGTCTCTCCAACTATGACCACGTTCTATATATCCCGAATCAAAAGTTACAGATTTCAATCCCACTGAAATAAAGTTTCACACTTATATCTGCTTAAAAATAAAGTTAGAAATCTGAGGACCCCTAAATGTTGGTTATAATTGGTTTACTTTTTCTAAAGAAACACTTAAGCATATTTCCTGGTCATAAAACCAAATTAATACCTGGTTATGTTCAATAAACCACGAAAGTATTTTGAGTACGATCCAAACCTGGTTAAGTTGGGTTGGGTTTTTGTTCTTGGTTCATTCTAGTCTGGTTTATTTTGGGGAGTTTGATGGTTTGATTTATGGTTTACATCACAAACCATTAGAACCAACATTTGTGGGGAAATAATTCTGTAACTTTTAATTGGGGAAATATAATGTTCTCATAGTTCAGGAGATATTTGATGCTATATTTTACTTCTTGTGGATAAATAGTTTTTTTTTTTTTTTTTCCGCCAAGGATATTTTTTATTAAAAAGAAGGGTACTAAGCCCAAACACATATTACAAAGCATAAGCCCACAACAGCAGGGCAAAGATCGACCAAACCTAATCGGGACTACAGCCCAACCAAACCAAGCCACACCTAGACGGGCCGGACGTCTCTCTTTTGGCCCACGCGTGAAGGAGCGGGGACACGTGTTAGAATTTTACATCAGCGCTACACGCGTCTCCTTTGCTCGACTTGACCCGTCACCGCTTCGAGAAGCCGCCGGAACCAGCCACCGAAACCCTCGTTACGCCGGAGCTCAAACCCGCAGAGCCTCCACCGAAACCACTTTCCTTCAACTTTCTGACCTCTCTGCGGAGAGCTTCATCGACCTCATCAAGATCTCATCCGCCTTAAGAGAGTCGCAAGCCACAAACCTCATAAACCCGATCCAACAACAAGACCACCTTTTAGAACCGCTAGAGCCGGCGACGCAAGACTGTGTGAGCCTTCACCCCCCGGAGACAAGACCGGCGCGGCGATGCTGAATAAGCCAACCACCACCCGGGAACAAGAACCGGCAACGACAGAGCTTTAATAGCCTCTACCTCCCGGCTAAGAACTATTACCATGCAAGACGACTACGCCATACTATCCCCTCCACACGACCGCGCTTTAACTCCAGTAACCCAGCCACCGTTGAAGGCGATTCACTCCTCGAGTAAACGCCTCCGGAAGTGGATTAAACCAGAGGTCAAGCAAAGCAGATCGGGGAGAAGACAAGGGAGAGACACAAAAACAGATAACTTTAACGGAGAAACAAGAAACAAAGGTCTCCGGCGACGGCACGCGCGCAGACGCGCCGGCCGTTCACCGGAGACCAAAACGAGATCTACTTTCTCTCTCCACTAATATTTAGTTTTTCTCAAATAGTTTCTCAGCCTAAATTTTATTAATAGAGTTAAATTTTTCAACATGTTGAATGGAAAAGAATGAGACCGCCAAAACCATGTAGTGTGTTGTAGTTATTGACTATTGTAATTTATGGTTCTTATAAAACATCATTGTTATCCCCTATACATTATTTGAGAAGTGATTTTGCCACATATCCTCTCTACAATTATTTTCTTAAAAATAATATGATATCACATGGCTACTAAAATTGATAACATGGCTTATAACTTCATATGACATTGACAATTACATTTAATGTTAATTTATATTTTTAATATGCTTTTAAAAATATGATAAAAACTCATATATTACATTTAATGTCAATTTATATTTTTGGAATTTTTTTTAGAATATGGTAATAACACATAAATCATCATTAAAATAAATATATTCAAATATGGCATTAAAATTTTTGAAATATCATTTAATTATATATTTTTAAATTATACAATTTTATTACTAAAATTTTCAAAAATGTATACAATTTTTTTAGAAAATTATAAAATTTAATCGTAAAATCATCAGTTTCTTATAGCCTTTTTAGTGTGGACTATCTTTTGGTTAATAAGTACAGATATTCTAATACTGAATTAGAACAACAGACTTTTTGATTAATTTTGTTTTTTTAATTAGACTTTCTTAATTTTAAAAATCATTAAAAAGTCTTGAGAATTCATATTTCTTATCCGACCGAATCATTAATATTTTAGCCAGATTTTGGAGTCAACAAACTTTAGCTCTTCCTCTTCTTTTTTTGATCAAACACATGTTCATTCCATAATAAGATCAGTTTACACTCCATTGGAGGAGGTTGAGTTTAGCAATGAGAGAGCTGACTTTGCCACATAATCAGCCATCACATTACTCAAATGCGGTATATACTAAAACGAGATAACATCAAACCAGGAGCTAAAGTGATAGATGTCGAACAAAATTCCGAACAAAGCTGGAGCCGATCCTCCCTCCTTTAACAACTTCACTAAGGACAGGGAATCAGACAGTATCATTAGGGATTTGATGTTCAACGAAGCGGCATGCATAATCGCTGCCCAGATGGCGATGGTCTCAGCCATAATCGCCGATGAAACAAAGCTGCAAGAAATGCTAATAAGGTCAATCTTTCCAACCTGAAAAAACACCACCAACACCACAGTTCTTTGTACGCGCGTCCCATGCACCATCTACGTTACAGACAGTAGTGGAGGGAGAAGGACGGGTTGGACCATATCGAGAAGGGGTTAGGGGTGGTTGAGTAGGGTGTGTGCCAGGTTGGTCTTGAGCCTGCTGCCATTCACGAGCATCAGAGATGGATTTCGTTATAATTTCCATAGCGGAAAAGGTTCTATTCTCAGAACAGAGCTTGTTCCTTGCTTTCCAAAAGGTTCTATAGGAGCCATGGCCAGAAGGGGACATTTAGACTCACTGGAGGTAGTACCATGAAGGACGGGCCAAGTGATATCAAGGTTGCAATGGAAGGCGTTAACTGAGAGGGTTTAGCGATTATCGGGGCCAGTTCCCAGACTTGTGTGAGGCTACTCGACAATGAAAAAAAACATGTAGATCATCCTCTACTCCATCACATAGCTCTTCCTCTTCTATCATTATAGTTTGTTTTTACTGCGAGATCATGATACATTTGTGGTTCTTGCATGTTTTCTTCTGTTACCACTTCTATACATATGTTAAAACATCAATTTGCACTCTCTTATTTCTGAAAAAAAAAAAAAAAAAACACATACAATTTTCGCATTCTCCCAATTCATCGCCACATGCAATTTTTAATTTTTAGTATTTATATTTTTTTCAAAATTTGCTAGTATTGATATTCATCAACAGATGATAGTGCACATGTGCCAAAATAGAAATTTACAGTTCAAGCCAATAACTAAAATCATAATTCACATTCGCATAAATATTAGAAAAGAGTGCAATTTCTTTTTAACCCATTATTTTATTAAAATATCGATGATAGTTTATAGATAACAAAAAAAAAAATCATTTGTTGCATTTAAAAGTGCATAGACACTGTGTGCTTGATGGCATACATCTGCCTACGCCTTTCCACTTCCGTTTACACTGAGCAGCACAATGTTTAGCTTCACACTTTTGCTTTCCTGTCATATAATCATGACACCATTCTTGTCCTTCTGTTACCTCCATTATCATTCCTAATAATGAATTTTTAAAGATATAGTTAACAAAAAAAACTATCAAATTAAAAATGAGTTATCTTTGTAATTTTCGTCTTTTAACTTATTTATCTAATCGTTGTCGGAAATTATGAATAGTACATTTAACATTCTAAGCCCTTTATAGAAAACAACATTTAACATTTTATCAAAAGACCATTAAATAACATAATTGTGAAAATATTTAATATAATTCAAATGTAAAACAAACCTAGAACAAGAACCACCATACAAAGAGCAAGAACGTTGGCTCTAGTCATTTTAATGATGCAACTAAAATGGAAATTTCAGAATGAATGGAATTGTACGTATTGTGTTAGTGACTATATATATATATATTGGATGTGAACATTTACATTTACAAAATATCACGAATTATAAAAGTAAAAGGACAAAAACAACTAGTAGTTAGTTGACCGCTCCAAATGAGAAAGTCATAAAACAACAAGAAAGATCTCTACAAAATTATTAAAGTGAAAACAAATAGAACCTAATAAATGTTATAATAAAAGAAAAATTATTCCAACCCATCTATATTTTTTCATCTAAAATAGATTGCTATTTCTTTCCTCTAAATATAAAGTTAATCTTTTTATTTACAAACTAGCCCTTTAATTTTAAAACTTTTATAATTGTAACCAAAGCAACTAGTTTTTTAGAAATTACAGCTTTTTAAATATAGAATACACTTTATATTTATATAATAGTCTTTTAAAGAAAATTTAATTTAAAACAAATCACAATTTTATGAAAACCTTGTAAAAATTAGAAATACATAGGTGTTAATTATTAACTTTCATAAATAAATAAAACTTGTTGTAAAATTTAAATAGAATCTTTGAGAATATTCATTTTTATAGATAAAAATAGAGGAATACATTGGAAATAAATACATCTCTATTTATAAGTAAAAATAGGAATACATTGGAAAGAAACACATCATATCTATAAATAAAACAAAATACTTAAATGAACTTTTGAAACAAAATTCGGTTAATTCGTCAACTTCTAATGTGTTAAGTGCACTATATAATGTATAGTTTATGTAATAAATGTATAAGTTATAATTGAATAACTAAAATAATCATATAAAGGACCAGATTGAACATGTGTTCTTAAAATTACATAAAATATAATAGCCATTTAATATATATATATTTGGATATATTTTTATAAAGACCATTGAACATATCTATTCTTAAAAATACTAGTATTTATTATTTGCTTTATTTTATTGAATATTTATTTACTTTACTTTCTAGAGTTAAGGATATTCAAAATTTCCGTTCAAATCAAAATGGATAATAAATCGAATCAAAATTTATAGATATTTTCCTAACATTAAATATAATCGCTAATTTATATTGGCACGTAAACACTGAGACGGAGTAAATTTCATGAAGATGTTATTTAAAATTTGCAGTTTCAGATAAGGCCATGATTTGAAACTTATAAACTTATATAATCCAATATATTTATAATTTCATTCCATACCATTCACAGCTTATTATTCAAATGTATATTTTTAATTGGTTTTATTTTTGATGTAACATTGAAAATATAGTAACATGGTCTTTACCTATAACATCAGAATTATAATTTATATTTCCAAAATATTTAAAATTGACAAATAAATCTGAGAGAAATAAGCATTATATTTTTTTTTCTTTTCAAAAAAAAGTGTAAATGACAATTTATCTGCTATCGCCCGGTTAATGCAAAGTAGTTTTAGACTTTAGTGAAATAAAAATAACGTTGACAAAGCGTGTTAGAATGTAACATCACTAAGTTCAAGAATCTGCAAAAATTAACGTCAACGGAGACATTCTCTTGTCGTTTTCACTTTCCATAGGTCATCAAAACCCAACAGTCGGCAGCTTTCCAGCGATATCAAACCCGACCCATCAAGATTCGGACCATTCCGGATCAACCCGGTTACCCAAAATCCAACCTTTACCTCTTTAATTCTCCGAAAGTTCGAAACTTTGAAAATGAATCCATCGCGACTCTTCTTCTCCGGCGATGGACGTTTCACACCGTTAGAGTTTCCATCTTTAAGATTGAAGACGATGATGATGATCATCGAGCTAGGTAAAGTTTCCCTCTTTAAGATTGTATACAAATGTTGAAGTGAATGTACTCTTTACTCTGTTTCATTGATGTTACTCTTGATGCATCCTAATTAGTTTTGTATGTCTTTATTGCTATTAATATTTTAGGAAGAGATAGAAAGGCTTTCTTTTTTTCTTTTTTTTTTTGAACACAGAGAGGCTTTCAAAATGCAAGTTTCTGACTGTAAAGAACTCTGAGAAAGTGAATGGCCAAGTCCTGGAAACTCAAGGAGGGATATCTAGCGATGATGCAGTAAGTAACCAGAATCAAAGCACGTTATTTCCCAGAGTTTTTGATATAGAGAGAGCATAACCGAAAATAACCTGTTGCAGGAGTGTAGCAGCATTCGTCTGTGGTAGAGCTTCCTTGTAGGCACCACTTCCACAGTTTTTGTGTAGACAAATGGCTAAGGATCAACATAGTTGGCAGTGAACAAGTGTGAGAGAAGGAAGAAGCTTGGTTCCTCACTTGCTCTCTTGAGTTCATGTATGCGAATGTCATGAGCTCATCATCATCACACACTGCTTTACACCTCGTTTATTTTTTGACCAATACAGAGGAAAGAACAAGAAGTTTTGTTTTGAAAACAAAGCCGAACTTCTTGTTTTTGTTTCTAATCGTTTTTATGTAGTTGTAAATGCAATAAGTAAATAGTTCGGCTGAACAAAATGTTTCTCGAGGTCATTGTGGTGAGGTGGATCAGAGAATGCGAATACAATTTATTTTTATTTTTTTATATTAAATAATTTTATAACTAATAATTATTATAAAATAATTTTATAATTGATAAGTATATCTACCCTATGAAATTCACATTTGATGGTTATGTTTGCAATATTTGAATCGTATTTACATTGCATTTAATTGTTTAATAAAGATTTATATCTGATAGTATCATGTTAAAAAATGTTGTAAGCATTTTCTACTAATATGTCGAAATTTATTTCTAAAATATAGATCTCACTTTTGAAATATAGGTATTAATGAATCTTCAATAAGTTGACAAAAAAAATCTTCAATAAAAATAACTAGACATGTGATGTTATGGTTATGTTCTAAAGATAATTCGAGTTAAATTAAACGAGAGAGAAGAGTGTGGATCTGGTTCAGGCTTTGCCGCAATTCCAGAAATTTGGAACAATCGGCCCAGCGGCGCCCACAATCTCTACTAATAAAAGGGAACTTTTGAGGCTCCATAGGGTGTCCACATCAGCGGAAAAAATTTCTCCCGAAAGATGACACGTGGCATAAAATATAGTTTTACATTTTATTATTATTTATTTTCGAAAATTGTAAAAAATATGTAAACATACAGCATAAAAAATGGAAAAATACATAAAACATATGTAAGATTACTATTTTTCACTTAAAAAAAAAGACGGCTTATCTCCAAAATGTAACATTACCGTTTTATAAAAAAAAACAAAAAACATTATATATAATTTCGAAAATAATAAATATATATAAAACATACAACATAAAAATGGAAATACCTCTACTAATAAAAGGGAACTTTTGAGGCTCCATAGGGCGTCCACATCAGCGGAAAAAATTTCTCCCGAAAGATGACACGTGGCATAAAATATAGTTTTATATTTTATTATTACTTATTTTCGAAAATTGTAAAAAATATGTAAACATACAGCATAAAAAATGGAAAAACTACATAAAACATATGTAAGATTACTATTTTTCACTTAAAAAAAAAAGACGGTTATCTCCAAAATGTAACATTACCGTTTTATAAAAAAAACAAAAAACATTATATATAATTTCGAAAATAATAAATATATGTAAAACATACAACATAAAAATGGAAATACTACATTAAACATATGTAAGATTACTATTTTACATTTAAAAATAACAATAATATGTAAACATACAACATAAAAAAATGGAAAATTTACATTAAACATATGTAAGATTACCATTGTTCACTAAAAAACGGTTTATCTTCATAATGTAACATTACCACTTTATAAAAAAAAAGAAAAAAAAAACATAAATATAACTATTTGACTATTTGTCCAAGTTCTTCTATTAAACATTGCCGTTTTACATTAAAAATGAAAAAATACGTAAATATTTAAACATCTATCTTAAAATATAAAATATAGACATTAACTAAATATAAAGTATAAGAAAGAGAAATACTCAATATATAAAAAAATAAATAATAAGTAAATATTATAAATATACGAATTATATATACAATAATAAGTAAATGCACAATTTTTAAAAAAATGGAAAGAGTACATTAAATATTAAACATCTATTTTAAAATGTAAAATATAGATATTAAGTAAATAGAAAGTATAAGAAAAAGAAATACACAACTTAAAAACAAAGGAAAAACTATATTAAGATTTAAACATCTATCTTAAAATGTAAAATATAGATATTATGCAAATAGAAAGTATAAGAAAAGGAAATACACAATTTAAAAAAATGGAAAAAGTACATTGGTATTTAAACATCTATCTTAAAATGTAAATCAATCTTAAAATATAAAATTATTAGTAAATAGAAAGTATACGAAATAAAAATACACAATATAAAGAAAAATAAATAATAAGTAAATATATAATATAATCCCGAAAGATGACACGTAACATAAAATATAGTTTTACATTTTAATATTACTTATTTTTGAAAATTATAAAAAATATGTAAACATACAGCATAAAAAATGGAAAAACTACATTAAACATATGTAAGATTACTATTTTTCACTTCAAAAAAAAGACGGCCTATCTCCATAATGTAACATTACCGTTTTATAAAAAAAAACAAAAAACATTATATATAATTTCGAAAATAATAAATATATGTAAAACACTACGAAAACTTGTAATGTTTTCGAAAATAATAAATATATGTAAACATACAACATAAAAAATGGAAATACTACATTAAACATATGTAAGATTACCATTTTACATTTTTAATTTAAAAATAAAATAATATGTAAACATACAACATAAAAAATAGAAAAACTACATTAAAAATATGTAAGATTACCATTTTTCACTAAAAAAGACGGTTTATCTCCATAATGTAAAATTACTATTTTGCAAAAAAAACATTATATATAATTTCAAAAATAATAAATAATATGTAAACATACAACATAAAAAAATGGAAATACTACATTAAACATATGTAAGATTACCATTTTATATTTAAAAATAACAATAATACGTAAACATACAACATAAAAAAAATGGAAAAACTACATTAAACATATGTAAGATTTCCATTTTTCACTAAAAAAAAGCGGCTTATCTCCATAATGTAACATTACCATTTTATAAAAAAAGAAAAAAAAACATAAATATAACTATTTGACTATTTGTCCAAGTTCTTCTATTAAACATTGCCGTTTTACATTAAAAATGTAAAAATACATTAAGATTTAAACATCCATCTTAAAATATAAAATATAGATATTAACTAAATATAAAGTATAAGAAAGAGAAATACTCAATATATATAAAAATAAATAATAAGTAAATATTATAAATATATAAATATACGAATTATATATACAATAATAAGTACATGTACAATTTTTAAGAAATGGAAAGAGTACATAAATATTAAACATCTATCTTAAAATGTAAAATATAGATATTAAGTAAATAAAAAGTATAAGAAAAAGAAATACACAACTTAAAAACAATCGAAAAAGTATATTAAGATTTAAACATCTATCTTATAATATAAAATATAGATATTACGCAAATAAAAAGTATAAGAAAAGGAAATACACAATTTAAAAAATGGAAAAATTACATTAGTATTTAAACATCTATTTTAAAATGTAAATCTATCTTAAATTATAAAATTATTAGTAAATAGAAAGTATAAGAAATAGAAATACACAATATAAAGAAAAATAAATAATAAGTAAATATATATTATAAGAAAATACCCAATTTAAAAAATGGAAAATTACATTAAGATTTAAAAATATATCTTAAAATTTAAAATATAGATATTACGTAAATAGAAAGTATAACAAATGGAAATATACAATTTAAAAAAAAAAGGAAAACGTACATTAAGATTTAAACATCTATCTTAAAATGTAAAATTGAGATATTAAGTAAATAAAAAGTACAAGAAATGGAAATACATATACAGGAAAATAAATTATAAGTAAATAATATAAATATATAATATATGAATTATATATATAATAATAAGTAAATACACAATTTTTTTAAAAAATGGAAAAAGTTCATTAAGCATTAACATCTATCTTAAAATATAAAATATATGATAAAAGTAAATACACAATTTAAAAAAATTGGAAAAAGTACATTAAGATTTAAATATCTATTTTAAAATATAAAATATAGATATTACGTAAATAAAAAAATATAAGAAATGGAAATAAACATTTAAAAAAATGGAAAAAGTAAATTAAGATTTAAACATCGATCTTAAAATGTACATCTATCTTAAAATGGTAGTAAATTATATAAAAATGGAAATACCACATTTAACAAAAAAAAATAAAAATGTATAGTTTTACATCAAAAAAGTCCCTATAAAACTCATTATTCCATCAACATCAACCTCACACTATCAAGGAAAACTTCAAAGCACTCGAGCAAAAAAATGGTTCCACCATCAACTCTTGCCGTCCCAAAAACCTTTAATGATCTTGAAAGAGATTTTTTATAACAGCGAACTTTTTGTTAGGTGGATTCATTGTTGGAAAACCCGCAACTTTCAAAAACCAAACTTATTCATGGGAATTGAATTGCTTTTCATAGACTCAAAGGTATTCTTACAAATTTAAATTAATCAAATCCATAATTTTATTGTTAATATTCGTACTAACTCTTTCATGATCAAACCATTACAGTTAATAATCATTCAAGCGTTTATCCCGAAATACTTCCTTCTTCGCCAAATCAGGTATTGGTTCATGTTGGTTTAGTATTGTTTTTGGTTTATTAACCAGTTTAGGATGGTCCTATTGTAAATATAATTTAAGTTGGTTTAGCATATATTATGCTTAAAATAACTTAAATTAAATAATAGTAATATTATGCTTAAAATATAATTTTAGAGAGTTTTCAAATATAGTTTACAGAACATTATAGGTGATGAATTTAATTTATTAAATTCGTTTATTACTTAAAACTAAGTTTTTTAAAAACATACTGAGTTATAAATATGAGTACAACATGAAGACAAAAATATAAATATTTGATTTTCAAGATAAGAAATTCAGCTTTTATTCAGTTACTCAATATATAATATCTTAAATTTTTTTTTAAATATACATAATTTATATATATAAATTAATCTTCCAAACTTAAACTAATATATTATATATGAATAATGTTTTTAAATAAAAATAATTTCTGATTTAAAAAAAATAAAAACAACAAATTGTTATTTTCAAATAATGGATGTAATTTACATTATACTATATATCATTTAACAAGTATTAGATACTTTTTGATATATCATTATTTTCTATTTCCAGAAAACAATAAATTGTTAAACATCAATATCATCTAGGTTAAGTATACGAACAACACAAATTCAAACATCACAAAAAATATTTACATAAACATTATCATGCAATAATTTAATCAAAAAATACAATTAAAAAAACAATATTCAAAAGAATAGTTATATACTTAATATTTGGAAATCAAAGATATTTTTGCTAAAATTTTACTTACCTGGCGAAGGAGATCGTCCATCTTTTTACGGATCGATAGATTGTTGAGCATGTGGTCGAACCGAAAATACTCTGCAGTTTAATTAAATATCTAAAACATTTATTCAAATACTCAACAAATAGTTTTGCTAAATATGATAACTAGATAGCCAACAAAATTACAAAAAAATATTTAAACAGTAAAAAATATGTTACTTTAACGTGTTAAAATTTAAAAATAAATTTTAATTATGACATGCATCTTAACATTTATATAAATATATATCATAACCTAAATATAAATAATTTAACAACTTAAATTAGAAAAAAATAAAAATCCCGGGCGTAGCCCGGGTTAATCCCTAGTCTATACTATACTAAAAGGGAGATATAAGCCATGGAGAGGGTGTCCACATAGGATAGAAAAATCAACCAATCAGAGAACCCGAAATTGCCATGTCATCTCATTTATTTTTCGTAAAAAATAAAAAAACAATGCGAAGGTGAGAATCGAACCCGGGTTAGTATGATATATATATAGGACAGTTACCACTAAGCCATTGAAACTTTCTTGGACACATATACAAAAACCTCTATACTATACTAAAAGAGAGATATAAGCCATGGAAGGGTGTCCACATAGGATAGAAAAATCAACCAATCAGAGAACCCGAAATTGCCATGTCATCTCATTTATTTTTCGTAAAAAATAAAAAAACAATGCGAAGGTGAGAATCGAACCCGGGTTAGTATGATATATATAGGACAGTTACCACTAAGCCATTGAAACTTTCTTGGACACATATACAAAAACCACTAAGTATATAATCACAAACTCTTATGTACATTTACAATAATATGAATTCAACTTTCAAGACTCCGATACTTTGTTTTGTAAAAAAAAAATAAGTAAGTGACTAAGCTAATATATTCTTAGAAAGTGTGAGAACGTTGACAAATATGAAAAAGCATAGATTTTTGTTTTCGTGACAAAGTTAAGATTTTGTAAAAGTAAGTTTAACATATAAATTTTCGTGACAAATATGAAAAAGCATAGATTTTTGTAAAATTTTGACAAAACAACTCATAACATACTTCTCTAATGTCTTAATAAAATATTATTTAAGGGTGCAATAATTAAATATATTAATTCAATAAATTTTGTAATTTATAGACAAAACAATAACACAACAAATTTTGAAACATTTGTTTAACCTATCGATTTTTTTTCATGAGAATCCAACTAAACAAGATAAAAATAATAATTAGATTTACAAATATTTAATTACCATTTTATTCAATTTTGATTAATTTCAAATTGTCATAATGTATCTTTTTGAAGTTACAAATATGAAAAAGCATAGATTTTTGTACAATTTGACAAAACAACTCAAAACATATTTTTCTAATGTCTTAATAAAATATTATTTAAGGATGCAATAATTAAATATATTAATTCAATAAATTTTATAATTTATAGACAAAACAATACCACAACAAATTTTGAAACATTTGTTTAACCAATCGATTTTTTTTCATGAGAATCCAACTAAACAATTAGATTTACAAATATTTAATTACCATTTTATTCAATTTTGATTCATTTTAAATTGTAATAATGTATCTTTTTGAAGTTACAAAAAAATAATGTTCTTTCTTTATTACACTAGCATTATATATAGATTCTATATACACAAAATAAATATAATATAACAACATAAGCTTGCTTTCCCCTGATTCATATGAAAACTTTTTAAGTTATCCACCAAAGCAAATTAATTAAATCAATGAAATTGTTAAAATACAGCAAATTAATATATAATTTTATTTTAAATTAAATTATTTAAAAAGTGTATTTTCGTTAAAACAAAATAATAAATAAGTAAAACTGATTTGATGGTAATTTTTATGATATATATATATATATATCAATTCCGTGAAAGAAATAGAAGCTTAATATGGAAAAAAATCTTAAATACAAAAACCTCTAAAAATTAACAAAAAAACTAATAAACTAAACTATGATATCACTTAAAAGCTTCTTAGACCATATTAATAAAATATTTAAGCGATAATTAGACAAATTTGATTTTTTTTCAGCAAAAAGTTTATTATTAATTAGCATCAGTTATTTCAAGATGTTTAAGAAATGGTGGACAAAAAGTAGAATGGACATTAATGATATATGAACTATGAATAGTACTTTGTGAAGCAGACTTAGATAACATATCTGCACATCCATTTTCAGTCCTTTTTGATGCCTAAATTCAATTTCTTCAGAGTAGTTATTCCACAAATAGATCGTATGAGATATTGTTTTGATATGTAGATTTGTTTTTTCAATGTTAAGAAGATTGATAACTGTAAAAATGTCTCCTTCGTATATGATATGTCTATAACCGAGTCTCCAACATGAGACAAGTTTGTTTAAAAAGTAAATAATTTTATTTTTCTTATATTATATAATCAATATATATTATTTACTGATAATAAAAATATAGTTATTCATCGATCACAAATATCTATGCAAATATGTGAATCAAGTACAACAATCAAACAACATAATGATTTCCACAAAGAAAATTTAAAAAATATATTTATGTTTTTTTTTGTCATCATATATTTATGTTATGTAGTCATATTTTATATTTTTTAAATAATGTAATACAATATTATACATTATTTTTTTAGAATTGAGAAATACATATATCAGTTAGACAAATTAAGCGATAATTAGACAAATTTGATTTTTATTTTGTGAGCAAAAAGTTTATTATTAATTAGCATTACTTATTTCAAGATGTTTAAGAAATGATGGACAAAAAAATAGGATGGACATAAATGATATATGAACTATAAATAGTTTTTTGTAAAGCTGACTTAGATAACACATATGCACATCCATTTCCAGTCCTTTTTTATGCATAAATTCAATTTTTTCAGAGCAGTTATTCCACAAAGAGATCGTATGAGATATTGTTTTGATATTCAGATTTGTTTCTTGATTGTTAAGAAGATTGATAAGTGTAAAAATGTTTCATTCGAATATGATATGTCTATAACCGAGTCCCCAACATGAGACAAGTTTGTTAAAAAGTAAATAATTCTATTTTTCTTATATTATATAATAAATATATATTATTTACTGATAATAAAAATATAGTTATTCATCTATCACAAATATCTATGCAAATATGTGAATTAAGTACAACAATCAAACAAAATAATGATTTCCACAAAAAAAATATAAAAAATATATTTATGTTATGTAATCTTATTTTCTATTCTTTAAATAATATAATACAATATTATACATTATTTTTTAGAATTGATAAGTACATATAATATCTTATCCGCGCGTAGCGCGGTTAAAAAATCTAGTCTTTTACTAAAACTAGTTGGAAAAGCAATACAAATCGTTACTAAATTCATCAAGAAAAAAAAAAGAGAGCAAAGTTCAAATAAAACGGAATGCTCAGATGCCCACCACATCATATGTCAGAACAGACAGTCAGACAGACGGTCGTGATGGACCCAATCACCACAGGTGCTTTTATCCTCCAAAGGGGCTCCACGTGCAGAGAATCGAGATATCCGTGTAAGTCTTATCTCTTCTCTAAGCGCGCAGTGGACTTGCAACAAAATTTAAATACTTTTTGGGTCATCTTTCTTATTATGGGTCAACTTTCCTTTTGTAGGTCAACTGTGATTCTTAATGCCTGGTTACCACCAAAACAATTTTTAAAAAATGACGACATGATTTAAAATTTGAGACTTAAACACCCAAACAGACGTACAAGTCATCCCCAAAAAACGCCAAACAAGATTGCCTACACTAAGCTTTCACTTTCACTCTTGATCGAGTTGTTGCAATTGGTTGGGAACTTTGGTTTCATATCTAATATAATCCACAGATGAAAAAAAATATTTTAAATTTAAGAAAGATATCCATAATTAGTTGTTAATTCATTTATTCATGCGAGTAATTTTATGATAATATCATAAACTATGCACCATATATGCATATGGAATAAACATTCTTTGATACATCATTGTCAGTTTGTCACTCTTTAAATATTTAAACTCGTATTGTACTGTATACTAGTTTTTATTTCTATCAGTATCAACTATAAACTATACATATTTATACATTTAAAAACAATATAATATTAGTTACATCAATATATAGTTAGGATAACGATTTGTATTTGACTAATATATGTTATACAGTTATTACTATTATTATTCTTTTTTTTATAACTGTAAATTAGACATCAGTAATTCAGTGATAAATTTGTGACCCAAATACAAAATATATAAAATAGTTTAATTGTTAGAACCAACTAGAGTAGATCGGTAAAACTAGAATTATTTCTTTTATTTGAAATAGATTAAATTCTAAGTATTACAATGTTGTATTCTTATGTTTGGTGTATTGTTTTGCCAATCAAACCATAATTTTATTAGTTAATATCAATGTTTTAAAAAGCGTTTTAGGCGATTGTCTAGTCATTAAGCTTTATAAAACTGTAACGACTAACTTTTAATCCGCCTAAACAATTATAATAATAATAATAATAATATTAGAAACCGGGTTTGTTTTCTAAATTAAATATTTTAAATGAGTTTATATATAAGATAGTCTATAAGTTTGAGAACATTTATCCGGAGCCGAAAACCAAACTGAAAACTCAAAATTAAAATTGAGCTGAATTTCATAAATAACTGAACAGATCAAAATGTAACCGAACCAGAGATCAAATGAGTACCTAAATCTTTAAAATATAAATGATATACTTACATATATTAATTATATTTAATTTTTAAATAATCAAATATCCTAAAATACTATTCATAAACCCGGTGGTCTTATATAATCCGGACTGGCTTATGTTATTCATGTACCATTCTACATAGGTTCTACCAACTGACATGTTTCTGCAAATTATATTTAAATTTAATGAAAACCTATTAATCGAAAATATAATAAAACCCAAAAACCTATTATTAATCCATAAACCGGCACCCGTTAACCCGAAAACCCTGAAAATACAAAAGTTAGTAATCTATTATTTTCCACGGAATTTAAAAAACATAGAATCTCAAATGAAAATAAGAAGAATAAATTTTGGTAGTAGTCGTAGTTTTTATTTTGTAAGGCAATGTGAGCTTTGGCTTATATTATAGTGAATGAAGAAATTAGGTATGCTATAAATATCGAAATTGACTGTAACACTTGAATCCATAATTTTCCTACAAGCTTGGTAACAAATTAAATGGTAATATCCGTTGATGTTGTCACCTTTTATTTAAAAATTAATGATAATGTATCCCGTGTATCTTTAAAATATTCTAATATTTCTGTAAATATGGAATGTTAAAAAAAGATGGAACGTAGACTTTTATGAATATATTGAAAAGAATATTGTTTAAATATTGAACATGTACAATTATCAATATTTAAAAAAAACTTAGATTATCGTTTAGATTTGGGATTAGAAAGTTTTGTAAAAAAATCAAACTGTATTCATTTTTACATATATTATAATATAATAAAGGTGTGGAAGTTTGACTTTTACTGATTTGATGGTAAATATATTAAAATTGAAGGTGTATAGTTATTGTGTTAATATATTAACTAGCTTAAGATCCGCACCTTGATGTATTATATTTCTTACATTAGATATAACTAAAAACCCAGTAACTATTACATATATAATTATTTGATGTATTATATTTCTTACATATTATGAACTAATAAATATGTATTGAATAACTAAAAACCCAGTAACTATTACATATATAATTAAATTGGTGCGGACATATAAATAAATTTTATAATTCAAACAATATGTTTTTCTATTTGATAGCATATATAATTAAAATAAAATGATATTAACATGTATAATATATTTTTAATATTTATATCTATTAAATGATGATTTCTACTCATATAAGTTTTTTAATCATTTGTATCTTTTATTGCAAAAAAAATTATATTACTGATAAAAAAATTTCATTGTGGGATTAATAGTTTTAGTAATTTACATTTGTTAAAAAAAAAAAATAAGTTTTCAATGTTTTTTCAAAGCTTTTATTAAAACAAATTGTTCAAAGTAAATTTCTAAATTAAATATTTATGTAATTTATATGTTATATAGTTTAATTTAAAATGAAATATATATATATATATGTTTTTCTAATCATTTGTATTTTTCATAACAAAAAGTTTAAACCATGTATCACAAAATTTGAATGTGAGACTTTTAACAATTTTAGTAATTTATGGTAGTTTTTAAAAATTCAAAATATAGCATATACAGAAAAATCTAAATTTTATTATATGGTTAATGTAGTTTTTAAATTTATTTTAATAGTTTAAAATTAAAAAATGATAGAAGATACATTAATTTTTATCAAATCTTTATTATTCAAAATTATTTATTTTCATATATACTTAAACCATAATAAGCAATTCCGTAATTTTTATTTAAGAAAGTAATAAAGGATATTAATAATGAATTATAGCTAGTTTAATAAAAAACTTATTATATATTTAGATGAACCAACATATTTTTCTAAGGATTCTAAGAATCATTCTAGTGATGATACATGGCTATAAAAAATATTGTAATGCGTCTCAATTAATATATAAGAGATTGTATCATTAGGTGCTATAGTTAAAATAAAAATAGCTACGATAATATATCATATATTGTAAGACCAAAAATAATAATTAATGAAAGGATGCAAAAACTTTGTTTAAGTAGATTTTTGTGAATGATTCCATTTTAATAGTATAAATATAATTTATTATTCATAAAATATAATAACTAATATCTTATAATATAAAATCAAATAAATATAAAATAATAGAAATTTCACATTTGTGCATAATGATTTTTGATAAACAAAGATTATATATATTTAGTATACGGTTATAATTTATAAACGTCTACACATCTTAACTAATAATATACGCATCTGGTTAATCGTTCTATGTGCTAGACGTTGGATCCCCACTCTGTCAATGCGTATCATTTTCTTGAGCTTTGGTTAATATATTATTATACTTAAAAATATATACTCTCTCTGTTTTTAAATAGATGATGTTTTAGAGAGTTTTTGATGTTTCAAAATAGATAATGTTTTCATATATCAATGTATTTTTTCACTTTATCAAAAACGGTGTAACCAATAATATTTTGTAGTTTATTTTATGATTGATTAAATAACTTTTAATTTATATTTTAATGATATTTTTAAGATAAAAAACAAGTTTTTTAATAGTTGTGCACAATCTTAAAATTTAATGTATTTTGAAATAGAGGGAGTATAATTTTGCAGTTGAAAACAAATTAATATGTTTACATGTGTGGTGAAGTGATTATTGGGTTATAAATAATGTAACTATGCAAGTGCCAATAACTTTTAGAACTCTTGTACGATGAACATGTCTTTTCCAGAACAAGTTCTTAAAATATCACAATTACAAGTTCGACTTTATTTTGAACTTTGTAATCAATTTCATTCAACAAAACTCATTTTTTTCTTGTATTGATAAAAAAAACCCACTAATCACATCTTTCTTCCTCAATTCCGAATTGGAAAAATCCTTAGGACAGACGTGAAGCCAAACACCAATTTATGTCGGCCGTTGAAACACACACCAAAAAAGTTACTCCTGTAATAAGTCTTTCTTCGTCGGACAAGAAGTATTACGGCGCGTGTTCATCGCAAATGGTGGAGACCAAACACGAGTTTATGTTGTCACACGCCAAACGGGAAGTCCAGTTACAATCCGACCACGATACCCATCAATCGACGGCGTCTCAAACGAAGAAGAAGAAGAAGAAGCCATGAACATCGTCGTTTCTGTGGAATGGGGTTTAACCACAATCGAAACATTCACGATTCCACATTTATCACCATACTCATCTCTTAATCTATAGCTCAAGAAATTCAAATGACCTTCGTGTGAATACCTTCCCATGAAATCCGTCGCTGGAATCCGAGCTTCTCCGATCTTCTTATCACGCCCACAACGTGTTCGATAAAATACCTCAATGGAGATAAACTGTACACTCCCTTTCATTGGCATCTCCGACTTGAAGTTCCACGTTGGATTGCTTCCTCCCGAGTCATCCAGATCCGAAGATCGAGACTTCTCGCCGATCTTTACGACGGCGAAAGTCTTTTTCTTCTTGATCAGTCTCCGGTTTATCTTGAGCCCCTCTGCGGATCTTATGTCAATCTCAAGTGTTTTTGTCATTGTTGTATAAAACAGAGGATCTATTCTGCCTAAATATATCATAGGTTATATATATTTTGTGTGTGGTTAGTACTTAGTATGTACAAATGTGTATGTACGTATTAGTTCTAATCATCAACCAGAAGTACCGTGGGTGTTATTTATAGAGGAGACAACATCATATGTCTTAAATACAAACAAGGGTCGAATGAAGGTGACAGTGGAAGTTTGGGATGAAGACGCGACGATTCTTCTTCTCTATTTCCCATTACAGGAATAAAAGGGACGTGACATAAATACAAAAAATAAAAGACGTGACAAAAAAGAAGAAGACTTTTTAAATTTAGATATCTTTCTTTCATTAGTAAATTTCTTACTAGTTTAAAGTATTTATTCGATATGAGGAATATACATTTTAAAATTAAAGTAATCTTTAATATATATAATTAGTGCGTTAGTACTAATAGTGGCATAACAAAATTAAAATTGATTTTTTGTGTAAATTATCTTTTGTTGTGATTGTTTAATTACGTTATTTATTTAATTTTAGCCTAAAGTAATACAACACAAAATTAAGCGATGTTTTCACTATTCTAAATAAAAAATAAATATATTTTTGATATTAGTGATCAATTACATAATACTGTATTTTTTTATCGGTTGAATTAATTTTTTTAATGATATTTTTTTTGTAAAATAAATTTTATAAAAATAAATATTTTTCTAATTAATTTTAAGCGTAAAATAAAATTGAGAGAATATCTGTTTAAAGTAAAATAATTCGTTTTTAATATGTTTGTGGATAGATTATCAGGGGCAAGGCCTATATAGTAGTAAACACACAATACTAAAACTATTTATAATGTATTTTGCTATTTTTTATCTTCAGAATAGAAGAATTATATAATAGAGGTGGAGTTCGCTAATGTATTTTCTAAAATAAGAATTTTTAGTTATAGAATAAAAGTAGAGAATTGCTATTTTTTCTTATATTTGTAGAGAATTAAATAGAAATAGAATTGAGTTGAGGTAATTTACTTATAAATGCTATCATAGAAGTAAATATAAGAGTGGATGGAAGATGCTCTGATGAATTGTATTGCTTTGCTTTTGTTGGTTTGACTGACCGACCTAACCGGATTAGTTCAAAAGGGGAGATCTAGTCCTCACCAGGTAAGAAGTGACCACTCAATCACAAACATACTTTAAATATCTATATATGTGTCATGTATGTGAACGTATATTAAATCTACTTTCTTGATTACTGATTATGACTTCGAATCTTGCAATAACTTTATCACTATTTTCTTAACATGAATGGCAAGAGATAACTTAATTTGCATGTACATATGATTTGAGTAGTGTTTTCTTAAGAGTATAACAACACAGACGAGAAATATCCGGCCGACTCCAGCGGCGTGATAAATGCGCAGGGCTGGTTCATTGTCAAATAAGGAGCGTTCAAACAGCCATGAAACAAGCGTAGCAAACGAAAGTACTCGTATGTTTCTTCCTTATTATTATTTGGTAATCTATGTGCTCGCATTTTCCATAAATATGCCTCTCTTTTCTCACACTACAGCACGAGATTTCTTAGCATATATGAACTTTTGACGTGTAAAATGAACTTTAAAGTATAGTGATGAATGATAGAAAATTCGCATTCTATGAAAATTTCACTTTTGTTAAGATAGTCATGTTTTTCGATAAGTTATCGTTTTGTTTACTTCACACATATTATTATTTTAGAATACTGAACATATATTTAATTCATACTGTGAAATTTTCATATTGATATCATAGTAAAATATAAAGTTTGATCATGCTCGACAACCTCGACTTTTCATTGTTGTTGGAGTCATACGTTTAAGTAACTATTAGTTTATGACTAGTACACTCACGATTATTAACATCAAAATACTTTTCTTGTGTTGGAACAATTTTGGTATTCTAAAGAAATGATGATATTTGCCCAGACAAAAATAAAATCATCTCTTAGATCTTATTAAAACATCCGTAAGCAAAGTAGTCGTTAATTAATACTGGGGTTGATTGGAAGGAGCCGTAGCTTTATATTTTTGTTTTAGAAATAAAACTGTAGATATTTTTTTTGCTGTGGCTATAAATAATTTTGCTATAGAATATCAACTATAGGTTTAAAAAGATTTAATAGCTTACATATATATTTTCTAAAGCAAAAAATAAGTGCTCTAGATTTATCGCTTTCCAGCTAAAAATAAATAAAAAGAAAAGAAAATTTGTAGCTTTAAAAAATCTTTACAAAACATGATTGACAAAAATTGGGACTGTAGAAATAATTTAAGCTGTAAAAAGATCTTACAACATTTCTAAAGCATTTGCCAATCGACCCCATTATCTTATAAGATTCTTTGGGAGCTCAAACATTTCAATTACTATAAAATAAAATGATAATTTTTTTTTGGAAACATACTTTAATTTGGAAAAATGATGGAAACTAAGAGTTTCTCCAACTTATAGTTATTTTTGTTTCTATAATAGCAGATTGCTATATATTTTACATCTATTTATAAGGGAAGAAATAGTTATTTTTATTTTTTGCTCTATATATTGAATAGTGCTATTATAGAGAAATATATTAAAGCAAAATTATCTCTATTATAGAGATTTTCTATTTTATAAAAAAAATCTATAATATTATTTGAAAAGTCACTTTCCAACATATCACATTCAAGTTAATTCTCATAACGGTTAATTACATAGAGATCCTTAATGAATTAAAAAAAGTTATTTCCGATTGCCATCAATAACAATTTTATGTTTCCTTTTTCTTAATGAAATTTTGATTTTTTTTTTTTTTAGTAAAATATTAAAAAGGCAAGATTTACAAAAACATAAACACAGATTTTTACAGGGGAAATTACATGCTTACCACTTTTATGGTAACACTTTTCATTTTTACCACCACTAAAGAGAGATTTTCAAAAATATCTTATTCATTATGTGGCAAAAGACTATTATGCTCTTGTTATTTATATATATAATAAATCATTATTTAAAAAAAAAAAAAATAATAATAAAAAAAAGAGTAAAATTATTTTTTATGTTTTCGAATTATACTTTTTCAAATTCGATTTTTTTATAATTTTTTTTTTGAAATTTTTTTTATTTTATTTTCAAATTTCTTTTTGAAAAACGAAAATTATGTTTGACACTATTTTTAAAAAAAATTTATATATTTTTTAAGTATTTATTTATATATGTATTAGAATCCTAAATTTCACATTCCAAAAACCATATCCCACCCCTGAACTATAAACCCTAAGTTTATATTAGTTAACCCTAAGGGTATAATTGTCTTTTATCTTTAATTAAAAGTGAGGGTAAAAGTGGTTAGTGTAACATGAAAAGTGATACTATGAATGTGTTATTTGTGGCAATTTCCCATTTTTATACAAAACGAATTTAAGTTTTATTAATTTTCTGTTTCATACAACAAGAAAAAAAATCTATAATTTTTTAAATATATACTTATAAACATATATAAAACATAACTTCACAAAAAAATCAAAATAAAATAATTTAGACCTTATTTTCTAAAAGGTAATAGTATGTTTATTATAAATCTATATTTTTGATCAAATAAATAATAAGAAAATAATTTTAAACAACATAAATGATTATTTAATATCTTTTTTTTAGAAAATAATAATATATCTTATGATTATTGTACCACCAAATAAATATTTTTAAAAATGTAAGGCTGCAACAAGATAAATAATTTTTTTATGATCTATATATTTTTGATTTAATGATTTGAATTTTTATAAAAAAAATTATCAGCATTTCAATTTCTTTTTAAAAATTCGAAAATAACATACATTATACTTAATATTACAAAATATTTATTCATACTAAAATAAAAGTAGACAAAAACTAATTAACAAGAGGTTCTTATTTTAGTATAATTGTAAACAAAAAAATTGTGAAAGTTTCACGTTAGCTTAGTGGTTTGTGTTGTTCTTGATCATTTTGTGGAAGCACCGTAGCCTAGTGGTTATGGTTTAAAGGCTTCTACACCCAGGTCTGGGATTCAAATCTCAGACTATGCAATTTCTTGCAGATTACACAGAAAATCTAGGTTTCAATTCCCGGAGCAATCGATTTATTCAACAATTATGCGATTACGGAAGAAAGGCTTACAAGGATTTCTCAACATGGTGCAATTAAATCCGGCCAGACGTTATCTTTATAGAACGGCTCAAATGATGCAGTTATGATTATGATCCTCATAAGACATGTAGTATTGTCGGTTATCGAATCGTCTTTGTAATCTTTCTCATAATTGTAATATCTAAATAAATCCCCGACAAAAAAAATTGTGATTCATTTAAAAAAAAATCTGATATAATACGAAATACTAAAATTTAATAACCAGCCCTTCTTAATAAACAATCAAATCAACCAATTATTATGATTTAGTGTGTATGAATTTTCAAAATATTACAAGTTATGTTTATTAATGCAACACTGATTTAATATTTCTGTTTCCTATTTTTTGTAGAACAATATATACGAATAATATATACGAATTTATACAAAAGTTTGCAAATATAAGAGGATAAATTGAACTACATGAATTTAAAAATAATAATCTTATTTTAACATAACAAAAAATTGTATTTAATTTCAAATAATAAAATATAATGTAACATATCAAAAATAAATATTTGAAATAATAACAATTTATTATCTGTAAAATGACATAATTAATTAATATCGGAAAATAATGATACATAATATTTTATTATATATATAAATTACAAAATAATTTAAATCTTATTAACAAACGAAAAAATAGCTATCTCTTTTATTGTTTAATTATTATGAAAATATTTGTACTCATGCATAGGCACGGGAAATCACTTAGTAGCAAAATATATGAGAGATTTGTCTAGGTTGGCTTTTCACCAATTTCACTAAGAATCATTCAACCCATTTGAATATTTATCGTTACTTTAAGGTAAAGGAAATTAAGGAACTTGCTTTTGACTAAAATTAGAATATACATAAGAAACTAAAATACGTACTTTCCTATTTTTAATTCACGAGAGGGACGACATAAACTCAAGGAAAATCGTATTTTTCAATGAAATGGAATCTGAAAAAGATGCAAATCAACGACGCATAATTAGATATTTTCCCTGCTGAGAGTGAGAGGAATCAAGATCTTCCAAGCGCAACGCAAGCCCAAACAATTTTAAACCATTAATTATTTCTATATCATAGAATCCTATTCTTAAATATACTTATGGGTTATATGAGTATCATTTTATGAGAAAGACAACCACATGTGTTTATGTTGTGGTACACATGTACTTACGTACTGTACTGGAATTAATTCACTTGGGCATAATCATGATAGCTATTTCCATTGCGCTTTTTGGCTTTACCAATGATGTGGAAAAATGCATTAAAATGATTTCCAATTTTAATTTATGCGTCAAGAATACGAATAGTCTTCTCACAACATGAAAGGCTAGAATTTTATGTCCAATTTGGAGGAAGAACAACTCAACGTCCTACAACAATATCGATATCCACACTTTCATCGTCATACCAGCATGTATTAAATCGGAAGTAAATTTGTATCTGAAATAGTTTTTGTTGTAATAATTAAATCGTATGTGTATTATATATACCCACAGCTCATTTGTATCAATTCGAGATAGATTTGCCAGGATATTTTCAAACCTTTGCTGTGATTGTGGTGCATATAGTGTGTTTTTTTTCTTGAACAGCCGGTAAATCGCCATATTATCAAAATCAAACTTGAAATCCTATTGGTTCTGTTGGATACATTCTGCATGCATGCATCACATTGTGGGACGTCATTTACGTGACGTTGCAGAACTTGTGGAAAAAACGCTCACTTAGTACTTCTCAACAACAAGAAACAATAAACTAATTTTAGCCTGGAAATATTTATAATATATTTTCTAAAAATTTCTTTGGCAAAACCGTGATGGTTGATAATTAATAATTATAATAATCATAGTAATTTTATATATCTGTTTTCGCAACGTGCCTAGTCTCATTGCTATATTGTTTAATTACTAAGTATGCTATTAGATTTGGTCTTCCCAGCACCTTTGTGGCTCGCTTGGATCGCTTAGGTGGGCTGATCCTCGGTCTGTTTGTAGGAGGGATGACCGTCATCAGGATGTGGTCCTCACCACTCCCGGTTTTATGCTATGGCTCGCAACTACTTCCGAAGTCGAGTCCAATAAGTGTGGACTTCAATTGTTGTTCGATATTCCTGAAGGCGCTCTAAAGGTTTGTTGGGGGCAGTCAGATGATCAAAGCTCTAGGAGCTCATGCTCTCCACTACCGGTGGTTGTTCGAGGCTCGAGCTGCAGCGACTAGGATGGCAAAGCTGCGTGTGGATAGAAACCAATCATTGGAGCAGCACTGCGGACAAGCCAAATTATACCAAAGCGTGGTCTCATAGGTTATCAAAGGTTTCCTTCCCATGCAGCAATGCTTTCTGTGTCAAGTTTCGACTTTGTCCAAGCTAATAAACCTTTTGTTAAATATGGTAGTAACCGATGTTCGAGTTGGGTTTGCTTCAATTTCCTTTCTGGTGTTGCTTTAGATTTATATTTTTTTCATTTCGCTACTTATGTTCTACGTAACTTCTGTCACAAAAAAATTGGTATAAAATTTAACATTTACAAAAAGAAAAAAAAGTATGCTATATTAGATTAACTCAAAGGGTCTGATGCCTTCTCTCTAAAAAAAAGGGTATATATTCTTTCTTTTCTCGCCTAGACTAGAGTGTGCAGTTGACTCCATATATAAGCTAAGTCAGCTTACGAAGTCATGTGTGTTCCGACAACGCATTTAATAATGCACGGATGGAAATCATCAGAGTACGGGGATATCGAATTTGTTTCGAAATCTTGTGGAAAAGAAGATACTGTAATTTTGTTTTGAAAAGTAGTGGTTGTAAACCAATTATTCAATAAAGACAGTAAATCCAGAAAAAAACATGTCTGGGCTTCTATTATAAATAAATTTATAATATTAACAATGAAGGTTGAGACGAGTTAACACCTGTTTACCAAATATGAGTTTTTTATTCGTTATTATTTTATTGTGGATGTGAAGTAATTTTAAAATAGTATTTGATTTCAGTAATTATAAATAAAGGGTTTTTCTTTTTCGAATATGACTCAAAACTTAAAGTCAAACACAAACTAATCCATGTTTTTTTTGGAAATTTTGACTTGTCTCTTTCACCCCAAAGTTCAGATTATTCACGAAAATACAATTAATTTTTTTTTTGAAAATATATATTTTACTCTATCACCCTCATCTTTTTCAAGTATTCACAATATTGTTATTGTCATCAATACACCAACCACCATGAACAACCAATTTAAAGCTATTAATGCACCTAAAAATCAATTTACACTCATTTTTTCTCAATTCTTATGAACCAAAAACAACATCTCTTTAGTTTCTGGCTGTAGACGACTTACATGGAAGTCTTCTGGTCAGTGCAGAGGTTAATTTTGTAATTGACCTTTAAATGTGTCTTTCTAGACGACTTACATGGAAGTCGTCCATCTTTTTTTGTTAAAAAAAATCGAGACGACTTCCATGTAAGTCGTCTAAGGTAAACGGGTTAGTTTTGCATTTGACCGAATTGTGTCAGAATTTTGACTTTTTTTAGAAAAAAATATTTTTGTCTAGACGACTTAGCCACAGAAGTCGTATATCAGATGACTTCCACGAAAGTCGTCCATGATTTTATTCCGAGATTCTGGTCAAACTTCGCTTATCTTGGACGACTTCCATATAAGTCGTCGGACGGACAACTTCCGTGTAAGTTGTCTAGAAAAAAATAATTTTTTTGTTTTATTTTTCAATTACAAAACTTACATGAGACGACTTACATGGAAGTCGTCAAGGTATAACAAAATATTAATTTCTGACACAATCCGGTTAAATAAAAACCTATTTTCCCTAAACGACTTACATGGATGTCATCTCGATTTTTTTTTTTAATAAACAAAGATGAACGACTTCCATGTAAGTCGTCTAGGTTAAAAATCAATTGCAAAATTAACCTAAATGGACCACTTTCTAGAAGTCTACTAGACGACCTCAATGGAAGTCGTCTGCGTTAATGTTTAATAAACTTTCATTTTCTCTAAAACTATAAAGACTTTTTAGTTTTTTTTGTTAATTCATGTATATTAGTCAATATTGGGGTACTGAATGAAATTTATAACTTAATTGGTGATATTTATTAAGGTTACCAACATTCATGCTTAGTAAAGTTTCTAACTAAGAAGTCTTCTATGTTAGTTTTTGTGAATTTGTTAAGTAATTTTAAGATGTGTTTATTTAATTTTCAAAAGTGTCAAGTAACTTCAAGAATATCAAGTAACATGGTTTAATGTGTATTATCAGATTTTTTACATATGTATCTAATGAAAGTGTTCTAGCTTTGAACTTATCTAATGTTTTGTCTTTTGTGAATTTGACTAAGTTTTCTTGAGAATTCTTCTCCCTTAGTTGTAATAAATTTGATTAATTTTTGTGTTATTGTGTTTTGTTATTGAAGTTATATCAATAACTTCAGTTATGTCAAGTAATTTTGACAAGATAATGTCGTGGAATATGAACATATTAACTAAATTTTTTAATTGATATCTCTTCAAATTTACAAAAAAATTCACAACTAAAGGAGTATACATGCAAATCACAAAACAAACCACAATCAAAACTATTGTAGATCATTTCTCTACAAAGACAAGCTTAGACTCCAATTGATATGAAAGAAGATATCGTCAGAAGACTTCATGGAACTCGTCTGGAAGACTTCCTGGAAGTCGTCTGGAAAACTTTCTGAAAGTCTTGTAGCACATTATATTTTAGAAGACTTCCGAGAATACTTTCCATAGGTCTTCCATAGTCTGATCCAGATCTGAAAAACATGTATATCAAACTCATATCTGTAAAACCTACATATCATATCAAAAACGTTCAAATAGCTTAAAAACAGAGAAACTGAGTGGAAAATTAGATAGACATACTTTTATAGAATACACAAAGTACATATCCAAGTGGAAGATGAGAACCTTCTGATTAAAACCTGCAACAAAAAGATAGATTAATGAGAAAGACATGAGACAAAAATGAAAAATTCATATCAAATTTAGTGTTTTCAAGTCAAAGAGATTAGAGTGGGTTTGGAGAGTGTTACTTTGGAAAAAATATGAATTTTATGCAACATGAGGTTACCAAATGAAGAAAAATGAACTTACCAAAACCCTCATATCTATTATGATAGGGAGACATGGGAGAAGACTCCGTCATAAGACTTCTTGGAAGTCGTTTGGAAAACTTCCTGGAAGTCTTCTAGCCCAGAAGTCTTCCACATCTGAAAACCCTGCATATCCAAATCAAGATTTGAAAAACCTGCATCTTCAAAAATGTTCAAATGGCTTAAAAACAGAGAAAATGAGTGGAACATTAGATAGATCTACCTTTATAGAACACAAAAAATACATATCTAAAATTAATAAATCTATCTTTAAATGAGTGGAAGATGAGAACCATGTGATGAAAAATCTGCAAAACAAGATAAACTAGTGAGAAAGGCATGAGACAAAAGCAATAAATTGATTTAAAGTTTTGTGAGTTCAAAGAGATTTGAAAGAGGTTGAAGAGTTTTAGAATGAGGACAATACCATTTCTGTTGCTGCCATTTGAGAGGAAGAGAGAGAATGTGTAAAAAAAAATTATATATAGAAACAAAAATTCTAATAAAGTTAAATATTTTTGATTAGAAGATTTACTAGTCGTCCAGAAGACTTCAATATTTTTAACGGGAAACTAAAATATTTTTAGCGGGAGTTAGAAGATTTCCCAGAAGACTTATATGTTAGTCGTTTAGACCCAAAACATAACTCCTAAACTAAATTAACTAACTAAACACTTCATCAAATCAAATTAAACTTAAAAAGAGTTTACTATACACAAAAATAATCACATGTAGATAAAAATTTAATTTTTCAAAAAAACATTTAAGCTTTCCAAAATATAACCCTAAGAATACATACAATACTATAACATATGTTGACAAACCCTAGATCAAAGAATATCATGATTCACTACTTTCACTCATCTATGTTGAAAACAATTCAATTTTATTATATCTTAATTTATATCACTTAAACCTTTTTATAATTACATGATTTTAATTTTTTCCTTATCAAAATATTTTTTACAAAATTTATAAATTATTTTTAAGATAAACTATACCAGACTACTTCTGTGGAAGTCGTCGAGAAGACTTAACATAATCTCAGTAGACTCATAAGGGAGATATATTCGTAAAACTGAGTTTTGTTTTTTTGTTTAGTCACAAGGGACTGGCTGTAATTTCACAAGGCTTTTGGGTTAATTTTTCATTTGATTCAAGTTTGAATATACTTTTGTAATCAAAATCAAGTTTTGAGTCATATTTGGTAAATCCCCTATAAATAAAAATATGATTTAAGAATATAGAATCCGATCAAAGAAGAATAAGTAAAACAATTATCATCTAAAATTGTGTTAAGATATATATCTAATGTTCAAAATATATAATGTTTTAAATAAATTTTTAAAATAGAAAAAGATTGAAAATTTTCAAATTAATCTAAGTACTGGAAACTATGTAATTAACTGAATTGATTTTAATATTTTTAATAAAAAGTATGTCTTTGTTTTTAGCCATAATCTATATTATTAAAAGAGAAGTACCCATTAAAAAATATCCCTAAGTTTTCTAACTTATTTACACTTTCATGCCACTGAGAATTAAATTAAACGACATATTTTAATGTTTGTCTTTTTCAATTAAATTATTGAGTTTTCCTTAATCACATTTAAACTTAATGTCATTAAATGAACCTACATATTTTAATGCTTGTATTTTTCAGTTAAATTAATGAATTTTTCTTAATCAAATTTAAACTTAATATCATTAAATGAACCTAAAAATACATCATATTTAACGTAACTTATTCCTGAAGACGCTGTAAAGGTTTGTTGGGGGCGGTCAGATGATCAAAGCTCTAGGAGCTCATGCTCTCCACTACCGGTGGTTGCTCGAGGCTCGAGCTGCAGCGATTAGGATGGCAAAGCTGCGTGTGGATAGAAACCAGTCATTTGGAGCAACACTGCGGACAAGCCAAATTATACCAAAGCATGGTCTCATAGGTTATCAAAGGTTTCCTTCCCATGCAGCAATGCTTTCTGTGTCGAGTTTCGACTTTGTCCAAGCTAATAAACCTTTTGTTAAATATGGTAGTAACCGATGTTCGAGTTGGGTTTGCTTCAATTTCCTCTCAGGTGTTGTTTTAGATTTATATTTTTTTTATTTCGCTACTTGTGTTCTACGTAACTTCTGTCACAAAAAAAATTGGTATAAAAAGTATGCTATTGGATTAACTCAAAGGGTCTGATGCCTTCTCTCTAAAAAAAAAAGGGTATACATTCTTTCTTTTCTCGCCTAGACTAGAGTGTGCAGTTGACTCCATATATAAGCTAAGTCAGCTTACGAAGTCATGTGTGTTCCGACAACGCATTTAATAATGCACGGATGGAAATCATCAGAGTACGGGGATATCTAATTTGTTTCGAAATCTTGTGGAAAAGAAGATACTGTAATTTTTTTTTGAAAAGTAGTGGTTGTAAACCAATTATTCAATAAAGACAGTAAATCCAGAAAAAACATGTCTGGGCTTCTATTATAAATAAATTTATAATCCTACTATATAAAAGGGACTAAATTCAAGGCTTTTGGGACTATCCACCTCAGCTAAAATATTCTCATCAATAAAGAATTAGAAATATATGTCATTTAGAAGATAATTAACGAACATATGTTTTTTAATATTTCTAGAAATTTCATATTTGTAACTGTTAATTTATTAATAGAATCATATATCTATATTGAATTATGTTCTATTTTTAATCATTAGATTTCAAGGATAAATAAAATATTAATTTATAATATATATATAGTTTATAACTTTATATTGTAGTTATAAATAAAGAGAAATAACCAGGGAGGATGAAAAATCTCATGTAAAATTATATAATTAAAATGGTAAAATGGTGAGTATGATGAGGTGAATCTAAGAAAATTTGTTGTACAAATTATGATGTTTTCTTCGTCCACTAAAATGATTTAAAATAAAATATATATTCACATAAATAAGTCAATATTTTTTTTTTTTTTGGTAAGATGTTAAGATTATCATTTTCTGAAAGGTTACACTGTTGTTTTTAAACAACCTATTACAACAAGGAAACAAAAACAACCACGAACAACTCAAGGTAAAAAAAGCCTTAAAGAGGTTTTATACAAGAAATATAAAAAAGAAGTAGAGAAGAGGAGAAAGAAGAACTTGCCGGGTAAGAGAGGAGACGGTCACGCATTATACGGTCGAGAGAGACAAGGATGACTGATGAAGGTGAAGAGACAGCTGTGAACACACGAGCATTACGTTCTTTCCACAGCAGGTAGATAGATGACTGAAAGTAGAGCTTGATAACTGAAGTAGCATGCGCATCTGCGTTGACGCGAGGTTGATTGATCCAGGCTGCAACATACTGTAGATCAGCCGGAGGAGAAATCCAAACTTCAGCAGCAAAAGGCTCCCATATCAAACGAGATAAAGAGCACTCAAAGAAGAGATGATGGTGAGTCTCTATTTCCAGATTACAAAGGACGCACGTTCCTGAGACATTTAACCCCGAACGCCTCAAGCGATCCTTGGTTGGCAGTCTTCTCCGCAAAGTCAGCCATGATATAAACACATTACGTGGAATATGTTCCTTGAACCAAATAGTTTTATGCCAATATTTGTTGTTGATAGTGTTTATATTCTTTTCTGACATTAGTATCCATATTTTTAGTAAACTGATCCAAAGAGATTAGTTTGTGGAGCTAACCAAATGAGGATTATAGTGTTTACTTTGGAAAAAGTAATAGGTTGAATGATAAATGACGTGCATGCTTTTTCACATGGAAATCTGCACATATATTAAAATTGTAAGATTTGAATCATAGAGAAAATATAGTGCATATGACTGAAGTTGGTCCATTCCGAAACTAAAGATGGCTAAAATTCTTCTTTGTCAAAATGCATAGATGTGAATCTTATATGAATAGAGTTCTCCATTGCTTATAGCAGTGTAATAAACTCCGTGTGTAAAGGATAAAAAATGTTATATAAGTGAAAACAAAAATTATGATTTTTTTTCTTGTGCCTATAGGCTCTTCGTAATTTGAAGAAGAAAGAACATATTGTGTCAAAATCTTTGGCTCAGTCAAATTTTATCCAGTTGTTTATAAAACTGTTGTTATCTGATTCATGTAATTTTTCAGTGTTGATTTAAAAGTCCAAAAGACTCATCTATACTGACTTTTTGATATATTTTTTCTGTGATTTGAATTTAAAAATAGATAAAACTTTCGATAAGTTATGTAAACTCAGAACAAGTATTTAGCTTTAGAAAGCATTTACATGTTTCAAACTTATAATATATACATATATAATGTTTAACATTATGCATATAAAATCAGTGTAAAATGTGCTTGAATATGTTTCTCTTCTTTAATGTGTTAATTGTACTATATATAACATTATTTTAAAATTTCAAAAATTTTATGTCACATACAAAAAACCATCAATAAAATATAATTACAACAAAAAAATGAAAAATTATAAACATATAAATTTAAATTAAGAAAAATTAACATTGGAAAAACAAGAAGTTAATGTAAAAGAAAAAAACCGACAAATAATATTATAAATAATATAAATTTATAAGACACAATCCGCGCGAAGCGCGGAAAAAATCTCTAGTATTAACAATGAAGGTTGCGACGAGTAAACACCTGTTTACCAAATATGAGTTTTTTATTCGTTATTATTTTATTGTGGATGTGAAGTAATTTAATGTTTGTCTTTTTTAAATGTTTGTCTTTTTCAATTAAATTATTGAGTTTTACTTAATCAAATTTAAACTTAATGTCATTAAATGAACCTACATATTTTAATGCTTGTATTTTTTAGTTAAATTAATGAATTTTTCTTAATCAAATTTAAACTTAATATCATTAAATGAACCTAAAAATACATCATATTTAACGTAGCTTATTACTGACGAGTATAGCCCAATAATGAACTTGAATTTTATTTTTACGAAAACGTGAATCACTTGACGTATGTAATATTTAAAATATATTAACTACAATATAACAAATGCATATAACCCTCATATACTTTAGTTTGAAATGATCATGCTCAAGTTTTATATAGTCAACTTACATCATGCATCGATCGTTGTATAATATTCAAACCATCTATAGTTTTCGTTTTCCTTATAGGATGTATCAACCAACCAATCATCATATTGATTTTTTAAGATTTATAAAAAAACAAATCAATAAATAAAACTCAAAATCCAATATCTTCTATTAATCAAAACATAATATCTTCAATGTTGTATCTTTAATGTACTTATTAAATATAGAAACTGTAACCATAATTACACTAATTATAAGAATATTTGATTACAACCCATTGATCTATTACTTCGGTAATTGATTTGCTTGCAGAAGAGGAAAAAATAAATTTAAAATTTGTAAGAATACAAAGATATAGAGATTCCAACCAATTGCCTATATTTGCGTATGATTTTCGCATAATAAGCTTCAAATTGAACATTAAAAAAGAAAGAAAGATTTTTTTAATCTTTTACCGACACAGAATTTAAACAAAATGAAGAGTTAATGTAATTTTTTTTGTTACACTTCCCGAAAAAGGGTTACAACATGGGCTTTCACAATATGGCATTTTAACATATTAATGTTATGGACATTTAATACTTATCTTGACGAAAAACAGAGACTGCAAATAATTTATTATTAATAAAATTATGAAATTATTTACAATTTGATGACTAATTCATCATCCTTTTTTATATGTTAAATTTTTCAAAAAAGTTTAAAAATTATTGTATTTTCTTTAAACATGTATAACTAATTTAGAATCTTTGATGCCATAATAAGTCACAATATAATATTTCTTCTTATTTTACATTAATCACCATTGTTTTTATATATCGTCTACAATTTTCTAATTACGTCTGTTTGTTCTATTTTTTATATGATATCGAATATTCGTCATAAATAGATAGTTTAAGATGCAAAAAAATTATTTATTTGGTGAATATAATACATCAAATATCAAATACATGATTTAGTTAAATAAATAACCAAAAACAAAAAATTTATACCCGCACGCTGTTATATTAAAAAGAGAGAAAAGCGAGTATACAAGTTTACACCCAATATCAAGTAGATGCATTGATGTTTGGGTTCCTTTCCATATTGATGTATAATGTATTTCGGTGTTTGAGGAATTTTGTTTCCACCAACTTAACATATTCTTTATCTTCTTATCGAAGCCAAAACATTTCTCCACTACGTAATTCTATCAATATATTGAGAAACATTACAACATTGTTTTGTAGTCATAAGTTAACATGAAAATGAGATTTAAAATTCTTAGAGAAATAGGTTAGTTCATCTTAACTTATATTATATTTTTATTAAACTAAATATTAAATTGATAAATAGTGTACAAAAGAATATTTTCACACTTTTCTTAAATAAAATCTACGGAATTGCCTAATGTGATTAATGTATATATGACAATAAATGATTATGAATAATAAATATTTGATAATGATTTTTGTATATTAGTCCTTTTTGTTAAATTTTATATTATTAAAAGATATTAAAAATATTAATCATATAATAAAAAAATTTTAAAAAATTATATGTTATATTTTGAATTTTTAAAACGACTATAAATTACTAAAAATATTCAATGTCTCAAACTAAAATTTTGTGATCAATGGTTTAACTTTTTTTGGTAATAACAAGATACAAATGATCATAAATCATATAAATATGAAGTCTTCTTTACTATACATTCATAGTATATATTAATATAGTTTAAAATTAAACTATATAACATATAAAAATACTTAAATATGATAATTTCTAAATTTGTATTGAAAAAGTATTAAAACTTTAATATTTTAATTTTGAAATTTGCATCAAAAATCGCACATTAGAAATTTTATGTTTATCATATGAGTAGGAATTCTCAATAATAAATATTTATATTAAAATATATTATATATCTCTGTCCATGTCATTAAAATTTAGTTATAAACCATATAAAATAAATAAAATGATTGTTTTGATTTATTTACTAAAACAAATATCGTAAATAAACAAGATGTATTGGTTTGGTTTATGTATTTACTATAATTTAATTATATACATAATACGTAAGTGAATACAAATAAATAATAATAGATAAAATTAGTTTTCTATATAACATTTATCCCACTCAATTGCGCGTATCTTAAGCTAGTTATATAGTATACTCAAAATATATCATTATTTTATGGGGTTTTAACCTTGATATAATTTTGGTTTACAAAAGTTTATGTATGTTTTGAGTCTTTATTGAGTCATTGCAAGTTCAAATACGTTTTGGACAGGAATGCAGATTTTGGAACATTTAAAAACATAAGAAAAACTAGAGCTGAAACATCAAGCTGGATTCAAACTTTAAAGCTAGTGTCGATTAACATCACCCTTGGTGTTGGTCGGCGCCCATCATGACTAAGAAAACCTGATGTATTTTTTATTAAGTTTCAAGAAATTGGAGATTGACCCTTCCACTTTTTTGCAAACAAGTCCCTCAATAGTCATAATATATTTTTGAACTCTTTTATTTATTAATGCAGTTTATTTATAATATGATTTGCATTTATGCTATCATGTCAGAATAGTTCATTTGTAGATTTAGGATTTGTCTAGGGTTGATGAATTGCTAGATTGATTGAACTAATAGAGTAATCTTATATTCGTCACCTAGATTGCTTTTAAAGTTAGTTTTAGTTTGACAACCTGAAAGTAGATCTAATTAGAATAATTGGTAAACATGAAAGTGTTATCAATTTTCTGAACTAAAATTAAATCAGCAAAATACATATGTGCAAATAGTTTTGATTTAGGGGTTTTGTGAACTTATCAAACTTGTTCTTGATATTTGTCTGAATCGTTTAAGTCACAAAGAAATTTAGAATGTTAAGATAGAGACATATACAATCTCTACAACAAAAGTTAGCTGATTTGAATTCTGTGACTTGAGTTCAAGAATTGTTTTTAATGAACTCTTAGCAATTGTTGACCTTCAATACAGATTTACATGCAAATCTTCATGAGTCTAGCGCATCTATCTATGCTATTATTTGCGAAGTAAGTTTTTGCAACGGAGCTCTCACGTTAAAAGTTGGAGCGCTTAATATCTATAATACCCTTAATGAATTTTATATATAATTAATTATAGCATCAAAAACGAATTTTTATTAATAATATTAACTTTTTTAAAAAATAAGATAATTCTTATATATTGTGTTGTTATCTTAAAACATATTTTTCAATTATAAAATTTAAAAATAAAATATAGAAAAATTATAATAAATTCAGTGGTTAAAGTCAATGTTATCTTTAATAAATTTTCATTAAACATATATATTTAATTAGATTTTTGTTATATATATATATATGTTTGATTTAATTTTTTTGAAAACATAAATAATAAGTTATATATATATATGCTTGATTTTTTTTTTGAAAACATAAATAATAAGTTTTTTTTAAAAACATAAATAATAAGTTATTATGCTGGTTTTTGAATTAAAAAAAATAAACTAATAAATATTTGTAAAACGATTAAGCCCGCATATGCGGGCAAGACACCTAGTTTCTCTAATAGTCTACAACTGTTTTACATTCTGTTATTCACTTGCATTACATCTATCAATATCTAGCTTAATTCTAATACTGATATTGGCCAATGATTTTAGCCTCTGTTGATTTGATCCCATAATTCTACACTACACCTTTTAATTTGTAGAGTAACTTATTAAAAAAATCAACATATCAGTCAAGTCTTTCAACTGGTACACACACACACACACACACACATATATATATATATATATATATATATATATAAATACAAAATGACATATTTTTTCCTTAAATTCTAATTATAATCATATATATATATGTATATATATTTATGAAATTAAATGATATATGTCACCATCATTTTTTCATTTTAAGCTTATAATTTGGCATATTCCAGCAAGTGATTTTCACCCGTTACGCATATAAATTAATAGATCTTTAATTTGTTGCCTAGCTAGTGGTTACTTCATGATCTTCTCAAATTTATTTTTTGAAAAAGGTTAGGTGAATGGATTTATTAGTAATTTCTGGACGGAACTCAACTCGTGACCTTCTTTTTTGAAAATTATCAACTCGTGACTTTCGTCGCAGATATATCGAAAATGCTATCATTAAAAGAAGTTGACCTAGAAAAACCCAACGGTAAAGTCTTTGTAAATACTACAGTAATAAAATTTTCATAAACTTCCGAATCTCCACTGGATCCTGTAATTTGTTTTTTTTTTTTTTTGCATCTCTGTCAGACGTTGCGCAGCCATGTATGTGTACGTTGGGTTACGCACCACTTCTGACGTCATAACACATCTTTCCTTATCTTTTATTAAATGAAGTATGATTATATACAACTCGCACACATATGAGAACTACGAACATTACTTACGACTTAATTTGTCTCAACCCCACAAATTTTGGAGTCGGAATTAAGATTAACTAGGGTTGTTGCGAGGCTGCGACATGATATAATTTATGTGAAACTCAACACATGAAGCAATATCAAGGTCTCTAGAGCCCACGATCAACATGTACATGTAATGATCAACATGTACATGTAATGTAATCTGTGTATGTACGTGGAAAGTTGTTTCATGAGGCTGTGATCTTTTATATCCAAGTCGTGGGATGTTGTAACAGTCTCACCGTAATAAATGGTTGACTTAACCGCACATGGATGGTCTAGTGGTAGAGTGATCTTGAGAAACTAAGTGATATGGATTCAAATCAATCTAACGACATTAAACTTGTGTGGTCACACATATATAAAACCATATTTTAAACTTTATTTAAATATTTATTCGTAGGTTACACATTTTCTTTGAAATTAGTCTAAATTTTTTTACAGATGGACCAAAAATATATGAAATTTCAAATATAAGGTTTTACTATTCAAAACTTTATAATTTGAAGTTTTAAAGCCGCTTTTAGAATACATAAAACCTTATATTATTTGAGATTATAATGATGTTCTTGGAGATGATGTTCTTAGTTTGCTCATATATATGGAGGTGCTGTGGTTAACTTTATCATAAGCAATCAGTTTAACACACTTTCACGATAATATTTGTATGTGAAAAATCGTAAGTAAATTTGTCTGAAATAGATTTGTGTTAATAATTAAATCGTATGTACGTATATATCCACAGCTCAAGTTAGAGATAGATTTCCATGGTACTATTTTCAAACCTTTTGCCGTGATTGTCCAGGTTTCGGTATTTGTGCATATAGTATTTTTTTTTTCTTCTTATTCTTGAACAAACGGTGAATCGCGCGTCGTATTATATACCAATGTCAAACTTAAATTGCTTAAATCTTATTGGCTCTGTTGGATGCATCATGCATGTATGTATCACACTGTTAGACGTCATTACGTGACGTTGTATTGTGGAAAATACCCCTCTTAAGACCTGACTTGCGTAACCGCAGCTGTTACGATTGCAGAAGTTTGCGGATGTAGGTGATTGCGGCAGTTTTAAGAGATTTCTACGATTGGTACTGCGGTTAAAAATTGATGCGTTTGTGGGATACTTATGACTGGTAAATCACCAAATACAACACTGATTAAATAATAAATTAACAACATTTATATTGTATATAATTATAAAAATATTAAACAACATAGTATTATAATACATATAAAAATTATATTTATTAATTTTAAAAATTATAGAAAATATTTTTATTTTTGAAAATTATAATATAAATTAAAATATAATAGATATATTTTTGTATTTCTATTATTTCAATTTAAAATTTTTATTTTTATTTTTGTATTTATATTGTTTTTTTTAAATAAGTTACCCTCCTCCAACCGTCCGCAAACGCTAGTTGAAATCAACTTTTGATTTTAAGAAGTTTAAAGCAGTTTGAAGTGGTTTAGAACGGTTTGAGTGATTGTTGCAAAACGCCAACAACCGCAAAAGCTGCACTTGCGGAGGGTAGCGGAAAAACCAGTTGTGTCCTTAAATAATCAAATACTTTCTCAACAAACAAACAAAAAATTAATAAACTAAAGTATTTATCATAGGATCATGATGTTATCAACTATAATATTTTTTTGTAACAGATTTTGGCCTGGAAATCTTTATAATTTGTTTTTCTAATTTTCTTTTTGGCAAACCGTGATGGCTAAGCTAATAATTGTAATCATAGTTGGGTTTTGAAATTTTATCTGGTTTTTGCAACGTGTTTAACTTCATTGCTATATTTTTTTGAAAAAAGGCTGAATTTCATTGCTATATTGTTTAATTACTAAAGTATGATATGTGAGTAAATCAATGAGTATTTTTTAACCGAGGTTTCTACTTCTGGTAGTAAAGGATTCATGGCTATGAGTTTTGCCATCCAAATTCGAATTCTGGCAACTGAAGAATTTACATGTAGAATCCCAATACCTGAAACCAAAGACCATTCACGGTGATCCACATGATGACCAGCATAAACTAAGTCCTTGGTCAATTCGATCTTTAATTTGGACCATCTTAATGGAATTAGGACATTAGGTTATAAAAAAAAGTATCTTTTCTCGTCTAAAGTGGAGTTGACTGGATAAAAAAGCTAAGTCACCTTGTCGAAGTCACGTGCTTCCGACAATGCATTTAAAACACTATAAAGGTAAGTCACCTTGTCGAAGTCACGTGCTTCCGACAATGCATTTAACACTGTACGGATAGAAATTATAAATTTGATTGGAAAGCTTTATGGAAAGACTTATCAAAACAAAAACAAAAAATCTGATGGAATATCATTACGGCGACGGGCGAGGTGAAACAAGCAAGCTTTTCAACGCTTTAGAGCATCTCCAATGTATTACCCCAAATTTTACTTTAAAATTGTGTGATTCCAAAATAGAGTTAGGTTTTATTCCAATGTATTACTTTATTTTTTTACTTCAAACAAAATATTTATTTTTTCATTTAGTTAATAATTATTAGTAGTACCTTCAACTTATAAAAATTTAACAATTAACCCAACTACTTTATGTTTACAAAATTTCCATAATAATATATTTTATTTAAATTCAATATTTATCATTAAAATACAACTAGAGATTACCTTCCAATTTTAATTCGTGCAGATTTTATCATATGGAATTTTTCCAATTCCAAAATATTTATATGCATTAAAAGAACATAAAGAAAAAACAAAGTTTTGTTTTGTAACTTGAATCATGTATTGGGTCTTATTGTTTGTGCATATATCAAGTTCAACAAGTATAAATGTTATCAATCAAAATTTTAACCCACAAGATTAAAAAACTCATCTATTCCGTTTGAATAATACTTCACCGATTTTGGTAGTTTCAAAAATAATTTACCGAATTAATTATTAAATTACTTATTTATATTATATTATATTTATTTTATATTATTTACTCTTAGTTTTGACTTTTATGAGTTTATGCATATTTTGTGTAAACTATAAAGTAATCTTTTGCGGAGTATTATATTTTTTCATGTTATTATATTATTTTAAGTATGAAATAAAAATTTTAAAAATTAAAAGGATCCTTTCATAAATATAAAAAGTTCACCTCCAAAATAGAGTAATGGGTAAGATTACTCTATAAATGGAGTAACCCTAGCCATTACTCCATTTTGGAGTTGAATATAGAGTGGGGTTGGAGAAGATTTTACTCGATAATTGAGTTTACAGTCAAAAATGGAGTAGGGTTGGAGATGCCCTTATGCCCCTTTGGATCAGATGAAAGGACTCTTTGTGATTCTTGTGGTTTAATTCAATTATTGCACTCTGTTTTCACTTAATTTTTCCGGACTGTAATATTTATAGGATTATGCATTTTGTAAAATCTTCGCATCATTAATATGATATTTATTACAGTTTAGAAAAAAAGTGTTGTAGAAAAAGAACATATTTTTTTTTTAAAATCAGTGGTTGGAAACCAATTATTCAATGAAAACAGCAAAATCTAGACAAAATATAGTTGAGTTTCACCAACTAACTATACCAGTGTAATGGTAAAAGAGTGTCTATTAGGTATTCTATTACTCAGTAAAGAAAAAAAACATGGCTAGGTTTCTATTAAAATGTTAACAATGAAGGTGGAGATGAGTTAAACACAATTATATAAAAAATATAAGTGTTTCTCGGTTTGTTACTTGTCTCCTTTCATGTTGTCTTCCTCGTTGTTGTCTTGCCGTTGATAGTTTATGCTCTTTTTGGTTTTCAAAATATGGTTTTTGGTGATCTCACTTATATGCTTTATTTCATAACTCAAGGATACCTCCACGGTTTGTTGATTACGTTTTGATTTTTTTTTCTCTGTTCTCTCATTTTGTTGCACTTTTCATCGATGTTCGCGTCTCTGGTGACTTTCCCTTCAGCCGTTTTTTATACTCCAGGTTTTGATGATGTTTTCCTCTGTGTATGCTCTTTGGGCTTGAAAGGTTGTTCCTGGTCTAAAGCTTGAGCTCTGTTTATCGGTTGTTGACTTCAATCATCCCTTCTTTAGGTTGTTTCTCTTCTTTCCCTGCTTCCCTTGGTATAAGTGTGCGGAGCCACTCTATTGGAGCTTTGGTCTCTTATATTCAGAGCTTTGTGGTTCTTCGCTGGGTGCCTTGTATGTGCTTGTTTAGTTTGTTAGATGTTTCTTACCTCTAGTGGTTTTGCTTTTGGTACTTTAAACATGTGCGTTCATGCTTTGTGGTGACTTTGGCCTTTCCGTGAGTTTTATTCTTCTGGCCCATTTTTTGGCTTTTTGCGTTGGTGCTTGATCGTGTTCCTTTGTGTTAAGGGGGATTATTTTGTTTCAGATTTTATCTTTTTACCTTTTTCCGACATATGCTTGTTCTAGCCAAAACATTATTTGGTGAGAAGAGGTAAGTTAGTCTTCTTTGTTGATTTCTTTTCAGTTCCGGACCTTTATTGAGCTTCTATTATTGTGGTATTTTGTTTTTTTCTCTGTAATTGTGGAGGTTTTAGGTTTGGATTATGTGTTATACTCTAGTTTATTCTTCTTAGTTTGATTATTTTATAATTTCTAATAATAAAATAAATATATAATTTGTAAATAAAATAACAGAAAACAGTAAAAATAATAATTAGTGAATATTTATGATAATTTGTAGTTGTGAATAAACTAAATATTTAAAATATATTTATATTATTTTACTTAATTCTTTCATCTTGAAATTTTGTGCCAATAAAATATATTATCAAACTTATAGTTAGTGCAAAAATTATTAGATAATGCACAATCAGAAAGTATTGCATCAAATTATTATAATCTAAAAAAAAATACCTAAAATATAAAGAGAAAGAATACATGGGGGACATGTGTTGAAAAACCCTCATGCTACTTAGTAGAAGAGGGAATAAGCCAACTTTATATATATATACATATATATATATATATATATATATATATATATATATTATAGATTTTTAAAAAATATTTAAAATGATTTGATATTATTAAATTAATTTTAGATTAGTCTTACTATAAACTATGTAACAGATTTTATTTTATATATTTTTATAATTCCTTGATTTTTATGTTAATTAAAAAATATTTGCACTATAAACTTTTTTAAAATAATATTCTTTTGTTTTATTTTTGTTTTTAGCTACATTATTATATTTTGAAACAAAAGAGACTATAAAAGTTTCCACTCAATGACAGGTAGATGTGAAGTACATACGTAAAGTTGCGAACTCAATTTTCCACCATAAAATGTTTGCCCTATTCAAGTGATTCAAATGGCAGAACACACACACATGTGTATATATATTATATTACAAAAATAAAAAATGTATATATATATATATATATTACAAAATGAAAGAATAGACTGCCTGAAATGGTACTATATATATGAAATGATATATTTCAGCATCAATTTTCATATTTTAGCTTATAACTTGGCATATTCCTCCAAGTGTTTTTCACCGGAATTACGCCTATAAATTAGCAGATCTTTATTTTGTTGCCTTAAGTCAGTGGGTCACTTCCATGATTTAATTTTCCTTTTAGAAATAAAGTTAGGCGAATGGATTAATTATATTAGTAATTTCTGGACGAATCTCATCACTGATGTTGCATATATATCGATAGGGGTTGGCACTTTATCCGATATCCGAAGTGGTACCTGGATCCGATCCGAAAAATCCGAACCGAAATCTGAACCGAAGTAGCAAAATATCCGAACGGGTATTAAATTAGGAGAGATTGGATATCCGAACCCGAACGAATAATACCTGAACCCGAATGGATATCCAAAGATAACCGAATATATGCATAATTAACCTTATATTTCTAGTTTACATCTCTCATTTTATATAAAATATTTATATTGATACTACACATACTTTAAGTTCATATGATATACATACAATTACGGAAAATATGATTTGCTACTCACTTAAAATGTTTGTCAAGTTTTTATTTCAAAAATTAACAAAAAGTTACATCCAAAATTTAAAAAAAAGTAACTAAATTAATGCTTTTTTAGTTTTTAAATGTTGTGTCCAAATTTATTAACCATTCAATCTATTAAAAATAAATAATTAGTTAAGTGAAAGATATATTTTTAAATACAATAAATTTGAGAAATAAAAATTTTAATTTTTTTATTCAAAATCTAAATATCCGAACCCGATCCGAAATAACCGAATCCGAACTAAAAATACCCGAACCCGACCTGAAGTATAAAAATATCCGAACGGATTCTACACCTCTATATCGAAATGCCCGAAAATCCGAAATACCCGATCCGAACCCGAACAGATACCCGAACACCCACCTCTATATATCGAAATTCTATCATTAAAAGAAGTTGACCTAAAAATTCGAACGGGAAAAGTCTTTGTAAACAGCTTAATAGTTTATTTTGTATGATTCTAATACGAGGAAAGAGGCCAATTTTTTAGCCCTTTTTACAAAAAAGAAAAGAAAAGTCTTTGTAATAATAATAAAATACTAAAAAATTTCCATGAACTTGCGAATCTCTACTCTATCCTGTCTTCTTTCGCATCTCTGTCAGCCACTGCAGTCACATGTACGTTGCGTAACAATGTATCATGACGTCACGGAGAGAGCTTGGCCTTCATGAATCATGATAGGTCTTATCCTAATGAATGGAAATGATTATATACACTGATTGGCGGAGCCAGAAAATATTTATACCGAAGTCATAAAATTAATTAAATTAAAATTTAATCAAAATTAATTTATTAATACTATTTTAAAAGTATTTGTAACATATACTATTAAACTGTTTGAATTTTTTAAAATTATATTTGGAAGAAGGTGTTTAAAAATTAATTGTTAAATAAAGTATTAAAAAGTGGAAAATAAACAAAATAAATTTCAAAACAAGTAAAGAGCTGGAAGAAAAAAATATGTTGCAAAAGAAATACATTCTCTATAATGGATGTTTTAAAGGTCTAATGAGAAGCACATGTATGGGAAGCTCTCATGAAAGGTGTTCTTAAAGATCAATACACGACCTCACAAAAGCTCAACTGAGGAATCTAAGCTGACGGACATCGCTTCAAGAAGATAAGACACCGTCTTCAATCAATCCAAAAGAACTTCGAACTTCATGAATGAACGAGAATCATTTTTATTGATAATGATTAGCTTGAAGATGAAACAACCTAACTGAAAGAATATCAATTTTTTCATTAACCACGGGAGAAAGAAGATTTCGAAAGATCATAACGAGAGTCAGTGGAGCAAGGAAGGATAGAAGCAACGATCGAACCGAGCCGGCGTAACGACGCTAACTAAACCGACGTTTCCCAGAGACGAAGCCGGTGAAGCAGTGCTATGGAAGCCACCGCTTCCCAGAAGCAGAAGCCCGATACACGGGAGTCGAAGCCGGATGAAGACCGGTGAGCAAAAGGTCAGAATCTTTCTCTCTTCTCTTTGAAAGATTCTAGAAAGGGAACAGAGACGAGAGAGAAAGCTTCGGTTCTGTTTCTCTGAATATGTTCATTTTAAAATTAGGCTTTTAGATCTAAATTGGTTTTAAAAAAAAGTAAAAAAAAAAAAGATAAGAGGGTGCAAAGACGTATGCGTGTATCGATCTTGGATAAGGAGGGTCAAAACAAAGTAGTTAGACGGTTTGTGCTCAATTGGTGAAGATGGTTTCGGAACCAGAAGAGTGGCCAGCCTTTGCAAGCTATTTGGAAGACATAAAGTTCTTAAAGAGAAGTTTCAACAACTCAGAGATCATTCATATACCACGGACACAGAACTCAAAGGCGGACAGTCTAGCACGCAGTGCAAGGAAACAACCGTCGTTTGTCGTTCATATGGATGCAGAGTTACCGGGATGGTTCGCAGAGTCTATATGAGTCTGTTTTGTTGCTGACAAAAAAAAAAAAAAAAAAAAAAAGTAGTTAGACCGACTGAACAGCTTTTATTCACTTGTCTAAGCTTCAAAATTTTAGGTTTTCATATTTGACTGAGGTCAGCTGACCCCCCTCCTTACCATGTAGCTCCACCCCTGTATACACTGGCACACAGATGATCGTGTTTAACTGAAGTATTAGGCGCAGCGATCTGATCCCAAAACAGAGGAGAATTACGAACGTTGCTTACACTGTTGGAACTAGTGGTGTGGTGTTCAACTCGGGTTTAGGTTCGTTTTTTTTTTTTAATTTTGGAATTTCAATTTATAAAAATTAGTTAGCATATTAAAATTATAGCTACTTTGGTTTAGTTAGGTACTAAAAAATCATAAATATATTTATTATTTAAAATATTTTATGAGTTTTAGTTTATATGGTTAAAAATCAAATTTATTAGAATACAAAGATATTTTCAATAAATAAAAGATATTTTCAGTGCTAGCGATTTTAAATAAATTTTTTATCGTACTTAGTTATTATAAAAATAATGTAGAAATATAAAGCTAATTATGATAATTTCATAAAAAAAGTTAGTAATATCATAATATTATTACATAACTAAAATTTGCCATAAATATCTGTCAACAAAATTATATTTTATTTAATTTGTAAAAATATACAAATTTTAACTTAACAAAAATATCAAATTATTAAAATCAACATTTTAAATATCAAAATCATGTCAATAAAATAAATATGTATATATATATATATATACATATGATCAATTGTATTATATAATTTACCTATAACTATACTACTGTATTTTATTTAACCACATCTATGTACTACAGTTTTAGTAATAACATCCATTCGATTTACTTGGCATTATCAATTTTGAACCACACTTTCTCTATTTTACTATTATTTGGAAGTTTTTTTTTCTCTAAGAGTTATCATGTTAAAAATTAGATTGGTTAAAATTATTGTTACCATTAATGAATAATTATGTTTTTATTAGATTAGGTAACTAATTACAGATTAATATAATAAAAATTGGGAAGAAGTAAAAATATATTAAAAAGATAATTCCTGTATATATATTTTGTTGTTATTCGAAAAACATTCAATCATTAAATTTTAAAATAAAATAAAAAAACAAAAGATGCATAATTAAAAATAATCAAATAAAAATAATGTTTTATATAATTGAAAAGAGAATATTCCATGATTTCAAAATTTTATTTATTATTAATGAATATAGTGTATAAAGAGATTTTTCAAAATATTTATAATATGTGAGTTTCTAAGTAGTTTAATGCAATAACTTAATCTGTATGTATCATCAGCAGAACCCAAAAACTTCTTATAAAAAAAAGAAAGCAACTCTAAACGTAAGAATATGTTAGCTGGTTTCCAAAACCGACATTCAAGGTCACAGCCTCACAGGTTCTTGATTTGTTCAGACTTCAGAACAAGAGAGCTGCATAGTAACTGTTGTGGCAGATCAGAGATCAATGCTCTCAAGTCATCGGTACGAAACTTAGGTCACACGAAATGAGGAAATGAGGAACGGTACAGTGTCACACTTCTATTTAACCGGTGGCAGATCACACAAAACTAAAACCGATTCGTTTTGTTTTTGATGTCTTCAACCTAATTAGAGCTCTATCCCTTCCCTCGAGCACAAATGGCATTCAATCCAGATACATTTAAAACCACTGAACTTACTACTACTAAGAGAATTCAAAGATCTCAACATGTCATACTCTAGTCAATGTGGACAGAGAAAAAAATAGTAATGTTGATTACATATCACGCGAGTCCAAACTAATCTGTATACATAACAGAATCTTGTCTTATTGAAATAGAATAATAAAGAATCAACAAAAGATATGTTTCTTATTAATTGAGCCAAAAGCTTAAAGCTTGGAGATAATAGACTGGTAAAAAGTAGCACGAGCTAGGTAAGTGACTTTCATGGTATCCTTCATCTTGAACTCAACATTCACCACCGTCAGGTTCCTCCCACTCCTCACCACTGATCCTTCCACCACCAATTCACTCTGCAAAATCTCACACATCAATAACCCTTTTTTTCTCTAAACATAGTCTACATAAGAGAGAGAGAGAGAGAGGGGTAAGCGCTTACCGTAACTGGAGCAGCAGAGAGATAAGACATACTCAATTCACCGAGGAACAGCTGTTTCTCTTCAGACACGAATGTTCTCGCGCAAGCCATTGATAGTCTCTCTGAAATTGACGCCACTGCTCCTCCGTGTAACCCATTAAAGTAATTCTATCCACACAACAACAAAAAAAGAAAAAAAACACTAGATTTGGATTAAAGATCGAAACTTTAGGAGACCCATTTGATTAGAACGGAGAAAGGAAGAAGCTTTTTTTTTTTTACGGTAAGGCCAGGCGTGACGACGACGGAGCACGTGATGCGGCCACGTGCGACGGAGAGAGCTCGGATGTTGTTTTGGAGCAAGACGGAGAAAGAGTCGAAGGAGGCGAACTCGTCGAGGGAGGAGTCTGGGAAAGTGAACGATTTGAGGAAGTTTTCGGCGAGGGATACGTTGTTGGGATCGATTTCTTTGGATATTGTCGTATCGGACGAGATCGGAGAAGGAGATGAAGAAGCAGAAGAAGACATTGTTGGTTGTTTGTTTGGTTGGCTCTCTCTCTCTCTCTCTGCTCCAAGTTTCGTGGAGTTTTCCCCAATTCGATTTTAACCTAATTTTATTTCATATTGATTTGTTACACAGTGTTGACTTTTTCTTTTCTATTATTTTAAAATGTTTTTCTATTTATGGAAATGTATGCAGTTATAGTCGGTGAAAGCTGGGCCTGGCGTGGGCTTTTTCTAAAATTAGAAAATTAATTTACTCTATCATTGATATATTATTATATCATAATTTATAAAAAATAAATATTGATGATTATATAATCATAGTTATTTTCTGAATATTTATGTTTGGTGAACTTATTTTTATAAATTATAAAAATTATTATATTGATGACTTTGCACGTAAAATTTCACATGCTATTTTATGAAGATTTCTATCTTATGATTACCACATTATACCTGTTTATAAAAATCGAAAATAATAAATAAGTTATTTACAGTTATACATATTTTCTGCATAAAATGTTAAATTTGATTTAAAAAAATGTACGTCTTTGGTTATAGCATTGAGCTACTTTGGTTTATAACACTTTTACAAAAAGATATGAGACCAACTACGTTTGGACAGCTTCAATCCAGAGTTGTAAAGCATTGTCAAGTCTCTTGTCTAGAGACATACAGTTATAGATTTTTATAACTAATAATAAATCTTTTTATACTCAATTCGCATATTTTTTCATATAGAAGCATTTATGAATTTTGGTTAAACTACTGAACTGAATTTCCGAGGAAATAAATCCGAATGTTGTTTAAGAGATCATTGTAACGCTCACCGCTCACGGTCTCACCGAGGAACGTGAATCTCGTCTCTTGGTTTCTTTGTCTAGTAAACTCATATGTTGGTTCGACTGCCAATTCTAACATACCGGGTTTGAGAATTTGTCGGGTTTTGTTTTGGACCACTCAGCTCTTATCTTCTTTAGGAACATCAACTTCTGAGTTACGTGACTTCATTGGATACGTTTTGTTGTTTGAAAAGAGGAATTCGAATAGTTGAAACTGCTTGTCCGAAATCCAGAAAGAAAGAAAAAGGTTCAACAATGACAGAGGAAACACCAAGGTAGTCTCAATCATCAACCCTTAGCTCTTGATCTAACCTGTAATCTTAGTGTGTTTTGTTTCTGTTGTTTTGCAGATATGCTGTAGTTACTGGAGCAAACAAGGGAATTGGCTTCGAGATTTGCAGACAATTAGCAAACAATGGAATTAGAGTTGTTTTGACCTCTAGAGATGAGAAGAGAGGACTTGAAGCTGTTGAGACTTTGAGACGAGAGACTGAAGTTTCTGAGCAAACCCTTGTCTTTCATCAGCTTGATGTCACCGATCCTGCTAGTATCACATCTCTCGCCCAGTTTGTTAAAGCCCAATTTGGAAAACTCGATATCTTGGTATGCTTATCAGTTTGATCTGCTCTTATTAGACTTGTGATTAACACTTGTAGTAACGTTTAATCTTGAATGGAAGATATAGTGTAGCCGGTTAGGTTTTTCTAGTCATTATGAACTGTACAATTTTTAGCAATGTTCTAAAATTTGGTATAAACAGCCTCTAGATGTCCGCATATAAATGAAAAACCTATTTTAATTATTAACACGATTTTATTAAAACGATTTTTCTAAAAATCGATTTAGTCTCTACACTAGCCTAGGGTCTAGCAATTTCTTAAACATTGCTTTTCAGTATAGTGTTGAGTGATCTTTTATTCTTTTGATTGCTTTTATAGATCAATAACGCAGGGGTGAGTGGTGTGATCATTGATATTGATGCTATGAGAGCTGGAAAAGAGAAAGTAAGTATATAGTTATGTTCAGGATTCAAATGTTTGTCAAGTCTATTGATACTTTCTTGTTGGTTCCACATGGAAGCAGGTAGATTTCAATTGGGAGGAAAATATCCCAGAGAATGATTATGACCTAGCTAAAGAATGCTTGAATATAAATTATTATGGACCAAAGAGAATGTGTGAGGCACTTATTCCCCTTTTGGAGTTATCTGATTCTCCTAGAATCATCAATGTATCATCCTTCATGGGTCAGCTAAAGGTACGTACAAAAAAATTAAGAACGCTTGAGATATGTTGGTGGAGAAACTCTATATTAACCTTACAGTTGATTTATGTTTACTAGAATCTACTAAACGAATGGGCTAAAGGGATTTTGAGCGACGCGGAGAATCTAACAGAGGAAAGAATCGACGAAGTTATTGACAAACTTCTCAACGAATTCAAAGATGGTGTGATTAAGACAAAAGACTGGAGTAAAGTTATGGCAGCTTACGTGGTTTCCAAGGCAAGTTTAAATGGTTACACGAGGATACTAGCCAAGAAACATCCCGAGATTCGAGTGAACTCGGTTTGTCCTGGAGTTGTTAGGACGGATATGACTTTCAATATTGGAGATTTTTCTGTGGAAGAAGGAGCATCATGTCCCGTGAGGTTGGCTTTGCTTCCATATCAAGAAACCCCTTCTGGCTGTTTCTTCAACCGCAAGCAACTTTCAGAGTTCTGAATTTCTTGTATGATAACTGATAAGTTATTTATAAAGTCCAAAAAATAACTAATGTAATGGGAGATTATGATCAGATTGTTCGAGATGTTCGTGTTTTGAATAAATACTTTACAATTATAAAATTATATGCAGTATATGATTATACATTTCACAAATAAAGCTTTTCTTTTCCTCAAATTATTTTAGGACTCATGTTCTTCAGGGACTGCATCAGAAGTTTCTTCTTCTTCTTTAGGGCTTGCATCATTTACGTTGGGTTCAATTTTGTCTTCCTCAGATGTGCGTCGGTGGTTAGCAGCTTCGAGGACATGATTGTAGTTACCTTTCTCGAGGAAAAGCTGACTGAAATGAACCTTACAGTAAAGGATACCATTGAGAGCAGCGTATGAAGAGTGTGTTAATGGACAACCACCGTGTGCACATCTAAAGCAAGTCTTGTGGTAAGATTCTCCTTCCATCGCCATCTTCTCTAGAGGATAAACAGTTTTCTTGCAAGCTGCACATTTGTCTTGTGTTCCACTAAAGAAGGATGATAGCTTACTTGGAGCCCTCGTCTAGATTCACAACAGAAAATCAAATGTTTTAAAAGTTGATGAATCAACAAAAATATAGGAATGTTTGAACGTTTACGTGCTTACCACGTCATTCGATTTTTCGGTCTTTCCTGCTGATAATTGAGATAAAGTAGCCAAGGTTGTTAGCTTTTCCAACGTAAGTGAAATGAACAGAGCAAGAAGATATTAACCTGACTGAAAATTCTTGCTGAAGTTTCCAGATTCTTTGAAGAGCTGTTCAAAATGTGGTTTGCAATACAGAACTCCATCCATGGATGAGTAGTTGCTAATCTGAGAAACATAAGAAACATCCTCTTTTGTTTTTGTTTCCACAGAAACATAAGAACAATGGTGGAAGAATCAAAAGAGGAAGGTAGATACCACGAGAGTGCCATTGCAATGGCTGCACCTGAAGCATGACTTGTGGTAAGGCATTCCTTCCAATGTCATCAAATCCATAACGTAGACAGTCTTGTCACACGCCTTGCATTTGTCTAGTGTCCCTGTAAACGCCATTGTTCTCACTTTTTTTATCCTCTTCCTTTTGCTTTTAGATCACAAAAGAGTCACAAAAAGGAATCAATGTCTTTTTTGCTTTCTGCCTTTATTCAAGTTCTAGAATTGAGATGTTTTGGTATTGATGGTTGAGATTCGAATGAGGAGAACCCTTTAAATCATATCTATATTCTATAATCTAATTCCGGCTAATTCATTTTCATGAGTACACAAAGGACACTTGGTTTGGTATAATCTAATTGCCGTTTTTGAGATGTTATTATATGTGATTAAAACAGAAGGTGCTTCTATAAAAAAAAAAAAAAAAAAAAAAAAGGTGCTTCTATGAATTTTTGTCATAATCTTGTTATCCATTGTTAGTATTCAAAAAGAATTTACTTGGTTTTTAAATTTAACTCATTTGATATAGATTCATGTGGATATCTCTCTCTCGTTATTTGATGAATGAATGAATAGATAATATATGTCGCATTTAATTCTTTCATGAAAATAATTTTATACAGTATGAAGCATATGTAGCAGAGTAAGAAGCACATACTCCATATGAAATGGATCTCACCTCTTGTCTTTGACTTGTAGCTGACCACATTTATGGAGATATTAAATGGATCTCTTACCTATTGTCTACAAAGTCATAACCCAACAGTATCTTCTCTTTCTTTGACTCTATGTGATCCCTAAGCCTAGATGTATGACATGTCGACCTCCAATTAGCTTATTCTTTCAATCTGATAAATTCATATAAAGATAACTAGTGATAGTAAAGATTTGAGTAAAAAACTCAGCACACAACTTAGACAAAAATAACTCACAAACTACAGAAGAAAAGTATGTAGTATCTCATTACTTCTACTTCTGGTCCTTTCTTATTAACTAGTCTACAAGTCCATGTAGTATCTCATTACTTCTACTTCTGCTCCTTTCTTTATTAACTTCTTTCGTTTTTTTTTCTAAGGCAAATGACAATAAATGTTTCTCTCAGTTTTTGTTGCTCGTCTCAGCAAGGATGTCACATATTATCCGCCTTGAATGCTCTTTTATTTCTTGTTTCTAGCACTTCGAAAACATGCCTGAGAAGCCTAGCCTAAGCATCTTTACTTTGCCTTGGCTGTTTTTTTTTTGTAACTGCCTTAGTTGTGAGGGTAACATCAATCACATTCACACACCTCCAATATCGTATTATCACCCCATTTCACAAACAAAAATAGTTTTCGGCATTGCTATCAAATTATCAGTCACATTCTCAAAACTCTAAAACTTGCAGAATACTAGTATAGGATACCCTTCTTCTTTGCATATTTGCAATCATGATTTTTTGTTCTTAAACGACATGTTGTTGCTGTCACAAACATTAAATACAAAATATCATAAATGTTGTACAAATTTTGCGTGTAATAAAATGGCCAGGGCCGGCTCCAAGCTCGCTGATCGTCTCGTTTCACTCTATTCCACACACAATCATATTTATTTCATTTTCCTTATTCCTCTTTTTTTTTTTTTTTTATCTCCATATATACAGAATTAGGGGTGGGCACTTTATCCGATATCCGAAGTGGCACCCGAACCCGATCCGACCCCCCCGAACCGAAATCCAAACCGAAGTAACAAAATATGCGAACAGGTATTGAATAAGGAAAAATTAGATACCCGAACCCGAACGGATAATACCCGAACCCGAATGGATATCCGAACATAACCGAACATATGTATAATTAACCTTATATTTCTAGTTTGCATCTCTCATTTTATATAAAATATTTATATTGATACTACACATACTTTAAGTTCATATGATTTACATACAATTACGGAAAAATGATTTGCTACTCACTTAAAATGCATGTCAAGTTTTTTATTTCAAAAATTAACAAAAGTTACATCCAAATTTTTTTAAAAAATAACTAAATTAATGCCTTTTTAGTTTAAAAATGTTATGTCCAAATCTATTAACCACTCAATCTATTAAAAATAAAAAATTAGTTAACTGAAAGTTATATTTTTAAATACAAGAAACTTGAGAAATGAAAATTTTAAATTTTTTTTCAAAATCTAAATATCCGAACCCGATCCGAAATAACCGAATCCGAACTAAAAATACCCAAACCCGACCCGAAGTACAGAAATACCTGAACGGGTTCTACACCTCTATACCGAAATACCCAAAAATCCGAAATACCCGATCCGAACCTGAACGGGTTAGCTTTTTTTTTCATGTTTATCACATTAAAACCAGACCAGACCAAAGATAGTTCTACCCATTTTTCAAAAATTCTGTTAATCCTATCTTCACTTTGAGGTTTAATTGTATGTGTTTCTTGTTCCAAGCTTAAGAACTTAAAAAGGTTTATCCCTTTTGCTATTAAGGTGATCAAAATGGGCAGAAAGCCTTGCTGTGATAAGGAAGGTTTGAAGAAAGGTCCATGGACTCCTGAAGAAGATGAAATTCTGGTTGAATATATCAAGCAAAACAGTCATGGAAGCTGGAGAACACTTCCAAAGAAAGCTGGTAAAAGTCATATTCTTTCCTCTTTTGAATTTTGGTTTTGTTCTTGATAGTTTTCGTGGACAAGATTTTTCATCTTTATTAGGTTTGCTTCGGTGTGGAAAGAGTTGTAGACTGAGATGGACTAACTATCTAATACCAGACATAAAGAGGGGTTCTTTCACTCCCGAGGAGGAGAAACTCGTTGTCCAGCTTCACGCCATTCTCGGCAACAGGTTGCTTCAACATTGTCTTATGAAGTTCTGTTTCTTGTCGTTTGAATCCTCCGTTTTTTTTTGTTGTCAGATGGGCTGCTATAGCAGCACAGCTTCCGGGGAGAACAGACAACGAGATCAAGAACTTATGGAACACTCACTTGAAGAAGCATCTGCTGAGTATGGGTCTTGATCCCAAAACCCATGAGGCATTAGCTTCATATGGGTTAGCCAAACATGCTCCAGCTTCACCAACAACTCGTCATATGGCTCAATGGGAAAGTGCTAGGGTTGAAGCTGAGGCAAGGCTTTCAAAAGAGTCAATGCTTTTTAGTTCTTGTGTTGAAGTGAAATATGACTGTGATCACTTCTTACGCATTTGGAACTCTAAGATTGGTGAATCATTCAGAAACATTGCTTCATGTGATAAATCAACTACTACTAGTCAAAGCCCTTGCTCGAGGAAAACATCCTCCTCATCTGCACTTGTAAAGAGCTCAACAAGTTCTTGTGTTGGGAAAGAGATTGTTATGGGGATTCATCATGGCTCTGATTCTTCTTCTCTATGTTGGAATAATCTTGAAGGTGTTTCATCAGACTCTTCTTTTCAACTTCTGCTTGATTTCCCAATAAGTGATGATGATATGAGCTTCTTGGAAGAGAACATTGGTAGCTACACATAATAGAATAGATTATCTATGTAAATCCGCATTAGTTAGTTTTGGAACTTGAACAGTGTCCTGTTTGATTCTTCTTAACAGTTAGCAATCCTCTATTTATGTTTTGATGATGCTACCAAGAGAAAGAACAATGAACACATTTTCCACTCTCATGTTCTTACACACAAAGTCAGATACACAAACCAAGATTACAAGCATTAAACAGAATAAGAGAAGAGATTGTTTACACTTTACAGTTGAAACTCTTTAAAATGATTGATATGCAAATTAAAGATAAGAAACATCCACAAGTTGCCTTTAGGACGATTCCAGTGACTCTGTACTTAGCAGCAGTTTCGTCAGTCTGGTTTAGTTTGTAGTTTACATTACTTTTTATTGGTATACACAGGATTTGAATTAAGAATATGATTCAACCGTGGCAAAAGAGCAAGATAGATGTATATGTGACTGTATTTTTATGTTAACTAGTGTGCGTTAAATCAAATCAATAATTGGTTACTAATAAAAATGGTATAATTTGCATGTATGGTGGAAAATCCTAATTAATGTGTTGGAAACAAATTAATTCCTACTAGTATGTTGAAAATCTATGTTTACTAAAAATATACACACAAAACATACATGTATGGTAACTAATAATTGAAAAGATGTAAACAAAGTTATTTGGGCAATAAATCATATCAGATCCTCTATATATTTTCAGTATTTATGCCTATAAATTTATTTTCTACTTATTACTCTAAAATGCAATTGACTAGTTACATATTGTCTATCTTGGAAATTCATTTTTCATAGTATCGAAAAGAACAAAAATCTCATCTTTATTTTGGGTTTTGTTCATGAGAAACTAAACAGATCATAAGATCCAAGACCTGCAACTATGAAGATGAACAGCAAAGGATTTAAACAGAAACCACGTTCTAAAGTAGTCATCTCTTTCTTCACCGTTTTTTTCATTCTCATCCTCGGTGCTTGGATGCATATGGTACTAAAACTCTTTCTCATCTTCAAATCATTTTAATCATATATTTACATGGCCTCTGTACCAGTGGTGGAGCTAGCCTAATATTTAGGCTCAAATTCATAATTTGTATATATTACATGGGTCAACATGTGGATCAAATTATGAATGTTTGGAGACCAATATAAATTTCTTCCGACTATGTCCAGAGGAGTGGTGGAGGCAGCTAGTTAGGAGGGTGGTCAAATGATCCACATGAAAAAATTTAATTGATTTTTTTAGTTTTACTAAATTTAATTAAAAAAATTCATGTGGATCATTTGACCCCCCTCATAACTAGCTGCCTCTGCCACTCCTCTCGACATATATAGCCAGATGAAACATTCATATTGGTCTCCAAATTTAAAAAGTTATTATACTCGTATAACCTCTAAATTGCTGAACTTTATTTCTATAGATTAACTTATAAATATTCATGTCTCCCTAAATATAAGATTCAACCATGTATATCTTATACATGTGTGAGTGCATAAAATTAAATTTGAGTGTTCTTATAGTTTGTAATAGGTAAGAATAAAATCCAAATGATGGCGACATCAATAGTGGCAAGTACAAAGAAAACCATCAAGATTCCACTAAACTGCAAGGACACAACACAAACATGTCCTTTAAACTATCCAAGCAGATTCAAACCAGCCATCTCTTCCTCAGAAACTTGTCCTGACTACTTCAGGTGGATCCACCAAGACCTAAAGGTATGGCAAGAGACAGGTATCACAAGGGAAACACTCGAGAGAGCAAAACCTAATGCTCATTTCAGGCTTGTGATAAAGTCAGGGAGATTGTATCTTCATCAGTATGATAAATGTTACCAGACAAGAGATGTGTTCACAATTTGGGGAATACTTCAACTTCTAAAAATGTATCCTGGTCAAGTCCCTGATCTTGAGCTTCTCTTCCTCTGCCATGATCAACCCGGCATTTGGAAAAAAGACTTTACTCAAGAAGGACCAAATGCCACATGGCCTCCTCCACCGTTGTTTCATTACTGTAGTCACCGTGATGCATACGACATCGTCTTCCCTGATTGGAGCTTTTGGGGTTGGTACGTACGTCGCAATATTAATGGACCGTAGCGTGTAACATAAGCTTTTAAATTAATTTGTTATATAGGCCGGAGGTGAATGTTAAGGAGTGGACAACATTACAAGTGGCGATTAGAGAAGCCAACGAAAGGGTTAGATGGAAAGATAGAGTTCAGTACGCTCACTGGAAAGGGAACTCATACGTTTCTCAGGAAAGAAGAGACCTTATGCAATGTAACTTCTCTGATAAGTATGATCCCATGGTTCATCTCTACGAACAGGTATATATATCTCAATTGTGGAGGTCTATATATCTCACAAATGTGATACTCAGCGCCGGTCCTAAGCATAGGAAAGTGATACTAGCATATGATCTCTAAATTGTTAGAACTAATTTATATAAACATAAGCTTACAAAGTTTTATTAAAAATCTTACTAAATTTTATGTAACTTCCAGAATCTCATGACCGGTTGTGGTGATAGCAGCTCACCATCTCTGTAGAATATAAATTTCATATGTACTTGTAATTGTGATTTCAGGACTGGGAGAAGGAAAGGGAGAATGGTTTCAAAAGTTCAAACTTAGAAGACCAGTGCACCCACAGGTACCTGATATAGTGATTTTATATATTCATGATGTTAATTTGAGCTTTTTTGGATTTGTTAAATTTTGTTGCCTATAGTTATTCATATTTTGGGGTTTGGATTGGACATTTAGGTACAAAATTTACATAGAAGGTCGTGCATGGTCAGTGAGCAAAAAATATATATTAGCATGTGACAGTATGGCTCTTCTAGTTAAACCGGAGTTCTTCGATTTCTTTGGAAGAAGTATGGTTCCAATGGAACATTACTGGCCCATTAGACATCAAGAGTCTTGTCGTGACCTCAAGTTCGCCGTTGAATGGGGTAACAACAACACTGAGAAGGTTGGCTAATATTTCTAGTTTACTGAGATTGATTTTTGATTACCGGTTAAAATAACAATGAGCAATTATAAGCAACCATTATCTTGTTAATTATGTAATATTATCTATTAAACACATCATAATCATGTTCTTATAAATATAAACAGGCGCAAGAAATAGGTAGACGAGGAAGTGAGTACATGATGAAGCGCCTAGAGATGAAGTATGTATATGATTACATGTTGTATGTGTTGCAAGGATACGGGAAGCTGATGAGGTTAGACGTGACCGTGCCTGATAATGCGACCGAAGTGTGTTCTGAGACGATGGCTTGTCCGATCACTGATGGTGGACTGATTAGGCAATGCATGGACGACTCGTTGGTTACGTATCCAAGCGTCAAGGCGGCTTGTGACTTGCCGCAGCCTTATGGAGATGATGAGCTCAAAAGGTTTCTTAAAAATCAAGAAAGTGCGGAGAGACATGTTGAGAAGTTGACCAATGACTATTGGGAGGTCCAAAACAAGATTCTTCAAAAAGGAAAGAATGTATAATTTATCAGGATTGCTTTAATTGATATATTAGGGAATACTTAAAATTGATTTCTTTAAAATTTTGGAATGTCAGAGGCAACTAATGTTTTGCAACTAATGTTTTTATTTAAGACAAAGGTCATGATTGGAGGAGTCATGATTAATCAGTAATAACAGATAAGCGCGTTGCTTAGTCTTTAATTAAACACGGTCAACGTTTAATTAACACCAATAGTTTCCACCAGAAAAAAAAAACATTAGCCTAGTTGCCTTGATATACAAGTCCCCACGACCTCACAAAGTCTTGAAGAAGCTTTCAACATCTCTGATCTGTCTCTCATGAGAAAAAAAAAACTAAATCTCTTTCTATTGTGTAAAATCAAATGAGTAACTTAAAACTTGGTGTTGAGGTCATAAGCGCAAGGCTCGGAGATGGTGTTAACTCCTTTGTGGAGCTACGATTCGACGATCAGAAAGTCAAAACCACGACAAAGCTCGACGACTCGAGTCCTGTTTGGAACGAGAGGTTCTCCTTCAACATCTCCGACACAGAGGATCTATCGAACCTGGTTCTTGAGGCTTACGTTTACAACAAAACCAGCAACGTAACGACATCTTGTCTTGGTAAGATACGAATCCTTGGAACTGCGTTTGTGCCCTACTCTGAAGCTGTCGGGCTGCATTACCCTCTTGAGAAAGAGAAATGGAGCGTCTTCTCTTTCGGATCCACCGTTAGAGGCGAGCTCACTCTCAAGGTGTTTATAACTGATAACCCCTCGGTCAAGATACCGACTCCAAACCCTAGAAAGAAGCTTGCTTCTAACACAAGTCACAGTTTGCACAACATCCCCGCGTCAGAGAAGACTAAACCTAGGCTCCGAAAAACTCAGGAACCGCCTCAACCGCAAACACTATCTCCTCAACCGCCTCAACCGCAAACGCTATTTTCTCAACCGCAAACACTATCTCGTCAACAGCAAATGCTATCTCCTCAACCGCCTCAACTGCAAACACTATCTCCTCAACAGCAAATGCTATCTCCTCAACCGCTTCAACCGCATACGCTATCTACTCAACAGCAAATGCTATCTCCTCAACCGTCTAAACCGCAAACGCTATCTCCTCAACCGCAAACGCTTTTTCCTCAACAGCCACCGGTTATGGAAGCTGCTCCATTTCAACCGGTCAAATATGGTTCACCGGTTCTTGGAGGAGGCGTACGAGCACGAACTACCATCACCGCTCATGATCTTGTCGAGCCAATGGAGTATCTCTTCGTCAAGATCGTGAAAGCACGTAATCTTCCGACAATGGATCCAACCGGAAGTCTAGATCCTTACGTTGAAGTCAAACTAGGAAATTTCACGGCGACAACCACACAATTCGAGAAGAACAAGAACCCGGTTTGGAACGAAGTCTTTGCTTTCACCAAATCAGACCAACAAGCAAACTTTGTCGATGTCATCGTCATGGACAAAGCCGTCATGAAAGACAAATTCGTCGGTTCCATCCGGTTCGATCTCAACGAGATCCCGACACGTGTTGCAACAGACAGTCCTATAGCTCCACAATGGTACATAGTCAACCACGAGAGAGGAGGCGAGGTTATGTTATCTGTTTGGTTCGGTACACAAGCCGACGAAGCATTCTCAGACGCGACGTACTCGGACGCTTTAAACGCTGTAAACAAATCAAGTGTGTATTCTAAAGTCTATCATTCTCCAAGGCTATGGTACCTTCGCGTTAACGTTATTGAGGCACAAGATTTGGTTATCAAACCAGACCGGACTCGGTTTCCACCAAATCCGTACGTGAATATCAAGTTAGGTAGCCAGATGGTTCGTACCAAACCGGGTCAATCGCTTAACCCGAAGTGGAACGAAGAGTTTACATTTGTGGCGGCTGAACCGTTTGAAGATCTTGAAATCTCAATCCAAGACCGAGAGGAAACGCTGGGAACGGCTAAGATACGGTTTGATGAAATAGAAACACGGGTTGATGATAACCGGATAGTACCAAACCGTTGGTTTAGTCTTGCGTTGGAGAGACAGACGAGAGTTAGATTTGCAACGACTAGGATTCTTCTGAATGTTTGTTTAGAAGGAGGCTATCACGTTCTTAATGAGTCTACTTACAACAGCAGCGACTTTAGACCGTCGATGAAGGAGGTACGGAACCGACATGAGCAGTCGGTTGGTGTTCTTGAGTTAGGGATCTTAGGAGCTGAAGGTTTGAGTCTGAGCCGAGACGGGAAGAAAGAGACGGTCGATGCTTATTGTGTTGCCAAGTATGGTACCAAATGGGTCAGGACACGGACCGTTATGAACTCTTTAAACCCGCGGTTCAACGAGCAGTACACATGGGAGGTTTACGAGCCAGCAACTGTGATAACAATTGGTGTCTTTGATAACAATGGGACCAATGGTGGTAACATCAAAGATGGGAAGATAGGGAAAGTTAGAGTTAGAATCTCGACTCTCGAATCAGGAAGACTCTACACTAACTCGCACCCGCTTCTCGTACTTCGACCTTCTGGGGTCAAGAACATGGGTGAACTGCATTTGGCGATTCGGTTTACATGTACTTCTATGTTTCAGATGCTTCTCCATTACTGGAAACCACTTCTTCCCAAAATGCATTACGTAAGACCGTTGAAAGTCGTGCAGCAGGAGATTCTCAGGGAGCACGCGGTTAACCTAGTGGCGGCTCGGCTAAGCAGAGCCGAGCCACCACTTAGGAAAGAAGTGATAGAGTACATAACCGATTCGAACTCTCATTTCTGGAGCATTCGGAAAAGCAGAGCAAATCTCTACCGGTTGAGATCAGTTTTCTCCGGTTTACTCGGTACCGGAGAATGGTTTCAAGATATCTGCACATGGAAGAAACCGGTAGCGTCTACAGCGGTTCATGTACTCTACTTAGCGTTTGTGTGTTTGCCAGAGATGATTCTTCCGATAATATCTCTTTGGTTATTCATGCTCGGTGTATGGAACTACAGACTGCGTCCGAGACAACCTCAACACATGGACACAAGCCTCTCATTTGCAGACAATGTTCACCCGGAAGAGCTTACCGAAGAGTTCGACACGTTTCCATTCTCTTCTCAAGATCCGGGGGTTGTTAAAATGCGGTACGAGCGGTTGAGGAGTATAGCTGGTAGAGCTCAGACGCTCGTGGGAGATATAGCTGGTCAAGGAGAGAGAGTTCAAGCTCTGTTAAGCTGGAGAGATCCAAGAGCAACGTCCATCTTCATGGTGGTATGTTTGGTTTCTTCTGTGGTTTTGTATGTTGTCCCCTTTAAGGTTTTTGTTCTTCTCGCTGGGTTATACATCATGAGACATCCAAGACTCAGGCGAAAGACGCCTCCTGGTTTAGTTAACTTCTTTAAAAGACTTCCTGCTAAAACAGACTGTATGTTGTAGAATGCAATAAACATATAATATGAAACCAAACACACATGAGTTCTGAAAAATCACTACAAGTCTTTTGTTTCCTAGGCATAAAACCAAAAGACAATTCTCTAAGAGAGGTTAGCTTAAAGTCTTCTTCTCCTAGATTTTCAATGGTTATTTATATACACACATGAATCATCATCATCCGCGCATTAGATCAATGTCCATATGAGCGTGATGCATATCCATCGATCTCGAACCGGTTGACCACATGCCTACAGGAGTCTGAACAAGGCTCTGAGGAACAGGAGGCGACGCTGGTGCTGCCGTGTTGTCATTGTTGTTCTCCAAAGCATCAGTGTCCTGGACATCTTCATCTCGTTTTTTAATCTTCCCTTTAGGAACCGCCCAAAGAAAGCTCCCAACGATAACCTATTAAGGAGGCACAACACACAAGTTTTATTTTAAAAAAAAAATGAATCTCTAAAGAAGCTTTACAAAGCAGCTTTTACCTGAACATGGCTTGCTGCTATTAGAGGCCCACCAATTCCACCACCAATGACACGACCATCAGAGCTAGCGAGTGAGACCGCTAGGTTTCCAGTGCGGGTTGAGTAGTCATTGTCATTTGAGTTCAGATAAGAAAGTGATAGAGATACGAGCTCGAAACGGCCCTATAGATCATAGGTTATACAACACCAACATGAGTAATCTTCTAGAGCATTGAGGATACTAATAATAATAATAATTAAAAAAATAACAAACCTCGTAGGTTATAGCTCCATGGGACGGTGCTGGTTGAATAAGAGTTGCAGTAGAGACTGCGCCAATAACGGATAAGACACAAATAGCTCTTGGACCTTGCTGAGAAAAAGACAGTACTTTTGATGCTATGTCCTGAGAAACAACATAAAAGAAGATGAGTAGTGTTGAAAGATTGAGACTAGAGGAAGAAGACATACTTCACCAACTGAAACTACGATTACGTGCGGCGTGAAGCTCATCCCTGACGACGAAGGCATCAAGTCACCTTACAGAACAAAAAAAATAATCACATCAGGACACAAACTTTAGTTAACATAACTTAAGAGAAATGGTCTTAATAAAAGATTATAATATTGAATTCGAAAAAACCACACTTGACAATTAAAAAAAAATTTAAAGCTTTAATTAATTAATAATAATAAGTCATTAAAGAGCTCCATACCATAGCTACCGACCAAAGTGCTCATAAACTATAAAGCTCAAAACTTTCTACAGTATACAGAGTCAATCTCCATAACTGAAGAGAGAGGGGTTATTACCGATGGAAGCAAGTCTTTGCTTCTTGCCGGAGCCAGGAGGTCTACCACGGCCACGTTTGTTCGAGTTTGGGGACATGGAGGAGGAGCCCACTGAAGGAGACAATGCCAAGGAAACAGAACCGTCTTGTCCGTATTTCCTTGGCCTCCCTCTCTTCCTCTTCAGAGACGTCTCACCAGGAGGAGGAGGAGCCACCGCTGAAGAATCAACCGGAGAAGACTCCATTTGCAAAGGAGGAGACACGAAGCCAGTGGAGCCGCCACCTTGAGTCTGGTAATTGGGGTTGGAGAAATGGTGAAACCCTTGTGACCCCTGAAATGGCTGTTGAGTTTGCGAAGGAGGAGGAGGAGGGCCAGGACCAGGCATGCCTCTTTGGATGAAGTAAGAGCCCATTGCTTCTCTTCGATCCATAGCTTCTTAAAGGTTCCAACTTTGTGGAAAAGCAGAAGGAAAGATCTGATTTTTTTTTCTATTCTTTATGTGAAAGGATAAGAACAAAAGAGAGAATCTAAAGGGTTGATAAAAGATGTAGACTTGAAGGGTAAGTTAACATGCAACCTACAAATTCATTTGACCTTATTGGGTTGTGAACAGAAACAAGAAATGAGATGGGAAGGAGGTTTCTCACTCCATCAACAATGGTGAAGAAATGGTTTTCTTTTTTCTCTCTCTAAGTTTTTTTTTTTTAATATGTAATGTGATGTTGCTTTTTTTTGTTTTTGCTTTAGTTGAGTGACAGAGGGGGAAACAGAAGAAAACAAAAAACTATCAATCAGATCCCTCCCTTCCCTTCCTGCTAAATTGAAAGCATTTACTGTACATAATGAGATTATTTTTCTTTGGAAATTCAAATTCGAAATTTCAAAGATTTTGATGTCAGACTTTGACTGTAAGCGCTCTCTATCTCTCTCTCTTATAGACTTCTTTCTAGCATCTAGCAATTCATAGGCGTATGTGTGGGTTATTCCAAAGCTATTGATAGGGGCGCGTGTGTCAAACTAAGCATGAGAGACTGAAGCTCACGCTCAAGAGATGGAGAGTGAGAGTAAGTGATGTGATGTAGTCAATTCTTGTTCCTCTCTGGCTTCCACTTCATAGCTACTGAGTACTGATGAATGATGATGATGATCTAAACTGGCAAAGCTTTCAAATTTATCAAACCATTAGATTTGAACTGTATAGTTGACCATAAGTACTTGAGACTGTTACTATACATTCATTAAGAGAACTGTGAATAACATGAATTAAAAGTTTAAAACTGCCTTTGTGTGATATACCAAGTAGTTAATGTTCTTGTCCCATCAAAATTTTAAAAATTTCTTTGACCCAAGAATTTATCAGACAATACATAATCTGAACTTGATAGCTCATGTGAATATCAAACAAAACAGATTCCATAAGCTTAAACCTATAAAGATTAAGGTAGAAGAGCCATACATTCAAGCCATCCAACGTTAATGGAACAACAAATTAATGGTGTAGTGTGGTTTTTGAGCAATTATGTGTTTCATGTGTGACAAAGATATATGCTTTACCATTTGTCAAGCTCCATTGTTTGAGCAGGTGGAGCTGCTGAAAGTTAAAACATTTACTTTTACTCTAATTACTAGAACTTAGCATTGTATAGGTCCTGAGATTTTAGAGGTTATATGCAGTTTAATTTTAAAAAATAATAAAAATTTATATTAATAATTTTGTAGACTTGTGCTTATATAAATTATTTCTTAAAACTTAGAGTTCATATGTAAATGGTACATTTTTTTTTGTCAACATGTAAATGGTACATAACCAAAAGAAATCTAGAAAAATTAAACGGACCCTGTAGTATCAAGAACTATTCAGTCTTCACTCTTCATATACTCTTGGATTAATTATAGTCACAGATTCATTCTCTCTAAACGACGCCGTCTCTTGGAAACCTCGTGGACTAGAACAGGCCTGCGTTATGACATTAAGGCCCAATAAGCTTCAAAACGCCGTCGTTTAACGGGGAACGTAAACAATCCTTGATCAACAGTTTCAACTACTTTTGTTTCCTATCACTAGTTCACCTCTCTCCTCACGCACCTCACGTCTCCTTTTCATCACTCTTCCTCTGTATCATCCCCTCAATCTCCACCAAACCCTAAACCCCTAATGTACCAAGCCATGAATCTATCCCTTTCTTGCGAGTCACGGTTCCCTATATTCTCCACCTGTCCCCGCAAAACCCTCCATCTCAAGCCTCCACGCGTCTCCTCAGGCCCCGAACCAGGCGCCAAAACACTAACCGAGAACCTCATCTCCCTCCTCAGAGCGGTCCCTGACTGGGCAGACGAGATCAAAGAGCGCGGGATGCAGCAGAAACGAACTCTCTACACACACGAGAAATGGGTCGAACACAGAAGCTCTCTACGCCACGTGCGTCACTTGGTCTCCTCCTTCTCTTCCCGCGTCATACTCTCTCTCATCCCTCCCGTCTTCTTCTTCACGTCCGTGGCGGTTGTAATAGCAAGCTACAACTCCGCCGTGGCCTTGGAGTGGCTCCCTGGGATCTTCCCCATTCTGAGATCCTCCTCGCTGCCGTATCAGCTCACGGCTCCTGCTTTGGCTCTGCTTCTCGTGTTCCGCACGGAAGCTTCGTATTCTAGGTACGAGGAAGGGAGGAAAGCTTGGGTTAGGATCATTGCTGGAACTGATGATTTAGCTAGGCAAGTGATTTGTTCTGTTGATGGGTCTGGTGATGAGTTGGTTATTAAGGACTTGCTTCTTCGTTACATTGCAGCTTTCCCTGTGGCTCTTAAGGTGATTATCAGTTGTGTCTTAACCAATATTCAAAAATTGCTAGATGGTAACTAGACGTTTTGTAGAAGATTAGGGACTATATAGATAAGTCGGGGGCTTTAACAAATTGTTGACTAATTATGTATATATAATTATATATTACAATTATATATTTTAGGTTTTGGATTTAATTATAAATTTATTCAGATGAATTATCAAAATTATATCTACAAAATAAAAAAAGTTAGACAAACTTGTGAATTTGTTCTAATATCATTGCTTAATTTAATAGATTTCTAATCTAGATCGATTTTAACCGATTTATAAAATTTAAACCAATTGAGTCGTATAAATCAAACTTTAAGAAAATCGTTTCCACTATAAAGTTATCATCTAGGCCGATTTTTAAAACCATGGTCCTGATGACAAAAAAAAAAAAAATTAAAAACCATGGTCTTAATATTGGCTTTGGTTTGTGTGCTGGTGTAATAAAAGTTTCTGCTGCAGTGTCATGTGATTTATGGTTCAGATATTGCAAGAGATCTCCGGAACTTGATAGAAGCAGATGACTTGTCTCTGATTCTTGAGTCTAAGCATCGTCCACGTTGTGTAATAGAGTTCATTTCTCAGAGCCTTCAGCTGCTGAAACTAGACGATACAAAGAGAGATTTGCTGGTAGCTTTCTTGAAACCATTTTTGCTATGATTCTTGAAACCATTTTGGCACCAAACATATGTTTCGTTGTGTCGCTGCAGGAATCAAAGATGTTGCATTTACATGAAGGTATTGGAGTGTGTGAACAGCTAATGGGCATTCCGATTCCTTTGTCTTACACACGCTTGACCTCGAGGTTTTTAGTTTTTTGGCATCTGACTCTCCCAATCATTCTCTGGGATGAGTGTCATTGGATTGTTGTTCCTGCTACTTTCATCAGTGCTGCTTCTCTCTTCTGCATAGAAGAAGTAGGTTTCTCTATTTCATCCTCTTTTGCTTGAAATCTTCTTAACTAACCAAATCAAAACTGTGCAGGTGGGTGTACTTATAGAAGAGCCCTTTCCTATGTTGGCCTTAGACGAGCTTTGTGATCTTGTGCATAGTAACATCCAAGAAGCTGTTAAATCTGAGACAATCATACGTAACCGGATCATGGCAAAGATAAAGCTCCATGAGTTCAAGCACTCACCAAATGGTCGGCATAGATCTTGATTTTCCAAATGGTTGGCATAGATTTTGTCTTCCTTAAAGAGGAGTTTGGAATATGTGATGGCTTAGGTTTAGCTTTGATAATATACATATTTGTATAGAAACACGTTATACGAGTTGCTTGGGACCTCTTTTCCTTAATGTTTGTATATATTATTATGCATCCAGATTCTACATATACATAAGTTGATAGTTTGGTTCTTGATTGTTCAATATAGGAGCAAACTACATTGTTGAATATTTTTGTATACTTCTTGAACATACTAATCGGAGAACCGAAACAAAATCAAATCAAATCGGGAAATAACGTTATTTGAAAATTCGGTTTATATTGGTTATTATTAGTATAAATAACCTTGTTGCGCCACGGCTCGAACCAGCTACTATTATAGATAACCAGGAGCTGCGCCGTCGGTATCAGTGGTAAAAGGACGATCCTTTGACGGAAGCTTCCAATATATTATTACCGTGAGTCTTGTTCGTGCTGTTCTTTAGCTAAAGTTCTGTTATTTAAGGGTATGCACGGAAGGTGTTTGATGATATGCCTGCGAGAGTTTATAGATTCTTCTTTGATTGAAAGTTTTTGCATATAGTTTGTGTGGGGAGAGTCTTAGTGGATTTAACATAGAAAAATCTTACCTTTGTTACTATTCTATCATGAGGGATGATAGGTTCAGGGAACTTTGAAAGGTTTGGTGAGAGAGGAAGAAGAAAGTTGTGTCTTGAAACTTGTAAAGAAAGAAAGTAGTACTTTCTAAGTTAGCCAATGTGACTAAGATTTAACATGAGTTTTACTGAAAAACTAGCTGCACTTTGAACTTCTTTCTTGTTGCTGTGTGAGTAATGTAAGCATATCACTTATTGGACTGCAGGAAGTTTGGTGGTGGTTGTGGTAATCTAGTTGCAATGACAACGGAAACGGGAAGGAAGAAGAGAACTCCACAGATTCTTAAGACAGATACGGCCCATACGGCACTAAAACTTGTAAGATTCTCCTCCTTGAAGCAACCAGGTTTTGGATTGAACAAGCTAAAACAACAATTTGGGATCTTTCTTGAACACCATGTTTGCAAGTTAGCCTTCCTTACTTGCTTTGACATCCTTTGGGGTTTCATCTCATCGCTTTGTGTTTGCTCGTCCTCCAGGCTGAGAAGTGGGTTGCCAATATGACAACGTCTGCAGAGGATCCTATTGAGCCTGAACCAGACAGGTAAAGGAATGTTTCTTTTTTCTTGTTACATGTTAATTTGTATTTTATTAGCTGAATATAAGTGACCCTTGCTTAGGCTTGGACTTGGTGCTAAAGTTTCACGGCAAATGAAGCGTAGACCTTCTGACGACCCTCTTGATCAAAAACTACAAGCCAAGTTTGATGCAGGGAGAAGAAAATATGCAAGATCTGAGGCAGAGCGCGCTGGTACTAGTAAGCACACTGCTGATGATGACAGTGAGGATGATGACGAATCAGAAAGCAAAAGCCAGGCGTTCGGAAAGAAAAGACAAAACACAAGTACGCGTCGTTAGTACTATAGTTAGAATCATGGGCTTTTTATTTGGTTCATTGTTGGAACATGATTGTTAACAAAAAGCATAATCTTTTGTCTTATTTAAAGTTCTCATGTTATTACCACACTCTCATACAAAACTCTCTTGGCTGAGTAAGCTACATAAGCCACTGGAAAGCAAAAACAGAGTATTGAAAGTGAAACTGTACAAGAAAGTCTAACTAAACAAAGAGACTCATCATAGGTTGTTGTTGCTGTTCTGCTCCTGCATTGGTTCAGCTTGAACCATGTCTCTGATGATCTCTTCTACTAGATCATCAAGGATCAGTTCACTTGCGCCGGAACCAATCCAACCAACATCAAACCTGATATCCATCCAGCTTCCTGTTCTAGCCATGTCTTTCTTCACCATCTGATCTAAAGTGTGAGGAGAAGGCAAAGGAAGGAGATGCCAGTAAACCCCTTCTTGTGCCACTTTAGCTGCGATCTCCATGTCTGAGATCAGCTGGACTTCAGGTTTCAGAAACGAAACCCAAGGACCTGGATTCAGTTCGTTCCCACAGAAGTCCATAAGAACTTCATTGATACAGTCTTGAAGGAGACTCTTATCGTCGCAGAGCTGTGTAGGAGAGAAAGCTATGTCATCTGCTAACTCTGGCTCAAGAAGAAGCTGTTCTGAGTAGAAGGGCCTGGTCAAAAGCTCTTCCCAGCTCAAGCCTGAGGATTTCACAACGGCTTCAATGTATGTAAGTATCAAGTTCTTGTCATCCACGCTTGTTTTGAGATTGTTGGATTCTTCTGGTTTTGGAGAATCATCAGCTTCATCGAATCTTATGCAGAGTGGTTGTATCCTCACTTCACCTGAATTGAACCTTGTGCTTGTTGTTGTTGGGCTACTCTCATCATCTGTAAGCAGAGGTTCGAGCACAGAGACGGGGCTTAGCTTTCCCTGAACATCAGTGGCCGGTTCTTTGCATTCAGTCATCCTAACTGAAGAACTTGGTGGAGACTCTGGAGGAGAAGAGTGCATTTGGTTGAACATTTCCTGGAGAACAAAAAAAATATGAAACCTTATTCAAGAAAATGGAGAATGTGTTCATTTATCACATGCAGGAGCTGGCTAACCTTATTTGATGATTGTTTATCTCCGTCTTCTTCACGACATTCATACACATCTTCATCAAGATATTCGACTTGTCCGGAAATGGAAGAGCTGCTAGTTTCAGATAATGGTTCTATCTCTATCTTCTTAGCTTCCTTCGCATGGTCTACACGCATTGAGTTTGAACCAATGTTCAAGGAATTAGCTACTACACAGATTATTCTAGGCTTTAACAATTATTGATTTATTTTATATATATATTGTATATTTAAATTAGATATTTTAGTTTTTAAATTTAATTATAAATTTATATATATAAAAGAGTTTAGAAAATTTTATGGATTTATTATTGATTTATTTAACAAATTTAGATAAATTTAGATAGATTTAACCGATTTAAAATAGTTTAAACTAATTTAAGTTGCATAAAACGAATAATAAAAAAAGTTGTTTAAGATTATTCAAATTATTCCTTTGTTGAGCTTTATCCAGCGGGTTCTTCACCGTTCTTGGCCAATACCCCCCGGGGTTCTTCCCCCGACCCGTGGTCGGAGGGACCGCCGCCGGCCGTTTGCAACATCCGTCGCCGACCAGAAGAAGCTCTAGATCTCAGCGATGGTTCTCTCATCTTTAGAGAAATGGTTAACCGAAGTTTATGATATAAGGGTTCCTGTCCTTTCCATCGTTTGAAAAACTTTTGCCTGCTAGAGAAGGGTGTCCCCAACCTCTTCTCCTTTAGCTTGCTTACTACACACAATTCACAGGAGTAGATAAAACGCAGTCCATCCGTTTTCTGGCGTAATCAAAAGTTATATCAAGATGCATAGAAGACTTTCTGTGGCAGAAAAAGGGAAACAAATCTGTTCAGATGAGCACCAAGCACCGAGAACAGCCAGAATCCGGGCAGAGCTCCCGGAGAACAATGAACTTCTCGACAAATGCTCACTCACCCTGATTGGAAGACTTACAAAACCGTCGGTACAAAGGATTTGGCCACTGCTTTCCTTTTTCACAGACCTCTGGAAGTCAGATGTCAGACCAATAGGAGCTGACCTCGGTAATGGACTGTTCCAGTTCCAGTTCGAACGTGAAGAAGACCTCTTACGAGTGTTGGACAAGAGACCTTACCATTTTGCTAGATGGATGGTCATAGTACAGAGATGGGAACCAACCCTGTCAAAGACGTTCCCTTCTATAATTCCCTTCTGGATAAAAGTGCAGGGGGTTCCAATACATCTCTGGTCAGAAGAGATACTTAGGAGTATCGGAAATGACATTGGGCAATTTGAATCGGCTGAAATTACCCTTCAATCCATGAGGATGAGAGCTCAAATCAACGGACTTCTCCCTCTGATCACATCTACCGTCATCGAGTATCCTAATGGAGATGAAGTCATGGCTACTTTGGTGTATGAAAGGCTGGAGAAGCATTGCTCTACATGTTTCCGCCTTGATCATGAGATACATGACTGCCTAGAGGAAAAGGCAAGGAAGAGAGCCCTCAAAGCTTCCATGGAAATGGAATCTAACAAACAACTATCTTATCTCTCGGTGAAAGAAGGCCGAGACGACTTGGACATTGAGCCCCACAAGGCTACTTTCCAATTCTCTGCATCGAATAGGTCCGAGCTACGGGAAGGAAGACCCCCAAGATACCCAAAGGAGGCTCCAGGGAGAAGAACTCACAAAGCTCAACCAAAGGAATGGCAGGAGAGGGAATCCTCTAGACGATCTTACCACTCCAGGGACCGCTCTCGCAATGAGGCCCGCCACTTCCACGCTTCCAGAGACCCATACAAACAGCGACCAAACACTAATTCGCAAGGAAGAAGTTTCTACAGAGAAATTCCTAGGAAGCAACCCTTAACTGATGACAATGGATCTAGCTCCACAAAAGAACAAGATCCTCGGTGTGAAAAGGGGGTTCCCTTACAAAGACAACCTCCCTCGTTACCAGAAGAAGCCATTCAAAGGGCGAGGGGAGAGGTGCGTGATGTCATGCTGCAATATACCTCTAGCGCTGATCCTACGGAACGAGAAGCTCGTAAGGAAAGGATGAGACAAGCGGAGGAACGGGGAGAATTGGAAGAAACAGCTATCCTAGTGGCTCAGGCCGCTCTGAACGCAAGCACCCAAAGACTAAATGGTAAGCAAATTATCACCACACCAGAGAGAATCCCTGTATCACAGCGACTGGGATCAACTCCAGTACAGGAGCGCAGCCCTGCTTCACAGCGACTCAGAAATACCTCACCCGGGGGTGCTGTCCTAGAACAACGTAGCACGGAAGGAATAGAGTTTCTTCCAAGCTCTGAACGGATCCCAGCATCAAGTAGATTGGGACCTACCCCCGACTCTCCAAGAGGAACAGATCCAAATGATACAGTCTCTGCGAGTAAAAAGAAACTGGGCCGTCCTAGGGGAAGTAAAAATGCTCCACCAATTCCTAGCACATTGATTGCTTCAGGAGCACGTAAGCGCAGAGTAACACACTCTAAACCGTCCCCTGTGAGGAAAACACCAAGTGTGGTGAGGGCAAAACCAGCTGTCGACCCAGCTAGGGGAAAGAGTCAAGCAGGAACTTCAACCACAAGTTCGGAAAACAGACCGCTCTGTAAAATGATCCCTGCAACATCGAGAAGGAAGAGGATGGATTTTCAAACTCCATCCATTCCCGGTCCTTAAAAATTACAAGCTGGAACTGCCGGGGTTTAGGGAATCCCCAGACAGTTCGACGTCTAAAGGAGATTCATCGCACTGTCTCTCCCGACATTCTTTTCCTTTCGGAAACAAAAAATCCCGATCCTTTCGTGCTCAGCAAAACTCAGCAGCTGGGATACGATCATCACCATCTCATACCGCCGACAGGCCACGGTGCGGGTGGCCTAGCAATATTTTGGAGGAAAGAAACCAAGCTCCACATCCTCACCGCAAACGCAAACTTCATAGACACATGCATTGAGTATGAGGGAAAGTCTTTCTTTGCTGCTTTTATTTACGCAGACACTGATGCTGTAACAAGAAGATTATTTTGGAAACAATTGGTGTCGCTTATGAATAACAGAGAAGATTCATATTTTATTACTGGTGATTTCAATGATATTGTCAACAATGCGGAAAAGGAGGGGAGTCCAGCTCGAGCAGAGGGCTCCTTTGTGGACCTACGGTCATTTTACTCGGAAGGAGACTTGTACGACTTACCCCACTCAGGGGATTTTCTCTCTTGGAGAGGTAAACGAGGTGATTACCTCGTTCGCTGCCGACTGGATAGAGCAGCGGCGAATAGCGCTTGGGCAGAGATGTTCCCAACGGCCCGCAGCCAATACCTAGACTACGAGGGATCTGATCATCGACCCATAGTCACCATTGTTGAACCTGAGAGAAAGAAGCGCAAAGGAATGTTTCGCTATGATCGGAGGCTAAAAGATAATATTGAAGTTAAGGCCCTGGTGGAGGAAATTTGGAAAAACGCTGGAAGTGTCTCCATTAGAGAGAAGATCGCACTTATGAGAACAACAATTGTGGAATGGAGTAAGACACAATACCGCAATAGCAGAGTGTTCATCGAACAGAAGAAACAAGATCTTGAACTAGCTATGATAAACCCAGCGGGAGACCAAGAGCTGATAAAGAAGATAAATGACGAGCTGAATAAAGCGTATCAGGAGGAAGAAGAATATTGGAGACAAAGAAGCCGCCTGCTTTGGTTAAAGTTGGGAGACCGTAATACGGGGTACTTCCATGCGGTAGCAAAGAACAGACGCAGAGCTAATAATCTTTCAGTCTTGGAAATGAGCAATGGCGAGATGGTATATAAGGAGGAAGATATCACTAAGGTCATAGTGGAATATTACCATACTCTGTTCACATCAGTGGTGGGCGAAAGAAGAGACACTGTAACCCATGCCCTTCAGCGCATGGTCACGGAGGACGACAACAACAAGCTGACTAGCCGGCCATCAGCACAGGAAATTAGAGATGCAGTCTTCTCCATTCACGCAGATAAGGTCCCTGGGCCGGACGGGTTTTCCGCCAGCTTCTTCCACTCCAACTGGGAGATCATCGGGCAGGATATAGTGAGAGAAGTGCAAGATTTCTTTGATACCGGAATCATTCCACCGCGGATCAATGAGACGAATATTAGAATGATTCCGAAGATCCAAAGCCCGCAAGCTGTAGCGGACTACCGACCCATTGCCCTTTGTAATGTTTATTACAAGATCATCTCCAAACTCCTAACGAGGAGATTACAGCCCCTTCTGTCAACCATAATATTGGAGAATCAGTCCGCTTTCGTCCCGGGCCGAGCTATTTCCGATAACGTGCTGATCACCCATGAGGTCCTCCACTTTTTGAAAACCTCGGATGCAGAGAAGAGATGTTCCATGGCTGTCAAAACAGACATGAGTAAAGCCTATGATCGGCTGGAATGGGAGTTCATCGAGCTGGTCCTCACGAGATTGGGCTTCGACGACAAATGGGTTAGCTTAATCATGCAGTGTATATCCACTGTCACATACTCCTTCCTCATCAACGGCTCGCCTAGGGGAAGGGTTAAACCGAGTAGAGGTATCCGTCAAGGAGATCCTCTTTCACCATACATCTTCATTTTGTGTAGTGAAGTCCTCTCGGGACTATATAACAGAGCAAGCGAAGAGGGTTCTCTTCAGGGAATTCAGGTTGCAAGGGCATGCCCCCGAGTCAACCACCTCCTCTTCGCGGATGACACTATGTTCTTCACCCGAGCTAACAAGAAAAGCAGCCAGGCTCTGCGTAAGATTCTCCGCCGGTACGAGGAAGCATCTGGACAGACGATCAACGCGGACAAATCGTCCATATCTTTTTCAAGAAGGACCCCAGAGACTCTAAAGAATGTTGTCAAAGAGGAGCTGGGCATAGACAGCGAAGGCGGTGTGGGTAAGTACCTCGGATTACCGGAACATTTTGGAAGAAGAAAGAGGGATCTCTTTACTTCCATAGTTGACAAAATCAGACAAAAGGGCAAGAGTTGGACGAACCGTTTCCTGTCCAAAGCCGGGAAGCTTACAATGATTAAGAGTGTTCTATCTCCTGTTCCTTCTCATGCCATGACCTGTTTTAAATTACCGGTATCACTGTGCAAGCGAATCCAGTCTGCAGTCACAAGGTTTTGGTGGGATGACAAAGAAGGACAACACAAAATGGCTTGGACTTCATGGGAAAAAATGACGAAACCCAAAGCCATAGGGGGACTGGGGTTCCGAGACTTCCTGGCTTTCAATGATGCATTCCTAGGAAAACTCGCCTGGAGGTTATTCCACAATCCGGACATCCTACTCTCCAGAATCTATAAGGGTAAGTACTGTAACTCTGAGGATTTTTTAAGCGTAACAGAGAAAAAATCAATCTCACATGGCTGGAGAGGAGTACTGCTTGGAAGGGACCTTCTCAGAGAAAACATGGGATGGATCGTCGGAAATGGACTGTCGATCAAAGCCTGGCAGGATCCTTGGCTGAGTATGACAGAGCAACAGAGGCCGATCGGGCCTGCGACCGAAACATCTTCAAATATTACGGTAGCAGAGCTATTTTTCGAGGGCACAAGGAAATGGAATGGAGAAAAAATTCTCAATATCTTCCCTCAGTGGGAGTCGACAATCAAAACCATCAAACCAAGCCTCGCGGGAGCACCGGATAAACTTATTTGGCTGGGCACAGACTCTGGAGAATACACCACTAAGTCTGGTTACCATACAGCAATAAAATTGAGAACGGAGACAGAGGAGACTACAGAAGATGGGGAAGGGAGAAGTAGAATGGTTCAAGTTTATCTGGAATCTCCAAACCTCACCGAAAATCAAAATGTTCCTCTGGAAAGTGTTTCAAAAAGCCATACCTGTGGGCGAGGTCCTAGCAGCACGTCACATAACATCAGAAGTTCAGTGCAAGAGATGCGAAACTCCGGAATCTATAGCTCATCTATTTCTTCATTGCCCCTTCGCCAAAAGGATCTGGGCCTTGGCCCCTTTTGCGACGGAAGTTGAGTATAGCGGATTGATAGATTTACAGGATGTTTGGCTTGAGCTATGTGGCAAAATTTGTCTGCCTCCTACAGGTGTGGCGACCGGTCAACTAGCACCGTGGATTATCTGGCAGCTATGGATAGCGCGAAACCAACTGAGCTTCGAAGGAAAAACGTACACAGAGGAGGAAACGATGACGAGGGCTGTGGCCCTAGCGCGGGAGTGGCAAAATGCCCAGGAACCAAAGATACCATCAAAGCCCAAGAGCCCTCTGTGCCTGCCCCCCAGGCCCCCTCACTGTCTAGTGCTTAATACTGATGCAGCATGGAAAGCTACCTCGATGCTGGCGGGAGTTGGATGGACTACAAGAGACTCAGCTGGAACCTCCTCCTTCACAGGATATGAGCGATTTGTAGGATCAGCGTTGGTTGCAGAAGGACTGGCTTTGAGAGAAGCTTTGACTAGATGTAAAGCGCAAGGGGTAAGGAAGCTGGTGTGCGAATCAGACTCGTCTCAGCTTATCAAGGCCATCAACTCTGGCGCGGTGAAGCCTGAAATTTATGGAATTGTTTCTGATATTCTTGAGCTAGCTAGCTCCTTTGATGTAATCTCATTCGGCTGGATCTCTCGAGAGAGAAACCTTAATGCTGATAAGATAGCAAAACTCTGTTTGTTGGAGGTTGAAGCCTTTATGGCTATCACCTAACTCCTTTATGATCTAATATAAGTTTGTGTTTCAAAAAAAAAAAAAAAAGTTGTTTAAGGTTATGACCGATTGCTACTTATAGACGCTGTCATGTCAGGACCAATTTTTAAAACATTGTTCAGAACCAAAAAAATTGATTAAAACGAGAAGAAGAAACAAAAGAATTACCTTTGGGGGCAGAGACATCGATGGTAAACAATGTTTCATCATCTTTGTCTGAATCTTCATCAGTAAGACCATCTGTACATGGACCGCATTGCAGAATCTTTGACTTCTCGGTTGTTTGGTTAACCAAATCATGCGGAGGGATCAGTCTAGGGCTATCTACTGGTGATGAAAACTCAGGGAGGGATAGAATCTTTCCCAGGATTATTGGCACTTCCTTATCTGGTAAACTCACATCTATATCTCCATTTGCAAGCATTTCAGACAAGTGTTTCCTCGCTGCAACGTACAAGCCGGACATAGTCTTCTTTGAATCTTCGCTTGTCTGGACAGTGTCCTCTTCTTCATTGCTCTGTATCTCTTCTTGCACGCAACGGTTTTGGCTCCTATCAACAAGAACATCACATGACTTCTTACCAACGGCAGAGTGTAGTCTTCTTTTGATTAAACCAATAAGAAACCGAGAAAAGGTTCTTCCTGTTTTGGACTTGTTGCTTGTAGAATCTACATCCAAACTATTTGGAGCAGGTTTCAAAACAACAATTTGAGATGTTCTGTTTCTCCTCTCTTCTGATCTCCATTTCCTTCTGAAGAATGTATATTTCCTCTTTGGTACCACCACCACAGCCTCTTGTTTTGAGACTGCTTCAGGTCTTTCTTCTTCTATTACAACTCTCTTGGAATCTCCTCCCATGCTTTGAGCATCTTCATGTGATACCTTCTTGAGGAGTGATTCTTCTTCAGAACTCAAAACTTGAAAAGCCTCCAACAAGTCCTTGCAGGTTTGGACCTCTCCTTCTTTCTGAGCTATCAACCGCTTGATCATCTCACTGAACTTTTCTTCACAAGCCTTAGTCTCTACATGTTCATCACCAGCAATAGAGACATCCTGAGAGCTCTCAGAAGAACAGGTAAGCTGCATCTTCTCATCATTACCTGGATCAGTTAGTTAAATAAACCCTAGATTATTAGTTATATTAGATAACATAAAGTGGGTAAGAATCTTTAAGACTAGTTTCTATAAGAAAATAAAAGAACCTGCAAGTCTTTTGCTACCATGTTTCATATCCATCAAGAAACGCTAATGGTTAGATCCAAAGATGCTGATGAACACCCACATACATCCTATTTGATTTATACTTTCTCTTCTCCCACAGTTCTTCTCCATAAAACAGTTCACACTAAAATACAAAAAGTAAAGAAACTGTTAATACAAGCAAAGAATAAAATCCTTTCTGAATAATAATAATAAATAATAATACTTGTTTTATATTGATTCATGATCATGCAGTGATCTGTTAAAACTGTGTTTTCAACTTTTCATGATTTTCGATCATCAGTCGCACAAATGCAATGTGATTATTACTGTATTGAGTGATCTTGAAAAGAACTAGATACCTTTCCTTTGGAAGCAAGTGAACTTTCTTTTTAAAGAAAGCAAGAAAAGAAGGCACAAAGATTGAAGATTATAACTTTTAGAATCTGATCCGATACTTGCAAGAAACGGAAAATAGTAGCTGCAGCTGCAATAATATCTTAGTAAAAGTTCATTCTACAGCTTTTTAGCTGTTTTCTACAAACAGAAGAAAAAAAAAACAGTTTGTTGGGAAATTAATAAATTATGATGAAAATTTCAAGTAACTAAAGCTCGAAACACGAGGGGAGATGTTGAACACAGTGTTCTCAAATTTAGCAGAAGACCCTGCTGCTTTCTCTCGCCAGAAAAAAAATGGAACCACTCATCAAGATTAAGAGAGAAAAAAGTTATAACTATCTATAATAATAAAACAGGGTTTTCTCCCTCATTAGGCCTCCACGTTTCTTTTTAGGGGTGGGCGTTTTTGGACACGTGTCCTCTTCATTTTTGTTTTCTGGTGATGTTTATGGACTTTTGGTTCAATTACGAGTTTCAATGGTTGTAAATTTGTAATATATAGTAGAAAAAAGAACATAAAACTAGATTTTAAGAAAGTGAGGAAACTGCTAGTAGTATTGCTTTTGTTCACTTCAAGGTGCAGCTAGCAGCCATTGAAAATCTCACCAATATTGATATTTTTTTTGACATTGTATGTGTTTTGTGTGTTTAGTGCCTTCACGAGACTGTAATGAATGTGTTTATATACGTATATGTATACTATTATATACAAAAAGAAGGTTTGGTGAAGCTGAAGCAGGTATGTTAATGGTCCTCACCGTCTTCTCTAGAAGGAGCCGCAACCAATACCGTGTACATGACGAACGTGTCGGGAGGGGTACAGCGGTAATTTCGTCTTAATGGAAATTGCAAAGTCAACATGGTAATAAAACAGGAAAAATAGTAGGGGTGGGCAAAAAAACCGAACTGAACCGATCGAACCGAACCAACCGAACCAAAACTGATTCGAACCAAACTAAAGTCCATTTCAAATCTTTCAGTTGAGATTTTTCCAACCCGAACGGTTCAGTTCAGTTCAGTTTAAACCGAACCGAACCGATAAACCGAAGTGTTTTTATAGTTATTTAAATTTAAAATATTAGTAACATCAAGATATTAAAATCCTAAGATTAAGCCCACGTAATTTCTTTTTGCACTTGATTTCCATAACACTTCGTCTAACTTTTGTAATATTCATCATTAAGCCCACATAATTTTCATGTTAATTTTTTTTTTCAATAGCGTATACTTTTACATACTTAATTTTTGATAATGTCCAACGCGATTATTTCATGACAACCATACATTTATGTATTAAAACATGATTTCTTGTACAATAAATAAACTAAGAGAAATCCGATTAAACTGAACCGAACTGAAATACAAACCGAATCGAATACAAACCAAACCGAATATAAACCGAACCGAACATAACCAAACCGAAATCGATCCAAACCAAACTAACTATGGTTTACTTCAGCTGGAAAAATTCTAGAACCGAACCAACCAAACCGAACCGAACTCGAACCGAACCGATAAAATAACCGAAGTGCCCACCCCTAAAAAATAGTAAGAGAGAGATATTTGCTCAAAAAAAGAGATACTAAATGAGGTAAAAGACTAAAATGACTTGTAGTCTCTTACACTATGAACACATTTTGCTAAAAAGTTGTAATATGCAAATCATATTCTGTGACATAATATAAGTTTTGTGCCTACTGTGAAATACATTGATTGGCTGAAGTTGGTAGTTCAAATGACTAGTTCTCCTATGTCACAAAACCTTGTTTATCTAGATTATAGTTATCACTTCTCATGCAGGAGATGAAAATTATGGATTAGTAAGCTGAGGTTGATAATCACCTACTCACATAGTTTAAGTTATTATATATTTATTCTAAAATGTATACAAATATTTTATTTATAGTTTTATTTCGTACTTATACACAATAGTAGTTATAATGTCCATGTATCATTTGTAATCAATTACAAATTTGAAATTAATATATGCCGACAGTTTCAAATGTGAATGCTTATATTTTGTATTAACCAAAAAGGGTTTCTGAAGATTAGGGAATGTGTTGCGATTGATAAACGACGACGTTATCTGTTTACAGTACCCAACATATTAGAAAACAAAGCTGTAAAAATGGGCATACCAATCATTTTTTCCATTGGATTCCCCCCAACTACAATACCTTTTAAATTTGTCTTTTAGACATCTTTTAAATAAGTCTAAAAGGTGCATTATAACGTTATATCTATTGAAGATTTATAACTTTAATAAAATGTTAAGTGGATTTACTTCAAAATAATTTAGCTTCTTAGTATATCATTTTGAATCTTTACCAAAAAAAGAATAAAATAGGGTGAAGATAATCGTCATATTTGACTAACACTTTCGTTAAGCAATTGTAATTTCATCACAAAAAAATTAGTCACCAGCATGCAATTGATCCAACCGACGTGTTTGAGTAAATTTCCTGAAAATGATGAAAAATGCGTGAATATTATTCTGTTGAAACTAAAACATCACTAGTGGATGGTTTCATATGATTTGCAGTAATCAACTATCAAATTATATAATCTTGTATATAAACATCCTTGGCTGTTTGCCAAGCATACCACCAATAAATTAACGCCATCTAGTTATCTATTGTTTTTTGAACAAAAAAAAAAGTTATATATTGTTTGAAATATGCACTTAACAACTAACTCAACCCAATTTATCTACAAACTAAAACATAATATTTGCTTATTTTCAATATTGTGTTGATAATATAGCTTTATACTATATTCTCTTTTGTACATAACAAGCTTCAAAGATTTTGAAAAGTCTGTGAATGATTGAGGTAGGTTTGTGCGATGTATATGCTTCTTGCTAAAACACGTATATTAAATGTCTAACTTGTATATTATAATGTACCACAAAACATTGTTAGTTATAGTGTCATGAATAAATTAAAACAGATGGATTCATATTCAATTAACAATACAATAGAATATATGCATATATGTGTCGAACTAATTTAAAGAATTTATGATATTTTAAAAGCACAAACAAGACAAAAAAAAGAATTAAAAATTGGATTGGACGACGATGGTCATCATAGTCTTACCAACTATGTTCCAACTGTATAACGTTAAACTTTATCCTTAGTCTTTTTATTGGTTAACATTAAAAATAAGAAGAAAATATGTGTACCCTTTTGTATTATATTTGCTTGGACGAAATTATCACAATTGAGGTATGGTAAAATTCGAGACTCTTCAATAGAATTCCAACAATTTCTCAAAAAGAACAATGAAAAATTGATTGTACATATTAGAAATTATTTATGATGTAAACATACTTATGAAACTGATAGCTAGTCCTAAAATTCATAGAATTCGAAATAATTACCAGTTAACCACTAAATGATCCAACTGATGTTTATCTCTTTAGCAATTCCATCACTCGTGAAGGTTAATGCTACTAAAACTCTATAGCACATCTTTATTTGATCTGATCCGCTCCAAAACTAGCAGGATATATATTTAGTGTTTGGATATCCGATTTTTTATTTAAAACTAGATATCCGATTTGATTCGTATAAATAAAATAAGTTTAAAAAAAACTAAATAAAAAATAAAAACTAAAACTAATATAAAATAATAATATTTGTTACAAAAATAAATTTTAAATTTAATTTTAAAATCTCTAAAACTAAAATAATCAATTTAATAAATAAATTATTATAAAACTTAACATAAGATATAATAATATAATTATTTAATGTATGTATATATGCATATAACGGATTAGGTCAAATATTTGTTCTTAAAAATTTAGTAATTATGATTTGATTGTTTTTTTGTATATTGTATATTTGTATATGAGTCTGTAATTGATATAAAAAATAATTTAGTATTTGTTTTGCTTCATTGAGTTACATATATTCAGATTTTTTTGTTGGAATTAACGAGTCGAAATTCTTTTTATGTTTCCCAGCCCGTATGGATACGTCAGAAGTGTATTATTGGTGTTTAAAACTTTCTATTGATTCTATCCTAATATGAAAAACCTGTTCTGCAGATTGGTGGTGTAACCCATTCATGATTCAACTATGAATTGGTGATCTCACTTATGATGTATTTGTTTGAACAATTGAATAATTGAAACTATCCTTCTCACATGCAATCGAACAATTATTTCCTTTGACTATTAAAGAACTGCGGACGTGAGCTTGTTTGCTTAATGGTCTTGAATTAAAACATGTAAAGCCCACAAGCCTAATCACTACGCGGCTAATGAGACCAGGTCGTTAAAAACGGTTGACTATCAGGGGTATAATAGTCAAAACACATGAAAATTGGCGGTGAAGTAAGCAAACCATACGTTAGATTTTGAGTTTTGACGACATCAAACCTGAAGAATGTCTAAGTTTTATTTTTTTACGTATACCAGAAATTACGATCTCACTTTCCTTAACGTTCAGACATTTATCTTGACGAAGACACGAACCATCACTTCAAATTCTTTGGTCGGCTCATTGAAAATCAGAATCTTATCCATTATTTTAAGTTTCCTATATATATATTTATGTGATAAGGCTATGAATCAAGTACTATTGATAGATCAAATCTTGTTTCTGCAAAATAGTCTGTTTCTTTATTTGAACTGGAGTGAAATAACATTAAAGATTTCGATACAAGAAACGGTGAAAACAGTTGGCTCTTTAAGATTTTGTGGCAGTGAATCAGTGGAGACTAGCAAGAGAGATATGGTGATGGATGATAAGATCTATGTAGCGGTGACAGGGAGAGACCTGGAAAACAAGTCTAGTCTCGTTTGGGCGATACAGAACAGTGGAGGCAGAGAGTTTTGCATCGTCTATGTCCAGAAACTGCGGCTTTGTAGAAAAGAGAAGGAGAGAGCACATAAGAGTATAGACAAGTACCTTAATATATGCAGGCAAATGCAGGTACTATTACCAATTATCCATATGTTTTTGATTGTACAAGAGATGTTTGATTTCTAAAGTTTAAGTTAACTTGTGAATTAGGTCAGTGCAGAGAAGATATGTATTGAAATGGGTTCAGTAGAGGAAGGGATCCTCCACTTGATTTCTAACCGCGAAGTTAAGAAACTTGTCATGGGAGCAGCAGCTGATAGACACTATTCAATGTAAGTTGGTTTAACAACTTTTTACAATCTTAAGTATGGATGTATAGATCAAGTAAAGACTTCAAATGTTTACAGGAGAATGAGAGACTTGCAGTCCAAGAAATCTATTTACATTCACAGAGAAGCACCTGCTACTTGTCATATATGGTTTACATGCAAGGGATACTTAATATGTTCAAGGTTTGTCTAAATTTGAGTCACTGTTTGGTCTCTGTCTCATTGAGATTTTCTTGTGGTTATCTTGTTTCACAAATTATTTTTGAATGATATCAATGCAGAGAAGCTAGGAGAATAGATCACTTATATCTAGAATGGGCATCTTTAGATTCTTCAAGCCAATCCGAGACGACTAAAGGAACTCAAAGTGTTCCAAGCTCGAGTATGGTCAAAGATGATGATAGGATTCAAGTATCTGATGCAATCAAAATGGTACATATATATAAGTTCCTCCAACATGTTTTTTTGCTTGGACTGGAAACATCAAACTTTTTCTAACTATATCTCTTAACCAAAATGTAGGCCAAACAGTCAGAAAATGTGTATATCAATGAGTTGAAATGTAAGAAAGAAACAGAGAAGGCACTGAGTAAAACTAAAGAAGAACTTGAGAAGATGATAAGAAAGCTTCAATACAAATACAGCTTATCAATGGGAGCAGTGAGAAGACTTAGACAAGAACAAGAAGAGTTGAAGATAGAGCTTGGAGAAGTATCAAAGCTGAAGAGTAACCGCAAGAACCATGGACCACCTCAGTACTTCATATGCCCCATTACACAAGTAAGAGCCATTAATGCAAAGGTCAATGAAAATGGAATAATCAAACTGTTATAATCTAAGATAAGTCATAACCAGAAATTTGTTTGTAGGATGTGATGGAGGATCCACATGTAGCAGCAGATGGTTTTACATATGAAGGGGAAGCCATAAGTAGTTGGTTTGAGAGAGGACATGAGACTTCTCCAATGACTAACAAGAGCCTTCCTCACACCAGCTTGGTTCCAAATCTTGCTCTTCGATCTGCAATCCAAGAATGGCTTCAAGCATCAAGCTCCTGAAACATTAGCATCTCATGACAACCATTCACTCATCTCTAATGACAAACATTTTGTAATATATTAGCCGGTGTTGGTTGGTATGAGTACAAGTCTTTTGTAATATTCTTTTATTATTATGATATTTGTAATATTCTTTTATTATTATGATATTGTTTTGTAAATCATAGTTTTTTTATTACTACTATATATTTATTTAAACGTAAAATATATTAACAGATGAATATATATGACCTCGACATATTCCTTGATGAAAAATCTGATTGAGTCCTATATAACATGGTGCAATTTTTCAAAGTTCAACTCAAATATTTTTATATATTATATGTATAAACGATCATTGACTAATCTCCTTGAGTTTGATAAGTCACAAGAAATAATAATAGATATACAAACTCCAGATGGAATATTCGAAAGAACAAGAGTAACACAAGAAAGGGTAGACACATGCTTCCATCGGATCTTTTCTTTCTTGATTCCCAAATATATCTGAACATTTGGGAAGAAGGTAAAAACATAAGTCTCTTGTCTTAAACGAACCAGTCTTAAGATTTTCCAACACTTCTCCCCAGAAAGTATGGAGTTTCAGGGAGCAAGAGAGAACAACATGGAGGAGGAGGAAGAAGCAGCAGAGGAGAGAATATACGTTGCTGTAGGGAGCGAAACTGCCAAGAACAAGTCAAATCTCACATGGGCTATAGATAACTCTGAAGGAAGAAAGATCTGTATCGTTCTTGTTCACCAGCCTGCTCAAATGATTCCTGTTTGTAAGTTCTTTCTCTCTCCCTCGCTCCAACAACTCCTAAGTTCCAAAGATTCAATGGCTGTGATTAGGGATGTTAAAATGGACTCAACCTAACAAGGTTACTTTAGTCATGTATCAAAATCTTTAATTACAAACTATGACTTTTGAAACAGAGCTAAAAAGGGGTAAAACATATAATTAGCCCTTGAGTTTTACAAGGCTAAGTTTTAGCCAATTTATTTTGCTTCACATCATTTATACAAAATTTAAAGATAAACCACAAAATTAATTTTCTCATCAAAAAGTTTTCCACCAAAACCGCAAAATTAAATTTTCTTCTCAAAATATCAAAATAGAGTTTTCAGCCAAAACTGCAATATTTTTCTCGCTAAAAACGTAAACAATCTGTGATATTAAAAATATCTTAAAGATTTTGACTTCTAACTGTTCTTTTTTTTTCTTCCAGTGGGTACCAAATTTCATGCTGCAACGGTAGATGAAGAGTTAGTGAGAGCATACAGAGAAAAAGAAAAGGCGAAAGCAGACAAGATTCTTGATGAGTACCTTAGAATTTGCCTGCAGAAAAGGGTATGTATGCATGCAAATACGAATATGAGATATGAAGTTTTTGCCATTCCTAAAGGGGATCGGTTTTGCAGGTCCACGCAGAGAAGCTGTGCGTTGAGATGGACTCGATAGAGAAGGGAATAGTGCAGATGATTTCTCAGAACAGAGTCAAGAAGTTTGTAATGGGAGCAGCTGCAGACAAACACTATTTAACGTATTCTTGTCTTAGGCTTCAGCCTCTTTCTTTTTACACATCTCTTGAGTTTTGACATTTGTGGGTTATCAATTTGCAGGAAAATGGTGGATTTGAGATCGAGGAAAGCCATCTTTGTCTGCCAACAAGCATCCGTGACTTGTCACATTCGGTTTGTCTGCAAAGGACATCTCATCCATACAAGGTTCAAGCCAGTGTCACTCTTTTTCCATATAGATATATATAGAGACAGCAGTTGATGTTTTATAACTTAGACTTGTGTGCAACCAATGTAGGGAACCTATAATAAATGAAGGAGAAGAAGAAGAGGAGAGAATATCAAGAACCAGTTCATGTCGGTCTGCTAGTACATCGTCATACTATGGAGGATCTGAAGCTTCATCAAGTATAGATGAAGCTTCATCAAGTATAGATGAAGCTTCATCAAGTATAGATGAAGTTTCATCAATTATAACGGAAGAGACAATATCAAACCACTCACCTCCTCCCTCTTTACCTGTAAGCCTTATGCAACTTTGAACAAGAGATAATCCTTTTAGTTTGTATGTTACTTTTCTTTCTTTCCTTTGCATTTTGCTGTGACTCATGAGTTGCTTGTGCTGCTGTAATCCACCAGTGCAGCGGGATGGGACTAGGCATGATAACCTTCCTGATCAACTCCACCAAACTCTTGCATAGGCTTGCCATCCAAAACCAAAAGCAGCCTGAGTGACCCCACCCTTACCTGAAAAGGTGCAAAGATCTTGATCATATGTGTACATACGACGTATGTAGTATTTGTACAACCCATTCGCGTTAGATGAAGCTGAATATCATGTTGTGGGAGACTTGTGATAGCAATATACAATGTTATATACTGATAATCGAATTTGCTTAGGTGATGAAGTGGATTTTAAACCCTTGGAGGAAGTTGGAGAAGCAGTTAATGAAACAGGTCAAGTCTGAGTTTATGTGTAAGTTCTCATTGATCTACTTGCTTTGTGCATATTTGATTTCCGGTTAGGCAGTTGTGGAGATTATCTTTGACTAGTATGCATCTTGAGTTTCCTGATTTTTTTAATCAACTATAGCTTGCATTAATCGTGTTGTTGTAGAGATTCTTGATTCTGGAATTGAGCTTGTAAGATGTATTGTTTCATGTGAATATGATGGATAGCTGATGGATCATTTCAGTGAACTAGCTAGCTGACGATGTTAAGATGCATATGATTTCTATACTCAATTTGGTTCGATTCCGATAGCATCTTGAATGTGTTTGTTTTTGGTTCATATTTGCTATTGCATTTTGATGTTAACTGATGGACCTTTGTAGGGGTTATGGACTTGGAGGAAGATGAATTTATGGAGCTTAGAGTTATGAACTTATAGAGTTATAGTTTGTAATTTGTATGCACGTATGAAGTTATGCTATGTATGAACTTATGGAGTTATGGTTTGTATAATTACACTTATGGAGTTATGCTATGTATGAACTTATGGAATTATGGTTTGTATGCACTTATGGAGTAGACTATTTCAATCTTATGAAGTTGTACTTGTATTTATAGGTTTATAGATTGAAATTCAAAATTTTCTTAAATTGTCTTTATTGGACTCATGGCAGCCCATGTAAATATGGGTTTTTGTGGGTCTGGTTCTTAATGGACATGGTCACTTTCTGTCCACAAACTATAAATTGGTAAATGGATATGGGCTAATGGACATGAGCTCGCTCATCTGACAGCTCTACTAAAAGACGTTTCTTCATATTTATAACATGCAGTTCACCTTTATTTATTTATTTAATTTACTAAGTGGCTGCTGCGCAACTTGATGAAGGTCTCTAGCTAGATATATATGTTAGAAGTTGTTGACCAAACAATGAATAGCTTAAAATAACAAGTGATAGTTACCTATCAAGCATTTCCTTCAAAGCTGGTTCAATTTCATCGTCTAAATATAAATATCTTCAAACTCAGTTTTAGGTGAAAAAACTATCATCTTCCATACTAAGTAAGTTAGATATCCCTCCCAAGTTGGAGGCAGTCTCATCAACAATTTGAGCATTTCGTTGCTTGGAATGCAAACTATATGGACTTGAGAAGATATATAACACTCTCTAACAGTCATACTCGCTGCCCTCACCAAATAATAGTTTAGTCATGACATAACTAGCAAGATAACGAAACATCCAAGTGCAGAGTAAATGATCAGACAACAAAGTCCAATCCAGTTAAGCTTACATCTTGTTTAATGATGTCCATATAACTTTCTGGTATAATTTCCTTGTCACTATTTGTTTCCAACTGAAACACCTCATGTAAACTTTATTTGAATGTCCAGACACTTGATGAAATCTGCAGTAATAAGAAAACAAGCTGAACATTGGCTAATAAGTTTTCTCTCAAAGAAAAAACATTGGTTAATGAGTGATTTTCACTTTAAGAAAATGGGACGGTGACGCAAAGGAGGGGGTGGCGGGTAGGGGGTACAATGCAAACATGAATATCAACCAGAACAATAGAAAAACCATTTCTCTGAATTATATATACTGACTGAAGGGACAAATGGCATTAGGTGAATGGACGCTTTAGATATGTACTGCAATGTGTCACGTCGAGGATGGACTGGACGGTTATGAATACTTGAATTTATATTCTCCAAGAGAAAGTCCAAAACCATTTTACACATACTTTTTTCTCTATGCACCATGGGGCTTCATGGACGGCCTTCTTTTAGTGGTCAGAGATTTTAGGTAATATTTCAACATTTTTGGTTTAGAGTTGGCTCTACTGTACTATTGTGGATTTTAACTCCAGGCTGGCCTTTTAAAAAAATACTATTCAATTATTTTTTTGAAAAAACACTTTGCAAGTAATCCTCATCTAATAAAAACATTAGTTGGAAAAAAGTTTGTATGATTTTAACTCATGAACTTTCTAAGTGTGGTTGCTAACACTTTAAACATGTCATGGTGATAAGTTGAAGAAATAATACGGTGATCAAGAATAATCCAGAGGATGCTGGTAAGAGTGTCTGGCCCACTTTAAAGATAATATAGCAATTAGCAACCACTGAGCTTTTTGTTTTCTTCAACCTTGTCTTTCCTATTTGGCAAATACAGAACACTACAACTCTATTTTTTCTAAACAAATAATAATTTATATTCTCACATCTTAATATATGCAGAATGGTAGAAGTAGAGTATGAATTATAAATGAGGATTATGTTTTGGAGAAGAATAAAGGGTTTTTAGTGATTTAAACCCCCAACTGTTTTTAAATCGGATGGAAAATCTCCAACTAAAATTTTATGTTTTTATATCCTCAACTATTAAACCGTTAATGTCGTTAACCCTCCGTCAATAAATTCGTCTTTTCTAAACGGAAACCCGTTAAATTGAAACGTAGTGTTTCATATAATCACTTAAATGACACCAAATGCTTATAATCAACGGATATTTTAGTGATTTAAACCTCCAACTATTTTTTAATCGGATAGAATTTCTCCAACTAAAACTTTATACTTTTAAACCCTCAACTATTAAACCGTTAGTTACTTTAATCCTCCGTAAACAAATGCATCTTTTCTAAACAGGTACCCATTAAATTGAAACACAACGTTTATTTAATCACATAAGCACGAAATGCTTTAAACTACTTTTATCAATGGGCATGGATAATCACGATTCATCCCCACATAAAAAATCGGGTTGTTTTTCCTTTCAAGAACCATCGAAAGTGAGATAAGTCGTTTCTGTGATTAAATGAAACACTGCGTTTCAATTTAACGGTCACTATTCAGAAAATATGACTTTATTTACGGCGGGTTAAAAGAATTGAAAATTTAAAGGGTTTAAAAGCATAAACTTTAGTTGAGGATTTTCCATCTGATTTAAAAATAGTTGGGGATTTAAATCACATAAATATATGTTGATTATAAGAATCTTGTGTCGTTTATGTGATTATATGAAATTATGCGTTTCAATTTTACGGGTTTTCGTTTTGAAAAGATGATTTTATTGACGGACGGTTAACTAACAACATTAACGGTTTAATAGTTAAGGGTTTAAAACCATAAAATTTTAACTAGAAGTTTTTCATCCGATCTAAAAATAGTTTTTTTTTTGTAAAAAAAAAAAAAAAAAAAAATTTTAAATTACTAAAAACCCAAGAATAAAATGCAGTCGTAGGAGAGAACCAACCCTTTTCTTTAATTGTGATGGTATACGTGTTTTTTATCCACTTGTTCGATAGCAATTTTCAATTTTGATAACAATTTTCAGTTTTGATAACAATTATTAGACGATATTGAAATGATAATAACACACATATAAACCCTATTTATGAATAAAGATTACAAAATTATTACCATCTGAGTTGGGAATGATGCATAATGTACGTATGTGCATCTTATCCTTGCAAGCGCCAGATCATCTCAACTGGAGTTTTGTTCGTAGGCTCGTAGCAGTTAGTAATTAGGCAAATAAATTAGTGACAATCATGAGGAATTTTTAAAACAATCGACATTGATCTATTTTAATTTTTATTAATTAAACTACAACACAATAGCTGGAGTTGAGCACTCAAAACTCTGTCCAAACGTTTAATTTATCACTGACCCCAACCCCAATAGTTAATTTTAATTACTCCCTCCGTTTTTTATTATAAGTCGTTTTAGAAAAACTTTTTTGTGCCAAATTATATGTCGTTTTCGGTTTTCTATGTAAAATTTATTAATAATTAATGTTGTATGACCAATGGTAATATATCTTATATTTTTCTATTGGTTGAATTGTGGTTAGGTAAATAATTAATGATGTTTTTGTTTAGAAAATATAAGAAATTAATAGTTTTCTTAATCTACGTGCATAGCTGTAAAACGACTTATACTCCCTCCGTTTTTTTATATAAGTCGTTTTAGAGAAATTTTTATGTTCCAAATTATATGACGTTTTCAGTTTTCTATGTAAAATTTATTAATACTTAATGTTATATGACCAATGATAATATACATTCTATTTTGTTATTGGTTGATTTGTGGTTAGGTAAATAATTAATGATGTTTTTGTTTAGGAAATAGAAAAAAATTAATGATTTCTTAATCTATGTGCACAATTCTAAAACGACTTATATTAAAAACGGAGGAAGTATTAAAAAACGGAGGGAGTATTAGAATGATGATTGATTACTATTGAAGATAACATTAACAATTTTAATGTTATTGTCAATATATTGTCACAAGTCTTTATTTTATTTATTTTCTGACACTTCTTTGCATTATCTTCCAAGTATAAGAGTCACCACTCCACTTGTTCACAACACCACAAACAGAGAAAGAAAACCAAAACCAAAGCTAGTTCGAATCCAAGATGGAAGGCAAGGAAGAAGACATTAGAGTTGGAGCTAACAAGTTCCCGGAGAGACAACCAATAGGAACTTCGGCTCAGAGCGACAAGGACTATAACGAGCCACCACCGGCTCCGCTTTTCGAGCCCGGTGAGCTTTCCTCATGGTCCTTCTGGCGAGCTGGTATCGCTGAGTTTATAGCTACTTTCCTCTTCCTCTACATCACTGTCTTGACCGTCATGGGAGTGAAAAGGTCACCAAACATGTGTGCTTCTGTCGGAATCCAAGGTATCGCCTGGGCTTTTGGTGGTATGATCTTTGCCCTTGTCTACTGCACCGCCGGTATCTCCGGTACGCGTCACTCAACTTAACTTCGGTTTGATTTACATTAGTATTATCTCCTATATGTGTGAACCAAGGCAGGTCATGAGATTAATGGGCTTGAAACAATTATTAATTTGATTAATACATACACTTTTTTCTTAGTCAAATTAATATATATATTTTTAGTAAATTTGGGACCAAATTATAACCGCTAATATTTTAGTTATCGGCGAATGTTCCTTCTAGGACATGCTCTGGGTGGAACTCACTCTATTTGCGCGTTGTTATAATCTCAGGTGGACACATCAACCCAGCGGTAACTTTTGGTCTGTTCTTAGCCCGGAAGTTGTCGCTCACCAGAGCTTTGTACTACATAGTGATGCAGTGCTTGGGAGCCATATGTGGAGCTGGTGTGGTTAAAGGGTTCCAGCCTAAGCAATACCAGGCTCTAGGAGGAGGAGCCAACACTGTGGCTCCAGGATACACTAAAGGAAGTGGTCTTGGAGCTGAGATCATCGGCACATTCGTCCTTGTGTACACTGTTTTCTCAGCGACTGACGCCAAGAGAAATGCCCGTGACTCTCATGTTCCAGTAAGTAACTAGTCCATGGAACATAGGTTCGAGTGAAAATATTAGAGTGCAATAACGACTGATTCTCATGGTTGCTTATCGGGTTATGTTTTTGTGACAATTTGTGCAGATTCTTGCACCACTCCCAATAGGTTTTGCAGTTTTCTTGGTTCACTTAGCAACCATCCCAATCACTGGCACAGGCATCAACCCAGCAAGAAGTCTTGGAGCTGCAATCATCTACAACAAAGATCATTCCTGGGACGACCACGTGAGTTCCGTACAAATTATATATAATAATTATAAACCTAATCACTTTCCAAGCTAGGATTAGATGATTTTCTCACACTTTGTTTTTTACCATTTTAGTGGGTGTTTTGGGTTGGACCATTCATTGGTGCTGCACTTGCTGCTCTTTACCATGTGATTGTCATTAGAGCCATCCCCTTCAAGTCCAGAAGCTAAGTTAAAACAAGACATCAAGTCCTCTGGTGTTTCGTCTTGTGTTCTTAATTAGTTGCTTCTTTTGTTATTACGTGTGTGAGATGTGTGTATGTATTAAGGTATGTGCCCTCTTGCTTCCTTAATGCAATCTTTGTAACTTGTAAACAAGGCAGAGTTTCTCAAATGCTCAACATAAATGATAAATCTTTCGTGTCTAAATAACAACCACAAACGGGATTTTGGTTTGAAAATTATGAAATTTTATTTACTATACTCAAAAAGATTTAATCTGGATTTTGTACAGAGGTAATACTATTCGGATAGCCGGTTCAATTTAAAAATATTTTTGGATTAAAATTTTACTTCTTTGATTTCATATTAAGTTTCATTTTAGTTCTTAAATTTTATTTATATCATTTTTAATACACATATTAAATATTTTTTTTTTAATTTTTATCGTTATTTTTAATTTTTTTAATCAAAAATATCAAATCAATTAAATAATGACAAAACAAAATAAAATACTCCTTCCGTTCCTAAAAGATAGACTTTTTAGTATTTTCACACATATTAAAAAAAACGCATTAAATCACTATAGTAAATTTATCGTTTTCTGTAATTTTCAACAACTTTTAGCCAATAGTAACTAATTAAATTTTTTAAAGTTTGTAATTTTCTCATAGAATACATAAAATATACTCCCTCCGTTCCTAAAAGATCCATGTTTTAGAAAAAAAAAATTGTTTCAAAAAGCTACATTTTTTACATTTTTAATACATTAATTAATAAAAAATTGTACTTTTCAAAAAATACAATTGTGTTTAATAAAATATTATTGGTTAAAAGTTATTAGGAATAGTTAATTAAAAATAATAATGTATTGGAAAATATAATTTTATATGTTTTCTTAATAAGTATGAAAAAACTATAACATGAATCTTTTAGGAACAGAGGAAATACATTTTTTTGAAACAAAATATTTTTCAAAAACATAGATCTGTTAGGAACATAAAGAGTAGTATTAGTTTTTGTAATATGTCTACAAAATAGTCTGAAAACTACATTTATTGTGAAATGGAAAGAGTGTTTTAAAACGTGGTAGTGCACCTAACTTCACCTTGGAAAATGCTCCCAATTGTCACATGCTTTTCAACAAAGCACGAAGATTCTTTAATAATAAATTAATTTAAGAAAAGAAGTTAAAATTTGCAAGAAAGAGACGTAAACAATTGACTGTTAAACAACTGAAAGGAGTAGCATCGTTCCACTCAGTGAAAGATGACGACTTTGATTAGAACTCTTCTGACAAGAACCATTCACTTACTTGGATTATTAAATTATTACTTTTTACATTTACTTGGCATCGTCGGTTATGTTTTATTTTGTGTAAAAATATCATTGCTTATGTTAAAAATAGCAAGTGTCATAAAAGGTTGGTAAGAGTTAGATAAAGCGGTAAAAACATGATAGCATTCAACAGATGAGATCTCCTTTTCTGTGAAAGTGGAGTAGTGGACCAGAACAAAGTTCTAAATACAGAGGATCAATATTATAACAGTCTACGTCGTGAATGATATTAAAAACTAGAGAATCTGTTGACTAAAGTTAATCGTGGTTCAACGGATTATTTCTTTAATATCATCTCTTTACTATCATATCTTTACTACCTTTAAAAAAATATATATCATCTCTTTACTAAGATCATATTTTATATATAGATCATATCTTATATATATAGGTGTGTAAAAGTTATAGAGCAATAACAATGATATATAACCTTTTACGAATGATGAGTGCGATTGTTTGGCACTTCCAGCGAGAACTTTTCAGCTGAAAACATAATTACTCTCATTTTCACTAAAAACTATCCCAATCAGGTGAAAAAATATTTTATTGATTTTACTCTAATTACTGTACATTCAAAGGTAAAATCATTTATTTTGTTCCTTACAGTTTTGGTGAGGGAAAAGTGTTGCGCTGGTTTCCATTTTTTAATTGTACTTTTATTACTTTTTTACTCTACAACTTTTACTCTCATTTTTTCTACTTTTTGTTACTCTAAGTTCAGCTATAATTATCGATGTATATTTATAATTACACCAAAAAGAATGATATATATATATATATATATAATTACCTACCATTTATACACTCTTCTTTTTTTGATAATTACAAGCACTATACACTTAACCACTAAAGTGTTGACGAAAAAAAAAAAAACCACTAAGTAAGATAATACAATGCATTTGTCTTTTCCATCGGGCTCAGAGCCATTTATATGACTGTTTGCTCTCCAACTCTGCTCTCTCTCAGTTCCTTGTGCTTTCTCTCTCTCTCTCTTCGAACTTCGGTTTTTGCTCTGTTTAATCACCAATGGCTACTGTCTGGAGGAGGTTGCTGAAGACAGAGACGATCCCCCGCATCAGCCAAAGCACGAGGAAGCTCTTCTCCACCGATGCACCTTCTTCTTTCGCTGACAGACTCAGAAACCTTCCCAAAGATTTCCCCTCCACTCAAGCCAAACGCGATGCCTCTCTGGTAAAATAAAATAATTTTTTTTAATTATTTAATTTTTAAAGAAGATCTTGAAAATCTGATCATCTTCTTTCGATGTTGTCTGAACAAATCTTTTAATGTGTTGTAGCTCATTGGAAGAACTCCTCTCGTGTTTCTCAACAGAGTCACTGAAGGATGTGAAGCTTATATTGCAGCCAAACAAGAACATTTCCAGCCTACTTGCAGCGTCAAAGACAGGTGAGTAGGTGACTGTGAACTCATAATCTTAGGACCTCATAAGTACTAAAGCGTTGACTTTGTTTAGTTTTGTACCTTTGTTGTCTATAGACCAGCTTTAGCCATGGTTGCAGATGCAGAGAAGAAAAACCTTATCACTCCTGGAAAAGTAATCAACTTATTGTTTACATACTTAATCTCAAATTTAATGGTGAATTAACTCATCGAGGTGATGTTTATGTTTTATCAGACAACATTGATTGAGCCAACTTCAGGAAATATGGGAATAAGTATGGCTTTCATAGCGGCTTTGAAAGGGTACAAGATTATAATGACAATGCCTTCTTACACCAGCTTGGAGAGGAGAGTAACTATGAGATCCTTTGGTGCTGAGCTTGTCCTCACTGATCCAGCCAAAGGCATGGGTGGAACCGTTAAGAAAGCTTATGACCTCCTTGAGAGTACTCCTGATGCTCATATGTTGCAACAGTTTGCTAATCCAGCAAACACTCAGGTACTTAAAAAGTTTTGATATATTTTTTTTTTGCATTTTCACATTTCATCTGAAGTTAATGTTAGGAATATTGGTGTAGATTCATTTTGATACAACTGGTCCTGAGATTTGGGAAGATACACTTGGGAATGTTGATATCTTTGTGATGGGAATTGGTAGTGGAGGCACAGTGTCTGGTGTTGGTCAATATCTCAAGTCTAAAAACCCAAATGTCAAGGTGATTAATTTAATTTCTGAAGATATCTTGTAAATAAATAAGAAAAAAAATAGATTGCATTTGATCACTAATGACTTGCTAATGGTAGATATATGGAGTGGAGCCTGCTGAAAGCAACATACTCAACGGTGGCAAGCCAGGTGAATATACAAATATTTAATCTTTACTTCTTTACTTGTTCTTAGTGGTGTAAATCAGTGGAAGATCCTAGTTTTTAAAATTGCTGATGGTTAGAGTTTTGAACTTGGGGGTTAGGTCCACATGCTATCACAGGCAATGGGGTTGGATTTAAACCGGATATCTTGGATATGGATGTTATGGAGAGCGTTCTTGAGGTAATGTACTTCCTTTTTTTTTTTGCATTCTATCAACTTGTAAAAGCTTATCTTTTGAGTATACATGCAGGTTAGTAGTGAGGATGCTATCAAGATGGCTAGAGAATTGGCATTGAAAGAAGGTCTCATGGTGAGTTTTTTTCTTCTTTTTTGGGAGAATAATTAGATAATTCTTTTTTCTTTATTAAACAAGCCATAACTTGTAGGTTGGGATATCCTCTGGGGCTAACACTGTGGCAGCCATTAGACTGGCGAAAATGCCAGAGAACAAAGGCAAACTCATTGTGGTAAGACAGAGAAACAAAACCTCACTTGAGTTTTTTTATTATCGGTGCTATGGTTTAACCGGACGTTGGAAACTTGCATTCTGTTTATGTTGAACAGACGATTCATGCGAGCTTTGGAGAAAGATATCTGTCGTCTGTTCTGTTTGATGAGCTGAGGAAAGAAGCAGAAGCGATGAAGCCAGTTTCAGTGGATTGATTTGGTTTTGGTTTGAGTTGATGAAGAAAGATTCTTTACTAAAAGATCTTCATCTTGGGAGCAAAAGATTGTGACACCGCCCAGCAAAATAAAAATGTCATAAATAAATGGTTGTTTTATGTTAATGTTAGATATTGGAAGAATAATTTTATTAATGTTTCATATTGGAAATAATAAAAGCATTTTGTGGCTCAAATAGAGATTTTTATGCTGATAAAATCTAGTCAATTGAGATTTTGCTGGTAAAGTTTGATTTTACATTTAAATACGAAATAATAAAGAAAATATTGATTTATTTTCAAATGATAATTTGTTTTATGTTTTTATAAAAATATATTTTGTAATCAAATTAGATATGATAATTTGTTTTATGTTTTTATAAAAATATATTTTTGTAATCGAATTAGAACAAACTTTTTAAAAAAAAAATCAATTTAATTAAACTGAACAAACACAAACAAAACCAAATTGAACTTAGACAAACAAATTGAACTGAAGAAAAACAAAAATACTAAAATAGAACTAAAGCCAAACTTAACTGAACACGAACTAATTTTGGTTAACTGGTTAAAGATTTTTAAGCTCTACACCAAGCCGAATTGAACTCAAACCAAACCTGAATTTAAACCAAAATGCCTATTCCTATTAAAAATAAAAGCATTTTCTGGCTCTTTTATGAATTTAAATTTTGCTGGTAATCCATATAAATAGAATAGTTTTGGGAGACCAAAACGAAACAAATGGATCAAGGATTTGTACACACAGCAATGAACTTCACCTTTCTCTGTTGTTGGGTTTCACTTCCCTCTATAAATTGATCACATCGTAGTGATTCTCTTACTGCTACATACATTACAGGAACTAGATAGATATAAAGGTTAATTAACATTTTTCTTGATTTAACTTTTCTTTTAAAATACCATGTATTCTCGACATGTACTAGATTTCTTCTCATTAATTTAGTATATCATTCAGATTGTCAAGGCAGCTACTGACTTGAAAAGCACCAATGTGAGGGAGAGGCTCAAGGACACGGCAACAGATAACTAAAAGGGAAAATCCTTTGCATAACAAGCCGATCAGCACCGAACTAAACTTCAACGCAAGTCTATAGCTATAGCAGACTTTAATGATATGTGTGTGTGGGGGGAGGGGGTAAGCTAGATAGAGTGCATGTGCTTGTTCTCGTGTAGCCTAATTGAATAAGAGAAGAAATTACAAAATCCCAGTGCATGAGCTTCAAGAAAAAGAATACAACTCGGTGCCAGCAATACATTTTATTACGACTTCTTCAAACAAAACATTTTAATAAGACTTCGAGGTGGAGCCAACCACTATGCTCCGGGTTCTAACTGTGCAGTCAATGTTTTCGGAGGTTCCTGTACAACCATGTTTATACTCGAGTCCAAAGATGTTGTCAACATCTTATAAATTTATAAATAAAATTTTAAGCCAATACATTTGCCATATCACTAGTTTCTTGTGCATGTATATTCGGATATTCCATATGTGGGCTGAGTCTACGACCATCTAAGCTAACTCAAATTGCTTTGTTGTTACTGATTGATAGGTCTCGTAGAAAAACTAGCTAGATTCTCTGGTAAATCAAATCTAGAGCAGACATGATACAAGATGATGATGACGATCTGTAATAGTCATGTTTTCAATCATTACCCAAATAGTAAATGCCACTTGACCCATTTTAACCTATCCTCTTCAATTATCTATCGCTACATTGAATTGAATGTCTCCTCTATCTTCCAAATACTATAAAATACATGCACAGTAAAATGTTATACTTCTTTCTTTTCACTTTAAGCGATGTTTTAGAATAAAAAAATCACTTTTAAGTAATATTTTAGATATATTTAATTTTTTTGATTAAGTGATATCACTTAGTTATAGTTAATGTTGTTTTTATACAAACCGAGATAAACTAAAAATTAATAATTCATTAATGGTTGTGCAAAAACCTCAAACATTACTTATTTTGAAATAGAAGAAGTAAATAACTGTTGATTATCAATTATAAGGACTGGAATAAGATTCAGTTTTTATTGTTTTCGTTTTTTTAAGTTAATATAAAGCTTAATGTCATTAGTCCTTTTGATACGTTTTCGAGCTAGTCTCTCCCTTTAATACTTATATCTTCTGTTTTATTGTTTTCATGTTATTGTTGTTCATTTTATCGTCGAGCACATCTCCGGATGAAATCGTCGTAGCACCTTAAATTTGAATTAATGAAATTTGTGAGAAAAAAAAGACGGTTTCGAGATTCAGAATATTGTAATGCTTTTGTAATTAATCCAAAGTTGTTGATAGGAAAATCGCGACGTTCTTGAAGATCAATAATTTATTTATAGTTTGGAATTCTATCATGCATGTGGCGGAATGTTATTTTATCAATAAATGCGAAGTGTGTATTTTTTTGGAACCAGACAGATAGTATATGTATTATTTCAAAACGTAAACGGAATAAGTAATAGCTAGGCGAACAAATATAAGAACGGGAATACTGGATGAGTGGGCTTCATATGAAAATAAATAAATTCATTTGCTTATAGTAGTAGCTTTGTTCATATCTATTCTTATGTTGTTGGGATGGCATGTTATTATCGCTTCTATTGTAGTGAGCGTTGTTAGGTAACACAGTAGTTAAAATACACGTGCAATTAATTTTTGGTGTGTTTTCAACATTGATCTCATGTGGTTTTTGTTTCTTCCAATCCAAGTTTGTCCAAGTATGTATTTCCGATAGCCATTTCACCATTGCATAACATGATAATGCAATATAGGTAAATATCACTGATATCCAAACCTTCTGGGACTGTTTGGAGTCTGGAGATGATGAGCCCCTAAGTCGTGTTGTTTTTATTGAAATACTTTATAATGCTCTTGACATAGTGAGCTTTGGTATTACCGGCATGAAATCGATCTTTTCATTAGGTCGTTGTAGCTGTTTAGTGATCCAAATGGATTGTCAAAAAATCAATTTTGTACACTCGGTTGTCTTGAGCAGCCTTGGCTAGAACTGGTGATAATTCCATGAAATTACGGACGTCGGTCATCAATGTTTGTCCAACAAGAAGTGAGATTTTTTTTTTTTTTATGGTTAGAGTTTTGAAATTGGGGTTAGGTCCACATGCAATCACAGGTAATGGGGTTGGATTTAAACCAGATATCTTGAATATGGATGTCATGGAAAGTGTTCTTGAGGTAATGTATAATGCTTAGAGCTTCCATCATTTTCGTATTCTATCAACTTATTTTCTTGAAGGAAAAGTAAAATATATTCAAATCAAAAACCTTCTTTACAAAAATTAATCATATAAAATTAGTGTAAGTCATGTAGATCATATAGAGTAAGATATAAAAACTGATGAGGGGTTACAACGTTGTATACGCCTATGTTTTGAGTATACTTGCAGGTTAGTAGTGAGGATGCTATAAATATGGCTAGAGAATTGGCATTGAAAGAAGGTCTCATGGTGAGTTTTTTTTTTTTTTTGAATTAAAATGTAAAAATTTAAATTCAAAAAGAAAGACCTTTTACATCTTTTGTGTCTTCAGACCAACTCGTTTCTATCTACTTATCCAATCACAGTTTCAAGTATGTAATAGCAACTTGCTTCATATCCTTACCTATCTAGTTTCAAACCAGTAGGCCATTCCTATACCAATCTTCCTATCTCCTTTCCTTTGCACAAGAGTAAGTTTGTTTCTCATATTCTTATCGATCAGTTTTATCAGCAAATCAATTAGGGAAGCATCTTCTCCATGCCTTCTTCTGTTCCTTTCTCTCCATATCATATAAACCGCAGTTTGAAACACATACCTAATAATGAACAGCTTCATTTTCCCCATCGAAGTGTCTCTCAATATTCTCATAATCCCTTCCTAGCTGACAGTATATTTGTTTAGCAATATACCTTTCATCAATGACTCCCAAATCTGAGATGAATAGGCGCATTTTCTTTGAAAGATTAATGAGATAAATGATTAAATGGTTTGTTTGTTTATTTCTGGTGCTGAACCCTAACCTGTAGGTTGGGATATCATCTGGTGCTAACACTGTGGCAGCAATTAGACTGGCGAAAATGCCAGAGAACAAAGGGAAACTCATTGTGGTAAGAGAGGAGACATAAAAACTACTGTTCTTGAGTTTGGTTATGATCTGTGTTATGGTTTAATCGAACGTGTGAACTTGTATTGTGTTAATGTGGTATAGACTAGGCCTGAGACGGATCGGGTATCCGGACAATTTTAAGGTATCTGAATTGGATATTTATCCGACGGATCCATAATTTTACTATCCTTATCCGGATCCGGGATTCTCGGATATCCGGGTGTCGGATATCCTTCTAAAAATTGTAATATCCGGCGGACATCCGGATTTGGATCTAGATCCTTAAAATAAATAAATATAATAATATTAATATATATAAAATATTAACAATAATTTAAAATAAAAATATATATATAATGTTTTTAATTATTTCTATGTATAATATTACAATATTTACATAAAATTTATATATACTATTATAAAAATGAAAATATATTAAATAAAATTAGTTTATATATATATATATATATATATATATATATATATATATATATATATATATATATATATATATATATTACTATTTTTGAAATAGTTATTAATAAAACTTACGTATTCGGATATCCGGACCAAAAAGTCAATATATCCGAATCCGGATCTGGCTTTGACGGATCCAACATTTTACTATCCGGATCCGGATTCGATTCCTCCGGATTTTCAGATCGGATCCAGATCGAATCCAGATATCGGATAAAAGTCCCAGGCCTAGTGAAGAACCCTAAGGAACGAACACTCAACCGGATTGGAAAGATATGAACTCGATCCGTAAGGAAAGAGAACTGATGGTATGAACGGTGACACAAAGAGTTGCGGATGACCCAATGATACTACCAGACTTCGATCGTTGCCGGATGTGACGCACCGGTCCAACAAAAGAAGGATCGAAACTTGGAGATAACCTCACCAAGAAACTAAGAAATGTTCTAACAAAGAATAAAGAGAGTAAAAACTCAAAAGAATGAAAGCAAAACGAAAATTATCTTATTCAGATCTGATGGTTACATTATATAGAAGTTATAGTCAAAAGACTTAAAGAAAAATGTGGGAAATCTAAACATAGAAAATGATAAAATTAACCAGATCTGGTCAAGGCACGAAAATTAACATTGACTGCAAGTGAACCCTTCAAATTCTATTGTCCAGATTCACTGACAGGGCCAGTACGCGATCAGGACAGTCCAAACTAGCCGGAAATGAAGTTGCACGGCCTAACTTGAAATCCATTCGATCAAATTGAAATCTGCCACGACCATTCTTCTTAGAATGCAAAACAGGTCAGGAAAGCCGAGATTCAGTACGAGGGATTCGATCGTCTGGTCGTGAGTTTTGAAGAAGTTCCAATCCGGTCGTGCGGGCAGTACGTACGGTACAGTCCAGAATTGAGTAGCGATGACCTATCTCAGGATTGGTGCGTCCGAATGCGATTCCGTCTCGACTGTTCTTCATCAAATGGAAAACAGGACGGTGAAGACAAAGTCTAGTACAGTGAAATCGATCATCTGGCCATGGTTCCAGCCAAAGCTCCCATCCAGATGCATTTGGGACAGTCCGGTCAGTCTGGCCAGTATGGTGAAAATCATAAACCTCGGTTGAAAACTTCAGAACGTCCTGATCTTCATGCTGGTTCGGCTCCATGTACTGATCCGTGGACCGCGGTCTATCACCTAGTACAGACGGTTCATGCGAGCTTTGGAGAGATATATATGTCGTCTATTCTGTTTGATGAGCTAAGGAAAGAAGTAGAAGCAATGAAGCGAGTTTCAGTGGACTGATATGGTTTTGGTTTGAGTTGATGAAGAAAGTCTTTTTACTATAAGATCTTCATCTTGGGAGCAAAAGATTGTGACACGGCCCACCAAAATAAAAATGTCATAAATAAATGGTTGTTTAAAATTGAGGTTCGATATTGGAAGAATAATTATGTTACCTAGATTTTGACCCGTTTGGAAAGCGCAGATTTTTGAATCATATTATAATACAAAGTCTAAGGTTTCGAATGGTAAAAGCAGTTCAAACACGACAGATCAAACAGATCATCCAGATCAAGCAGGACAAGTGCAGGTCAAGCGGGACAAGTGCTGATCAAGCGGATCATGTAGGAGAGAACCAGATCAAATAATTTATTATAATTTATGAATGACAAAATCAGTTCAAAACTATAGATCATATATTAGAACAATAAAAATGACACTTAAATATCTAAACAAATATCTTAGATGTTATAGCATCGACTGAAATGCATGTAAATGTTTAATAAGATACTTATACTTCTTTTATTTTTTTATTTATAAAAATTAAAAATTAAATGACAAAAATAATAAGTAGAGAATGATAATTTTAAATTGTTAAAGTAGTAAATAAAATAAAATAAAAATATTGTATTCATAAAACTAGATAAATATATTTTTAAAGTTATGTGTTGTAACAAAGTTATTTATTGACCCAAAAAAAAAGTATATCAACACCACCAAATGTTGGCGGGTGAAATCTGCATGCAGATCTCCTCCTTTTTCTATTTTTTCCATAAAAAGACAAAAAATATTGAATTGCATGCAGATCTCCCGCTTGAACTGCTTTTGCAAACAGAAAAGGGTGAATGGTGAATGCAGTGCGGGAGAACTGCATGTGCATGAGATCTGCACTTGTCCCGCTCCTCCATTCGGACACTTAGTTTATTTGAGATTTTCTATGTACACTTTTACGTAAGTTTCTTTTAGGCATGAGAATTATATACGGATTTTAAAAAAAACAAACCGAACCGACCCGAAAATATAGGTTTAGTTCAGGTCGAGAGAAGAGAACTTATTGGTTTTTTTTTGGACCTGCAGATCTTTGTTTGAGTCCGGATCCTACCCTATACCCGATCATAAATATGTTGTGTTTATTAGGTATATTTGGATATTTCGAATATGTTTCTGGTATTATGGATATTTTTTTTGAGTTTTTGGTTTACGATTATAGTTTTTGATTTCAGGTAAATTTTCAAATTAAAAAAAAGTGGGTTTCTTCAGTTCATCGTGTCAGATTTTGAATAAGATTTTGAATTTTTAGATATTTGAATTTTTGGATATTTGTTTGGAGTTTCGAATATTTTTCAGATTTTTTAGATATTTTGATTTTTTTTAGGATCATAAATACCCAAACATATGTGGACCCATTACGTTTATATCAGGTCCAACAACTTTTATAGGTATATTTTTTAAGATTTATTCCCATTTAATAGTATTGATATTTCGCATTAAAAGCATTTTCTGGCTCAAATAGAGATTTTATGCTGGTAAAATCTAGTCAATTGAGATTTTGCTGGTAATATATAATAATTATATTTAGAACATTGTTGGGAGAAAATGAGTGTCCAATCTGCACTAAACCGAACAAATGGAAAAATAGAACCAAAACCAAACAAATGGATCAACGATTGGATACACTCAAGAACATGGCTCCGGACATCAATGAGGTTCACCTTTCTCTATTGTTAATTTTTTGGTTTCCTTTATATATTGATCATATCTTACTGCTACATAACATTACAGGAACCTTGATAGATACAAAGGTTAATTAACAATTATTCTTGATTTAACTTTTTTTTACAATACCATATGTTTCATCTGTTGTATTCTCAACACCTAACTAAATTCCTTTTCATTGATTTGGTATGTTATTCGGATTGAGAAGGAAGTTACTGACTTGAAAGCACCAGCGTGAGTCTCAAAGATACAGCAACAAATAACTAAAAGGGGAAATCTTATTTTTTTATAGCAAGCCGATCAGTAGCTTGTTTATATTAGAGGATCCAAATGAAACCCATTTTGTATCTTGTGAAAAGCCCATTAGCCTATATAGTTAGGGTTTACCTCATGAGTTTCCATATAAATATTCATGCTATGTAATCAAAACCTGAACTTTGGAAAATCAATATTGTTTCACCAATCTTTCTTTTCTTGGTGACAAACTCAATCTCTTCCGCTTCTTCACTTTCATTTTCATAATAAAGCTCATTTGAGCTATTTATCTTTTGTGTTAATAAGCTCTTATGAGCAAAACTACTATGGGTTTGAATATGCTCACAGTTTTGAACTTGAATGAATACTGCTTGAAGAAACACCGAACTAAACTTCAACGCAAGTCTATAGTTATTGTTGTCTTTAATGATGTACATGGATAAGCTAGAGTGCATGAACTTGTTCAACTATAATATTTTGTTCTATATAGGCCTGGGCAAAAACAAGAACTGAAGAATCGAACCGGAACCAAACCAAAATATCTGAAACCGGAACCGGATCGAAACCCACAAATACCTCAATGGTTCCTATATTTTTATATCCAAAATAACCAAACCGAACCGAGAACCGAACGGGTACCCAAATATTAACTATGTATACATATAACATAATAAAATATATATTTATAATTTAAAAATCTATTAAAAGTACTAAATTTTTTTTTGAAGAAAACTAATTATTATAAAGTTTCCAAAAGTATCTTAATAGTATTATCCAAAATAATTTCAAATGTCCAAATTTTTTATTTGAATCATCATAATTATTCGATATTTTACCCCAGGTAACCGATATTTTATCCGAAATATCCAAACTACCCGAAACAACTGAACTGGAACCAAATGAAAACCAAATTTTTTTTTCCGGTTCCTAGTTTGACTATCTGGACCAAACCAAACCCGAATTATTTGAACCGAACCAAACCGAAAGAACCAAAACGAGAATAGGTCAGGTAGTAAATAGGTTCTCTAGCCTCCTACCCTAACTACCTGATACCCAAAATACCCGGACCGAACCGATCCGATATTTGAAATGCCCATGCCTAGTTCTATAGAATAAAATTTTGATTAATTTTTTTATTTGCGTTTACTTTGATTTAATCTAATATTTGTAAATATATTTTAGTAAGATTATGTATAATTTAGTATATATTATTTTATGAAATCACATTATATATATATATATATATATATATATTTTTTAAAATTTATAAATGTTATCTTTATTATATATTCTATTTGGGGAATTATAAAATAGTAAAATTAAATAAAAAAAAAAAAGAAAAAGAAAACATTATCTTTTAATGGAAGATATTTTCTTTACTTTAAAATCAAGATTATTTTGTGAAATTTTTTATGAATTACACTATTTTGTTTTAAAATTTTATAAATTTTCCTTATTAGATAAGTTATTTGACAAATAAAAAGAAAAAATAACCTAAATAATAATTTGAAAAGTAAAATAATGACAAAAAGATACATAATAATCATTAAGAGTATCATTTTAATCAACCCTTTTGAAAATTAACGTAAACGCGATACATAATAAAATGACTATAATATTATATAGATTAGTCCAACTATTTTTTTTAAATGTAAATTTCTAATATTAATATCTTTAACTTTATGGGAGACACATTCAATTTCTTGTAATGAGGAACTCCTAACTGTGCAGTCAATGTTATGGGAGGTTTTTGTGTAACCATGTTTGTAATAGATTCTAGAGATGCTGTCAACATTTTATAAATAAAATTTTAAGCCTATACATTTGACATATTACTAGTGTGTTGTGCACGTATATTCCATGTGGGCTGAGTCTACGACATCTAAGCTAACTCAAATTGCTTTGTTGTTACTGATTGACTGGTCTATTAGAAAAGTAGCTAGATTTCCTAGTAAATCAAATCTAGAGGAGACATGATACAAGAAGATGATGTTTTGTAATAGTCATGTTTTCAATCATCACCCAAATAATAAATGCCACTTGACCCATTTTAACCTATCGTCTTCAATTGTCTATCTCGACACTGATTTTTATTTTTTTTTGAGAAAATACCTTCTAATCTCTACACTGAATTGAAAGCATAAATACTATCAATGTTATTATTATTTTTTACAAATCTAATCTATTAAAACTAAAGTAAGATTCTACCTTTAATTATTTGAATTATTTAAAATAACCTGCCATTATTCATTTAATTGAGAAAATTGTGTAATTTTCTCATTTAACCAGACCACGATTCCCTCTCCCTTTTATCCTACTATTCACAACTATCTTCCAAACCTACAGGTTAACAAAAAAAAACTTCCTAACCTACAATTATATCAAGCTTGCATTTACAATATAAATATTTCTATGACATAATAAAGACGTAGTTCAACAGATGCATATTTCAGTGTGTATTTTGTATAACTATATTATTTTAATCTCATCATTCTCATCTGTATTTTTATGAATATATATATATATATATATGAAGTTTTGTGGGTGCCAATATTTTACTAATTAATGATCTAGCACATATCGATAATATTCATATGTAGTTACAGATTTTCTTGTGTCTATCATATACTAATATCCGGTTAAAGTTTTGCGGTTGCCAATATCACCAATTTAGCAAATTAAGGAATAAAGTATATAAACATTTAAGTTGGTGTAAATCTTATAACTATTAAGTAACACATCTTTGAGCTGGAAATCATTCAAACCTTTCAGTTATGTTTTTCGAACTTCAAAATCAGCTATTTACCAAGGACGCAAAATAAGATTGCAGATTTGTTAACTAAGAATTCACGTTCTTTTCATAAATCTCTATATTTTATTGGTTGTTTATTTCGGTCTGGCTACCCAAACCACCTCAAACTTGAGTAATATAATAACCGTTTGCTGCAAAAAAAAAAAATTAAGTAACACATCTAATTCTATTAACAGAAGACAAAACAATTCTTACCTATTTTTAAGTCATTTCTTACATTTTCTTCATTTCTTTTTAACTAATTTAAATCACTTTATTTATTGTCTTTTTCAAATAATTCAACTTCATTTATTATAGAATACAAAATATAATTTACATGTTTTTATTACATTTTTAGATTTATTTTTACATTTTTTAATTACTTTATTAATTATATTTACCATAATAATTTAACAACATTTATTTTACGTAATGACCAAAATAATTTCTCAAGTTTGAATGAAACTGATTCATTCATGACAAGAATTTAATTGGTCAATATTTTTTATTTTCTTACAAAATCACATGGATATCTAGGTACCGGTTCAGGTACGGATCAGTTTTTTAGGTATCGAATTATTGAGTTTAAAATTAAAATTTTTTTGGATATTATAAATTTTCGGACGGGGTTCTGACTCGGATCTTTCCGGGTCCGGATAGATTTGTTAATATCTAAAAGATATCTAAATAATTTATGTGTTCAAAAATTTCATTAATTTTTTTATAAAAATGTGAAAATGAACACCTGTACGTACGTGCGGATCAAGTTCTACTGTTATATTAAAACAAACATATACTGATTCTCGGTTATAAGGACTCCAGAACATTAGGGGACTAGAATTCAATATCATTTTAGTTTATTTTCAGGGTTTTACTTATTAGAAAATATTACACTTAAAGACAGTTTTCATCTTTCTATTAACACAATAAGGCACATTCTGCTACTGAAACACTTTCCTCTAACATATTCCCTTATTTCTAACTAAATGAGTTCATTTGTAACTAGGCTAATGAATGACCAAACTAATCTCCATTTTATCGATTTTTTTTTCATTTAATATCTTCTATCTTTCTCATCCCTAATTCATAATTCCTTTTAAGTTTTACCAACACCCACCACCACCACCACCACCACCACTACCAATGATGACTCCACTACGAAAATCACCTGACCCAAATCACCGTCGGACCAAAAACCCACCTTCACCTGGTCCGTGTCCACCATATCCCGGACCACCTCCGCCATATCCACCAGCTGCTGTGTGACCTGCGTAACAGTGAAAAGGGGGCAAGTCGATCCAATTCGGTTGATGCAACTAAACCTAAAAATTTTCTAATATAATTTAGATTTGTAAAGTTTCATTTAAAATGACTAAAATAATGATAAAAACGAGTGAAAAAACTAGAAAAAGATGTGGAGGCCACCATTTTTTAGCTTGATAAATCGTATGTAGGTTACAGGGAAAGAGAAGATGTTATAGTTACAAATCTACCCCTTATTGAAAAACAGAAAAAAAAACAAAAAAAACTTGAAGTGAACTCGGGTCTGTTGAATTAAAACACACTAACTTACCAACTGAGCCGACAAGTTTTACAATCCACTATCAATACATTAAGTATATAATTAACTATTCACGCAAAAGCTCCAAAAACTAGACCTAATTAATTCCCAATTAGTCGCGGCTAACATAATTTTGAACACTGATATTATGTACATTTATCAGTTTCTTATAAAGAAAATTGCAGTTCAAAACTAACATTCAATTAACCTATGATTTTTTTTGTTAACCCGCTCTGGATAATATGATATAAATCAAAACGAAAAGTATTCAAACCACCAATGTATTGGTTGTTCTAATATTCAAACCACCAATTTGGTTTACAAATCTCGTGGTGTACAGGTGAAGTTTTGTAAAATAGTGTACATGTGGACAGTGAAATATATGTGTACACATTGATATATTGGCTGTACAGATATTTAAACTTGCAAATTATGTAAAAAAATCTTTCGGTGTACATGTAAATTATTGTACAAGTGAAATGATGTAAATGTGAATCATTGTATATGTCGATAATTATTATTTTTATTTTGATTAAAGGGGATGTCAATATTTTAGATGTTTAAATAAAAAAGATTTCACAATTTTGCCTAATATTATTATTTTGGCGGTTTTAACTATAACTTTAGTAACATAATTAATGGGAAAACATGATTTTAGCGGTTTAGCGGAAAAAACAGATTTAACCACTTCTAAAAAGAAAATGTGGTTTGCGATTTTGAAACATGATTACATGGTTATCCGTAAAAACGTGATTTTAGGATACATTATTTTAGCAATATATAATTTGCACATGTGAAGATGTACACATGTACACTGTTTAATTTGTGTATATGTAATCATGTACACATGTACACATATTTACAAAATTCATACAATTGTAGCTACAAACATTTTGCGGAGATGATGTACACATGAATATTTTAGGCTAATCTTTTTTTTGTCTTAAACTCTCTGATTTACATATACATCCTCTAATTTACCATCAGATTTTCTAATACACAATTTGGCCCATGTTTTGATGTACATATTTTATCGTTGTCTTTAAATCTGATATTTTACTATTAATATTCATCCATGTCTATTTCTATTTTATGTACATTCCTCTGTGGATAAGGTTCTTCATCCACGTGTACACATGATCCCATGTACAATAATATTGCACCCTCAAGTAATATTCTTTTGATTCACATATGTGTACATGTGTACACACCTCACACGATGTACATAACCAAGTCGTATATAGCCTTATATGTACACAACAATCACCCTACCCAGGAACCTTGTTTAATATCAGTGTATCCATCACACTTCCTCAATTAAATATGTGCTCGAGTGTATAATCATGTTTTCAAAATATAAAAAGTATTTGAATCAACTCAATAAAACCCACTAATATCTACGTATGAGCTTGTATATTTTCTTCTTCAAAGACTTAAGCTTCTCCATGTTTAAATAATACGCGGTGATAATGATGGTGGTGGGATTTTTAGAAACCCGTTTGGAAGGACTTGACTCCGAGCAACAAGAAACGGTGTGTGCTCATAGAGATTTTGGTTTCGTTGCAAGGAGAATGATGACAAGATTTATGAGATCGTCTTCTTCCTCTTTGACAGAGCCTCCACTTCATCTTCGTCATTTGATGTACATACATACACGTTCCGTCGATCAGTGGCAAATAACCTCTCCGGCAAATGCTCGTTAGCTTCTTTAACCGGCCGCTTCTGGAAAATAAATCGAATTGGAATTAGGGTTGGAGTTCAAGAAACAACCGGTAATCACAACCAACCTTCGGCTATTTCTTTTCCAACCTTCTAACACTTCTCCTTTTTCTCGATTTCTCTTTCTAACATCGGTAATAGTAAACAAAACAAGAAAAATAAAAAAAATTGATGGAATATTAAATCCGGTTGAACTTTTCCCTCGGGTCCACCACTCACCTTTTCATTTGAAATTTAAATTACAAAACGACAAAAAAAAAGAAACTAAAACGAATTGAGCTCAGTTACGCTTTTAAGGATAAATTAAGTCATTTGCCATAACTAGTTGCCAAAAACTACCTCAGTATAAGAATGTGTCTTATTCTGATATAAAAACTCAGAAACTGACTTTATATGTAAATCACTCAAACAAGAAAGAATTACCAGATTTAAACTTTAAGCAAACAATTGAAATTTAAACCTTACTAATATATATGAATAAATCAGTAATGGTCAAACTTAGGGATTTTTTGGTTTTTTTTTTTTTTTTTGTCAAACTTAGGGATTTTTTTGGTTTTTCTTTATATATATTTTGAAGTAAATCATATTCAATTAACTATTACGTTTGAAATTGACTGATGGATCTGCAGACCAAGCATGTTACCAGATTCTGACTTCACGCATTACCACGATCCACTGAATTTAGATCCGTTTGGTTAAATCTAAAGATAAGTTTTTAAATATTTATTACCATAATTTACAGATGTGGTCACTGGTCAGAGAGACAAGTACTGACAAGATCTTAACTACTCCCGGTTAAAAAGTTATTAATGTGTTGATAACTCTCAGAATTAATTAAAACAGCATGAGTTACTATAAATAGAAATTTAAGGTCATAACTTTCAATCTGCAAATACATGCTGGGTTAACACAAAATAGAGAGTCGATGGACTAAAATCTAGAGTTCAAATCAGTTTTTCAGCTCCAACTTGTTTAGTTTGGATTTAATTTCTTTTTTGTATTTTTAGCATTTTAGTCCAGTTTGAGTTTGGTTCGCATATGTTTATCTCTAAATGGATAACTCAACACATATTTTCAATTTTAAATTTCAAGAAAAAAAGTACTTTGTTGCATTGAGATTGGTGACAAATCATCTCTACCCAAACTTTTTATTTAGAAAGCAAACAATCTACTACTATACTCTGTTTTGTTTATTGCTCATCTCATTCATATATGTATATACCCACACGCATAAAAGCGTGGCAAATCTAATGTTAGCAAGGGTGAAAAACGCAAAATCAAAAGTACAGTGGTGAAAAGTTAAAAACAAAAAGACACAAAGAGGAAGAAGAGACACAAAAGAATCTATCTCTATAGTTCCGTAACGGGACAGAACTCACTGTGGAAGTCATGAACACCAGAAGCAGCCCATAGCCGTTGATTAAACTCTTCTTGCATCTCATCTGGAACAAACGGTGTTCTGCAAAGAGGACACGTCTTCTGGTCGTGATCCATCCAACGGTCGAGACAGCTCCGGTGGAATATATGTCGACAGTTTCTCAGCCGTCGGATCTCTTGGTCCCCTTCGAACTCGTAGAGACAGACGGCGCAGCTCTCCGGCAGATCTTCGCCGGAGGAGCTCGTTACGGCCTCTTCGAACTTGATAACGGGTAAGATCTCGCGGATGAGTAAGGCGGAGAAGGGGGAGGGGAGCTCGGGTATTCGGGTCGGGTAAGATGTGTAGTCGGGCCAGGTTTGATCCGTTTCGAGGAAGTCGGAGAGGCCCAAGAAGCGGAAGAGGGAGAAGACGACGGTTCTGATGAAGCTGAGTATGGAAAGTGTTTGTACGAAGAGCTTCGGGAGAAACACCTCTGTGTAGCCTACGGGAAAGCCCATCGGAGCTAGGGTTGCTAGGGTTTGTAGAGAGAGATAGTGTGTGAGCTGTGATTTATAAAAGTTGGGTTTTTTTTAATAATATAAGAAGAGTTCATTTATAGGGCAGGTGAGAGGAAGAAAAAGATGTAAGAAGGTACAAGATTTGTTCAAACGACACCGTGTCGTGTAAGATCCGATTTTGATAGAATTAACTGGCTGTGACGTTATTACGTGAACTTCCCCATTAAGATGGGAACCCACTGGTCTATGACTATGGTTCAAAGCTGAGATCTATGGATTTTAAAATAATTATTATAACTAAATCTTTAATATTATATATATATATATATATATATTATAATTAGTCTGGAAGCTGATATGTACACATTAATGATAAACGTTTTAGAAATATGCAAATATTTTATTTCGTTAAGTTCAAAATCAGTTTTAGTGACATGTATTTCTATCACCAAAAAAGTAATCATGGACATAGCGAAATAAAACATTAATTTTATATACATAATTTTTTATAAGTCCAATATATATACCTAAATACTTAAATATTAAAATAAATTATAAAAAAATTGTTTTTGATTTTTCAAAATTTCAATACCGGCTATCATCATCAACATTAATGAATATTGTTATTCGCTGCGTGCGTCTTTACGCCATCACCCTGTCTTGAAATATAAACATCTGCAAGTTGCACGACGATCGGCTCACGTGGTGCGTGCGATTGTTAGGATTAGGAGATATTGATGTGGATAGGGAACTGCTCCTATAATTTATTTATAACGCATTGCATTGTATTTATTCTTGTATTATTCGTTGTACATGTGAAAATTTGGTCTACGCAATAGAACGATTGGGGTACATTTCTACATTAAAATAAAGTAATAAGTAATCGTTATCTTTGAAAACAAATGATGGTAATTTGATTGGTTACTAATCTAGTGGAATAAAATCGAAAGGCTGGCTTCGTAACGTGATTTACACGTCGAAAGAGTTCTGTCTGATGCATATATAGTCTCTGTTAGCATTTACATAAAACTTTCCTTTTCTTTTTCGTGTTCCTTTCAGTCTTAATTTACTTGATAACAAAGAATGGAATAAAAAAATAATTCAAATTATTTGTAATTACATCGACTATCATATTCTTTTATTTGTTTCATTAAGTTCGCAGACTTGTAAGAAAAGTCATTTTACAAAGAATATATGTTGTAAAACCTTTTGTGATTTAGATAAACATATTAGAGAGTCCTTTATTTCTATAAATAGTTTTTGTTTTGTTCGTAAATTGTTATAGGCATGTTCCATTTTTATTAGTTGTGTTGAATATATAACCATCAAAATGTGGTTATATATATGTAGCTGTTTATATAAATCATTTTGAAAAATTATGATAATATGATATGAGATCAAGTCAAAAACTTTATTGAAATTAAATTCATTGGTTATAAAAGAATAAAAGGCATTAGGTCGAGTAATACATGACAAAAGCAAAAGTTAAAAATGAAGAAAGTAAAGAGAGACGAGAGCAGGCCAAGTGTGTGGGTCATAGAGACTTTAAAGAGAGGGAATAGAGATGATTGATAAAGAAGAAGAACCAATCTTATCTATCTACATACCCCTCAGTTTAGAAACGATATATAGCTAGTAAATTATATAAAGAAGGCTAATCAATTGATTAACTGAGTGGTGGGCCGGAGAGAGATATAGGAGACAAGTCGTAGGTGGCAATGATCCTTCCACCAACCGGCAATGGTTTATGGCTCTAGCATGATCGGAGATATGTCATTTTTAGCGGGAAATGATATGAAACTAGCCATATGTTTGTTTGTTTTTTGTTTTTTTTTTTGACATATGTTTGTTTTATGATATCTAAAATCGTATTTTATACATCATGTGATTGTTTTGAACAAATTTTCAAAAAAAAAAGAACGAAGCTGATAGGGCAAATTTACATGCAATTATAGTAATGTTATAGGAGACTCAATGACACACGAAAAAAAAATCGGATAAAATAATAAAGCTTGTGGCCTGGTTAGTGGTTATAATATCTTCTCGATGTTATCTATGCGCACTAGTTAAATTAAAAAATTTCTTGCTGAAACCAACAACATATGATGTCTTGATATATTCCAGAAAACGTAAATAACTATTTTTTATGGTATAGCCTACTATTATTTTTTCCCCTTTTGATTTTGGATATTAGTATAGCTTATCAAAAAACTTCCACGAAAACTCAAAACATATAAAAATATACTATCAAAGAACTCACTCATAAAGTATTATTAATGTTTGAGCTCATTGGTGTTGTTATATAAATTAATTAAAATCATTTCAAAATCGTTCTGTCAACTGACTAGAATTTAGTACTATATTGACTCAATAATAATATATATATATATATATATGTATACTTTAAAATTATTAAATTAGCTTTACAAATTATAAGTATGACTTACTTACACTACAGTATATGAATACAATGCCACGAGATTCAAACCAAACTTTTTTGATCGTAACTAGTCACGGAACATATACATGTTCTAACGTATATTATACGACCAAAAACATGGACTTTGGCAATTATCATCGGTCTAAAAGAAGAAAAAAGCTCTAAAACGATAAGGGAAACGAAAGGGGTATGGAGATGGGAGTGTTGATTGGGAAGTGTTCTAATGAGGCCGAGACAGTCACATGGCCCTATTGCTTCTATGCCTTTCATCTCATTGATATCCCACACTTCTCTTGGTCCTGTCATTGTTTAATTTTGGTTACTCGCACCATCTCTTTCTCTGGTCCCATCATGAATGATACGAACTTATAACTTGATTGACTCTTTCTTAATTCTTTCATAAACTAATTTATATGGTATCTAAACTTCATGACGGTGAAAGAAAAGCAGTGTAAAAAAAGAGAAGATTAGTTAGGATTAGAGAAGGAAAGCGGATTAAATTCGTTCCGCTGGACTCTACTACTACAGGTAATCTGTTGGATATACGAGTAATATTAATTATAATATATATATATATATTTATAAATACATTTTATGAATATATGTAATATTTTATTATTTAGAAAAAACAAATTTTGGGGATTGGCTAGTTCATGCGATTTGCATCCGTCCTACTTAAAATTAACACAATCTGCACTTGCAATCTAAATTTTTCGAATAGATCGACCCACATTCTACATCCAACCCGCAATTCAAAATTTTCAAATGAGTGATCCGCACCTGTCCCGGCAGTCAAACAAGGCGGATTTGTCGGATAATAACTCAAATTCCCAGCCCTAATTAGGATGACGGTGCAAATCCTTGGGCCGTGGGAAAGCCAAATTCAGGTTCGTTATGAATTTACAACATAGGAAACTTGTAACCCTTTAGTTAGCCCAGTCTCTCATAAAAAAAAGGCAACGTTTGACTCTCATCCGCAGCCACTACAGGATAGACCCCACCACAAGGATTTTTTTTAATCTATCAATCCATCAGAACAATGTCTTTCTACACCTAGCAGTAAGATCTCTCAATATTTATTCCCTGGAATCATTTACCTTGCTTTCGTAATCCATATTAATTCAAATTTTTTTATGTTTTTTTCCTTTTGTAGCGAGCAAGACAATGGCCTTATGGGACATGGACGATTGTCCGATCCCTGATGGTCTGGATGCTCTTGCTGTCAGGAAGAACATTAACACTGCCCTTAGGAAATAGGGGTTTGAGGGTGGAGTCGATATCACCGTTTTTGGTGATTTTTGCGAGACTGAGACCTCAAAAGACCTTTCCCGCGCCCGAATCAAGATCTTTCACTGTCCCAGGCGACTGGCAATGATTACGGATCAAACTTTTTGCTAATCACTGGGGACATCTCAAAACGCTGCGGTTTCGTCAGTGCGTTTTAACGTAAGGTTCTCTTAGCACAGCATGTAGTACCAGATAGTAAACTAGTCGGTTCTGTAAATTTAGTATGGCTTTGATCAAGCATGTCACTAGGAGAAGAAGACCCTGTCATCTTCCATACTACGGTAAGAAACAAGGAAGAGGAGGATTATTCTGATTGTAAGGACCGTTACGTAGCTGCAAAGACTGCTGTCTTCTGGGACATGGACGGTTGTGAAATTCCTCAAGGTGGTAACGCTGATTTGATTTCGAGAAATATTAAATCAGCAATTGTGAACGATGGTTTTGGTGATACAGTTACCATCTATGCTTATGGCTATATGAGTCAGATCCGTGGCCTAGATACTTTCCGGCAGTAGGTGAACTCCTTTCACTAACTCTATCTACTTATACAGTTCTGGCACAGTTTAGTGAAACATTGACATTAACTTTTTAAAAATTTAAAAAATAATATACACTAATTTGTTTAGAAATTTTTGTATAAATTTTTTACTAAATATTTATGGTTTTGGACACAGTTCAATGAAACATTAACTTTTAAAATTTTTAAGAAACAATAAAGTTTGTTTAGAAATTTTTATATTAAATTTTTTGTTAAATATTTATGTCCCTGAGCTTATATATATTTATTGTTGCAGGAGATCGAAAAGAAAAACTTGAGATGATTTTGGTGGACGCTCTTTGCTGTGCAGTTGACAATCCTGACACTACAAATTTGATGGTAATATCATGGGAGACTTGTCGGGACACGATGAGTTCGTTGTCGCTGCTTTCGCTTTGAGTCGTAAAGGTGGAGAATACAACTTTCTCGTAGCACAGCCTGATGAGTTAAAAGAACGTAGCACAGCTACGTTCTTCAGCAAAAAAGAAATGGCTTTGGTCAAGTCTATTAGCGGGAAGAGGCCCTTTGCCGCTAACCTCAAGCATGCAACACCTTATGGACTATATGGATGCTGCCGAACTCTCACGTAACAGCACAAGCCCACAAGAAACTTCACAGCACGGGCCCAACACCATAACGCAGCAAACTCAGCCTACAAACACAGAGCGTCAACAGTCATCTTCAACTTTCACTCACGACACAAGTACAGAGGAAGTTACCGAGGCAGTTTTCTTAAAAGAAAAAGTATCAAAGCAAAAGTGAAGCTGTCAACATCTGGAACAGCTCCGCATGTGCTTATCCAAAACCGTTTGCTGCGCTTGATGATGATGACAAGTGACAACTAAAGCAAAAACTTAGAGAGATATCTATATAACTGTATTAGTCTATTGTAATAATTATTATAAAATAAACAATACCTCTTTCTTCACCATTTTTGCTCTACTTTCACGACGTGGGTAGAGGAAATCGGTGTAAAGAAAGAATAGCCTCTGCTTGGTAACTCGAGCTCTGAGCATTCATCTATCATTACACATAATTGTCCTTGGACCGTACCATTCCATGTTTTCAATTTTAATTTGCTTAGAAAACATCAATGTTCTAAAAATCGGTTTAACCGAGCACCGCTCAAATTGATTTAAGCTGTCTTATATTATATCGGTTAAAACCGGTCTAAACTGGTGTAATTTGTATAATCAGTTAAATCAAGTAACAATATTAGCATAAGTCTATAAATTTTTCTGATTTCGATTTTTGTATATCTAATTTTTATAATTCATCAAAATAAATTTTATAATTAAACCTAAAAAATTAAAATATCTAATATATATATAATAAATACCGTTAATAGCTAATCCCTGCCTAAACCCAAATAGTATGTCTGGTCTTTAGGCCTATAGAAAATGCATAGTTACCGTATAACTATTTTTTTAACATTGTAAAAATTCATTTAACTTTTAGAAGATACTAGATTTTTTAACCGCGCTACGCGCGGATAAGATATTATATGTATTTCTCAATTCTAAAAAAATAATGTATAATATTGTATTACATTATTTAAAGAATATAAAATAAGACTACATAACATAAATATATTTTTAAAATTTTCTTTGTGGAAATCATTATGTTGTTTGATTTTTGTACTTGATTCACATATTTGCATAGTTATTTGTGATAGATGAATATATTTTAATTATCAGTAAATAATATATATTTATTATATAATATAAGAAAAATAAAATTATTTACTTTTAAAACAAACTTGTCTCATGTTGGGGACTCGGTTATAGACATATCATATTCGAAGGAGACATTTTTACAATTATTAATCTTCTTAACAGTCAAGAAACAAATCTGAATATCAAAACAATATGTCATACGATCTCTTTGTGGAATAACTGCTCTGAAGAAATTCAATTTAGGCATCAAAAAGGACTGGAAATGGATGTGCAGATGTTTTATCTAAGTCAGTTTTACAAAATACTATTCATAGTTCATATATCATTTATGTCCATCCTTTTTTTTGTCTATCATTTCTTAAACATCTTGAAATAACTAATGTTAATTAATAATAAACTTTTGGCTGGCAAAAAAAATTAATTTTGTCTAATTATCGCTTAATTTTTTAAACTGATATATATGTATTTCTCAATTTCTAAAAAAATAATGTATAATATTGTATTACATTATTTAAAAAATATAAAATAAGACTACCTAACATAAATATATTTTTTAAATTTTCTTTGTGGAAATCATTATGTTGTTTGATTGTTGTACTTGATTCACATATTTGCATAGATATTTGTGATAGATGAATAACTATATTTTTATTATCAGTAAATAATATATATTTATTATATAATATAAGAAAAATGAAATTATTTACTTTTTGAACAAAGTTATCTCATGTTGGGGATTCGGTTATAGACATATAATATTTGAATGAGATATTTTTACAGTTATCAATCTTCTTAACAATGAAGAAACAAATCTGAATATCAAAACAATATTTCATACGATCTCTTTATGGAATAACTACTCTGAAAAAATTGAATTTAGGCATCAAAAAAGACTGAAAATGATGTGCAGATGTGTTATCTAAGTCAGCTTTACAAAGTACTATTATTCATAGTTCATATATCATTTAAGTCCATCCTTTCTTAACCATCTTGAAATAACTGATGCTAATTAATAATAAATTTTTGGATGGAAAAAAAATCAAATTTGTCTAATTATTGCTTAAATATTTTATTAATATTGTCTAAGAAGCTTTCAATTGATATCATAGTTTAATTTTTATTAGTTTTTTTTGTTAATTTTAGAGTTTTTTTGTATTTAATATTTTTTCCATATTAAGCTTATATTTCTTTCACATAATATGTATATGTCATAAAAATTACCATCAAATCAGTTTTACTTATTTATTATTTTGTTTTTAATGAAAATACACTTTTTAAATAATTTAATTTAAAATAAAATTATATATTAATTTGTTGTATTCTAACAATTTGATTGATTTAATTAATTTGCTTTGGTGGATAACTTAAAAAGTTTTCATATGAATCGGGAAAAGCAAGCTTATGTTGTTATATTATATTTATTTGTGTATATGGAATCTATATATAATGCTAGTGTAATAAAAAAATAACATTATTTTTTTGTAACTTCAAAAAGATACATTATTACAATTTGAAATTATTCAAAATTGAATAAAATGGTAATTATATAAATATAATTGTTTTTTTATCTTGTTTAGATTGATTCTCATGAAAAGAAATCGATAGGTTAAACAAATGCTTCAAAATTTGTTGTGTTATTGTTTTGTCTATAAATTACAAAATTTATTGAATTGATATATTTAATTATTGCATCCTTAAATAATATTTTATTAAAACATTAGAGAACTGTGTTTTGAGTTGTTTTGTCAAAATTGTACAAAAATCTATGTTTTTTTATATTTGTCACGAAAATTTATATGTTAAACTTTCTTTTACAAAATTCTTAACTTTGTCACGAAAACAAAAATCTATGTTTTTCATATTTGTCAATGTTCTCACACTTTCAAATAATATATAGCTTAGTCACTTACTTATTTTTTTTGTACAAAACAAAGTATCGGAGTCTTGAAAGTTGAATCCATATTATTGTAAATGTACATAAATGTTTGTGATTACATATTTAGTGATTCTTGTATATGTATCCAAGAAAGTTTCAATGGCTTAGTGGTGTATGTCTTATATTTATGTCATATTAACCCGGGTTCGATCCTTTCCTTTGCATTCTTTTTTCTATTTTTTACGAAAAAATGAATGAGATGACGTGGCAACTTCGGACTATCTGATTGGACGATTTTTTTATGCCTACGTGGACACTCTAAGAGGAGGTTATATCCCCCTTTTAGTATAGTATAGATATAGTCCAAAAACGAAGAACCAGAAAAACAAAGCATTTTTCTTGACGGCCCATAACGTTTTCTGAAACATGGAAGACCCAAATTAGCATGGCGTTGTATTATTTTGCAGCCCATTCACTTGAAATACAAAATATGTTTTTTTTGTTTTGTGAAACTCGTGGTTGATAGTAGCTATGTTCAGATAGAGAATCTAAGATATGGTGGGACAAAGGTGCCACGTGTTGAAGAGTTGACCAATGGGGAAGCTCACTGCGTTATCCATAGAGATAATCAGATAAGCAGAATCTAATTTTGTCATCAAACAACTTTATAGTTTTATACATCATTCTTCGTCTCTTCTTCTTCTCCCAACACTTTGAGTCTTGAAGAAAGGTCATCATCATCAACGTCGAGAATAATGGCTTCTCTTTGTGCTTCCTCTGCCATCGCCGCCATTTCTTCTCCTAGGTAAGCTCATCTTCTCCTAGGTACCATTCACCAGAACTTGTGATCTACTGATTTGTATAAATAATTGGAGTGTGCACACGCGTGACCTTTTAAAAGAATATTGATCCATTTAGAACAACGGTTTATATGTTTTGTATGTGATATCTTTAACACCAATCTAGAATTACAGTATGATTGTATTCGTGATTATTGTGGCTGAGTTTGTGTCATAAAGTTCAAATTTATTGATATTAAAATTATTAATTTGTAATATACATATGCAGTTTCTTGTGTGGCAAGAAGCTAAGGCTGAACAAGAAGCTGAGTGTTGCAGCTGTTTCCAAATCAGCTGCGTCTGTGCGGGCCGTTGCAGCGGATCCCGAGAGACCAATCTGGTTCCCTGGAAGCACTCCTCCAGAGTGGCTCGACGGTAGCCTCCCTGGTGACTTCGGATTTGATCCTCTTGGTCTTTGTGAGTCTTAATTTTTCTTACATGCTTTTAAGTGAAGAGTTAGGTTATTTTCATCATTCTTCTAACAGTTTGATAAAACGTACACGTACCAGCATCTGACCCCGATAGTCTAAAATGGAACGTACAAGCAGAGATAGTTCACTGCCGGTGGGCAATGCTAGGTGCCGCCGGAATTTTTATCCCGGAGTTTCTAACCAAGATCGGGATCCTCAACACGCCTTCGTGGTACACTGCCGGAGAGCAAGAGTATTTCACGGACAAAACCACACTCTTTGTCGTTGAGCTCATCTTAATAGGATGGGCCGAGGGACGTAGATGGGCCGATATCATTAAGCCCGGTAGCGTCAACACTGACCCAATCTTCCCAAACAACAAACTGACGGGCACAGACGTTGGATACCCGGGTGGGTTATGGTTCGACCCGTTGGGTTGGGGATCCGGTAGCCCGGCTAAGATCAAGGAGCTGAGGACTAAAGAGATCAAGAACGGAAGGTTGGCTATGTTGGCAGTGATGGGTGCTTGGTTCCAACATATCTACACTGGGACTGGTCCTATTGATAACCTTTTTGCACATCTTGCTGATCCTGGCCATGCCACTATCTTCGCTGTATGTGTGATCCGAATCAGTTTTTTTTTTTTTACTTTTTTTTTGTATGGTCTGTCTTTAGTTTTTGACTAGCTATTTTTTTGTGTGTGTTTAACAGGCTTTCACACCCAAGTGAGACGTCAAGAAAGGAGGATTTGGGAGGGAGAATGCATTTGTGTGATCATGTTTGTACAAATATGGTTTTTGAACTTAAAATATTATGTATTTATACATATTGTGGTCGAATGCAAATTAGGGTTTCGCGGTAACATTGCGCTTTTCCTGACTAAATGCTCATACATTGTGGTTCGTGGTCTATGAGAGTTAATCTTTTCTATTCTTTTGTTGGTTCATACATCTCATGAGAATCATACACACTTCTAAGAACTGCATGCTAATTAGAACACACCAAACTTATCTTCAAAATATATAGATTTGGAAAAATATAGAGAAGCTGTTCCATATACTAAAGAATAAAGTACCTCTTGAAGAAAAAGTTCCATTAGCCAAATTAGATGGTCTTGCTGTCCGTATGAGAAAGCGCCAACAGAATCAGATACATTATCATCGCCTAAGCTTCTTGGATTTCTTATGTTTGGTTCCCTCCACAAGAATTCATAACTGCATAAGAGGTTGAAACGATAACTCTGTTCCTGGTTTTGTAATTTTCTAGTGTCATACAGTTGCCTTCTTATCAATACAGTTGAATAACGTGTCTCTTTGGAGCAGCTTCTCGTTCAAGGAGCAAAATCCTCGTGACTTCTGTCAAGAGCATTGTCTTCCCTAAACACATCCAATTTTATTTTTATTAGATTCTTCTTTTTATTTGATTCTTAAAAAAACAACTAGAAAACTATCTCCTAATCATTATTTTTGAGAAATCAATTTTCAAAATTTGTTTATGTAATAATATATATTCATTGGTGGTAGTCCAGTGACGCTTGAGGGATATAAACTCAATAAGGCGAACCCTGGATCGAACCCACCAAACAAAATAATAATCTCTCTCGCCAATCCCACATGGCCCTAACCATTTCTTCACCATCAGATGTCAACAGCCGCCATCACCGCCATCTTTCCTCCTCCACCTCCGGTTCCTATCCCTACTTATATAACTACCCTCGGTCTTGGCTACCCCATAGCCATAGCTCTTGGTTTCCTCCTTCTTATCTCCACCATCATCCTCATTTGTTGCCGCGCCTCTCGCCTCCGCTTTTCTGCCTCCGCCGTAAACGGGGATTCTTCTTTCGGTAACCGTAGCATAATCGTCCCAAGAATCATATTCGTAGCCGCAGACGATGATCTAGAGTCACCTGTTTCTAGTAACGTCGTTGTAGGTGGACTTGATCAAGCGATCATTAACTCTTACCCTAAATTCCCATACACCAAAGAAGATGGCCTTGGGTTGCTTCCACGCTCGATGCACCAAACGTTAACGTCCGTTTTCCTTGATATTTCTCAATCGAAGATTAACGCCGTTAACGTTGCAGGGCCGTTGAAGAAGCGAAGATATATCGTTTGTTTGGTAGAGAGAAGCCTGTTCACAAGGTTCTCTGTGGTGGCTTGCGTACGTTTTCCTTCTACTCCCTCCTCTGTTTTAATCGCTCATCTCCTACTTCACTGACGCTTTGATCTGCATTACAAGGATCTAGTTATTGGCAAGTCATCTCAAGCCCAACCGTCTCAAGCCCAACAAGTGAAGCCCACTCCAGCAAATCTTCAAACCCCTTCAACGGCTCTCTGCGACAAAGACGGAGCAAGAGAAGAGAAAAGAAAGGGAAAGCAGGTCATGACATCACCAAATGGTCCTGGATTGTACAACTCATTCTCAGCCTTAGGATCTCTTGGAGAAGAAGGATGATGACATGTGTAATAGGAATTAGGGCTTTCACTTGTTTCTATTTAAGCAATCTCAATCCATTGTAAAACCTTAGGAAGCAAGAAATAGAAATCTCAGTTTCAGAATCTTATTTCTTCACACTTTCATGGTATCAGAGCCAGGTTCGTGTTCTCAAAGCCCTCTATCAAAACATCCATGAGATCAAGATTGGCTTCAAGATAATCAGAAGCAATCAACTTAGAATTGACTTGCTGCCTCTGCAGATTAGCAACAACTTGTGTAGCATCTTTCCTCGTCTCGAGGTTGAGTTTAGGGAGACAAGTAATCAAGAGACGAAGAGAATCCTCTCTAAAGAACTCTTGAGTCAACTGAGCACAAGCTTCAGCAACAGGCTCAGCCTCGCTGTTGCCATAGAGAATGGACTTCATATCACGAATGTTCCTGCTCAGCTCCGCCATCACCACCTTGGAATCAGGGAGAGAGATGTAGAGAAAGAGATCGCGCGTCTGTCGGCCGAGGTCAGAGGGAGTCCGAGGCTTGGACTTGAAAAGCCCCTTCATCTTCGCACCGCCGAGATCGGGTTGATCCGAAGGTTCTCCGGTGGCTGAAGAAGAGGTTAGGCTTCCGCTTAGGTGCTGGGAAGAGAGCCTCCGCGATGGCGCGGAAGGGTCTCGTCCAGCACCTCCTCTCGATGACACGCACGACCCTATCTTTCTTTACCCTCCTCTCTTCCCTTTTATTCTAAATTACAATTTAACAAAAGTAAAAAAGAAAAAAAGTATTTTGAAAATTGGAGGTCTCTCTTTTATATCTCTTGGTTTTGAATCGTTTCCCTATATCTCCTCCTGTCTCACCATCTTCCTCTCACCCTCCATTTTTTTTAGCGTTGCAGGATTAAGAAAGAGAGAGAGAGAGAGAGAGACATATAGCCCGGTAGTCAGAACAGCGACTGTCCGTATAGTGCTTCATCTTGCAACAATTATGAAGTGGGAAGTGAAGCAAATGGATGTTAAAAATGCGTTTTTACACGGCAATCTTCTTGAAACTGTCTACATGAAGCAGCCAGCGGGATTCGTTGATAAGAGCAAACCAAATCACGTCTGTCATCTTCACAAATCCCTCTATGGACTGAAACAGTCTCCACGTGCTTGGTTTAACAGATTCAGTGACTTCCTTATTGAGTTTGGATTTGTGTGCAGCGTGAAAGATCCATCTTTGTTCATCTACAACAAAGATAGTAACATTATCATGCTTCTGCTCTATGTAGACGATATGGCTATAACAGGGAACAGCTCTCAGATCTTAACTAAGCTGCTTGATCAACTCAACTCAGAGTTCAGGATGAAAGATCTCGGAAAGTTGCATTACTTCTTGGGGATTCAGGCAACGTTTCACGATGAAGGCATGTTTCTGTCTCAAGAACAATATGCTGTGGACCTTCTTGGAGCTGCCGGCATGGAAAATTGTTCACCAATCAACACGCCTCTGCCCCTGCAACTCAACAATGTTCCGGATCAAGCTACACCTTTCTACAACCCTCAGTTCTTCAGAAAACTGGCCGGGAAACTTCAGTATTTGACCCTGACAAGACCTGATATCCAGTTTGCAGTAAACTATGTGTGCCAAAAGATGCACGCACCTTCACTCTCAGACTTCAACAACCTGAAGAGAATTCTGCGCTATGTCAAGGGAACAGTTGCAATGGGTGTCTCACTGGTTCGTGATACTGACTGCACTCTCCGTGCCTACAGCGACAGCGATTGGGCTGGTTGTCCAGCTACCAGAAGATCAACAGGAGGTTTCTGTACATTCCTCGGTCAGAACCTCATCTCTTGGTCGTCTAAGAAACAGCCGACTATTTCCAAAAGCTCGACTGAAGCTGAGTACAGGTCGCTCTCTGAAACAGCGTCTGAGATGGCGTGGATAAGCATACTTCTCAGAGAACTCGGTATATCTCTTCCAGTTACACCTGAGCTGTTTGGCGACAATCTCTCCTCGATCTACTTAACAGCAAATCCGGCGTTCCACAAGAGAACAAAGCATTTTGAGACAGATTATCACTACGTTCGTGAAAGGGTAGCCTTGGGGTCTCTGGTCGTCAAGCACATACCAGCGCAGCTTCAACTGGCCGACATCTTTACCAAGTCGCTTCCGACAACTTCATTCTGCAGTCTCCGTTTCAAACTAGGCGTTGACGTTCCTCCCACGCATAGTTTGAGAGGGGATATTGGCAAGTCATCTCAAGCCCAACCGTCTCAAGCCCAACAAGTGAAGCCCACTCCAGCAAATCTTCAAACCCCTTCAACGGCTCTCTGCGACAAAGACAGAGCAAGAGAAGAGAAAAGAAAGGGAAAGCAGGTCATGACATCACCAAGTGGTCCTGGATTGTACAACTCATTCTCAGCCTTAGGATCTCTTGGAGAAGAAGGATGATGACATGTGTAATAGGAATTAGGGCTTTCACTTGTTTCTATTTAAGCAATCTCAATCCATTGTAAAACCTTAGGAAGCAAGAAATAGAAATCTCAGTTTCAGAATCTTATTTCTTCACACTTTCACTAGTCTCTGATCTTGTCTCTGTGCAGCCGCTGATGTGTTCTTGTGGAGTGACAAGAAACTCTCAACTCAGCCGCGGTTCTTTGTGTAGCTACTGCCATATGGGTTATGTTTGAATTGGTTATCATTTGTTGAGTCTTGTGTGTCACGTTTTTGATATTCTCCCTCGCATCTATGTTTTTATGATCTAATGCTCATGACTTTATGAACAAGTAAGCTTCTTATTTTGCTGACTTAAATCTTATTACAAGTTTTGTGTTTGTTTTCTTTGTTTTGCTTAAAATGTGTGAAAACCTTCTTAAAAAGGAAATTTTCTTGTTTTCTATGTTTTCAGGACTCCACCTAAAATTCCTGAAATCCATATTAAAGACGAAATTTCCTTTTGATTGCTTCTGCACTGAGAAACGAGCTGAACAAGGCCTTTGTTATCTTAAGGAGCATTGCGTAAGGAAGGGTCTTGAAAAAAATTCTGATGGTACGTTAAGTTTGTGTGCCTAAGTTGAGAACCAGTTGCAATCTTACACATGAGTCCTTCCTGATAGTAATACATATCCTTGTCATTAATCGGTTTCTTGTGAACAATTTGTATTTATTTGGTCAATATTCATTGGATTTTTATTCTCAGGTGGTTGTTGGGCTGTGGATAATCTCGGTTGTGGGAAAACTGGTTCAACTTCTTGACCGTTGTATACATCTGTAAGTATTAGTACCTAATAAAAAGTTTTGAAGTTGCATAATGGTCTTGTTGAATCTAAAGTAAGTGTGTGCGTGTGGCAAAACAAAACAGGTTTTGTGTTGTTGCACACGGTACCGATGATGTATGAGAAACATGAGGATAAGGTAGATCCCGTGGCAGAGAAGAGGATGAAGGAGCTGAAGAAACATTACGTGGTTTTTGATGATAAGGTTCTTTCTAAGATCCCTCTTGCTGCCCTGAAAGCAAAGTTGGGTTAGAGAATTCATAATGAAGTAACCTCTCTTTCTGTCTTTCCCCTTGACGTTTTGCTCTGTGTCTTGGGCCATTTCTGTCTCGTCGCTGGGTTTTAAAACAGTCTCTCAATAGCAGTTGTTACTAAAGGGCTATGAATCGTAGTCTAATCATTTGACTTGGAAGTTGGAACACAAACCCAATAAAAACTATTTTCTTTTTAAAAAGTTGATATCCAAAATACCATTTCTGTAAAATACATGGCGTATTTAAAGTAGTTTGTACCATTTTAAAAACGTAATAGCCTCGTATAATATATATTTATGAATTTTTTTCTTGAACAACATATATTTATGAATTTTATTAAAACAAAAGTGACATTAGAACATACTATATGTTAAAGAGAATAATCACCTTACCACTGTTTGTTATTTTTGGTTTAACACTTACCACCAATGTTTTGAAAATCGGACCAGACATCGGCATTGTAATTGGGTCAATAGTCAAACCGGTCCAACCAATTCAACCGGATTAAAAATTTTAATTTAATTTTAAACTAGAAAATGACTCGCGCTTTAAAAGCGTGGAAATAACATTTAAACATAACGTAATTTAAAATCAATAATATTTTAACATTTTTATTTTAGTGTATTTGAAAACTATATAATTATACTATTATGTATTTATATTAAATATAAATTATATAACATATTACTTAATTTTGTTTTTCAATTATTTAAACCCGTTTTGTTATGATCTTTTAATAAAATCTCTGCAATTTATTTGATTAATTGTATTGTACGGATTTTTGATAAATTTTTAACTATATATTTTTTATGTAATTAATTGTCTATAATATTTTATATATATATATAAAATATTTAATTCAGTATCAGTATGAAAGGTTTTGATGAATGCAGTTTTTATTTATTAAAATATAAATAAAATAATTCATTAATTTAATTGATATCATATTAAATATATTATTTTGTAAAACATAGTTATAGTATTTTCAAATTTTCATAAATTATTTGAGAGTTTTGATAAATTGTTTGATTTACTAAATAACTCAAAAGAAGATTAATAAAAAGTTATTAAAAAGATAAAAATTGATGTTTTGTATTGTTTGAACACAAGATTAATTATTGTGTTGTTTGAAAACATAGTGTTGTTTTTCATAATTATCCATAATAAATTTTTAATGTTTTTATAAGAAATCTTCCTTTAATTTCCTTCCCATTTGCTATTTGATTTGTAATACATATTTTTGTCGACATATCCCTTATATATTAAAGGAGAAGCATTGTAATAAATGCATTCACACTATAATAGACACGTGACAGCCTCACAATGATTTGATAATAAATATGCTAACGCGTTCACACTATATTCATAAATGTGTTCACACTATATACTTTATATTTTTAATATAAAACTCATATGCATGGTTCCAATAAAACTTTAGATTTTTCATTTCGAATCAAAACAAATAACAAATCAAAATCTAAACTATATATATATATATATATTATTTTTATTGTTTACGGATAAAGTCAGGCAAAATATTTCTAAATTTTGATTCGATTCGTAATCCGTTTTGATTTGAACAAAAAAATATGGATATCCGTAACTCTAAATCAGTTACTAAAATACAATTAAAAAAAAACAAATCACAAATTCCAATATCTTTAGGAACGGATATCAAATTTGATATTTTATATGCATATATATACATATATGTACAGAATTATATATATATATATGTTATATATATTATAGTTTATATAAGTTTACAATATTTTATGAATTAAATTTATTATAATAGGTATTAAAGTTTAAAAAGTTAAATAATATTTTATTTTGTAATAAAATGTTATTATCAAATTTTTCAATTATTCTATAAATTTTATTTTATTTACAGATCAAATAGGATATTCTTTAAAATTCTAAATCATTTCGGTTATCAGAGTCACCGACTATCCATGTGGCTAAAGATTAAATCGACTTGAATGCCTCCAAATACCAAGATATTCGATCTGTGTCCACCTCTATTTACGAATACAATTGATTTTTTTATATGAAAAAAATTCACTAAAGTCAAGGCCTTTATAATTTTTAATTAATTTTAATTTTATCTTTCATGTATTATTTAGAACAAAAATGTCATTCAATATTAAGTAACAATATCTTTATATATTTGTCATTTATTCTTATATACTTTTACATACATATACATGTGCACCTTAATGTGAGCACTTTATAAGTATTTACCACCACTGAAGTATCTATTTTTTTTTTTGAAAGTTGAACTATTTTTTTTCTTAATGATTCTTTCACTACCGATCAAATTGTAGTGAAATGATTTGTCTTAATAATTTTTTTTTTCTTGATCTCTTATCCACTTACAAACTATGATATGAAACCATTGGTTCGACATGACGATTATCTAAAATTTATAACATGAAAATAAACAAATAATAGTAATTTTTGATTTTTACCAAAAAACTAAAAAATCAAACATTCTAACAAAACAAACCAAAATAAATATTAATTTAAAATAATGGTTATATTTTAGAAGATTAAAAACCAAAAAATAACTTAAAACCGAACCGATATCCAAATTAAACAGATTTAATGTGTTTTTATTAAAAATAACAAAACTAATAATCACATTCCGCGCAAGGCGCGGGTTATTACCTAGTTTTACTATTATTTGACTTTTTTTTACCTTCATCTGGTAGAGAATCACACTTGACAATAAAGACAAATAAATGTTTTCTGAGAAAAAGAGACAAATATACAATGTATTTGAGATTTGATCCCAAAAAAAAATACAATGTATTTGAGATCTCGAAGAGAACAACAGCTGTGTGTCTTTCCAGACCAAGTTTTGGATAGCATTTAGACAACACGGACGGTGCAACATAAATGGAAAAAAATGCTAGTCATGAATATATTGTTGCCAAAATTAAATACTTGATATCAAATTTTATTTTCTCTCGCAAATTTAGCGTATCATGTCAGCAAATATGCTAAAAGCACATAGATTTGGCCTTTGGTGATACTAGTACACCTTTTTTTAGGTTGGCAATCTAGGAACAACATATAGACAAAAAAAAAAATGTTTGACAAAAAAAAAAGACAAAAAAAATTGAACGGACAGCAACCAATGGTAATAACAGACAATGACATTCAGACAAAATATCTAGAACACGTGTTCTGTCTTTCACGCTTAGCCACGTACTTCCGGTCCCGAGATATTCGCTTTCAATAGCTATAGAAAACAATAATAACCATAAATATATAACAGAGGATAAAAAGACAAGCAGAGAGATAGAGAGAGAGAAGGATTCGATTCAAATTCCGATTCACCGGAGGGATTCATCTCAATCTCTCCCTCTCTATCTGTCTGATCTCCGATCTCATCAATGGCGGACCAGACAGAGAAAAAGTACATTACGAAAGAAGATCTGAGCAAACACAACACACCCGGAGACCTCTGGATCGCGATCCAAGGCAAAGTCTACGACGTCTCCGATTGGATCAAATCCCATCCCGGCGGCGAAGCGTTGATCGTCAACCTCGCCGGCCAAGACGTCACCGACGCCTTCATCGCGTTCCACCCCGGAACCGCGTGGCACCACCTCAACAGCCTCTTCACCGGCTACCACATCGGAGACTCCCAAGTCTCCGAGATCTCCCGCGATTACCGCCGCCTAGCCGCCGAGTTTCGAAAACTCGGCCTCTTCGAGAAGAAAGGACACGTCACGCTCTACACCCTAGCCTTCGTCGCCGCCCTGTTCGCCGCCGTCCTCTACGGCGTCTTGGCGTGCACCTCCGTCGTCGCGCACCAGATCGCCGCCGCGATACTCGGCCTCCTCTGGATGCAGAGCGCGTACATTGGCCATGACTCGGGGCATTACGTCATCATGAAGAACAAGTCGTACAACAAGTTCGCTCAGCTTCTCTCCGGCAACTGCATCACCGGGATCTCCATCGCGTGGTGGAAGTGGACCCACAACGCTCATCACCTCTCTTGCAACAGCCTCGACTACGATCCCGACGTGCAGCACATCCCTGTCTTCGCCGTGTCCTCCAAGTTCTTTAACTCCATGACGTCACGTTTCTATGATCGGAAGCTCACGTTTGATCCGCTCGCGAGGTTTTTAGTAAGCTACCAGCATTTTACTTATTACCCGGTGATGTGTTTCGGGAGGATCAACCTTTTTATCCAAACGTTCCTTCTCCTCTTCTCGAAGCGTGAGTTCCCCGACCGTGCTCTCAACTTAGCTGGGATCTTGGTGTTCTGGACGTGGTTCCCGCTCTTGGTCTCTTGTCTCCCATCTTGGCCTGAGAGATTCTTCTTTGTCTTGACGAGCTTCACGGTCACGGCGCTTCAGCATATTCAATTCACGCTTAACCATTTTGCGGCTGATGTCTATATGGGTCCACCTACGGGCAACGACTGGTTCGAGAAGCAAACGGCCGGGACGCTGGATATCTCGTGTACTTCCTACATGGATTGGTTCTTTGGTGGGTTGCAGTTTCAGCTCGAGCATCATTTGTTCCCTAGGCTGCCACGTTGCCATCTCAGGAAAGTGTCTCCTGTGGTACAAGAGCTTTGCAAGAAGCATAATCTTCAGTATAGGAGTCTTTCCTGGTGGGAGGCGAATGTGTGGACCATTAGGACTTTGAAGAAAGCTGCTTATCAAGCTAGAGATGCTGCTAATCCTGTGGTTAAGAACTTGGTTTGGGAAGCTTTGAATACTCATGGCTAAGTTGACTTTAAATCAAACAAAAAGCTCTTCTTTTCGTTTGGTCATTATCATCATGTGTTTTTATTTATATTTTCTTTTGTATCTTTTAACAATTCGTGTTGTTTACTATGGAAGAGTTGCTAGATTGAGTTGAATCGAGATTTAATTTATTTACATAACTTTTCTTATGATATATTATTATTATTTGTTTGTTCACATGGCTCTTTTTTGATACCTGTGATTTTGTGGTTCTGTTGTTTTTTCAATGTTGTTGTGTTACATCATTACGTGTAGGTGTTATTTGATGTCACTGGTGTTATTATTATAAGGTTTAAAGTTCAACTGTTATGTAATTATTGTGTCATCCAAAAGTTGCAAGGATGTGGGGTATTTTGCTTTTGTCATACTTTTTAGATAAGCAAACAAGTGTATATTATCTTTGATATTCAAATGATGGTTCACAACTTTGACACAGCGAATGTTGGTCGTGGGAGCTGTGTCACTGAACAAGTGAGAAAGGAGCTGTGTCCAAGCTGGCGGCGCAAAAGGAACAATCGGTGGTTAGTAGAAATATAATTCATTTTTCTTTTACAAATGGGCGTTAATGAGATTTCAGATCGCGTTTGAGTTTATTCTAATGGTGATTCATTCACATGTGACATGTGTGTACATATGTATTATCTTTGATATTCAAATGATGGGGCGAGCTGTATGGGATACTCTCTAATGACCAGAAAGCCCAAGAACACAGCAATGCTGGTCTTCATAGGTTTGGAATGAGAAAAAAAAAGGAGATTAAAGCTTTAGTTTTCTGAATTAGTTCATGTTTTCAAGACAGTATGCATTGCTTAAGGTTTTCTAGTAATCTGATCAGTAATTTGGTTAAAAACCTTAAATCTAAAGATCCTCGGGAGCTTGTGAGGAAGGAACTGTGCCTAAGCTAGAGGAGCAAAAGGACCAATTGGTGGTCAGTTGAAACTAAGTTGAGCTTTATTTTCGCCTTTACTCCAGTTCACTGTTTGTAGAATGCTAGATTAACTAGCTATTTAATCTAACGTCTCTTTGTCTTCATGCTCCCAGACGAGGAAGGGTTATACGCGATTGTTGACAAAAATGAGTTACTTAGCTCATGTTGCTGAGGATTTTTCACAAGAGGCACAAGTCATTTTCTAAAAAAAGAGAGAGATAAGAGGATAGGTATGTATATAAACTGAAAACATGGTAGGGAAACAGTAAAAAGGGAACAACAAAATGTGGAACAGAAGAAGAGAACATCATCATGATAAGTGTGACTTCTAAGTTTGGTCCACTACCGTTTGCTGCCGATAAAAACATAAACAAATTAAACAACAATAAGTTAGTCCACTTAAACAATGATTTCTCTTTTTACATTATTTTTACTTCCCAGCTTTGATAAATGTTACTATACCTTATTTATATGTTGGTAATTCACAAATCTAACTAGCTTATTGACAGCGTAAATGAGTTGGCTCTCGTGTTTAACCGTGTGGTGAATGTTAGAGAAACTATGTACACACACATGTACATATGCATGTATCCAAATCCACTCCTCAGACTTTCAAGGCTCGAAAGGAGAGTCAATTGCAAATGGTCTAATAGCATACCACTAGTATCACTTTTGAGCTGTAGATATCATATGAAGTGTGCAAACAGTATCTTAACACTAGTTTATAATTCATGGGAAATAAAAATGATGTGTGTGCATGTGTGAGTGGATTTGCTCCATAGTGTAAAGAATAAGTGACTTAATGTGCACAAAGTTACTTTGGCAAAATGAAGCCGGTCCATGACCATAAGTGACAAATTAGTATTTGCCACCATGTCATTTTATCTATATTTTTACCGATCATTTAAAAAAAAAAATATTTTTGCACATTCTTTATTTTTTATTTTTGTAGTCTAATATATCTTCATATGAAACCACCAAATTGATTAGTGCATATTGATCTTATTTAGATATTTCCACGATCTTCACATCGCTTTCTTGTTCTTTTAACAGAAAATAATAATGCTGTTATATTATATTATTTATTAAATGTTAAACGCAATTTAACTACTGCCTTTACATTAGTCTTGGCTATCTTTACAAATGTTATATACAACCAAATTATTAAAGGTGGCCACTGGCACTAAGACTAATTTACAAAAAAAAAAACTTTCTACAACTTTTCTAAACCACTCATGTTTTAAAGTTTTATCTTGATTTAGCAAAAACTCAAAGTCTTTAACAACCTTCCTTTCACATACATAGCTATATTGATTGTTGTTTTAGACTTTAGACAGTGGGTACTTATATTTATAAAACCACTACAGCTATAGGAATTAACGTTGGATATTTTATTCGATATTTGAACTTGTATCCAAACACGAACCGAAATCCGAACCGAAATAGTAAAATACCTAAACTGGTATCGTATTACGAGAGATTGGATATCCGAACTCAAACAGATAATATCTGAACCCGAATGGATATCCGAAGATAACCCAACATATGTATACTTAGCCTTATATTTTTAGTTTACTTTTCTCATTTTATGCAAAATATTTATAATAATACTGCACATTGCTCAAAATTAGATAATATACATATAACTATAGGCATAATCATTTGCTTCTCGCTTAAAATACATATCAAGCTCTTGTTTCTTGCATTAACAAAAATTGCATCCAAAATTTCAAAACAACAACTAAATAAATGTCTTTCTATTTATAAAGTTTTTTCCCAAACCTATTAATAGTTTAATCTATTAAAAATTAGAAAATCGGTTAAATTAAATGTATATTTTAAATAAAAAAAACTTAAACAATGAATAATTTATTTATTTTTTTCTTCAAAATTTAAATATTCGAACCTGGTCTACAATATCTAAACCGATCCGAAGTGTTAAAATATCCGAACGGGTTCTATATCTCTTGAAATACCCGATCTGAACTGAACAGCGAACTCCCACTCCTGATAGGAATGGATGGATCTACGTTATAATACATAGGTAATAATACACACGCACAAAACTAGGCTCTGGTCAAAGTTTTTAGATCCGTTCCTCTCTATATGGTATTGAGATTTGTAATTTCTCACAAATAAAAACAATAATTTTACTATATACGGTAAAAGAAATATCATCTTTAGTTAACTTCAGACCATTCAGACATCAGATTTGTAGTACTAATTAATTGTCTCTAGACACATCTTTCTTTTGCCATTATGAATTTCACACATACACACATCCTTGATATTTTATGAATCATAACCCCTATTACTAATTTGCTATTTGGAAATTCATTGAATTTCGTCTCTTTGAAAAAATTAGGTGCACCGGCACATGTGCATAAAGTATTTTGGATTCTTAAAACATTCGCTAGGAAACTAAAGAAATAATTAAGACAATGGAATGGATCACGAGTTTTATAGTTTCTTTTCTAAATACGTGATTTATAAATTAGTGCCTATAATGTATATGCCTTAATTAGTGGATTTATAAATTAAAAAGGCAGATGGTATATACTACTGGATATTTCCCTTCGACTTTTATAGTTTCTTTTCTAAGTACGTGATTCACAATTTCACAATAAACATATTTGAATCAATATCAGTTGCATTCCACCCTTGAATCGTGATTTAAAACTACGATATTATAAAAATAACACTTCAGTTTTATATCTTCTAGAGTATATAATAAGCGACATGCAAATATAATAATTTTAAGTTACAAAAAAAAAAATATAATAATTTCAGTTGGCTAGAAGAATTATTATGATTCGCTAGACTATGTGCTGAAAAGTGATTGCTATTCTATCGCGTAAACAATTAACAGTTGAATTCAAATCAAAGAAAACATCGTAAAAGACGCAAGGCATAACACCAACAAGAGTTTAGTATCTGAGCCAACTATTTGTATATATGTTATTATATGGAAATATAAATACTGGAGTAGTTACATAGCTATAAAGGGTAAGGGCATATGCTAGCTCTACCGAAGAAAGAAGGTAAAGCGTATGAAGCTGAGATCAATATAGCTTTATACCTATCAACATTTTAAAGCTGTACTCAAATGTATTTAATTTTCTGCTTCATGACAAAATTTATTGATTAATAATACGTAGTACATTATAAATAGTTATTAGTTTGTGTTTGATTTTTAATTTGTTATTGTATAGTGATCTAGTAAGTGTTTTAGGTAAAGGGCAGGCCACTAATAAGAAACTGCGAGAAGTCTGAGCTAAGTAAAGTAGAAAAAGACCTTTCAGTGTTTGAAAAGCAAAGTATAATTACTAAAGGACATAATACATAAATAAAAATTTTGTTTAGTTTATTCTTATGTTTATATATATATTTGAAGTTGGCAAAAAAGAAAATTGTAAAGACAATGTATGAAACAAGTCTAAAGAAGCAAATGTTACCTCATGTGGTTGCCACTTTCCACTAATCCGTCTGTTAAATTCCAAATTAAACACATAATTTTCTTCAACCCTGTTATACTGTTTTTAATAAAAGAACGATTGTGAATTTTTTATCGGTAATTTATTTTTATTTTTTATAACGACTACTTTATTGATTAAGTTGATCCAATATAATCTATGTGAAGGTCTACAACAATTGACCTTGGTACATAGTTATAAAACCAAAATAAAGCATTGTAAGGGATATTTTGCTTTGCTAATTTGTCTGCAATTCTATTTGCATCACGTCGAACCCAAGAGTAGGTTGCACCCATAAACTTGTCTCTCCACCACCAAGCTTCTCTGATCCAATTATAACCCACAAAGTAGAGTCCCGATCCATTCAGAAGATCAATCGCTTGTTTACAATCACTTTCGAAGATTACTCTTGTATATCCTCTTGTCCAACACTGTTGCATCGCCATGATTATTCCTTGAATTTCGCCTTCCATTGGTGATCTTACACATACACCAATACCTTGACCTGCACCTTTATAAGTTCCATTTTCATCTCTTATAATCCATCCAGCTTTACTTGGAGTCTCTGCATTCACAAAAGAAGCATCTACATTGCATTTTAGCCATCCTACTGGTGGTCGTTTCCAGTGTTGATTCCGCATCAGTATTTGTTGGTCTGAAATGTTAGGTCGTCCAGAAGACACAGTTAATGTTGAGTGAGTAGACCATTCCTGAGCATCTCGCCTAGCTTGTTATAGTACATGTCTCCCATCAATCTGTTTATTCTGAAATATCAGCAAATTTCGGCTCTTCTATATCCTCCATAATAACCAGAAGGGAAGGTTTGTCAGATGTCTGAGCTGTGTAGATGTGCAACATTGAAGACATACTTCTATCTTTTCTTCCAAAGTCGCCAGTGGGTCAGTCAATATTGTATTAGGGATTCCAGAAGCTCTACATATCTGTTGAGCATAAATACAATCAAATAGAAGGTGCTTATCTGTTTCATCCCCATTGCAGCAGCGTCTACATTGGGCATCTGGCATGATATGTCTCCGTTTTAGGTTTGCTCCAGAGGCTATACTTCTTGATAGAACTTTCCATATAAAATGGTGTATCTTTGAAGGCATCTTCGTGTTCCAAATTTTCTTTTTCAAGCTAGGATTTCCAAAGGTCGGTTCCACTCTTTCTCTTGTTGGTAGATGAGTGCTTAGCCAATACCCCGATTTGACAGTGTATATTCCATAATCTTTATAATGCCACCCCAATAGGTCATGTTTTGCCGTTGTAGACAGTTTTAAAGCTAGTACCTTTGGTATATCTTCATCCACTATTACTGTCCGCACCTTTTGCTCATCCCATCCATTACCATACTGACTAAATAACTGATTTACTTTCCCAATCCTTGATCCCGGAATCCTTGGACGTGGAGCTCTTGGTGTATGATCAGGTATCCAAGGGTCTGTCCAAGTGTTGATAAGACTGCCATCACCAATGATGTACCGCATACCTTGTTTAACTAAATCTCTTCCATACAATATTGATTTCCATGCGTAAGAAGCCTTTTTTTTCAACACAGCCGAAAGGATGTCACCATCTTGAAAATACCTTGCCTTCAAGATTCTTGCCGTCAAGCAGCCCGGGTTTTGTAATATCCTCCATACTTGTTTTCCAAGTAATGCCTGATTGAATTTCTCAAGATCCCTGCATCCCAAACCCCCTTCTGACTTTGGTAAACTCACTCTCTTCCAGTCATACCAATGCATTCCTTTATTTTCGTCTGAACCCCACCAAAATCTCGCAAGTACTCTGTTTATCTCATCACATACTTCTTTCGGTAAGCGGAAAATATTCATAGAAAAGATTGGCATAGCTAGCGCAATTGACTTCAATAGAACCTCTTTACCCCTGGAGATAAATATTTCTGGCTCCATCCTTGAGTAACAGCTTTTACCTTATCTACTATATAAGTAAACATATCACTCTTCCTTCTTGTGAATTGTTCCGGCATGCCTAGATATTTGCCTATGCCACCCTCATTATGGATGCCAAGAATATTCCTCATCTGAGTACGAACAACATCAGAGATCTTATGTCCAAAGGTAATTGACGACTTCATTAGATTAACTGCTTGACCTGATGCTCTTTCATAATCACCCAAGATTTTCTTTAACTTCTTACAGGCTCGTGCATTCGCCAACGAGAAGAAGAGAGAGTCATCCGCAAACAGCAGATGATTAACTGGCGGGGCTTGAAGAGAGATTTTGACACCAAGTAAGGATCTATCTACCATAGCTCTGTTCATCATGTGAGATAATACCTCTGCACAAAGAATAAACAGATACGGGGAGAGGGGATCCCCCTGTCTGATTCCTCTACCTGGCTCAAAATATCCTTCTGGTGATCCGTTAATCAATACAGAAAAAGACATCGTGTTTACGCATGCCATTATCCATTGAATCCATTTGACATGAAAACCCATTCTCTTCATGGTTTCTTCCAAGAATCCCCACTCAAGCCTGTCATATGCTTTGGTAATATCAGTCTTTACCGCCATATATGAGGTTGCCTGTCTCTTTCTTGCTTTAAGACATTGGAAAACCTCATGCGCAATAATGATGTTGTCTGTGATAACTCGGCCCGGGATAAATGCTTGTTGATTTTCAGTGATGAGGTTATGGAGATGTATCTTGAGTCTGTTGATTAACACTTTGGAGATCACCTTATAAGCAACGTTGCATAGCGCAATAGGACGGAAGTCTGTCATGCCTGATGGTGGATAAATCTTCGGAATCAGACATATGTTGGTGTGATTTAACTGTTTATCCAGAACACCTGTCTCAAAAAACTGATGAACCTCACGTACTATGTCAGTTTTCAGATCATCCCAGTATTGATGGTAGAAGACAGCACTGAATCCATCTGGTCCAGGAGCCCGATGGGAGCCAATATCAAACATAGCTTGCTTTATTTCTTCCTCTGTGACTTCTCTTGTGAGGTCAGTATTTATATCCTCAGTAACCCTTATTGGGAAACCCTCAAAAACAGCATCATACAGACCCAAATCAGGTGGTGAGGAGGTAAAAAGATTACAGAAATATTCTTGCGCCACTCTTCCAATTCCTCTCTGTCCTCGATGAGTTACTCCCGCCATATCTTGAAGTGAGGAAATATTATTTCTGTATCTTTTGCCTTTGGTAATAGCATGGAAATATGTGGTATTACGATCCCCAGAACGCAGCCACTGAACTCTGCTTTTTTGTTGCCAATAAACTTCTTCCTCCATATAGGCTTGATCGAGTTCTGCTTTTAAATTTTTCCTCTCTTGTAGGGTAGCAGAGTTTGAAGTGATAGCGTTATCAAGACGTCCTCTTAGTAGATTGATATTTTCCCTCGCATTGCATCTATGACTCCGTTTCCAGCGGGAGATTTGTTGTCTGCATCGTCCAATTCTCTGAGCCAATGGGATTTGTATTAACTGAGTCTGTCCCATACCGTTCCAGCCACGATGAACCGTATCTGCAAAACCATCTTTGTCCTTCATACGAATGTCAAATTTAAACATTCTACGTGGTTCTTCCCTCTCTGCAGCAATAGTAGTTATCAAGGGTCTATGATCAGATTCACCAATCTCTAAAAACTCAGTTTCTGATGCAGGGAAAGCTTCAAGCCATGCAGTATTTGCTATTGTTCTGTCTAAACAACACTGAACTTGATGAGTACCTCTTTGACCAACCCAAGAAAATCTGTTTCCTATTGAATTGAGATCTGTGAGATCGTGGTTCCTAATGAGTGTCCTGAAATCTTGGAAAGAAGCTTCAGCTCGAGTGCGTCCTCCTATCTTTTCATGATTCCTAAGTATTTTATTAAAATCTCCTGCTAGAAGCCATGGCTGATTTCTTCTGGTAAGCCCTATCCTTTCAATTCTCTCCCAAACTTGGTGTCGAAAAGCAGGATACGGATTCCCATACACAAACGAGTAATAGAAACTTCCTTCATTGCATTGAACTTGACAATCAATTACATTAGGAGATTGACTTAAAATAGACAACTGTACATGCTGCTTCCAATAGATAACTAGACTACCACAAGAGTCTATAGGAGGCATCGGTAATTTATTTTTATACTAACAAAAAGACTATCAATATCACAATAGTAAAAAGCATTAATATAAGGACTATGCAATGAGCTATTTAGCTTAATAATAATTTTGACAAATTTCTCAAATAGTCATTTTTAAGTTTTTGTCACAAAAATAACTTTAAAAAGAAAATGACTAAAATAATCTCTTTTTATTTTGAAATTTTTAATATTTTTTTTTTTTTAAATTTAAAATTCTACCTCAAAAACCCACCCTTTAATTATATACCCTAAGTCTAGATTAGTTAAGCCTAGAATAAAAATGTATTTTTATTCTTTAATAAAAAAAATTGATTATTTTTTTTATTAGGAACTATTTTTATGACAAAAACTAAAAAAATAGCTATCTGGAAAATTTCTCTAATAATTTTGCTAAAATCATTTTATTATGTTGTCTATAGTTCCCAAAGTTTCTGCCTACTTTACATAGCTGATTAATAAATCAGACAACTATTTAAAAAGAAATATACAGGCTGATGAGTAAGACAGCATTATTATTGATGTTAAGATATTTTTAATTATTTCGTGTTTTGTAATTTCCCATGAAATACTTTTCTTTAAATAACAGTTACATACCATATTATTCTTTTCACATAAAAACATAGTAGTAAACAATAGACTTATTTTCATTGTATACATAGTAGTAAACAATACGCAGGTATACAGTATTCCATTGTTTTTTTTATATAAACCCGTTTCCCATCAAAAAATAAAATAAAAAAGAAGAAAACAGCAAAGAGCAAACGTCTTCTTCTTCTTCTTCTTCTTCTTCTTCTCTCTTCCTTGAGCTTGCTTGCTCCTCTCTTGTGTCTTCCTTCGTCACTGTCCGTATCAACAATCAAACCCGAAACGTCTCTTCTGTCTGTTAATTCAGATTATGTCTCAATCTCTCCCTCTCGTCTCCTTGATGAGCACTTTTCCTCATTGACAAAAATCCGAAATCACGACAGACCCATTTCATTTCCATCTTCTATTTTTAATAAAAATCTCATCTTTCGTGTCTTCTCAACAGAACCAACATCCAAAGAATCGGCATTTCCTCTCTCAAAGCTGTAAAAACCGATACTTTTCTCGGTTCAAATCTCGAGAATTCTGAGACCCACCACGAGTTTCCTGAACCAAAGGTGTGTGTAATGAATCGAGATGGGTTTCTGTTTGATTTTACTATCGCTGTCTGCTTTTTTTTAATTTCTTCATTGATCTGTTTGGCGTTCGTAATCGTTGGTATCTAATGATGTTTGCTGTTACCAGATGTAAGCGTATAGCCTAACCATTTTAAAAAAGGCAAAACGTCTTTTATTGGTATCTAATCTCTGTATTAATCTTGACGTTGAAAGGGATGACACAACATTTCTCCTTTCCTGTTAATTTTTAACTTTTGGTTACTGTCTGAAAAAAATTGTATTGTAATAGTAAACTATGCATGTCGCCTAAAGCAAATCTGATCCAAAGTGTTATGTCTTGATTTTGTTTTTATTGTTAAACCGTACGAAATTTGACTTGAAGAGGTTCTCTGTTGTGAAATGGATGATCTATGTTGTATCTTTTGTTGAGGAGATTCTAATCAAGTTTTTTTTTTTTTACTTAAAGCTCTAATCAAGTTTGCTATTTTAAAATATGATTTGGAAACTTTGAATTCTTATAATATTTGTTTTGTTATTTATTTGATGTTCTTCTGCTAATGGATTCTTATAAATTTCTTGATTATTTGTGTTATTTTTAGTGGTTTTTGTTGAGGCTCTAATCAAGTCTTCTATTTTAGAATATGATTTTGGAAGCTTTGAATTTTTACTAATATCATCATAATATTATTTTGCTATTTATTTGATTGTTATGGTTTTCAGTATTTGATGTGTAAAAGGTTATTGATTATTTGTATTGTTGTTTTCAGTGGCTTTGAGGATGGAAGCAGAAACGTCTTGGACCACTTACCCTTACAACTACATGACTACATACATCCCTGAAGCTGAATCATACTCTGAGCAGAGCGATGATGATGAAGAGACCAAACTCCAAACCTTTGCAATGGATTCTCTTCTCCCCAACGATCTACTAGAAAGAATCCTCTCCTTTCTCCCCATTGCTAGCATCTTCAGAGCTGGCACGGTCTGCAAAAGATGGAACGAGATTGTCTCTTCTCAAAGATTCTTATGGAACTTCTCCAACAACAACAACAACAACTCGGTTTCTCAGGGGCCTTGGTACTTCATGTTCACCACCACTGATGATCCATCCGGTTATGCTTATGACCCGGTTATCAAGAAATGGTACAGCTTTGATCTCCCTTGCATTGAAACTTCGAATTGGTTTATTGCTTCCTCTTGTGGATTGGTTTGTTTCATGGATAATGACTGTAGAAGCAAGATCTATGTCTCAAACCCTATCACCAAGCAATGGAGAAGACTTATCGAACCACCGGGTCATAAGGCTACTGATTATACAGCATTGTCTACCTCCATGAACAGAGCAAAACAGAGTTACTCTGTTTCTATAGTGAAGTCAAAGCAAGTTGCTGGAGATTTCTTCCAATGGGATCTCTCTATTCATCTCTACAGCTCCGAAACAATGACGTGGACAACAAGTGTAACCGATGTCTTAACCGGGTGGAGAGGAGGAGACGAGAGTGTGATCTGCAACAATGTTCTTTACTTCTTGATTTACACCACAGGAGGCAACTCTGATCATCGCCACGGCTTGATTGCTTCTAACTTATCGTCGTCCACATCATCCTTGATGAGGAGTTTCATTCCAATGCCGTGTGCTTTAACCTGTGGGAGGCTGATGAATCTCAAGGAGAGGCTTGTGGTCGTTGGAGGGATAGGGAAGCATGATAGGCCAGAGATTATCAAAGGGATTGGGATATGGTGTTTGAAAGGAGGGAGAGAGTGGCAAGAGATGGCGAGAATGCCTCAGAGATTCTTCCAAGGGTTTGGGGAGTTGGATGATGTTTTCGCGAGTAGTGGCAGTGATGATTTGGTTTATATACAGAGCTATGGATCTCCTGCGCTTTTGATGTTTGATATGAAGTTAAAGTGTTGGAAATGGTCTCAGAAGTGTCCTGTCTCTAAGAAGTTCCCTCTCCAGCTCTTTACTGGGTTTTGCTTTGAACCAAGACTTGAGATCACTCCATAGCTCTGAAGGAGAAGAAGATGATGATTATGTTTTTTAAATGATTGAGAAAATATATTCAGGAATATTGTTGTTATTATTACCATATATTTTGAGTTTAATCAATTGAATCCCCATTTGATCTGGTAAAAATAGAATAAACCTTTTTAACAGTGTGGCCCACAATATCTGATAGTTTTTGAAACTGGGGGTTGTCTGGTTGCTGTTCCTGGACCTGGAGGGTAAATAATTGTTTCCATAATATATGTATCTACTATAGATAGCCGTATGTTTGTAATGTGTTATCTATTATAGATAGCTGTTTGTTTTGTACTCAGCCTGTTTTCTTGATGGGATTTGTCAGGTTTGGCAGTGTTAGGTTTACAAGTACTGGACAACAGCTATTTTGTTGTATTTTATAATTCTCGAAGAACATGATTAATAGAAAGTTCTCAGGATGAAGTTTTAGCGGAATATAAGAAACCGTTTCTTAACTTTTAACTAAAAAATCTAAGAACCGACTCTTAAATAAGATTTTAGGAGCCGGTTCTTAGTTTTTTTTTGTTAAAAGTTAAGAGACGGTTTCTTATATTCCGCTAAAAATTTCATCTCGTATTTAAGAACCGATTTTTAGTTTTTTTTAGTTAAAAATTAAAAGATGGTTTTAATATTCCGCTTAGAACCCCACCATAAAAATCCTCTATTAATCATGCTCTATGGTCTCACTTATTTCAGTTTGTATTAGCTTTAATAATTTTTAACTTAATTTTGATGTGATATATAAATAAGTATGGATTCTGCAGTTTTTTTTTCCTTAAATAATGTTTATAGTATGTTTCAAAAATAATTTTATTTTGTGTGTCATTGCAGTAAGACAAGTAAATGGCACGCAGACAATTACTCTTGACCCATCAAATCAGTAGAGATCTAAAACACCAAATCAAAAGAATAAAAAAAAAGAAAAACAATTAGGCTTTGTTGGAGATGATTTAGGATAACCACATTGATGATTAATAAAGTTTACTGAAAGTAATATAACTTGAACTGTTGAACATATTGTATAAAAGTATATACTAATTGATCTGAATATATGAAAGAGCTTTGGCTCATTTCTTCTACTTGAGTGTACTGCTTGGAGTAACCTGAAATGAAAGGGTTAAGAAAATGAATCACAAAAAGCATGATGATATTGGTCAATGGGTTCAGGATTTAACCTTAGCATGCTGCATGGTGACTAAGACTTGCATCCACAAGATAAATATGACGTATTTGATCATCATATTCATACTAGATAGCTCGCTTTTTTTGGTGGTGCTCTTTAGTCATACTAGATAGCTCAAATGGATGATCTGCTCAAACAACCTTATAAGGATGATAATTTATATACTTAAGGAAGCTGAGTTTATTAGAGTTCCTAATACTGATCCTTGGACAATTTTAAGTAGCTCACTCTCATTCATCTCTTGTCATTTGATTTCGTGTCCTTCTTTGTTTCTTTTCTGTTGAGTTTTTGGTGGTTTCTGTGCAGTTACATCGCCTCAAGCCAACCAATTGGCAAAGCCTGCACAGCAGATGATGTGTATGAAGCCGGTTATCCTCCTGATGGAAGAGATTCTCTAAAGACATTGAGATTGTTCGTGATTACTTACCTGTCTCTGTTGGAGAGAGATCATGGGATCCTATTTCAGCTCCTGGATCAGCAAAGCGTATTAGTCTGCTCTTCTTAAGTGCTGTGAGATTAGTTGAATAGTGTGCAGTCTTGGGTGCAAACTTTTGGCTCTGATATTTTGGTTCATGCCAAAAAACTTCATATTTGTTAAGCTTGTACATATGTATATGGCCAGACAGTAAGATTCATATATTTAAAATACTAAAACATGTTTTGAGTCTCCAAGATTCACAACAATACTAGGCCTTCAAACTCACCAACTTTGCCATAACAATTTTTTTTTTTTGTATCATTAACACCAAGACAGATCCTCTGCTTTCGCCTAAACATGGTACTAATTTTTTGGAATTGAAATTGTAAACTAAGAACAAACGGAAAGTAAAAGGATAAAGAGAAAATTGAATATGCATAAAATATTTTAAACTAGAGAAAGTTTTTCACAGATGATGCAGTTACAAATCAAAAGCATAAAAAGAAAACTAAAACGATAACAATTACATTATAATTATTTGGATTATATCATACAATTTTCGGATTTTTAGTTTATATTTTTGTTATATAATATGTGGATAACATATATATAAATATATATATATATTGACATCTATATAATATATTTTCTTTACGGATATATAATTAATTTGAGCTATAATATAGAGCGAAGATTTTTAACCAAACCCCCCCAAACCAAACCGACCGAAACCAAAATTTAGTTAGTTTGGTAAGAAGTTTGGTTCGATTTAGAAGGTTTATAAAGACATTTGACTTTCAGTTCGATTAGGTTCGGTAATCGGTAAGTTGGGTTTTTCAAAAAAAAAAGTTTTTAACCAAATTTCAAATTGAACTAACCAAAATTTTGAAATGAATTAACCGTTTAAACTGAAGTAACCGAGTTAACCAAAATTTTGAACCAAATAAACCGAACTAGCCGACTTTATCCAAATTTTTAACCAAAATATAATCGAAACAAAAAAAATTGGTAAAAAATAAAATAAAAACGAACTATGTGGATACTGAATCGAATTGAACTCTTTTACATTTCAATTTGGCAAGATTTTAATCAAACCAAACTACCAAAAAACCAATTACCCAAACTATCCGATCTGTATACCTACTATAATATATTAAAAATAAATATATTATATATTATATATTAGTTTTTTAAATATTTTTAAATAACATATTCATACTACTCAACCAATCATTCTTTTAAACAGTTTTATAAAAACATACAGCTTCTACTATATATTGTTACTATAACATATTGCTACTGCTTTATCATCTGCTATAAAGTGAACATTTCACTTTCATAGGATATTCTAGATAATTACATGCTTGATTTGTGATGAATTCTTGTATGAATTCATTTCTGTTAATTTTATGTTATTGGTTTTACGGACTTAGTTTATAATAGTAGCCAAGCGTAGATTGAGTTTGATACGGCAAACCAACTATAACCGAAGTATAGTTGATTAGGAAACACTTGATTTTCGGTTGTGTTTCAATTGAATTAAGCTGGTTTTTGAATGTTATTAAATGACGTATAAAGCTAGTGGCAGTTTCTGTAATATTTAAACATGAAGTAAAGATAAATTTTCAAATATACTTGAATTTTAATAGATTAAGACATAGTTTTATCATGTACTACTTGGGTCATAGAAATTAAGATGGATGAGCTGTTATTAGTTGAAAGTCACTAGCAAAAAAAAGCTAAGCTAATGGTCAAAAACACTAAAAAGGTAGGAAAATGAAAAACTGATGAGATTTTAAACAAGATAGATATACTAAGAAAATATTACACATATGTTTTGTAGTTGACGCTAGTAAGCATCTAGTTTTAATTGACTAAAAAATCTAAGAAACTAATGACGTTCTTCATCGTCATCTTCAGCTCTGCTTAGAAACCTGCATTTTCACAGACCCAGTAGACGAAGATAGAAGATCATTTAAAAAAAAAAAATGACTGATGATATATTAGGATTAAGATTTATACCATAAAGAGAGGGGAGAAAGAATAAGATGTCAACAGAAGTAAGAAACGATTGGATACCAAAGCCAAGGAAAAGCATTCTACCAGCAAGTTCAACCTGCAACAACAACAACAACAACATTTACAAGACGTCTCTTTCTTTATCTAAAATTCTACTGGGATAACGAGATGTTTACTTTTTCCTCGGACAACATCTGAGGCGGCAAGAACTTTACTCTTAACAAAGCAACAGTGGTGCAGAATAGCTGTGCGCTGTGTAGATGACACACATTGGTCAGAAACTATGATTTTAAACAGATAATAATGCAGACACAAAAATGATTGAAGCAGTAGGATTACAGTGAAACTTACACAACTCCACCAAGAACCACTCCAAATGGATTTTCATCTGCAGCTAAACGTATTGTAGTACGCTAAAAAAAGAAGGAGAAGTGGTTGAGCATGTGAATCATTTAGACTGCATCCAATCAAGTAAGTGAGTGCGCTAACCAGACTCTTGTCACCAAATTCAGCAAAGAAAGTAAACAAAAACGCCTGCAAGAAACATGAGAGTTAGTTTCAAAAGGTAGTAGCTATTGAGAGGGAGGATTTGTAGTTTACCTTGAGAAAAATTGGAGAGAAGAATCGTGTGAAGAAAGGCCTTTTCTGCTTCTTTTTTTTTTGTTTTAGAATGAACAAGAAATGGTGTTTCTGCGCCCCTCCTGCCAACAAAGTATAAACCCTCAAAATTTCACCCTCTGATGACATCAAAATCTGATGAAGAAGAAGTCCTCCTCCTTGTTTAAAACCGTACCAAAGAAACCACAGCCCAAAACCAAAAAACAACAAAGTTGTAATGTGATGCGTCCATTGGCGAGAGATCTGCAAGCAACGAGGGTTTAAAAAAAAAAGATTGAAACTTTCCATCAAAACTAAAATCTGAGCTCAAAGCAAAAAGCATTACACAGACGTACCAGATCAGGAGCAGCCCATCCAAGTGTAGCAGAGAGGATAGTCGTGACCTAAGAATTAACAAAGACATGAGAGAGTCTCCAAATAGTCAAAATGAGTCAAGAAAGCTTACAATTGAAGCAGATACGCAACCAGCCAACACAAGTCTCCTCGGATTACGCATTGCCAGAATCTGATTTAAGTTAAAAAAAAAAAAAGAGAGAGAGATTCAGACAGTAGACAGACTAGTTTCCGACATAAAACGTGTCTTTAAACAAAAGCAAAGATGAACAACACTTACAGCTGCAACGCAAAACGTTTTGTCACCAACCTCCGAGAATTCAATCTTGAAGAATGACTTCGTAAAACCCTACAAAAAAATACAAAACCCAGATTAGCTCCCACAACGATCGCCAGAGACTAAAGAAAAAAAAAGGAATCTTTTCACCGTACCTGCAAAACCGAGCTCATGGCTCCGAAAGTTTCCATCTTTTCCAGGCGGGGAGTGATCTACTGAGAGGGAAGAGAGTGCGCTACAGAGTTACTGAGAAAAGACGTTTGCGTCCATAAAGGCTATGTTAAATCCTGGATATTAAAATCTAAACCCTGAAGACTTAGCACTAAACCCAAAACCCCTAACTTCTAAACCCAAATTGTAGACTACGATTCCTAAAACTAAAACACAACAATAATCTCAACATGTGGAGTTCAATAACATTTTCAAAATGAAAATACGGATAATAGAGTATATATCAGCAAATATATGATTTATCCCAAAAAAAGTGTGGTATATACATTAGAACACTTGTGTGGTTCAATGATTATGAAATCGGTTAGTATGCAATCAATGTAACTAGTCGCTAATTAAGAGACCAGTTAATAATTAATGTTTCAGTCTCTAATTGTGAAACAGGTTATTAATCTATGCATCTACAAGACCATTTTCAATAGTTTACTTTATTTTTTATTATAAAATTAAGTAATTTTATAATAGAATTGAATTATACTCTAATGCAAAATAGAGTTATGAACAAAAATATAAAAAAATTATTCTATATAGAGAGTAAATTTATTTCTTACTCTATTATAAAGTAAAAATAAAATACTATTGAAATATTTTTACGGTAAAATCTATTTTAGTGCAAAAAATAGATTGAGATCGGAAATGTCCTAAGAGCATTATTCATCTTCTTTTAGTTTCTTCTTATTCATGAATCTACTACAGATTCTTTTTCAATCATCATGTTCTTCTCTTCTCATTTTCATTTTCATTTTCATGAAACTTTTTTCCTGTCTCTAGTTCTTTTATCCGCTTTTTTATTCACAAATCATCTATATAATCTCCCCTCTTCTGTTTCTTTCTCTGTTTTCTTTGTTTCTTCTTTTATTCCCTCTGATTCTTCTTTTTCCAGATCTACAAAAGATTAAAATGAGAATATAATGATGAGATTTGATAAAGAATATGTACAATAATAACGTAACAGAAGAACTAGGGATGAAAAAGAGATTTCATGGAGAGGATTCAGAGAGAAGAAGCTGATACTGAGAGTTAAAAGAGAAATATAAATGCACATTAATGATTTTTTATGCATATGGAATGCAGAAAGAAAGAGGAATGTTCAGAAAAATATTATTTGTGTCAAATACCTCATATTGTATTTATGAAAACAAAGGGGCTCGCGAGTGGATTATGGCTCCGAATGGTAACAGCGGATTGACCGGTGCGGGATAAGCGGTTTGACTGTGGTGCGGTTCTGATAGTTATAAAAATATATAGATATATGGTATATGCAGAGATTTTTGTTACTGTTAACTGCGGTGCGGTGCGGGACGGATGTTACCATTCGGAGCCTATATCAACGAATTTTCCCAAATCTTTGAGACAGCTACTGTTAGTAGATGTAGACGTAGAGATTGGGTTGTCAATTAAAAAGATGCACAGTTAGATCTACACGTGGAGGTGATGATGTTGTAGGAAGTAATGATTACGCTGGAAGTGATGATGATGTAGATCGTGCTACGAACTACGTAACATTGTATACACATTGGCTCAAAATGGTTGAAGAGAACTTTGTATTGTCTAAGGAGAAAGTCAAGCTAAAAGCTCAAATTGGTGAAGCTCCGATATATGCGCCAGCAAAAGAAGAAGAAGGAAGACATGCTAGAGTTCAACTTGAAAAAAATTCAGAAAGATTTGAGGATGCTTAATAATAGTACGGATCAGTTGGATCATCTTCTCAACATTGGACAGAGTGATCGGGTAGAGATGAGGGATAACATAAAATCTTATACTCGTATATTTTAGTGTTTAAATCATACAAACGTTGATAAAATCTTTAAAATTTACTCAGCAATCGTCTTGGAAGATATCCCAAGACAGCGATGAAATTTTCTCAAAACAGAGAAATGAAAAGTGTAGGAAGAACTTAATCAGGAATTGAAAACAATGGACTGTAAAAACCTCTATTACATTATTCAAGCTCATTTGGATATGCTAAGCACTGGAGACGTTTTCATTGTCATGTTTTTGTAAGAGAACCTCTGTTACAATGTGATGAGAGAGCTATTTATTTATCTATCAAGGGGTTGTGAGTTGGGCTTTAGTTCCATTGCTGATAGAATACGTTTAGACCATAAACCAATATTTGTTTCATCAACAACGTATTCGCACACCAAAACATAATTTTTTCCTAATAGATGTTGTGCCGCTGCCCTTTGCTTCTACCTCATCTATAATGGCGTAATGTGATTGCCTAAAACAATCTTTTATTCTTACGGAACTAAGAATTATTTTTGCAGTACAGAGGAGGCTTTGAGTGGAAATTATACAGTAACAATATATAGGAGTTTTGATAATATACAAATTTACAGGGGTCATGCTACATATATGGAAAATATAGAAAATACTGTAGCTAGAATAAAAGAAATTCATAGCTAGAATTCTGGTAGTAGCAAATTTACAAGGATCATAACTGAAATATGGGAATATATTGCAAAACAAAATGAAGTATGGGAAAATTTGTTAAAAACTAAAGTACATATAGAGAGAGTATTTGTAAATTGTAATAAATAAAGAGAAATTCCATAAGATGTCTTTTGAGTGTATTACTCTTTAGGACATTTTTTTATCTTTTTTGACACTTTAGAACACAATCAGCTGGAAGCACACTTTCAAGGAATCCAAGGGAGATGTTGGGCATAAATGCTCTTTTGTCCAACGAAAGTACAAAAAGATATTTGTTTTTATTCAGTTTAGTTAGTAGGCAGAATATTTAGTTTCTTTTTTTAGTTAGGACTTACCTTCCGACATTAATATTTTATTTGTTTTGATATGTTCTTTTCTTAGTTTTTTTGTTGTTTTATTTTACAGCAAAATTCTTATAGTTTGTTTTTTCTCAAAGTTTAAAACATATGAAGAAAATATAATCATCACAGAAAATTGTAATTTGTTTTTCTCTATATTTTAACACCCGTATTCATATATATATTTTATATATATTAACTATTATATAAAAAATGTATGGACATAAAAACTATGGACGGAAAATTGTGGACAAGTATAAGAAAAAATACATGAAAAAAGATGTGGACATGGATAGATACAAAAATATAAAAAAATCTTTTAAGAAGTTTCATGGATGTGTTTTCGTTGATAACATTCTTATATTCTAAATCATCTATAAAAATGTGGATATGGACACTTAGATAATAGAGTTATAAACTATATGTGGAAATGGACATCAAAACTGAACACAGACACTAAAACGTTAACATCCATACTTGGCTTTCCCCAAGTTTGGTCTGTTGACATAGATATGAAATACAAGACCAAGTGAAAGTAGATAAACCACGTTTTGGAGTCTGGATAGGAGGTGTTGAGCTGCATCATCCATAGACTCTTAATGGGTGGGAACAAGATTGATGTTTAGGACGTTGTTGTTGTGGACTACGTCATAGACTCTTGATGTGGTCATGTAGTTAAAATATCTTACTGCATTTTTCATGAATTCTTGCTGTGGTCATGTCAAGTTTGGCCCAAAAATCCATCTAGTCATATAATCAAATTACTGATTCAGAGCACTAGTTGTGGAAGACCAAAAAAAAGATAAATAAAGAATTATTTTAATTAAAGTCAAAGACTTTTACTTCTCAGATCTCTGATACAAAGAAGAAGTGTTCAACATTTAAATTTCAGAAAGATTTTGATAAAGAAAGGAAGTGAAATTGAAATCAGTAAATGTCAAAATTGAGCTCTTTGTAGAAAAAGAAATGAAGCTACCCTTCACACCACGAAAGCTTGTCGTCTTCTTTTCCACATTAGAGGCATGACTTGTTTGTCGCCGCGTCATCTCCGCACCGGAGCTCAGATTTGCTGGCCGTCATGTGATCCTCTCCACAACGGAGCTTGGACATGCTCGCCGTCACGTTGCCCTCTCCACACTGGAGCTCTCAGATCTGTTCATTATCTCTCCCATCCACAAAATCTCACAGATTCGATCCAATTGGAAAATTACAACACAAACAAGAAAAACATAAAAAGTTAGGGATTTCAAAAACTCTTTAAAGTCAAAAAGAGTTAAAGAATTCAAAACATAAACCTTTGTTGTCGATCTGCGATGAAAAAGGTTGACTATTGAGGTTCCCTTTCTTCTTCTGACTTTGATTTCGCCATGGTTTCTCGAAGCTGAACGAGGTTCGGGGATAGATGATGAAAGGGGATCGTTGCAATTAGGTTTTGAGAAACTATGAAAGTGATTTCAATTTTTTGTCTCAAACTATGAGAGATAATGGATGAATTGTATTTTACTATATTTCTTTAATTGAGATGTGTGTCCAATTGGACAGATTGTTGTTTTATTTTAAAAAAAATTTAGTTACGAAAGAAAGAATGTTAAGAAGAAACAATATTGAGGGTATAAGAGACAATCACCACAGAGAAAGTGTGCCTCCAGCAACATGTGTTAGATTGTGTAAATTGAAAGTGAAAATGTGTTAAGCGTAAAAATTTTATGTTTTTTTTTAAGTTTTTGTCACAAAAATAATACTCAATGAAGAAAATGACCAATATAAATTTCATTAACGGGTTAACTGATCTAGACTTAGAGTTTAGAGTTAAGGGGTATAGTTTTGGAGATATGTTTCAAATTTAAAAATAAAAAATAAAAATTTCCAAATAAAAATGGATTATTTTAATCATTTTATTTTTTGAAGACTATTTTGTGATAAAAACTTAAATATAACTATTCGAGAGAATTGTACATAAATAAATACAGTGGGAAAATGGTAGAATACTTTGTAATAACAAATGAAATAATAATAAATGAATATATTAGGCTCATAGCTAAAGGAGTCACATGTACAATAAACAAATTATATAAGAAACTATAAACTCATAACTGTCAATTAGAACTCTAAGATTTGATTATACAGAGATCATCAGAAGAAAGAAGATGCATCAAGGGGATGAATGATATACGTCAGCACCAAAGCCACCACCATTAGCAAATACGCTATTCCTTGATCAATCGATGTTCCTGTTCATTAATAAGAGAATTCAATTTTAATTTGACCAGATCATGTTCGTACACAATCAAATCGATTATAAATCTAGGCGTGTAATTACCGTCGCTTGTGGGAGAAGGAGCAGGAGCTAGGGACTGAGCGCCGGCGAGAGGAGACACGACGGCGAAAACGATCAGGGCGATAACGGCAGCGTAATTCCTCAACGACATTTCTAGATATTCACCGATATATAAAATTTTCCGGGAAGAGAGATGAGATGACGATCGAGAAAACCTTATGAAAAATGATGTAAAGGCTAACGCGCTTTTATAGGAAAATACTGGTTGACGGTTACCGGCTGTAGCCAGTAATCACTGGAGGCTTCTTTCAAGTAAATCTACTGACACCTGTCTTTTTTTTTACTTGTTGATTATTCTCCCTTGACTGACAACCCCTTCCTCGATGGTTCTTTGATTGTTTTGTCCGTCAACTTTGGAATTGTGCCTTTTTCTAGATAAAATAAGTATGTGGAACACATTTTTCACAGAATAAGCTAAATATATTAAACAGAGTTTTCACTATCCAAAATTAACACGTCCTTCTGAAATTTTGACACACTACTCTATATTATTTTTTTATAAATTAAATAGTAAGATGAAGGCTGTTCTTTTTTTACATTAAGATGAAGGCTGTTCTAAATTAGACAATTACGCGTTCTGTATGTGTCTAATCCTCTCATCGAGACTTGAATTTCAATCTTTCAAAAGTTAACACGCGTATATATTGTGGACGCGTCTGTGCATGAATATGTATCCGAGCTTAATTGATGAAGTTAATGTATATACACAACAACCTCGGCAACTAAATTAACAAAATGTGTTTTTAGTTAATGACCATAAAAAATATTCAAGAGGAAATAGTTTTAGCTACGTAAGCAGTGAGGAGGGCCATGAGCATGTGATGAGATTCTTGCTTTTTCCCTCTTTTATCAAAGTAATGTTTTTGTTTGGTGAAGCCTGTAAGAAAAACCAAGCCGTCTCTCTTCATAAACCGAAACTCAACCATATCATAATACATTAAGTACCATTCAAGGTTTACATGCCAACACTCTTTATGGTTTGCTACTTATCTTACCATAAACCATTCTTAGTTAAGAACATATGATTACAAAGTGAAACATCTCTGACTTTACTCTGGATTTAGAACGCCAACTTAGGATCCACAACTCCTGAAGCATTGCCTTCACCAATTAAAAGTTGTTCAGGATCCTGAGAGACACACACACATAGTATACAATTAACGTTAAGTGCTCCCTACATAGATGAGAAAAACTTAGTAGTGTGAGACTATTTACATACCTCAATCTCCCATTTGATGTAATCTAGAGATTAACAAGCCTTATATTCATCTACCAAAACTCTCAATGACGTCTCTTGCTTCATCAAACTCTGATATATCATTTTCCTGTCATATTCATATATATATATATATGTTAGAAATATGAGAGAAGTGTTGCTGTGAAAGTTGTGTCTTTCTCATTAGCTCACACTATCAATATATAGTGAAGTTCATTTAGGGTTTACAGCAAGGAGAGAATCTACACATTGAATACATATTGACCACAAAGATAGACTTGGTCAAAGCTCATAAATGCTCCGGTTGAATGAGTCTTCAGCTTGACTAGTCTCGGACGGAATGTAGACGGACCGGAGACGGATGTAGATGGGCCGGATAGTCTGGTCGGATGTAAACCTCCTTGATGGTTAATGGCAATCCACATATCCATTCAATGGATTTATAACACTCCCCCTTGGATGCCATAACCATATCGGGCTTGTAATGTGCTAACGTTGCCTCGTTAAAACCTCTCCCGGAAAACCCAAAACCCAATGTGGTAAAAAGGGAAACCAAGGAAAGGAAAAAGAGTACAACACACATTACTCCCCCTGATTTGGACATCACTGAAGATCCTTGAGTCTTCGCATGCCAATCCGCTGCGTGAGCTTCCTGAATGTGCTGGTGGGAAGTGACTTGGTGAAGAGGTCGGCTGAGTTCTCACTTGACCGGATTTGAGTGACGTTGACCTCCTTGGCTTTCTGCAACTCATGTGTGAAGAAGAACTTGGGTAATACATGTTTGGTTCGGTCACCTTTGATATACCCATCTTTGAGTTGAGCAATGCAGGCTGCATTATCCTCATATATGATGGTCGGACCATTGTCCTCGACCATTCCACTATCTGATCGGATGTGTTGGGTCATAGACCTCAACCATACACACTCACGACTTGCCTCATGCATGGCTAAGATTTCTGAGTGATTAGATGATGTGGCTGCTATAGTTTGTTTCATGGAACGCCATGATATTGCAGTACCACCATGAGTGAACACATAACCGGTTTGGGACCGACCATGGTGTGGATCAGATAAGTAGCCTGCATCAGCAAAGCCTACTAAACCATCTTTGGTTTCATTGGTATAAAATAGACCCAAATCCTTAGTTCCTTGAAGGTAACGTAGGATATGTTTAATTCCATTCCAGTGCCTTTGGGTCGGACATGAACTAAAACGGGCTAGGAGACTCACGGCAAAACATATATCTGGTCTAGTGTGGCTAGCCAAATACAGTAACGCTCCTATGGCACTGAGGTAAGGCACTTCAGGACCCAGGACATTCTCATCATCCTCTTTAGGACGGAATGGGTCAGTGTCCACTCCAAGGGACCTCACGACCATTGGGCTGGTCAATGGGTGAGCCTGGTCCATGTTAAATCTCTTGAGTACTTTTTCTGTATATGCCTTTTGATGCACAAGGATTCCTCCTTTTATGTACTCAAGTTGTAACCCCAAACAGACTTTAGTTTTACCTAGGTCTTTCATTTCAAACTCGTTCTTGAGATATTCAACTGTTTGGGCGATTTCCCCAGGGGTTCCAATGATGTTCAAATCATCAACATACACTGCTATGATAACAAATCCATTGTTTGCAAACTTCTTTATAAAGATACATGGACTGATAGGGTCGTTCTTATAGCCAACTTTGGCAAGGTATTCGCTTAAGCGATTATACCACATTCGACCACTTTGCTTAAGTCCATATAAGGATTTGTTCAGCCTTATGCAGTGTTCTTCTCGAGAATCTTTATTAGCTTTAAGCTCAACACCCTCTGGTAATCTCATATATATTTCATTATCCAGTGGACCATAAAGGTATGCGGTTACAACATCCATTAACCGCATATCCAAATTTTCTTTGATGGCCAGACTTATTAAAAATCGAAATGTAGTTGCATCCACCACAGGGGAGTATGTCTCCTCATAATCAATTCCTGGTATTTGTGAGAATCCTTGTGCTACAAGCCGTGCTTTGTATCTTACAATAACACCATGTTCATTTCTCTTCCTCACAAATACCCACTTATATCCCACTGGTTTAACATTATAAGGTGTCCAGATAATCGATCCAAAGACATTCCTTTTCTTAAATGATTCTAACTCCACGTTTATGGCTTCTTTCCATTTGAGCCAATCTGATCTTTGAGTGCACTCTAGTATAGACGTGGGTTCATGATCCTCACCTAAGTCCATCACATCAAGGGCTACTTGGTATGCAAATATATCATTGATGTCGACATCTTTCCGGTTCCATCTTGTCCCAGACATTAAATAATTAATTGAGATCTCATCATTAGCACCTTCAGTACCATGAGGCTCGGCGTCCCGAGTCTCATTGGTTGGTACCTTAGGCATGGCCATTTCGGCCTTGTCTGGACAATCTATGACCTCGGTTTCTTTCGCACCTTTCTTTAGTTTCCGAGGTCTTTTATCTTTGGAACCAATTGGTCTACCACGCTTAAGACGTGCTTTAGACTCTGTAGCCACTTGATTGTGTCCATCATGGACATCAATACTTATTGGTGCATTACAAGCTGGTATATAGGACTTAGTCACTCTTTTCGGGTCAGCAAAGGAATCAGGCAATTGATTAGCTAGCTTTTGCATATGTATTATTTTCTGGACTTCTAAATCACATGATTGAGTCCGAGGATCTTGCCATGATAAGGATGTTTGATTCCATACAATTTCTTTGCCCAACTTGTTATTTTCTCCCCCTAATGTTGGGTACTCTGATTCATCAAAATGACAATCAGCATATCTGGCCTTAAATAAATCTCCAGTAGTAGGCTCAAGATATTTAATAATGGTTGGAGAATCAAAACCAACATATATTCCCATCCTCCTTTGAGGTCCCATTTTTGTTCTCTGTGGTGGAGCAATAGGGATGTACACAGAACATCCAAATGTTTTGATATGGGATACGTCTGGTTCATGACCCGAGAGTAATTGGGATGGAGAATATTTATGTTCACTGGATGGCCTTATGCGTATTAATTCAGCAGCATGTAATACCGCATGTCCCCAAGCTGATACTGGTAGCTTCGACCTCATGAGTAATGGTCGAGCAATCAACTGGATTCTTTTAATGAAGGATTCGGCCAATCCGTTCTGTGTATGTACATGTGCCACGGAGTGTTCCACACTTACCCCCATGGACATACAGTAATCATTAAAAGCTTGGGAACTGAATTCGCTTGCATTGTCAAGACGTATAGTCTTTAGTGGAAAATCTGGAAAATGGGCTCGCAGTCTTATGATCTGTGCCAATAGTCTTGCCAATGCTAAGTTTCTAGATGATAATAGACAAACATGCGACCATCTGGTCGATGCGTCAATGAGGACCATAAAATATCGAAATGTCCCACAAGGTGGATGTATTGGTCCACATATATCACCATGTATTCTTTCCAGAAAGTTTAATGTTTCCTTACTCACCTTTCCAGGTGATGGCCTTATTATTAATTTCCCTTGTGAGCATGGAATACATGTAATGCTCATAGGGATAGTTATCCTATCTTTCAAGGAATGGCCAGTTGAGCTCGAGATTATTTTGCGCATCATGGATCTGCCAGGATGGCCAAGCCTTTCATGCCATTGTTTAAAGGCTTCTCTGAACTCATTAGGAATTGAAGTGTTAGCCTCACTCGATTTTATATTGGCACAATAGAGGCCTATTGATATAGCAGGGATAGTCTCTAGGACTTTCTTATGGTCTTGGGCATTTTCATAAATCAAGAGGAATTCTTTCTTTCCCTCGCCCCTAGTTTCAACATGTAGATCATTCATGCGAATGTCTTTGAAACTTAACAGATTTCTCTTTGATTTAGGAGAATATAATGCATTAGAGATTTCTAAATGCGTGCCTTTAGGCATCACTAAGTGAGCCGGGCCATGGCCTTCAATAAGGCTGGCCGGTCCTGCTATAGTATTTATTTTGGCACTCTTTAAAATGAGGTTAACAAAATATCTTTTGTCTTTTAATATAGTGTGACTTGATCCACTATCCACTACTAGCTGGTTCTTGTCTTCTTTCATTTCTTTTTCACCACAAGAATCTGAGAGGACCACCGTGAGAGTTGGCCGGAATTTGAGAGAGAGAGGCGTTTCCGGCGGAGAGAGAGAGGTGGTCTGGTGGAGAGAAGACTGAGCGCCTGGTGGAGCAAAGGCTGAGCACCGGAGGAGCTGGCCGGAAAAGGGGAACGCCGGCTGAGAGAGATTTCTCAGGTGGAGAGCACAATCGTGCTGATAACGTGTTAGAAATATGAGAGAAGTGTTGCTGTGAAAGTTGTGTCTTTCTCATTAGCTCACACTATCAATATATAGTGAGGTTCATTTAGGGTTTACAGCAAGGAGAGAATCTACATATTGAATACATATTGACCACAAAGATAGACTTGGTCAAAGCTCATAAATGCTCCGGTTGAATGAGTCTTCAGCTTGACTAGTCTCGGACGGAATGTAGACGGACCGGAGACGGATGTAGATGGACCGGATAGTCTGGTCGGATGTAAACCTCCTTGATGGTTAATGGCAATCCACATATCCATTCAATGGATTTATAACAATATATATATATATATATATATATATATATATATATATATATATATATATATATATATATATTCTCATGAAAGGCGAACGCATTTTGCGAAGGCGCACCAAGGAGCAGACCCAAACGCCTTAATAAGGCGAGGCTATGTTCTTAAGGCGCTTGCCTTGGTGCGCCTTTGCCTTATTCTAAAATGCTTTAGCGACACAAAGGCGCGTCTTACCGTTTTTCACAAAATTCGTGACTAGTCGGTCATCCAAACCCAAACCATGTGACTGTAGTCACTCCTTGATGATTTTAGTTGTGTCAAGTCTCGTCAATGAGGCTTTAGGTGTCTGTCAATGAGGCTTTAAGTGTCTGGGATGTGTTGTTGTTGCTATGAATCATAGTTTTGAAATTGAAGGAATCAAACCTAAATGCGAATTGGTTCTTGAAACGAGCATTGTTGATAGTAAAACAAACAAAAAATACCACAAGCTAACTACAATATCAGGAATCTAATCTAATCTTTAGAGCTTTTAGGTAAGTTTTTATGTGTTCATTACAATTTCTACCTCAACCCATTTCTAAGTTCCTCTAGAGTCTATGTACTACTACCCTGTTTTTTTTTATACGTGTGGTTCTTAAAGGCGAGCGCCTTGGAGCGCCATGCCATGGCGCAAGGCACAAGGCTCCAGCTTCCTTGCCTTTGAGCGCCTTGCGCTTTTTAAAACACAGAATAGTACTAACCACAAACAGCAGGACATCTAAAGCGGACAACTTACAGCAAACATGGAAAACTTGCGGTAATTGTCAAGAAAAGCTTGCTTCTTCCTCAATTTATCATATTGTCTTAAACATTTGCTGAAAAGGTGTCTGATACTTGTGTCGCTTGCTAACATTAGTCCACTGACCTGAAATATCAGATACACTTAACAAAGTATAAGATATATACAGAACAAAGTAAGGTTACCCTATGGGCTGTTTGAACATATGGAGTGTATCATGTCATGAGGAAGTGACACCTTGGCGTTGGGATCAAATAAGCTAGCAAGCCAACCAAGTCATTGTTCATGTACCCTGGATAACGCAATGTCGTTGTGCTAGCAGACATCACAGTCGACGACACTAGCGAATTCGTTTGAGCAAAGGTGGGATTCGTGAGATGCAGACGCTCCACCTTTGTATGGCCTTTTTGAGAAACTTCTATTCCAACATCTATCATTAACAGGTACTCATTCCACCTTTGTATGGCCTTTTAATAGATTCTAATACAAATGGTAGAAATATACAATTAAAATATTTATTCATTTTTCTATATATTTCACTAGCTGATTAATAAAATAAATAAGTTTGGCTCATAATAATCCGTAACATAACAGAATGAAATGAACTAATAAGCTCTTTATCTCAGGTTAAATGTTGACCTTCTGATACTGTATTAGGTTCTTGAAATGCCTCATGTAAAAACTGGTTTACTTGATGAGTTTGACATTATTATGCAAACTAAAAGTTCATTAATAGATATGCAATATGGATAGTAGGCTAAAGTTAAAGTTGATGTATGTTCTTGGTTCTCGAATGACCTTTTGTGTTCTGAAGTAAGATTCCATAACAGAAGGCACAATAGAAGTTTCTCGAAATTGTGGACATTAGGCACCTGTTAATGATAGCTGTTGTTGGTTCTAGAGTGATGTGCCGCGGTCTTCTTGATAACATTCCTAGAGAATGAAGAGTTTTGAAAGAACATTACACCAATTGTCAGTTTTGATTGTTTTGTGAGATAAGATGACAAATGTTCTTAGTCTTGTGTCTTTGTTGATGTCCTAAGGTTCTAACTTGATCATAAGGGACTTGTTCGAAGGACATCCCACGTATTATGTATATGTTGGAATAGTAAACGTCCCATGGATATCACATAGATTATTGTGTAATATTTTGTCCAAGTACCACATTGGTCTTAAAAACATAGGAAGAATCATGTTCGTCCACTTGAAAACTAGGAGTCTAGGACTAAAACTAAACGTTCTACACGATAAGAATTACATCCACGACAAATCGGGAGTTGAACCGAGAAGGGTTTCCAAAGAAGAGAAACACGAATCATCCGTTGGCGAAACATGAAACTCGTTGGTGATTCCAGATTCTGATGTTGTAGGTGATAGATTCGCCATCAGATCTTTCCATTCTAGGAAATCATCATCCATCTCATGATTTGAGAATGAAAACGTCCTGAAAATATCCTTCTTGTAATCAAGATCTTCAATACTTAACATCAACTCTTCAGGCTTCATGTGTTGGACCGTGTCATCAGAGTGCTTTGCATCATGTAGCTTTTGTTCTGCTTCTTCGGACACAGGAAGAGAGTGTTTGGTGGCTGATTGAGTGATATCACATGTGTGACTCTCTACGTACTTGACTTCATAGCACAAAGGGTTTGTGTCTGACTTTTGAACTTGCTTCACTGCCAAGCAACCTCTTGTGAATTTATGTGTACATCTATAGTATCCTCTGTATTAACAAAACAGAGGAAAACTTTAAAACTGAAATAATTGTAACGATTAATATAATGCTCATAAGATGATTATAATTATTTAACTTACCTAGGGTTCTTGGAACCATGAATATCTTTCTGACCATATTTTCTCCAACAATGACCATCATCAAGTAGAGTTCCTTCTTGTCCTGATCCGATACAAATATTTACTTTCTCTGTCTTTTTCTTCTCCAACATTCTTCTGTAGATCAAGAAATCAAGAGAATTAGACAAAATGTCTTGAAATTCAAAACTAATAATTAAACACACAAAAATTGAATAATCTCTTTTATACCTCTTCTTGTTACTCTGATCACTTCTCTCATGGCTTCTCTTAAGTGTTTTCTTGTCAAGATTCATCATCATAGCAATTGTGTTTTCGAAACAATGGAGGATCTCCGAGATCAAGACCTCGTTTGATTCCTTCGAAGACGAGGAAGGGTTGTTCAAACTGTTCATAAGCTGATTCGCTAACTCTTTCCCTTGCTCCAGCTCCTTAACCACAAGCTTTTCTTCCATCAACATCTCTTCCTTCGTTATATGAGAAGCTTTGGTTGGTGGGTTTGATGAGATATGAGCTTTGTCTTTGAATAAAGTGTGTGTGTTTATGAAATGAAGTTACATATATATATATGATGGTGCGTCTGTGATTTTGTTTTGTTTTTTATTTTATTTTATGTCATATAATTCTTCGGCAAGAAGTTGTGGGGAAAAGAGAAGGATGCTGGAGAGAAACTTACGAAAATGACATGGATTCTATTTTAACATAGTTTTTTCTTCTTACTAATTTGATGACTCTTTCAAACCTGTTATAGATAATAGATCGTATTTGTATTCTATCACTTAGTTTCTAAGTGTTGATCAACTCATTTTAATTTCACTATTTCTTACGTTTTCAAGAAGTTCGTCATTTAAAAAAAAAATGAAATACTTGACGTACATTTGTGGGGTTACATGGATATTATTGTATCATGCTAGTTTACGAAGAGTTAAGAGTCTTGTGTTGGTTCACACAATGGAAAGTGACATGTTCACATATTATTGGTGGTAAAGTGATATGATTAACGTAGAAATCATGATAATGTTTTGACCAATGGTGTCTCCGATCTAAAATCGATTTACTATTGAATGTATATGTCTTCATCTATGCTATTCGTTTTTATATTGCAAAACGCAATAGTACATCACAATTTAACCTTTTTAAAACTCACATTTTAATGTAATACTGATATAATCGTGTAATTATATAGAGGTTGTCGTTTATAAAATATATTTAGGGGGTTATTGGAACACAAATTTCTGTGGAATTTGATGATTTTAATAGTTGAGAAGATTTTAGAAGTTAACTAGATTTAACAAATTTTATCAAATACTTTTATATAGATTTTCATTACTTGTGTATATAATTCTATTGATTGTTATTAACTTTTAAAGTAAGAAATTAATGGTGGTAGAAAAAAAAGGAAAGAAAATCATTTCAATTAAGGCAATTCTTAAACAATTTTTAAAAAAGTTTTTGTCACAAAAAAGATCTCAAGAAATAAAATGACCAATTTTTTTAATTTTTACTTCTTACTTTACAGATATATAAATAATAAAAAATAAAAAATATTTTTTTATATAATTCGAAATATATGTTTTAAATTTGAATTTTTTGTTAAAAAAAATGAATTATTATTTTGAAATGTTTTTTTTAAAACTCGAAAGTGCTTTTTAAAACTATTTTTACAAGTTTTATTTTAAAATTTTAATATTTTTTTCTATTCTTTTAAGTTGTGAATTGTATTATGTTAAAGTTGTGATTTGTATATTATTTCATTATTCAATTTGAGTTTTTGTATGTGAGTGTATTTTATTATATTGATTTCAAAAATCTTATGGGTATAGATGATATTCTCAAAGTTGAGTACTATGAGTAAAAACAAAGAAAATTTACATCTCAATAACAATAAATTTTAATAAAATCTTAAAATCAATGAAAACTAAACTTTTTCAATTACCGGCCCTGCATGCCACCATATATTTTATCTGGCGCGAGCGAAATGAAAGGAAGCACAACTCCAGTAACAAGTCGGTGGATCAGGTAGCAAGGTTAATTGACAAGGCTGCGAGGAATCACATCTCCTCCACAAACTATGTGCTCAATCCCAAGCTACATGGACTGATGATACGTTGGTTTGACGCTCATGCTAGTGTAGTTTAGGCTTTTGGCTATTTCAAATTTCATTTTATAATCTCTAAAAACTCATTATAGTTGTACATATACTATTCTTTTGCGATGATCAATAAATTTAACATTTCATCAAAAAAAAACTTTTTCAATAACAAAAGATTTTGAGTGGAATTTAAAAATCATCACCCCCAATAACAATGGATTATATTTAGATTTTAAAAATCCACAAACCAATAATAATGGAATCTTAAAATTTAGTAATTCTTCTAGAATTCTTTGCCCAATAACCCTTCTTTACTTTTACTTTTGACTGTTGTTAAACAGAGTGCTTAGTTGCGGCTAGTCCCGACTGGTGAAGCTTAATTAACTATGGTAGAGATTAATTGTTCTAATTAATCCCCTATATATTAATTGAGGATTTTTAAAAATATTAGAACTTTAATTTTGTATTAACTAAAACAAACATATCCTATGTGGTATTTAAATTTTTAAATGCCTTCTAAATCCTATTTCTAAGAATTATAGAAGACCTAGTATAAATCATAGTTTAATATAACGTTGTCACATATTTCCATAACTATATATCATATTAAATGTCGCTTTTATTTTTTTTTGTCATCAATACTATTAAAAGGGAATGAGTTTTAATAAATCTACTTAAAAAGTTGTATGGACTCTTTTATTAACTAATAATATTTTGGTATTACTTTGATTTGGACAAATAATATGTTACCTTAAATTTTTCTACTAATCATTTAGTCAAAGCATTTATTTATTGAACCCATATTTTTTTGTAAACGAAAAATTATACCATATATATACTACCACATAAATTTGGTTCACGAAAATATAAATCACATATACTTTATTATTCTCTAAATATATCTCAGTAACTTCATAATTAAGATAAGTTTAAAATTTTATATTATGTTAATTTTATTTTATTGATAAATAACAATTTAGTATTTAAGATAAGTTTAAAATTATCAAAAACCCAACAAATCTTTTTTTTACTGCTAAAAAAACCCTACAAATCTATACTATTAAATTAACCAAAAACCTCTCAAATAAATCTTAAGTTTCACCAACTGAACGAATGTAACTTTTATAAAATGCACAAAAATATAATGAAATGTTAGATTTGGGCATTCGGGTCTTCGGGTCAAATATAAATCGGTTTCTTTCAGGTCCAAGTTTTTTGGGTCTTGGGCATTTATATCCAACTAGGTATTTGAATTATTTTTTTTGTTCAGATCGGTTCCTTTTAGTTTCAGGTCAGTTTGAGTCAATAATTCAAGTATCTGTAAAATTTACTATGTAATTTGGCTACGTAATGAGTCTAGCTCGGTTCGAGTATTTAGGACAAAAAGATCTAAAGAATCCGAAAAGCCAAAAAATCAAAACACGAAAATACCCAAAATAAAAAATACCAGAAATTACTAAATATCTAAAAGACCAAAATCTTACCCGAGAACCAAAAATATCCAATATTTTAAATATATTTTTAAAATTTGAAATTTTACCCAAAACCTGAAACTATAACAGAAAATGCGAATCCAAATTTTATAATAATATTTTTATACTGAGAACATATATGAATTATTCAAATATGCATAATATGAACAAAACATTCTGGGTACTTTGGGTACCCGGAGTCTAACATAGATCCGCAGGTCCAAAAAAATCTAATAGGTATTTTTTTCCCAATCCCGAACCTCAACGTGTATATATTTCGTATTGGTTTGGTTCGTTTATCAAATTTGGGTAAAATGTTCATACTTAAGAAAGAGTTACATAAGAGTGTATATAAAAAATCTCGAATAAACTTATAATAAGTTATATAATCTTAAACGAATTTTTGTATTCGATACGACTTTATAACATAATAATACACAATATTCTAAAATATTATCTCATATCCAACTTCGTATATAACCCATAAACTCCGCGCTTTCGAAGCGCATGTCAAAATCTAGTACCCGCATTAAGACCAACGAGTGCCTTATACATCAGTTCTTTGCGTATTATGAGTAAGGTTCTTGGCTGTTAAACGTTTCTTACAAAAGCTGAACCTTCATCAAAGATAAAAGAAGAACAAATCACATGATTATTAAACAAATCAAAGAAGACTGTTGCGAATGCTACTCTTTTTGGATAAAAATATACATTATGTACAATCAGTCTAAATCCATTAAAAACCGAGTAGTAAACAAAAAAAAGAATCGTACAAACTGTTCATTATTATTAGGTTCATATATCACATATAAGTTGAGTAAACTGGAATCTCTACATTAGTTGAATTTTTGTTATTCTATATTGAAGACAACAATATAATTGGAACTTTATAAAATATACTCGAGTAGACATTCAATCTCCTACAGTATACCATATAGTAAGAACGAGTATGTATTTAACTAATCAAAAAATCCTTTTATATTGTATATAAAAAATATTTCAAAACCATATCAGTATAAAACATAATTAATATACGGTTTGTCTGTTATTAATGTTTGTTAAGTCATTTTAATTATAATCTGGTATACATAATACATTTCAAGTGAAGCAAATATATATATATATATATATATATATATTTTTATACGAAATATAAGTATAAGATTAATATATATACATTATTTTTTTTTTAAAACTAAACATAAATATATTTTAAATCTAATTTTATATATAATAATATAGTTTAACATATGCAAATATTTTTAAATTATAAAAATTAAAACTATTTTAAATATATAAAGATGATAAATCTAAAATGATTTTGCAACAATTATACTAATATCTACAATCATATAAAAATACATAAAATAAGTAAAAATAATATAAATAATAACATTAATAAAATATAATAATAATATTGATAGTTTTTTTTTTAATATTAATGCTTAAAATTCGGCTAGACGTCCACGTAGACCGCATAATGTCTGCCTAAACGTTATTATTCATCCGAGTTACATAAATCCACATAAAATATTGTATACATAAAAATAGTACGGTTGGCTACCGTATAGCCTAAACGCCGCCTAGGCCGTATTTTAGAACACCGAACGATAGTCATTGATTTTTTTTTTTTGTGAAAAACAGCATCCATGGACCACGCATATCCTTGTTTATTTTACGTAACCATTCAAATTTCACAAATTATATCACAAATCAAAACGCGTTTGCATTTAATGTTCTAGTGACTAGTATGCATATGTCTTTCGTTAAAAAGAAGTTGAAACTAAAAAAGTTATAGAACAAAGCCTTTTGGATATGATATAACACCTATTTGGTATATGTACATCAACGCCATTATAATTTCTGTAATTTGTGAAAAAAATAAGGAAGAGTTAGCAAAAAAAATAAAATAATAAGGAAGCTTCGGCGAAGACGAGAGAAATTCCTTTTGAAGAGTTTGTCGAGAATGAAAATGACATGAACCACGAAAATCAAAAGAACCGCGTGGGTCCTCTCCATTGATTTTGTTACCCTAGTTCCACGTCGTGCTATTACCATATCTTATTACATTTTTATTTATTCATTTATAATAATCCACATCTTATTATTTAGGGCATTTTATTGAGATAAGAGATGCGTGATCATGGTCGGATAATTTCAAAAGAAATAATTTTTACAAACGATTAAAGATAATCAGGTTGTTAATTGTTAAATTGTTATGGACGATTATTTCATTTTTTGGAAAAGACAGAAACTGTCCATACAAGAGTCCAAGCTAGTGTTGAGCCTCTAGAGAGACTGCAAATAGTAAAATCATCATTTTTAATGTGGATTAACCGGCACCAAGTTCATGACTATATGACCAGATTATACATAACTAAATGTAAAAATCATAACCAGTTCTTACGAACTAAAATCCGAACCACAAGGGTTTAAAACGTAGACATTTCTTACTTTAGGTCACTGTGGATCTTCTGCCTTGTGCTTTTTCATTTATAAATAGTAAAAAGTAATTTATGCATAATATTTGCTCAAATATATTAAAGGGCTTAAATTTGTAGATCTCGTGATGATGCAGATGGGGACCGAGGACCATCAAAGAACACATTTGCAGAGAGGATTAACTTAATCTATTTGGTTTGGACCTGATCAGACTCCCATGTATGGCCTTTTCTCAATCTGAGACCAATAAACTAATGGTTCTTAGTAATGTTTTGGACAGTCAACAAGCCCACTGTCAAAGAAGCCCGTGAATATAGTGAAACGGAGGGTTATTACGAGAACACGTGGAGGCTAGGCTAGCGGTGAAAGGTGACAATGTAGTTACTCTTTGCCAGAAAAACACACTGACTTCGACGAAAAAACAAGTGTAAAGAAAAAACAAGTGGAAAATTGAAAACCGGCGGGAAACGTTTGGCGGCTGTGTGGTTGCCACCACCTGGGAGACGAAATGTGGAGATCACTGACGCTCTTTGCTCCATGCAATCGAACATTTGGCTCGTCATGGTCGTTTTTTTTTTTTTTGATCAAATGTCATGGTCGTTTTATTTTCCTATATTACCCTTTCTTCATCTGTGGTCAATTAGATATTTTCATCTCATGCACGCTTTCGTTATTGCTATGACAAAAAAATACTCTACTCTTTTGTGTTTTCGACAAAATTAGAAATTTTATTTTTCTGAATTTATAGTTAGAATTCAATGTCTAGATTAACTCAATATGAACAAAATCAATAGACATAGTTTTTCGAAAAACAAATTACTGCATAAATATACATCCTATATTGAAAACTATACTCTCTCTTTACACCAAAAAAAAAAACTATACTCCCTCTATTTTTTTAAAGTATCACTTTAACATTTTTTGTTCAGTAAAAAGTGTTTTTTTAGAATTTCAACGCAAATTATATTTATTTTTAGTTTAATATAATTGTAAAATACATTAATCTTATAAATAAAGTACTATCGGTTAGATAGATGTACTAAATAAAAAGTTTAATTCATTTGAATCATTTTTTAAATATGTGTGAAAAGTGTTTAAATAATATTTTTATGAAACGGGTGGAATATAACGTAAATGTGGATTTAATGGTTTTATAACGATTTATCTGTTAACATGTATTTAATTTTGTTATTTTTCTTCTTCGTATACGATATTTGCATTTAGTCACATTCATGTATGAAAAGTTCTTACGTTCCATAGATTTTGTTTAGATTTTTGAGGTTTGACTAATAATTAGAAGAAAATCGAGGGTACGTCTAACGTATAAGAATGGCTAATTTTTTTTCATAACGACATTTACCAAAAATACTCTCGCAAATTAAGCAAAAAGAGTGGCTAACTACTCTCCAACCACCACTGGTTTTCCGATTAGTAAATAAACTACAACAACGATGGCATTTACGTCCATACTTGGTTTTCTTTCTCCCTCCTTCCACGTGACATGATTCTCTCTCTTCTTTTCATTTTCACATATATATAAACATTGTTTGCATCTACATCTGTGAAAGGGAGAGAGAGAGAGATTCATGAATCTTTTACAGAACAAGAACAAGTTTCAGAATAGTCTGGTCTGACTCTTTTGTATCCTTCTCGTTTAAGATTCATCGTACGTATTCAAACCACCATTTCTCTGGCATTACTTATTGGTATCTCCGCCTAGTTTTTTTTTTTTTTTTGTTATGTGTGTTTAATCATCAAAGATTTGTTCATCAATTTTGGTCTCGTCCAGAGAATGGCGACTTTCTTGATCTCGGTGGTTTGATTATGATCCACTCCAGCTGATTCGACGGTTAAGAAACGCTGCATTGATCATCCATTGTTCTTTGCCATCGATCAAAACCTAATAAATAAGGTAACGCATCTCGAGACTCATGTGTTTATCAATATCTCTTTTGTTTCTTCCGAATTATTCTCGTTAAGATCCGTAAAAATTCCATATAATATGAACAACACACATAATATGCTTTTGTCTATTTTCTTCTTCAAAATTTCAAACAATTTGCACCAAATTTTAGCAAAAACAAATTTCAAACTCTTTTTTTTCTTAAAAACACGCATATTTTCTCAAAAAACAAAAAAAAACTATTTGTTATATTTTCTTTGTTTTTCAAAAACGGTACTCGAATAAACTAAAACTTTCCAGGTAATTTTCGCCTTAATTTACAAATATATTATTAACAAGCCAAAAAGTATATAAACAATATTTAAATCCTGAAAAGTTAGACAAAACCTTTTTTTATCGATCTTTATTGTAATGGAAAATGATAATACGATGAGCACATCGTACGTGGCGCATGTGGAAGTACATCTGTACTTTGGACCCAGTCCAACTATAAGATTCGAACCCCACACAACACATTAGTCACATATGAGAGACATAAGCAACGGTTGGTAGTTGTTTCGTAGGTGTATATTGATTTGAATAACTTCGTACTTCTTCTCTAATAGCTGTCTGGTTACCTAAAATAGGTCCATACCATAATAACACACCATTCCATTTGTAAATGCCCTAGTTGACTCTGGTCAAACTAATCAAACCGTTTCATTTTTGTTCGCCAACTAAAACGTTACATTATGTTATGAAATAGTCAAAAGATTTCATACTACATTTGGTTAATGAAAAGACAAAAGAAAACAACTACTAAGAACGGTTACACAGTTTAATGTTGTTTTGGTCTTGTCTTGATTGCTATAGTTGGAGTTTTGTTCATAAAAGAATGTCGTTTAATGCGGCTATGGCGTCTCCATCTCCACCTGCGGCCAACGACGTTTTCAAAGAACATTTTGGCCTTCGTAGATCGTTGTCCGGTCAAGATCTCGTCGTGAAAGCTGGTGGAATACGGAGATCGAGTTCCGACAACCACTTGTGTTGTAAGAACAGGATACGTGCTGTGTCCGTACGTCCTGGTCAGGGAATGAAAAGCAGCCGATCTGTAGGAGTGTTCTCGTTTCAAATATCGAGCTCCATAATCCCTAGTCCAATAAAAACATTGCTATTTGAAACGGAGGACGATACAGATAGTGATGATGAGCCTGAGGTCGAGCCGAATCTTGATGGAGCCAAGAAAGCGAACTGGGTCCAGAGGCTGCTCGAGATAAGGAGACAGTGGAAGAAAGAGACAAGAACAGAGAATAGTAACGGAGATGTTGTGTCGGAACATGAAAACGTTACGTGTGGTTGCGAGGATGGGGAAGGTTGCGTCGCGGATTACGAAAACGGCGATTGGGAACGCGAAACGTTTTCAAAGTTGCTTGTTAGGGTTTCTTGGTCTGACGCTAAACAGCTTTCTCAGCTAGCTTACTTGTGTAACGTGGCTTACACGATACCTGAGATCAAGGGTGAGGATTTGAGAAGAAACTACGGGTTAAAGTTTGTTACATCTTCACTAGAGAAGAAAGCCAAAGCAGCGTTACTTAGAGAGAAACTGGAGCAAGACTCAACACGGGTTCCTGTTGTTACATCGCCTGAATCAGAATCCGACAAGTTTCAACAACGATCATCGTCTTCATCTTCTGCTTACAAGATTGCTGCTTCAGCCGCTTCATACATTCACTCGTGCAAAGAGTATGAATCTTCAGACTTGAACAACCCTTATAAATCTGCGGCTGCGGCTCAGGCGGCAGCGTCGACAATGACCGCGGTGGTTGCTGCGGGTGAGGATGAGAAGCTAGAAGCGGCAAGGGAGTTGCAGTCGCTACAATCTTCTCCTTGTGAGTGGTTTGTGTGTGATGACCCAAACTCATACACTAGGTGCTTTGTGATTCAGGTAAAATGTTCTCAAAATTTGACTACTACAATCAAAATACTCTGTTTCTCAAATTATATATGCTTTGATGTGTTAACTAATGTCATTGTCTTGTAGGGTTCTGATTCTTTAGCTTCTTGGAAAGCAAACCTCTTCTTTGAGCCAACTAGATTTGAGGTGACAATCATGATCTATATTTTTTTAAGGCTTGTTTATTATGTTATTACAAATAATGGAAAAATATCATACAACCGACAATTTTATATGATGGCTTAAGATATGATTCACATCTGACTGCACCATCCATCATCACGATCTATGACTTAGGGATGTCCATTTGGTTATTGCCTTACTGGTTCAGTTATTAATATCCGTTAGGAGATCTTATGACATTAATATTAATTTTGCAGGACACTGATGTTTTAGTCCATAGAGGAATCTATGAGGCAGCAAAAGGAATATACGAGCAGTTCTTACCTGAAATAACCGAACATTTGTCTCTACACGGGGATAGAGCCAAGTTTCAGTTTACAGGTCATTCTCTTGGAGGCAGTCTCTCGTTAATAGTGAATCTGATGCTTCTCAGTAGAGGACTCGTTAGTTCTGAAGCAATGAAACCTGTTGTCACGTTTGGTTCACCGTTTGTGTTTTGTGGTGGTGAGAAGATTCTCGAGGAACTTGGTCTTGAGGAGAGTCATGTTCACTGTGTGATGATGCATAGAGATATCGTCCCACGAGCTTTCTCGTGCAATTACCCTGACCATGTTGCTCTCGTCCTCAAACGTTTGAACGGGACGTTCCGTACACATCCTTGTCTTAACAAAAACGTAAGTCATTTATATAAGCTTATCTGTTTTGCTTTTACATGTTGGAGTTATAACTTAGGAAGCTTTTTCTAAAAATCTAAACGCAAACGCACAAAAATGAATTACATACAAAGTGGGACTTTTACATTCAAATATTAGCGTTTGAAGTAATCACATCGTTAGGCGGTGATCAGACGATGTAAAAGATTAACGTCTAGCTGGGTATCTAAGCGCTGCTTAAATCGATTTTTTAAACTACGGTCAATGTAAAAAAATCGGCTATATCGATTTTAGAACATCGTGTAAAACTTTTGTTGTCTTATATAAAATAAAGTACGTACTTACCTTAACTAGAAGTGTTTGGTTGTGTTTTTTGCTCTTTGCAGAAACTGTTGTATTCACCAATGGGGAAAGTATTTATCTTACAACCAAGTGAGAGCGTCTCACCAACGCACCCTTGGTTACCGCCGGGAAACGCTCTCTACGTTTTAGACAAGAACAACGAAGGTTATTCTCCCACGGCGTTGCGTGGGTTTCTAAACCGCCCACACCCACTCGAAACGCTGAGCCAACGCGCCGCTTATGGCTCAGAAGGTTCGGTGTTGAGAGACCACGACTCTAAAAACTACGTCAAAGCCGTGAACGGAGTTATCCGGCAGCACACGAAGCTCATCGTTAGAAAAGTGAGGAGACAGAGGAGGAGTACTGTTTGGCCTGTGCTAACGCCAGCAGAACCGAACTCTTCAGTCAATGACTGGAGTCTGACGGCAACTGAAGAGATCATGACACGTGCCTAGAAAAGGGACGACGGTCGATGCCTCGTTAAGTTGTGCATAGAATAAATTATGTTTATGTGTTTGTTTACATTTCTTGGGAGGCACGAGTAGAGTTAATAAAAATGTTGTAAAACCGTAAATACCTCTTTCGTTAGTAATATATAAAATTGAGAGCTACATGTTATCTGTAATCGAAAACAACTTCTTTGAATAGAATGTTATAGACATGGGCATTTTACCCGGACCCAAAGACCCTAACCGAAACTGACCCGAAAATATAGGTTTGGATCAGAGTCCGGGTCCATGCTAAAGTACATGTTAGATCTTTTTATTTGGACCCGTAAGTCTCCGTTCAGGTCCGGATCCTACCAAAACCCAATCGGGTCCTCGAAGTACCCAAAAGTTATTGCGTATATTAGGTCTAATTGGGCGATTGGATATAATCTATAAATAATTTAACAGATTTTTTTTATTAAGAATAAAATAGCTGTATAAAAATATAAAAGAAAATAATTATCAAATAATTAATTTCCATTTTAAAAGTCTAAATAAAATAAAAATTACAAATGAAAAATTAATCATATTTTTTCTTATAATTAACTAACTTTACTTCTTAATAATTTTGTGTTAAAAAAATATAAACCAAAATTAACTTCAAATATTTCACCTGATATGATTGTGACATATATCAACTAAAATAAATAAATTGTAAATGTGTCAATAAAAACTGTCATTATGTGAAAATAACTTCTTTTTTTCCTAAAATCCTAAATAAAAAAGATTTCGAAAAAATTTATTTTCTAATCTTAATCAATTAATATTTTTTTCTTTTTTTTTACATCTTAACGAGAGAGAATTGTAAAATTTTATTTAATAATAATTTTTACTTAAAAACTAATGATAAACATGGTAGTAACAATTATCTAATTAACAAGAAAATTCGTAAAAATATTAATGATATTGAAAAAAAGAATTTTGAAAATGGCAGCTTTTTAAAAAATTACTATTAAATGGAAATAATTATTTGATAGAAATTTTATTTTTCTAAATCCTAGACAAAAATATAATTGTAAAAGATTATATAATATTAATTTCCTTTTCTAATATTTTTTTGTCATCAACTTAAACAAACTCAAACTATCTCTGAAAACCACGACCTTATCTAATATTCCAAAAAACTGTAAAAGAATATTTGATAGTTTTTGTTTCTTATAAAAAAATTCTAAGCAAAAGAAATTTGTATCATATTTTTAAATCTTAACCAAAAGAGAATTGTAAAAAATTATTTGATAATATTTTTAAGAGAGTATTTGATGATGAACATGATACTAAAAATTATTTAATTAACAAAAAGTGTAAAATTAGTATTAATACCAATTGTAAAAATAGTAATTTTAAAATTATATATTAATAACTAAAAATAATTATTTGATAGCAATTTATTTTTTTCTAAAATTCTAAAGAGAAGATAATCGTAATAGGTTATATGACAGTAATTTTCCTTTTCTAAAATCTTAAACAAAATTGTAAAATTGTATTTAATATATTTTTAATACTTTTTTATTGTAAATAAAAAATAGATTTATAAAATAGAAAGTTTTTTTTAAAATCCTAGCAAAATAAAAATTTAAAGACTTATTTAATAAAACATTAAATTAATACATTAAAACATGTATATGTTGTCATCGACTCGATTGATGTATTTGACTTTCATTCTTTTTACTTTTCATTCAATTTTTTATTTCAGGTTGTGTTTAGTTTAAACTTTTAAGTATATTATTTTCTCTAATCCTAAGTACAAAGTTTATAACAATTCATCTATGCACCATATTTAGAAAATATAAATATTAACTTGAACTTATATGTAAAAACGAGTTTAATTATAAAATAAATCTCAAAAAACATATGCAAAAAACAATCATAAAACTATAACTAAATAATTTATTATTTTATGATTTTTATTAAATTAAAACATCAAACAAAACATGTTGAAACATAACGGGCTCTTATTAAATAAAGAAGAGCGTCGCATAGGATAAAAGTGAGTCAATCTCTTTAAAACAATAAAATGTTCATAGCTATTTTGTTTTAACCTCTAGACCACTAAAACGTTTACATGTGGCATGGAGGCTCATAACTTTTTTGTGGGTCTCCCATGAAAAGTCTCTCAACATTTTGGACTCTCTCTTTCATTTTGTAATCTTTTCTATTATATTATTGTAAAGAAACCAGTTGAGAAACCACCGCTGTTCATGGTCTAGATGGAGGAGTCTCTATGGTTAATGATGCTCTAAAAGGGTTATTACATAATATTAAAAAGGAGCACAATACGTTACCATGCATAGAGATGTAATATCAAACGTAATTTTTCCACTCTTTTCGATAGAGTCAATTGAACAACATCAACTAGTCACAAACTTCACCTAATGGAGAGAACTGTTTCGACAAATCGGGCAAGAGCTACGCAACTGGAGCCACGTATCGATGCATTCGACGTGAAAGCAGTGTTCACATATTAATAAGCATCCAACGGTTTCACTGCTCGCGTATTCTGATAAACAAATGGAACATATGTTGTTATTTTTCCCTGGCAGCTTCATATTTTTCTCTACTTTCACTTTCTTGTACGCTCCAACAATCGCAGACCTAACACGACCTCTAGGCGGTTTGCGAGTGGCATCCCGTGCCAATGATCGTCGTATCTGAGTAGGGAGCCACTCGAAACTGAACGTGACATATACCACACAAGTAGTTATTCCGAAGAGTAGTGTCATTAGGGAGAGACAGATCAACTTCAGTATTAGTAAAATGAAGTTGTAAAGTCCTGTGTTTAAAAAAGGGAAGGGTAAAGAAAATAGTTTTAGTTTATTATACGCTGTTGAAAGTTACATATATATTATTTTAATTTACGGTTCCGACGTTTCCGCATGTTCTAGTATTTGAATTTTGATATATGTGTTTGATTTAATCAAAAGACTGACATGATCTGTCCGTATCAGATTTGATATGTTTTGTTATCTAATGAGTAGATAATAACCATTAAGTCAACTATTTGATCCATTGGATTGAAATTCGTCACCTTGGATGTCATGAAGGTTAAAAGAATGAGAGAAGAAATTGGGTAACAAACCAGATTTGAAGGAACTGAACCATTTGATTTCTCGAGTGATATTGTTTTTGAACCCACGTAACGAGCTGCTACCCTCACAATCTCTGCCACTCGGTGAGTCCCATTTCAGCCAGAGGTCTTGATCGTTGAGGTGAACAGCGACTAGTGAAGAAACAGGAAGGAGTAATGTCTTGAAGACTTGACAAGAGGACGGCATCGAACTCGCGAGATCAAAACGAGTGGCGAAGAAGGAGGACGTTGAATTACCAAGGCAAATGATGGGTGTGTAAGGGGAGAAGGATTTGATGTCCTCGTTAGGACAGGTAAAGATGGCATGGTTGAGAAGGTGGAGAGGAGATAAAGGAGATCCTGAAGCGTCGAAGCTGAGGAGTCGTCTGGCAATGCGGTTGTTAGGGTCGTTGAGGCGGATAAGCTGTTTTTCATAGTCGATATCTCGGACGAGGAATAGTCCCGTGTCGGGAAGCTTTAATGCTGTATTGTGGCGATCGGTGCATAGGATGTTGAGTCCTGTGTGGCCACGGGTCGAAGATTGCTTGGGGAAGAGCCAGAAAGGGAAACGAACGTCGACGTTTCCACATGAGGAACTGTAGCAACGTTTTGCTTCTGAGGCGTTTAGGAGAGGGAAGCAGAAGAGGAACATAAAGATGCTAACTTGTTTTGAGAATGTCATGTTGTGGTTTGGCACTAAGGGACTTGTAAGCACTTATATAGATAATGGAGAAGTCAAAAGAATAGTAGATATAAAATGATATGTAAGGGTCTTCTAGATGTTCACATACTCATTGGTATGAGTTTGATATAGAAATTTTTTTTAAGTATTTCAGACTAATATTGCTAAGTATTATAAAAATGAGTGTAAACATTGATTATAGTAAAGTGGGGGAGAGACTAGGCATAACAGAAACATTGATCATTGGTGCGTGTGATTGTATATAACAAGTTCAATAATCTCTCAAACTATTCTTGCAAAATATGGAACGATGTAACACTTTTTATAATAAAAGGCTAATGTAGAGATACTTAAGATGGTCTGTGTGAGTGGGATAAACACATTGTGATCAGGAACTCAGAGTAGCTGCTGGGAGATTCTGATGGAAACTATGTCACCGTCAGTTCCTGCCTTCATCGTCTGATACTTCACAATGATTCCTACAAATGTAGATATGTATAAGAACTACTACTGGGTATCTTTTCTTATCTTTGTTTCAAGATGGTTGATAATGCAGAGTGTATGGACAAGTATATACCTTCGTTTTCTTGTAATCTTGTGTGAAGAGCTACTGCGTGGGGTGCGATCATTGCTTTGGGTTGGGAATCATCTGGAGCTCCGGTCCAAGACTTAAGGTTAAGAATACCTGAACAGGTCTCATTCATTCATTCACAAGTTGTGAAGTAGAGTCAAAGATTTAAAGAGGAGGAGTACTTACCTGAGGATGAAGATTTAAGGTGTTTGAGATCGAATATGGCTCCACAAGCTGCAACTGCGTCTTTCTGCAACTTATGAGACGCAATAAGATTGTATTCCCAAGTTCCATTTTTGTATCCTTCATTCAAGAACAGCTCAACATGCCTAGCATCCAGTGTTTGCATTGTTCCTACACAAGTTAAAACATAAAACTCTTAGTTGCAATTTTAGTTACTGCAGAAGAGACTACTTTTTTTACCATCACAGGTACTGAGGTCACAGACAGGGCACCGAACTAGCTGCAAATCTGTCAATAAAGATAAGCCATGATTACATCTTTCTCATTTGTGAACAGGTTCCAGAAGATAATGCTTTTCTTAATTACCTGCAATCCAAATACCGCTTTTGATGTCTTTTACAATACATCCACCACTGGATTCAAGCATCCGTTCAATGGTTCCTTCCCTTGGAACTCTCAGTGGAGAACTCAACTTCTCAGTCAAGAGTGACACTCCAGAGTCAAGAGTAAAGGCACCAATTCGCATCCAGTCTATAATCACAGTGATAAAATCAGCTAAATGAAGTAATTTCAAAGGTACATGAATCAAATTGAAGGACTGACCAATATGCTTTTCCTGCTGATGGAACAAGTAAGAGTGACTCCTCCCATCTGCATCATCCATCATTTCATTTCTTAGTTTACTGAGAGACTGTGATTGTTATCTTGTAATAGTACTCACCAAAAGCTGAAGCATAGATCTTGATCCAGCTTGAAGAAGCTGGATACAGCTTTGGCACACGAAGATCACGCAAGCAAGCAAACCTCCAAATAGCATCATCCTCCATCACCATCTTGTTAAACCATTTGCTCGTTGCTCCAAGCATCACCAGTGACTTCCCATCCAAAAACCTCGAGATGTATGTCCACGCATCTTGCTCGTACCTGATTCCACAGAGAAACTCATAAGAACAGACTCATGAATCCTGATTAAACTTATAGTAATCGATTTTCAAATTCAGCAATCACGAACAAAATCAATGGTCTCATACAATCCAATCGATTCCAGAAGCTACCGAAGATGATCGATCGAGTTCTATATCCTAGATCTACATCAATCTATTCGTGATCAGATCAAATCGAAACTACGTGCGATCGGGGAAGAAGAAGAAGAAGAACGATACCATGAGAAGCTGGAGCGGTGAGTAGAAGCAGAGCACCGAGGAGATACGCATCCATGGATTCCTCTGAGGATCGTCCTCTTCGGAGCTAATCTTCTATCTATCTGAGGAGAGCTCTTCTGTTCGTCGCTCTTCACCGATCGTCTCTTCCCTCTGCCGTGTTCGTCTCCCGCGGGAGCTTTCCTCTTGCCGCCTCTGTTAGCAGCTAATTGTACATCACTGGATCTCGTCTTCATCGTCTCTTGCTCGCTCACTATCTCACTAGTCGATAGTTTGTTAAGCGGAAGAGATTCAAATGTTTGTTTTAGCTCTGAATCGGTTCGTAGTGAGAGTGTATACATGCACACCGCGGAGGAGAGAGCGAGTTTTCGAAATATTTGAATCGCAAATGACGTTTTTGCCCCTGTAACAAACTTTCTGGGACCCGCCTCTCTCACATTTTTAAATCGGTTTTGAGTTTCGGACCCCGGTTTAGCATCACCCGATCCTTAACCGAAATTGTAAGCTAATTTATCACGTGGTAATTGGGAACATACAGCAACTATACGCAGCATTGCATGCATGACCCATGCAATTTTATAAATTTATAAAAACCAAACCAAATCAAATTTAAATGATATTGTCTAATCAGATTTAAGATGAAGACCTGAAGAACAAGTCTCTCATGAGGGCAGCTATATAAACATAATTTTCGTCTCTCTCTCTCTGTCATACGCAGACTCATATATAAATGAACCCTAAAATTACTTAGTTCGTCTTCGTTTTGTTTGTGACGAAAGCAATAGTCTCGTGGAAACCATGAGTTTCTTCACCAATGAGGAACTCGCATGGCAATTCTTTATTGTTATTATGCGTTTTGCTGTTTTCGAATATCTCAGAACGGCAAAAGTGGTGGTGCTCTGGGACCTGGTCGAATGTCCCGGTATGGATGCTGTTACTGCATCGGAGAACACAAGGCTTGCCCTTAAGAAGGGAAGAAGCGAGAGACGTCAGATGATTTTATCGCACTTCCTTTGCAAAGCAGTTGAGTATTGTACACAAGTCAGTCTTATGCGAATTATGGGAGACACCTCAGGGCATATCCAGTTCAGCAAAGCTTTTGATCTACTCCAAAGAAAACGATACTACAATTGTATCTTAGCACATATTAGAGTATGTATAGTTGGTTTGTGGTTTGGTTAGTTAGAAAAAAACGGATAGCTTATGATGTATATAAACACTTGTATCTTCTTCATTTACGATTAACAGAAACAATTATAATTTCCAGATTCTCTTGTATTCATCTTCTTCATGAGAGCTTTGGTTTCTGCTCAACATCAAACTTCAATTCCTCTAATAGCACAGCCTAAGGACTTACCCATGTTGAAAGATATTTCCGTTACTACAGCATGGCTTTGGGACACCTTATCAGTCGGAGGACAAGCCCTCATTTTCTTTTTAGATTTCTTATGTGTTTTATCTTTTTTGAAAAAAAAAACATCTGCAGAAGATTTTTGTGGACTTTATGTGCATGGCTGTTGGCCATCTTGAATCGTTAAATCTGGTGCTAATCATGGAGGACATCTCAGGACACCGGGAGTTCCTCCATGCTTTTGAGTTTTTCAAATGGAGAAATTTTTTTTTAATTTTTTTTATCACAGCCACTTTTTGAAAAGGTACATAGACGCTTCTTAGTTCTGTCGAAGCAGTATGGCTTTGGGAAAGCCTATCTATGGATGCACTATAGGCGATAATGATGATGATGAAGACGAAGATGGAGAGCTTAGTGACGAAGAAGCTCTTATTAGTGGCAAAGCTGACGTTATTAGTGACACAGAGCTTAGCTTTCATCTACTGACTCTGAGTATGAGGAACAGTTTATTAACAGAGAACCTGAAAACTCTGTTTCAGTTCAGTAGAAAGGCAAAAGGCTGGACCAAGACAATCACCAAACCTGAGTTTAACTCAGCAATGTTACAACGGTCAGATTTACGTGAAGAGGGAGACAGTAACATTAAAAGAAAAGCAAAAGCTGCAGATAGTATAAATGACAAGATAGAGACAATAACATTAAAAGAAAAGCAAAAGCCGCAGATAGTATAAAGGACAAGATAGAGACATCAAACATATTCTCAGCCTTTCAAATACTAAGTGATGATTGATAGAGACCACCTCTCGTGCTTATTCTTTCTGTTTATTTTTGTTTTCAGTTTTTGTAATCTCTCTGTTTTTTCTCGTTAGATCGATCTTTTTGACCCTTCTTTGAGTTTCATGGCCAGCCGTGGATATAAGGTTTTGCTCTCATCTCCAGATGGCAACACTTCCCTCCGACAGCATTCACAAGAGTTTTGGTTGTTGGAGAAATTGATCCAAGGAGAAGGGCCTTCGACTCAAGAGAGCTAAGTGAAGATTTGAAACTCATCTGGCAGCAGCAAGGGACTGACTCTATGTAGTTATCGTTTTAGTTTTCTTTTTATGCTTTTGATTTGTAACTGCATCATCTGTGAAAAACTTTCTCTAGTTTAAAATATTTATGCATATTCAATTTTCTCTTTATCCTTTTACTTTCCGTTTGTTCTTAGTTTACAATTTATCAGCAAGAGGCAAGAGCAGAGAGGATACTGATTCTCATTACTAACTTTCTGTCTGCACTTTTTAGAAAAAAAAATTGATATATGAAACTTGTAATGAACTATTTAAGAGAGATGACAAGAAGTTTATAGTAGATCACAGAGAAGGCTCTCTAATAACAGACACTTCCAAGAACAGTAGTTACAGAGACACAGCGCCAAGTCAGTAAGAGTTTCAAAATTTTAATTTTTTAAGACAAGTTTGGGATACAAGCTCCTCCTCCTCCAGCTTCACCACTATGCTGCTCTTGGTTTAAAATAGCGCTCGCTTTGGTCGCCATGGCGCAAAGCGAGGTCTTGCGATGTCCTCATCGACTTGACACCTCAAGGCAAGGCAACATACACAAAGCGCTCGCTTTGAGCTCGCTTTGTGCGCTTTCTTATTAACCTCTATGGCGACCAAAGCGCTGCCTTATCGAATTTAAGCTAAACCAAATTGATTTGTGCACAATTAGGTAATGAAACCGATCTAGGTTTGTGATTGAAGCTTTGGCATCATATAGAATCTATCTCCAAACCCTAATCTGACCTTCTAAATAAGAGCTTTACAAGTTTTTTCATAACCGGTTTTGATACTTGAACATTACGTGTAGTAAAATGATGGTAGTTACTGTTATTGGCTTCGTACACAAAGCGATCGCTTTGTGTCGCCATGGCGCAAGGCGAGAGGCGAGACCCTCATTGCCTTACCTCGCCATGCGCCATTTAAAACCAAGATGCTGCTGTTCTTTCCATATTCTTCCAGTAACCCGCAGTTTCAGCTCTTTCCTATCTCCACCCGAAAAGAAGAGAGCCATGTTCCTCTGTATGATTAGTCCATCATGACTATCTCGAACTTTCCTGTGACTGTCTCTCACGCTTCTCGGTGTTCCTTCCCATATCAGCTTCCGACCATACCCTCCAACTTCCAAACTGTAATTATAGTTCCGAGCTTCAGTCTCATCCCCCATGAAACGTAGAAACGCCATGTAGACTGGAGCCATTCCGAGCTGGAATGCCTCAAAGTGAAGACAAAAGTATTCACCAAAGCAGTAAAAGACCTGAAACAAAACCAAAAGACAGAAACTGATAAGAATAACAGCTTATGAAACCAAAGCATCCCTCCCTTTCAAAATAATGTTTGTAAAAATTAGTTTTAAAAAAAATATATTTTGTTTTTTACATTTTTGTGTATTTTTTATTAAGTAATAATTATAAATTGTACATTTCTAAAAAAAAATAATTGAATTTATATTTGTTAAAAATTATAAAAAAAATAGTTAGTCACAGAAAATAATGCATTTATTATCTTAATACTATGTTTTATTAATGTGAAAACTCTAAAACATTAATCTTTTTTGATTTTTTGAGGGAGTATAGTCTTACAGTTAACATCCATGTAGCATTTTCGACTTCACGAGGATTAGACTTGACATAACGATGGTTGAAAGTACACCCAGAATGCATATCCACCTTGTGGTCATCCCTCAGATGAGCAACTAAGAAAGGGATATCACCCATAACAGAACACTCTGAACCAGCGTACGGACAGCTATAAGGCCTGAAGTCACATACAGTCTCGTGTTTGGGCTTACCGTAATAAGGGAATATCTCAGGACAACCAAGTGACATGTACTTGCACGGAAGCTCAAGAGACTCGGCTACTTTTTCGAGTGCTAAACAACGGATATCACCGAGCTCTTGTCTACATGTAGGGCAGCGATTGTGAACTCTGTTCTTACACGTTGAACATAGAGTATGTCCGTTTTGACACTGCAGGAGAATCAAAATCATTGTGTAAGCAAAGAGACAATCAAAAAGCTTAGCCATAAAACCGATCAACAGAGTAAAGATCCGGGAACTGAAAAAAAACAAGGCAAATTCAGACAAGAAGAGATTGAAACAGAGTATCAAACCATAGTGTAAGTGTTTTGTCCGAAAATTATCTAAAGAGAAAATAAAAACCCTAAAACCAGTCACCAGAGCAAAGATCCGGGAACTGAAAAGCAGGGCAAATTCAGACAACAAGAGATTGAAACAGAGTATCAAACCATAGCTTTGTCCGAAAATTCTCTAAAGAGACAATCAAAAAGGCTTATAGCTTTGGCAAAGTTTAGCACACAAAAACACTAAAACCAATCAACAAAGCAAAGATCTGATCAACAAGAGATTGAAAAAGACCTGATGAATAGGAGGGTACATAGAATTGGTGCAGACAGGACATTCGAGAAGCTCATGAACACTTGTGGTTGTCGGAAGAAGACCAGAAGCAGCATTCGCGTTGGTGCTGTTATTACTATGATGCTTTGAAACCGATGCGTAGGAATGGCGATCTTGATGGATCTCTTCGTCGTCGTCGGTGACATCGATGGTTGAAGTGCAGTCCATGCTATCCAAATCCATCGAAAGGTGATCGTGACGAAGATCGAATCCGATTAATTGAAACAGGTCAAGTCTCGTGAAGTGTTGATTTCAAATAAAGAGAGATGCTTTTCTTCATGAGTTGCCGTCAGATGAACCTGGCAACCGCAATCGGACGGTCAGGAAGGCGACTGTAGTATTAGAGAGAATGTTAATGGGGAAGAAGAGAGATTCAGAAGAATTTTACAGGAAATGGAAATTATAATAATAATCATTTAATAATTAATATCTTCTTACTCAAATGATTTCTTCGTTTTTAATTAAATGTAATGTTTATTAATGTTTACTAACTAGATTTTGATCCGCGCTTTCAAAGCGCGGGATTGTTTTTGAAACATTCCAAATTTATTTGATATAAATAAGGCGAAAAGAAAACGGTTTGATTTCCTTACTTTTCTCACCACGATCTGGGTGGTTGATGATGATTTCTTCAATATTGGGGCGGTTTCTGATACGAAATCGACCACGATGTTGTCTATCCCCACGATGTCTCATAGGAGTAATCGTGAATAAGTGGTTACAAGGCAGTTCTGCTGGAAATGGGTATATAAAAAAGGGATGAAAAGATCATTGCTTTATCGTTCTCTACCATCTTCAATCGAAAATATAATCAATTATTTTTGGAGATTTTGTTCTCTCAAGATGGCTGATAATATCCGAAGATCCTTACAAGATATCAACTTCGGCGCTGAAGACGAACCTTTTGTCCTTCCATCAGATGTGGTGCGTCAAGCAGAGGAGGAGAATCGTTTTATCCTAATCGGGCGTCCGGTGATGCCGAGAAAGCAGAACCTGCGTGCAATTGTTGCAACAATGCCACGAAACTGGGGTTTTGATGGTGTGGTTCGCGGACGAATCATTGAACATAGACGTTTCCAATTCGTCTTTCCAACAGAGGAAGCCATGGACACGGTGATCAGAAGAGGACCCTGGGCGTATGCAGATCGTATGCTGGTCTTACAGAGATGGACGCCCCTGATGGATATGGGTACGCTCAATCACATTCTTTTCTGGATCCAGATAAGAGGAATTCCCCTTCAATACATGAATCGCCTGGTGATTGTACACATTGCTCGCGAACTTGGAGAGTACATCCAAATGGATTACAATGAGGAGGTGGGAGGCAGAATGGAGTTTGTCAGGGTTCGTTTGAACTGAAATGTCAACAACCCCCTAAAGTTCCAGAGAAATTTCCAGTTCAGTCCTGGTGTCAACACATTACTTCGGATTCAGTACGAGAGACTCCGTGGTTTCTGTGAAACCTGTGGTATGCTCACACATGATTCTGGAGCATGTTTGATCCAGAATGGCGGTGCGGGTCCAAATGATGAAGACAACGACAGTGGAGGAGAGGGAGATGAAGGTGTGGAACACGTTCCAAACCAAGGTGTGATCATTGAGGAAATAAATGAAGAGGTAAATGAAGGAGACAATGCTGCTGATGGTCAACAACCGGGGGCTGCTGCTGAGATTGAGGATCCTGAACAAGAAGAATACGAGAGGAATATCAGACAGATGGAAGAGGAAGTTGATGATGAGCAACTGTGGAGTGGTGAAGGGATGCAAACAAGGCTCTCCAGTGACGTCAACCGTGATGAAATGTATAACCTTCTCCTCCCCGCTGGTCAACACTTTCCATTAGAGATGGCTGAAGATGTGGGCCTTAAGAGGAAAGCTTGGCTTACATCGGATAATGGTAAATCAGCAAGTTTTTTTAAAGAGGAACCCAGCAGAACTAGCGGAGCAAAACGTAAGAAAGGATGTGCTGCAGATCTAAAAGAGCAGAGTGGTGAGAATGTTGATCCGATGGATGACTCTACCAATGTGGGAGGCGCGGTGGGCCCTGAACCACCTCTACCGCCATGAGGACAGCCTGTTGGAACTGTCGAGGACTTGGCACAGACTCGACGGTTCGACGCCTTAAGGAGATATGTCGCAAGTATCTCTCGGACATACTGTGTCTAGCGGAAACAAAGCAACAGGACGATTATGTGCGTGATGTAGGAGCACAATTAGGATTTCCCAATTCTGTTATTGTACCACCAGTAGGAGTAGGAGGTGGTCTTGTTATTTTCTTTCAGCAATCTATTCAGTTAAATGTACTTAGTCAGTATGCTCATCTCATAGATTGTAATGTTGGCATCAATGGAATGAGTTTCTTTTACTCTTTTGTGTATGGACATCCAACTCCGGCACTAAGACATCACACTTGGGAAAAACTGAGTAGATTGAGCATAACCAGAAGACAGCAGCCTTGGTTCCTCTTAGGAGACTTTAATGAGATATTGGGAAATCATGAGAAAGATGGTGGAAGGCTGAGACCTGAGATTTCTTTTTCTGAGTTCAGACAAATGATGAGAACGTGTGGGCTTACGGATTTTCACTCTGTTGGAAACAGACTATCATGGGTTGGGCAACGTGGAACACATTTGGTTAAATGATGTCTGGATCGTACCATGGCAAATGCAAGATGGTTTGAATTTTTCCCTGCATCTCAGACTGAATTCCTGGAGATTGGTGAGTCCGACCACAGACCGCTGGTAACTTTCATAAGTGCTGAAAGAGTGGACCCTCCAAGAATTTTCAGATTTGATAGTAGGATGATCACAAAAGAAGGCTTCACAGATAGTGTTAAAAGGGGTTGGAGAGGGATAGGACAGACTCAACTCATTCAGATGCCACTTGTGCAGAGATTGAGTAACTGTAGATACCAGATATCACGCTGGAAAAGACAAAATCGCAACAATGCTGAGGAAAAGATTGGAGCGCTGAGGGCAAGTTTAGATAAAGCAGTAAACTCAGCAGTGGTAACTCAACAAAGAAGAACAGAAATCAGAGAAGAGTTAAACCAAGCCTACCTCGAGGAGGAAGAATATTGGAAGCAAAAAAGTAGAATCAACTGGTTACGCTCAGGTGACCGTAATACGAGATACTTTCATGCGGTTACGAAAGGAAGAAGAATCAAAAACACTATCAACTCTCTTCAAGATGAGCAAGGTGTTATTTACAGAGGCTATACTGAGATTTCCCGCGTGGCTATTAAATATTTCCAAGATTTATACACCTCAGAAGGAACGGATCCAGACAAGTATGCGTCTGTCTTTCAAAATTTCCAACAAAAGGTCACTCCAGAGATGAATCAAGACCTTACTAGAATGGTTACTGAGGAGGAAGTTTATAAGGCGGTAATGGATATTGGAGCTCATCGTGCTCCAGGCCCAGATGGTTTTTCGGCAATTTTCTACCATACCTACTGGGATGAGATAAAGGATGATATCATGAAAGAAATCACATGCTTCTTTGAGACAGGGCGTTTGGATCAACAACTCAGCCATACAAATCTATGTTTGATACCAAAGGTATATCCTCCATCGAAAATGAAGGAATTTAGACCGATAGCACTTTGTAATGTATCTTATAAGATCATTACTAAAGTCTTGGTTAATCGGCTTAAGAAACATCTAAGCAACATCATCTCTGAGAATCAGAATGCTTTTATCCCTGGGAGAATGATCTCAGACAATATTGTCGTCGCACATGAGGTGTTTCATTGTCTGAAAGCTAGAAAGAGACAAGCTACCTCATACATGGCTGTTAAAACAGGTATAACGAAGGCATATGATCGTCTTGAATGGAATTTCCTTGCTGAAACAATGAGGCATATGGGTTTTGATGGTCGGTGGATCAGTTGGATCATGGAGTGTGTTTCTGCAGTCCGATATTCGGTTTTGGTTAATGGTAAACTAGAAGGTTTCATAACGCCAGGGCGTGGTCTCAGACAGGGAGACCCGCTGTCTCCTTGTCTTTTCATTTTGTGCGCTGAGGTGTTATCACACTTGATGACAAGAGCAATGGAGGAACGTTCTCTACTCGGTGTCAAAATTTCCATGAATGCCCCAGCTGTTAATCATCTCCTTTTTGCAGATGATTCTCTATTCTTCTCCCTGGCTAATGATCGCGCTGCTAAAAAGCTTAAAAGCATCTTTGGATTGTACGAGGCAGTTTCTGGTCAAGCTATCAACTTAAGCAAATCATCTATCACCTTTGGGGTTAAAGTTAATGCGACTGTTAAGACAAGGATGAGAGTGCTGCTAGGAATACATAATGATGGAGGAATTGGAAAGTATCTGGGATTGCCAGAACAAGTGGGAAGTAAAAAGAGTGAGATGTTTGCTTACATCCTGGATAAAGTGAAAACAGTTACTCAAAGTTGGAAACAGAAACACCTCTCTCACGGTGGGAAAGAGGTTCTGCTCAAAGCCATTGCTGTAGCAATGCCTATTTTCTCTATGAACATCTTTCGGTTGCCAAAAGAGATATGTTCAGAGATTAATGCTATATTAGCAAAGTTCTGGTGGGGCTCTGGTGATAAAAAAGGTCTTTGTTGGTATTCTTGGAATAGAATTAGTGTACCAAAGAGAGAAGGAGGACTCGGCTTCAAGGACTTGGAAATATTTAACCAAACACTCCTCAGTAAACAAGTGTGGAGGATCATGCAAAATCCAAATTGCCTTATGGCTCGTCTACTAAAGGCAAGATACTTCTCAGGTGGAGATATTCTGAATGCAAAGCTAAAAAAGAAAGCGTCATATGCTTGGAAATCAATCTTATATGGACGGGATCAAATTACAAAAGGGATGAGGTACATTATAGGTGATGGTGAACTGATCAACATGTGGACTGATCCATGGATCCCAGATCATCCGCCAAGACCACCACATGCTAGAGGGGATTTTACTGAAGGAGAGAATGTAAAAGAATATTTCGATGCTAATCGTTTACAATGGAATGAAGGAAAACTACGAGAAGTGGTTATTGATGAAGATGTGGAGCGCATTCTAGCACTTCGAATCAGTCCAACGGCAAAACAAGACTTAATGGGATGGCATTATAATGAGGATGGTTTATACACTGTGAAGTCAGGATATTGGTTAGGTACTCATTTACCAACTAATACACTACCTTTACCAACTCATGGATCAGCAGACTTAAAAAAAAAGATTTGGAAAACTAAAGCTCCTGCAAAGTTACAACATTTCCTGTGGAGACTATCATCTCGATGCTTGGCAACTGGCAGCAATCTGAGAAGAAGAAGACATATCACTTGTAATGAACAATGCAAGAGATGTTGTATGGCAGAAGAAACAGAAGAACATCTTTTCTTTGAATGTCCGTATGCAATGGGAATATGGAGAGCTTCTGGAGTTTCAAATATAACAATCAATAGTCCAACTACATCTCTAGAAGAGAAGATAGATGCGTGTCTCCAATACTCCCTCTCTACACGGCTAACTCATTTCCAAGACTTACATATTTGGATTTTATGGAGGATTTGGAAGAGTAGAAACGTCTTGGTTTTCCAACAAAGAGAGACGCCATGGAGATCAATTATACGGTACGCAAAAGAAGATGCAAAGGAATGGAAACAGAATGACGTTGCGGCTACAACTAATTACAGAGAGCGAAGAAGATGTATACACAACTCTTCTAATGTGAAATGGACAAGACCACCACAAGGATGGAAGAAATGTAACATTGATGGATCTTATCATCAAACAAGGACTACAGGGACTGCTGGATGGATTATCAGGGATGAGAATGGGGTCTATAAAGGTTCTGCTCATGCGAGAGGAAGAAGAGTTCAGGATGCTTTGGAATGTGAACTCCAGGCTATCTTAATGGCCTTGCAACATTGCTGGAGCTTGGGACACAGGAAAGTGATCATGGAAACTGATTGTCAAAAGGCAGTGGAGATTATCAATAATAAGAAGCTACACTTTGCTTATTACAATTGGACAAGAGATATCAGATGGTGGGCAGCTAAGTATCAGAGTATTAGTTTCCAATGGATTAACAGGGATGCGAATAAAGTAGCAGATTGTCTTGCGAAGCGGGTTGAGAATGAAACCGATTTCAAATTTTATTATTATGTACCTCAATACTTACATTCTCTGTTACATGCTGATCACTTTTTCTCAAGTTAAGTAATAATATTCGATGTTAAAAAAAAACATTATATTTAATGTTTTGAAACCCGACCCGATCCGTAGTAAAATTGGCAAATTCGTTGGCTCATATGTAATCCATTTTAGTTTTCAAAAAAAAACATGTTATTTAAAAATTCTATAAAACCCGTAACAACCGCTAAAATCCGAGATCTGGTTATCGGTTGAGCTGGTAGATGACCCAATATGTAATTCGGTTTGATTTATTATTATATTTAGAGTATTGTAATATATATTCATGAATGTTCAGATGAATAGTGAATATATTATAAAAGTGATATTACAATTTAAATACAATTTTAGTCCAACTAAAATTCCATCTTGTTAATGGATCAATATTTGAGAGGATGCATACTAAAAATGAAATAGATTTGAGCATCAATAATGTGTATACGTCTATTACAAATTAATGATTTATGTTTGCAAAAAAACATTGTTTATTTATTTAGTTAGTTTACTTTTGTTATTCACATGTTATTAGATACTTTTTGATGTTTTGTCTATGGCTTATTTTAAATTTAAAAGTTAATTTTATTATTCGCATTAGAAATGTAAATATTTATTATTTTATTTTGATATATATTTTTATTATATTTAATTCTTAATTTTTATAATTTATATATATATAATTATAATTTTAAATAATTATAATATTAACCCTTACTCTCTGGCATCGATTCATGTTAATGTAATGTTTTATGATATATTTGTGTTAATATATTTGTTCAATTAGTTTATATTTGATATATATGTTACATGTCTCTTTGAGTAACCCGTTAAAAATATATTCATAAACCTATCAACAGTAACATGTTTCATCGTATAATTACTATTAATATTTATTTATATATATATATATATATATATATATAATACTCTAACTATAAAAATTATATTTTTATGTATTTGGTGAAGGTTTTGAACAATTTGTTTTTTTTTTGCATTTGGATTAATATATAGTAGTATATATACAAATGAATAGATATATATATATATATAGATATATATATATATATATATGTATTTATTACATTAATAACTAAAATATAATTGGTTAGTTATTTAAAATTTGAATTAATATAAATTAAATTCATTAGTTTAAAAAATAACAGATTAGTTAGTTAGTTCCTTAATTTTAGGTATGATGTATATTTAATAATCAAATTAGATATGAATAGAAATAATAAAAAATACAATTAAATATAATGGTCCAATCTAGACTATTTGTAAGTAGATAAAAATTGCTTCTGTTTTAATAGTATTGATAGAGAGGGCCATGGTCCAGTAAAGATGGGCCTAAGTGCCTAACCATGTACATGCTGCACATGATTGCATTTTTGAAAGTTTTTTTTCGGTGTATTATGAAATGAATAAACTTAAAAGAGAATTTATGTTTATATATTCAAACCAATTACTATTTATTTATTTTTTGCCACACAACTGCTATTATGAGAATTTCAATTTATATTATTTTCATTTGTTACATTACATGTATGTTTTGAGTTAATTATTGTTTGCTATATTCTTTGTGTATTCAATATTTGTGTCCTTGCAAAAAAGTTTAAGCATAAAGAAATTTTTTTCCCCATGTATGTCAAACTAGATTGGTGGAGACAGTTAGATATATCAACTTCTTTTTTTTTTTTGCTCAACTTCAACTTTCATTTTCCAATAGAATTTTGGTTTATATCAGACCTATCAGTCTCAAACACATGTTTTAACTAAACCGGTACAATAGAATACAATTAGAGACATGATTCTGTAAAGAAAAAGCATTTTTTGCTATCCTATATGCTGCCATGTTACCCTCTCTCGAGTAAAAAATAATTTTATAGTGAGGGTTTTCAGTGAAGATATGGTAAATCTCTTGTATGATCGGTGATATATCAACTTTTTATCAACAGATATGGGAATTTTTTATCGGGAGTTTTTTTACCATTATCTCTTTAAAAATAATATAACAAGTAGGAGTAGTAAATTTTAATTGTCATAACTCAAAACTACGTAGATCGACCACTAAATAAGCTTTGACGGCTTATGAAAACATTACTTTTTTACTTTAATAAAAACTTAAAAGAAATCGATTAGTTTACATAATTTTTAGACGTTAAGAATATGAAATCGAGAAATGAATAACGAAATGTAGCTTGGGTTCAAAGCCATTTAATGATAATGTAAAGGAACATTTTACTTTTCTTCATCTCACGCAAACTCACAACTTCTTAACGATAAATGAATTTTTTTTTTTTTTTTGGTAATCACGATAAATGAAAATTATCCACAAATAATTGATCTAATGATAGTGATAATCTTTAAAGACACCACCACGTAAAAGAAAAAGCGAACAACAACGATCAAGCTTTCATGTATCACCATTACTTTTTCAAACAGAACGTATCATTGTACAATCTTCTTCCATGTTGGGATTTGGTCTGAGAAAATAAAAAGCTTCAAAGAATCTGAGACTTAACAACTGTTTCTATATGAGTTAATAGAGATCATTCTATTGGAGAGAAGATCCCACTTTGTAGATGTTTGCCGAGCAACAACATCCCATTAGAACCATCACGAGCACGAAGCAGAACATTCTTGTGGTTGTCGCCATGTTATGAGTCTCATGTTATGAGTCTCATGTTATGATAAGTTTTTTTGGGCTTCCAACTTAAAATCAATTGGCAATTAGTGGATTGACCCAAGTCCCTTATATATTACTCAAGTCTCTTTCATATATCCGATGTGGGATCTTCTCTCCAATACCCTCCCTCGAGATAATGGTGCGTATAACCATTAATCTCGCAGAATCCATCATACCCCCTCCGAAATCATGCTTTATTTTTCTAGCGATCTCGGCGGAACTGAGCCTTCTATGGGCCATCAGCTAATGGGATGATCGGGCCACTGTCCGGGCCGGATTAATGGGTCAGGGTATTGGGCCCGCTCTGATACCATGATAAGTTTTTTGGGCTTCCAACTTAAAACCAATTGGCAATTAGTGGATTGACCCAAGTCCCTTATATATTACTCAAGTCCCTTTCATATAATCCGATGTGGGATCTTCTCTCCAATACCCTCCCTCGAGATAATGGTGCGTATAACCATTAATCTCGCAGAATCCATCATACTCCCTCCGAAATCATGCTTTATTTTCTAGCAATCTCGGCGGAACTGAGCCTTCTAAGGGCCATCAGCTAATGGGATGATCGGGCCACTGTCCGGGCCGGATTAATGGGTCAGGGTATTGGGCCCGCTCTGATACCATGATAAGTTTCTTAGACTTCCAACTTAAAACCAATTGGTAATTAGTGGATTGACCCAAGTCCCTTATATATTACTCAAGTCCCTTTCATATAATCCGATGTGGGATCTTCTCTCCAATACATTCACTACAGGATATGATTATATATCCAAAAGTCATTAGCTTTTTAACTCCTATTTGTATTAGAGAACCAAGTTTAAGGCCTTACATGATCAAAGAATGACTACTAACTAGAAACATTTTTAGTTTGCGTTGCCACTGGTTAACTGATGTTTTACGGGCCTTTGTGTTTGTTATGTGTCTTTTGTTTTCATGGGCTGTATTATAACATTTCGTTGACAAAATAAACAAAGTTAAGAAATAGATGAGATATTCGAGTGATTGGGGACATATTTTCTTCCTTTGTCCGATATGTCACGTGCAAATATGACATAGATTCCTGGACTTTGAGTCATTTTTCTTATATGTAACGAGACATTTGTCCTCGAATAACTCGGAAATGCAAATTGTCATCTTGTTAGGGAAAGTTGTCGTCTATTTTAATATTTAAACATTTTCGATTTTAATATCTATATTAACATTTTAAAGCTGTTTTTAATACCCAGAAGAATAATGTTGAAATATAAATTAAATTACAAACTAACATTCACAGTTCAAAAAACAACACTTTTTATAATATCATGGTTAATATAACTTTTTATAAGAGAGATGATATGCTGGCTATAGATTTTATTTTTTACGGCATCACTTTTATCTCTGAAAGTCGACTAGTTATCTAATAAATTAGTGCGTTTTTAGGTTGACAAACAAAAAAAGATTGACTTTGTAGAACCGCCAGAATAAAAATGACTCATCACATCTCCACTCAAAGCGCAAGTGATTGAGAGAGAGGAGATGTTTGCGGAGGAAACAGCGGGAACGAAAATGAGTATAAAACTGGTGACTCGTTCGGTGGCTGCATTATTCTGACCATATGGGTCCATGTGCCGCACTTTGTCTATGTATCCTCATCGAGGATGTTTTTTTTTTTTATAATTGATATCTCAACTTGGATCACTAGTCATTATTATTGATTTGTTGCTTACTGATCAGATCTCTTAGAAACACAAAGAGTTATAAGAACAACTTTTCTTATTAGCTTTAGAAACTACTCAAAACTAAAGCTCTCAATATGTTTCACTTAGATCATATGGAACACCTCTCCATTAGACCTATATTTATATGAAAGACAATTCCCTTTAACATGTGAGATATGGAAAACACAAACCTAACCTAAATAGAAACTTCCTTTTCCTATTTCTAGGTTTCCTTATTGTGTTTATCTTAACATATTAAACATCTAATAATATGTTAAGTTTCCACAAGCTTGGAATTATCCAACATTCACCCCCTTAATTCCAACTTGAATTAGGGAGATCAATTTCTTGAACTCCGATTAAGCTCCTCATTTGTTTGAACATAATCCTTGCTAATGGCTTGGTAAGGATGTCGGCCTTCTGCTCAACACCCGGCACATGCTCCACTTCGATATGCCTGTTCTCCACACACTCACGAATGAAGTGATACTTCTTGAGTACATGCTTACTCCTTCCATGGAAAACTGGATTCTTGGTTAGAGCAATGGCTGATTTGTTGTCGATCCTAAGCTTGACTCTCTCGCCTTCTTTACTTAGTATCTCACTCAACAACTCCTTGATCCATATAGCTTGCTTTGCTGCTTCTGTTGCTGCCATGAACTCTGCTTCGCATGATGACAATGCAACCGTCTGCTGCTTCTGCGACGTCCAAGTAATCAGTGATGAACCGTAGTAGAATGCATGTCCTGACGTGCTCCTCCCGTCATCGAGATCAATGTTGTGACTGCTGTCACTATAACCAACGACACTCCTTGACCCATCTCTCTTGAAGAACAGACCGTAGTTTGTTGTTCCTTTCACATATCGCAATATGTGTTTGATGGCTTGTCCGTGAGAGTCTCTCGGATTGTGCATGTATCTGCTAAGAACACCTACTGCGTAACACAGGTCGGGTCTTGTGTGAAGCAGATACCTCAAACATCCTATGATTCTTCTGAACTCGGTAGCATCTATCTCTTGCTCATCTTCAGCTTTTGAGATCTTCAAATTCGCCTCCATTGGAATTTGAGTTGCGTTACACGCTTCCATCTTTGTGTCACGCAGGATTCCTTGAGCATACCTCTCTTGCTTTATTCTGATTCCGTCTGCTCCTTGAATCACCTCTATGCCAAGGTAGTACGTTAGCTTACCTAGATCTGACATCTCGAACTTCTTAGACATCTCCTCCTTGAATTGCCTAATCACCTTAAGTGAAGTTCCTGTCACAAATAGATCATCAACGTAGATGGCAATGATCAAGACGTCTCCTCCTTCAGTCTTGCAGTACACTGATGGTTCCTTTGTGCACTTCTCAAATCTCATCTCCTTGAGAACCTGATCAAGTTTCACACTCCATGCTCTGGATGCCTGGCGTAACACATGCAACGTCTTGTGTAACACACACACTCGATCCTCTTCTCTTTTCTTCTCAGAACCAGTCGGTCTATCTTCAAGCTCCCATATCTTGTTTCTTGTGATAGACTCCAACTCGTCTTCCATAGCTTCAACCCAATCTTCTTCACAAGATAGGTTGAACTCATCTGAGGCAATCTCTCCTCCTCTATCGGTGCATCCTAGATTGAACACATCTGAGGCAACCTCTCCTCCTCTATCGGTGCAACCTAGATTGAACATAGCTGAGGCAAACTCTCCTCCTCTATCGGTGTGAGATCTTTTGAACCGATAGAATGCCTCACGATTATCTGCTGGTGTTGGTGGTGCACTTATTCCACACAAATCTCCAAGCAATAATCCTAATGGCTTTGATGTACAAACCATGGCCTTAGTCAGGAATGAATCTCTGATTTGCTTCCCTGTGAAACATGTGTTACACACGCCTTCTTCGTGTGTCACACTCGGGAATGAGTGTCTCGTTTGCTTCTCTGCGAGACATGTGTTACACACGCCTTCTTCGTGTGTGACACTCGGGAATGAGTGTCTCCTTTGCTTCTCTGCGATACATGTGTTACACACGCCTTCTTCGTGTGTTACACTCTGCATTCCTACGACCATCTCCTTCCTTACCATGTTGTTCATCACTCCATAGCATATATGTCCTTGTCGAGCATGCCACCTCCATGTAGCATCTTCGTCCCTGACATGTAAACATTCCGGGTAGCTTATCTCCATAGGGGTCTTGTAGAGACGGTTTGGAGATCTTGTCACACGAACTAGCAACCTTCCATGCGAATCTGTGAGCGTTAAGTAGACATCTTTCATGTTAACCTCACATCCGTTCTCTGTTGCTTGCCCAAGACTTAATATATTGTGCTTCAGATCAGGTATGTAGTATATGTCCTTGAGTGCCTTCTTCTCTCCAGTCTTGCACACAAATGTAACCACACCCTTTCCTACAATGTCAACACACGATCCATCACCAAACTTCACCTTCCCTTTGGTGTTGAGATTCAAACTCGAAAAGAACTCCTTGTTCCCTGTCATGTGATTGCTCGCTCCATTATCCAAATACCAGACACTTGCATCGCCTTTGTTGATATCAAGATTCTTCGGAATCACCTTATCTTCGTTCAAAAACACCACCTCGTGTACATAGAGTGCATCGGCCTCTTCTGTCTCGTTTAGGTTGGTTTCTTGATCCTTCTCTGACTTCTCGGGACAGACAGTTGCGTAGTGACCAGGCTTGTCACATCTCCAACATATCAGCTTTGAGCGATTCTTTTCCGAGTTGTTATCTTCGGTGTGTGACGCACGGTTTTGGTTGTGTGACCTACCTCGACCTCTGCCTCTACCGTTCCTTCCTCTTCCTCTACCACGAGAATTCTCATAGCCCCTCTGACTATGCTCTTCATTGTTCGAAAACATCAGCTTCCCTTGGTCTTCTTTCTGAGTTTCTTCTCCTACACGCTCCTCGTACGCTTTAAGCCTTCCAACTATGTCTTCAAACCCCGTCGAGTTGAGATCTAGGACTTGCTCAAGTGATGCTACGATCTGGATATACTTGTGTCTTGGAAGACCCTTCAAGAACTTCTTGACCATCTTGGATTCTTCTATGTTTTCCCCCAAAGAGGTTGCTTTGGATGATAGGCCCGATATCTTCCCCGCGAAGTCATCGACCGTATCTGAATCATCCATCTTCAACCTGTCAAACTCCGCCATCAACGTCTGAAGTCTCGCCTCCCTTACACGATCAGCTCCTAGGTGTCGCGACTTGATGGCGTTCCAGATCTCTTTTGATGCGGTTTGTTCTCCCACCTGGAGAATCAATGTTTCGGGAACAGATTGAAACAAAAGAGCTATCGCAACATCGTTCTTCTTTTGATCATCTGAACCGGGTTCGATTGTGTCCCACACTTCATGAACACGTAGTAGAACCTTCATCCTCATCGACCAAACTGTGTAGTTTGTCGATGACAACATCGGACATTGGATGGATGTAGATCCAAAGTCCTTCGTGCGTGGAGCCCTAGTCACGTCAGCCATCTTGCCGTCGCGATCTCTTGTTCACAAGCACCAGGATCTTAAGCTACAACTTAAGCTTAGATCGAGTCTCCAACCTGAGGCTCTGATACCAATTCAGATCTCTTAGAAACACAAAGAGTTATAAGAACAACTTTTCTTATTAGCTTTAGAAACTACTCAAAACTAAAGCTCTCAATATGTTTCACTTAGATCATCTGGAACACCTCTCCATTAGACCTATATTTATATGAAAGACAATTCCCTTTAACATGTGAGATATGGAAAACACAAACCTAACCTAAATAGAAACTTCCTTTTCCTATTTCTAGGTTTCCTTATTGTGTTTATCTTAACATATTAAACATCTAATAATATGTTAAGTTTCCACAAGCTTGGAATTATCCAACAACTGAGGAAATTATTTTGCTTCAGTCTCCAAATTATTGATTCCTTTCTAATACACAAAAGACCAAGAACTGTAACAACTCTTTCACTCACATAGAGAGAAAACAAAAAGTGTATGTCAACACCATATCCAGATGCACCGAACCATACGTTTCGCACGAAAATGCATATAAGGATGAATTACGCACAATAATAACGATAAAATAGCTAGTTATCCAAATATGTTTTGTCTAATGGTAATGCAAGATTATGAAGGAAATTCATGGAATTTAATTGTGAAACTATTTGGTAATAACAAACTTAATGGTCTATATGAAATTATGTAAGTTAGATATGCAGTAAGTGAGCTAGTGTAGTGGTTGACATAACTGAGCCAAACTTGTAAAGATAGTGCAAATAACTTTCACAAGAGTGTACATTTTGGATGAATGACCAAGTGCTTTTTAAAGAAAAACTCGCTAGTGCGTTATCAATAATTTCACTTTTATTAAAGAAAAACAATACATTTAAGATTTACTTCTCTTTGACTTGAGACTTGAGAGTAAAGAAGTAGTACAATTTTATAGAACCGTATCTAAACCATATAGAAATAAAAATCTCCATCTCGGGATCTCCATTAACAATGAGTTAATAGCCTACTACTAATGAGTAGTATGATAAATCACTGACGATGACAATATAGATAAAGTGCTTTCACACCCATAAAGAGTTTGGTAATAAATCAGTCAATCTAACACGCGCGAGGTAAAAACCCAACCCGTGACCCGGTTAAGTCATAAGCGACCCGGAAACCTTGTTGCTGTATGTTCCCAATTATCGACAAGCTCCCCATCGTCCCGGCGAACGCGAAACAGAACCGCCCTTGAGTGTTCACCGGAATCAGATAGTTACTCGCCGGAAGCGAAACCTCTCCGCCGCCGAAATGAAACACCACCGTCGGGACTTTCACCGTCGACATCCCGGAGAGGTCAAAACACGTGTCGAACAGAGAGTACGACGGAGCGCGCTTCAGCCTCTTCGCACCGAGACGAAACGCGTCTCTAAGCGCCACGTAAGCCGACTGAGTCAGCCGAGTAACGGAAGTGCCGGAGTCGATGATAACTCCGCCGTTCCCGGTGGCGTCGAGCTTAAACTGCGACTCCGAAACGCCGCGGACGCGGGACCCGCCGACGCTGATCCCAAGAAGCTGCAAGTAGTAGAACGTGTCGAGCTTCGGGTTCGTCAGCAGCGGCGTGAAAACGGAGGTTTTCGGAACGGCGTCGTTTCCGAAGACGATGGTCGACGGCGGTTTAGAAGCTGAACCGGAACTCGTCCGGTCCACCAAACAGTAAGAGAATTTACCGTTATAACGGTTTTTCGTCTGCGACGGGAAAGATAACCCTCCGCGGCCCAGGCCCAACAGCCCAGCCGCGCCTACGAACAAGCCTTCGTTGTCGTGACCGCATCCCACCGCCACGTGATCGACACGTGCTCCCTTAAACGTCAGCGTTTCGGTCGACAAGTCTCCAACCGTGAACGACCCGTCACCGTACGAGACTTGGTAGAGACAACGCTTGCTTCGCTGTCTGAAACATTCCGACGAGTCGTCCAATCTCCGACAGAGACGAGAACCGCACGGGACGGCGGCGAACGTTTTGGATTTAGACGGGTCGAAGATCGCGTCGGATTGGTTGTAACACACTTTGCAAGGAGCGCATTGCAGCCAAACGACGTCGCTTCCCGTGTCGAGGACCATGTACATGTTCGTCGCCGGAGTCCCGACGCCGAGCCTCATGAAATACTCTCCGCTTCCCTGCGAGAGACCGGAGATAACAGCGCCGCTGAACCCACCGGCGGAGCGTGGAGCTCTTCTGGTAACGTTCCGGCGGGAAGAGACGGCGGCGAGGGTGGTCAAGGACTCGACGCGGAGAGAGTCTCTTTTGAGACGGAGGTTGAAGAGCTCCGCCGGAGATGCGTCGGCGAAGGAGGAGATGGCATCGACGTGTGATAGGTGGAGTGAGAGTGAAGTTGTGGATTGGGATACAGTGGTCAATGATTCGGACTCGGGAGATGAGAGGATTGGAGAAGAAGGGAGAGTGTTGACGACGAGGGTGTTGTATTGGGAGGAAGAAGCGGCGGAGGAGAAGGAGACGAAGAGAACAATGACGGAGAAGATGAGGGTGTTTTGGACTTTTGCTCCCATGGTGGTTTTAAAATTATAACTATTGTCACAAGGGATCTGTATAGAGTTTAGGTTGGCTACTACAAAGCATATAAAGGCAAAGGAAGCTCTCGTGTGTGAAAGCTTACTTTACTTTAATTATGGATCGACTTTGTTTTTTTCTTTTTATTTTTATATACAAAGTAAAATCATCATTACGAAATTATTGACTTTTTAGTTTTTATTCACATTTCCACCTAACGAACTCCATTAATAAAAAAAAAAAATCAATTTGAGATAAAATTAATTTAGTTGTGTGAGTCTTGAAATTGAACTTTCAGTCCAGTAATCTGAATTCAAGTGTTAGTGGAACCTTATCTGTTTATTGAGCCCATGTTTATCACCCCTAGATGGGTTTCATGGCCCAAAATAATTTTTCATTTTTCTTACTATTTTTGGTACTTTTTTCTTTGAGAACTAAGCCCATGTTTATTGCCATAGATGGGTTTCATAGCCCAACCAAAATGTATAGAGGTATTTAAGAAAATCCCTGAATCAAAGCATTTCAATAAATTTAAAATGAAAAGATGAAAGATGTTAGCTCGTCTCGAAAGCCTCTTGTAGCCCATTGTTAGTAAGAATTTGGAGACAAGCGGACAGTAGAAATAGTTCCATATTTCAGATTTTATGGTTATTAGATTTTGAAGAACATATTTGAGACTTCTTTGATAACAACGTGGAAGGAAGAGTAGGTGCTACATTTTGGTTTTCAATTTCAAATTAAATCTATAATGTTGCAAAAAAAATTTAAAAGCCCTTCAGAAATGGGGGAAGCCCATTGTCTACTGATCTACTCTACTCTATGAATTAATCACCCATAATTTAGTCATCTCTTTAATTTCCATTTATTGAGTCCTTAGCCTATAAAACTCATCCTCCCTTGGTCCCTACCTCTCTCAATAATTGTTACCCTTTTTCACATTAATACATGTGTTCAGAAAATTAATTAACCAGATTGTTACTTAGAATTCCATATTACAAACTAGCAATTTAGTTATATGCTAAGAAGAAATATATTTTAGATCATCCAAACATTCATTCTTTGATTGTTAGCTGCTGTATTAATTCCAGAAACATTTTGACAAAAGAGTTAAGATTTATCCAGAATCAGAAGATTTTGCAGGCACAAATAATGGGGAGGAAGAGATATTGAGGCCCATATTCAGAGAACCAGAGAAAGATCATGTGATACATCTATTTTTCATGGTCCCCTCTTCTCTTATATTATTAGTTTACCCTTTTTTACATCAATCTGACATTACATTTTATCATTTCATTCATCACCCAAAATTACACAATCTCTTTTACAGTATAATAAACTAATGTTATAAATCAAATCAGTATATGGGTTTGTCTTTTGGCTGTTCTTTACTTCCCATTTGCAATTATAAAATAAATTGATCAATCACCTTCCAAGTAATGATGTACATTTAACACTGATTAGCTGAAATAAAAGTACAGACTCTTTTAAAATTCTTGATAATGGATCTCAAAAAGATTCTCCCAGATGGGAGCTTGACCTAACGGTTAAGTGGGAGTGTGAATTAGGTCGAAAGCGACCCCGTTCATCTTTTCTATATGTACGGACGGTATTTCTTATAAACAGTTACTAATATACCCCTGAATAATTGACAATCTGCGTGACTCCACCTCAGGTTGTGAGAACGAAGAGAAAGAGCCAAAGAGTGTGCGAATGATATGATTACAGCATTTGAATTCTTTTTGATGTGTAATGCGAAAGTTCCACTTTTTCATATTTGGAAAGTTTGTATGATTCAACTATTAATCTTATCATATCATTTTCTTTGTTTGCTCATGTGAAACGACGTTTATACTGGTACCAATCCATATATATTACAGATCTCGGTCATAGTCTTGTTAGATCCACAAACAATATAGACTACAAAAAATCATAGATGTGTACCGTCCTACATTATGTAGTGATCGTATCCTCCACATAAAATGGAACTTGTCCATTTACATGTGAGAGCCAGATTCAAACAGATCCACATACTCTTCCATAGATTCTACACACACACACACACTTATGTACGTGCTAATTAACTCCGTTTGATAATTTGAAATACAATGACACGGTCTTTAGTTGTCTGTATTTTATGTGTTACTTGCAAAATATGATAATCTTGCTGCATGATGTTATTGACTAGAGAGTAATTTATACTATATATCGGAGTTAATCTTGATCGTTAACGGGGTTAGAGTTCTTAGACTCCTTACCCTTTGAGAGAAGGGAAGAGTCATTTTTGGTATAACTTAAAATGGATGATTTAAACAAACAAAAAATAGATACTAATACCAATACATATACTTGGAAGACATATTAATATAGATACAACATGAGTGCCGAATAATATATGCTATATATTTTACATTGTTTATTGTCTAACAAGACCTACGCTACGGGTTCGTGAAACTTTTACCCCTAAAATGCTCTTGATTAGGCTCCACCCAAAGGCAAAAGAAAGCAATATGTATATAAAATAAGTTTTTATTATATATATAACTGTGCACATTTCTGATATTATGTATATTTTTTTTTTTGAAGAGGGATATTATGTATATTTTATCGATATAAACATTATGGAAGACAGGGAAGATATGTAGTGTACGGTCAAATAGTGAAAACGTACAAAATAATTTACAATCACTATATATGTATACAGTTGAAAGTTAAATTATTTTTGTTTGAGTTATATACGACGTTGAAATTTTTTTTTTATGTCAAAAAACCATTATATTAATCAAACTTGAGGTGGTTTGGAAAACCAGATCGAAACAGAATGAACAATAAAAAGTAACTTCCCTATAGAATCAAATCTTTCTTTATTTTACCGGATTTCAACTCAAACAATCATTTTAACGTTAAACAAGTTACATTATTTAACATAATTAATAACCATGATGGTATTTTCCACAAACTTTTCGTTTATAACAAATGAGTACCGTGTACATGCCTCAAAACAGACAGCCCCAGGCGAGAGAGAAGAGCTCACAAAACGCGATTGAATTAACCCCGGCGTCCGGTGGCGCGTGACGGCGCGTGCCGACGCCGGAGGCACCCTCCACCTCACTTTTTGCTTTCTAGTTTGCTTCCCCGACAGATCTGTTCTCTCGTCGTCTTGTTCGTTTCTCTGGTGTGGGGTCTCGTTTATGGATAGATCTGCCCTCAAGGTTGTTCGGACCGGAGATGCGTCAGCCATGGCTGGAGGTGCGACGCGACAGATTGTAGCAGTCTCTGCTGAGGGGAGTCGGAGTTTATGGGTCTTGAGAGCTTTCATTTTTCAATTTTCTGGATCTCTCGTATAGTGTTCTTCATGAGTGGGATGAGTCTGATGAGCAGTCCGGTTGTTTCTGTGACGGGTAAGCAGAGCTGATGACGTTTTAGTTCGTCTATGGTGTTTGGAGCAGTGGTATCCTTGGATCCCTTGCCTTCCGGTTTCAGTCCGTTGACGTTTATTGACTTTTGGCGTCCCGTTAACCAAAAAAGTGGTGTTTAAGTAAGGTTTTGTGAGAGTTGACTTAGCAGGTTTATTTCAAATGGAGGAGGTTGCAGTGGTCGCTTGCCGTTTCGGTTGGAATTTTCGATTGGCAAGGCTTCATCTTTATGGAGTTTGTTCGGGCTTATATCTAGGAGTTAGTGGGCGCTAAAAGCGTCACATCCGTATCCGAAGATTGTGTGAACCGGGTAGAGGTTCGTTCTGTCGGATTATGAAGTCGTAGAGTCTTGGTTTCTTGGGCGTTATCGTATGGCGGGCATGAGCAGCAGCGGTAAGTCGTGGTGTTGGGGTGTAGGAAGTGGAGTTTCTCGTGTGGCGAGCTATAGGCAGCAGCGATAAACATTTCTCGTTCACTGACCTATTCTTAGTTCTAAATTTTGCTAAGTCAACTTGTTAAGTCCTTTAGGTAGTTGAAAGTTGAGTATCTAGTTTTTCTTCTGATTTTACTCATTTGTTGTATTGCAGTAAGGTACCCCGGAGTGGGTTTAAATCACCGCCATCATGTGGGCTCTAGTGTCTGGGAACTACCTTTCATCCGCCAGTTGTTGTATTAAAATGTGAACTTTATTTGGAATGAATTTCATCAGATGAGAAAAAAAAAAACAAATGAGTACCGTTGATTAATTCAATATATGATTATACTTTTTTTGGCATCAAAAACTCCATAATTTATTAAGAAAGCTCCATGTGGTTGGTTTGAGCCATCCAGCAAGGGAGTCTAGAGTTTACATGGGAAAAGATAACACCACGGGCTCGAGCGCCTTTTGCAAGGCCATCGGCACGGACATTGCAGGAACGGGGAATAAAACATAAGGAGCAAGAATTAAACATAGAATGCAGATAGTAAAACTCTTCAAATTCGACCATTAAGGATGGCCAGTCTTCTTCTTTTTCGTCTTCGATGATCTTGACCAGTTGTTGACAATCAGTTTCAAAGGTCATATCTAGGTGGTCCAGTTGGAGTGTGGATTTCATGACCCACAGCAGAGCATGAAGCTCGGCGTGTAGGGGGGTTAAGCCTCGGTTACTAGTGAATGAACCAAAGGTCGTTTCCCCATCCTTATCCGTCAGGACCATTCCTCCGCCAAAGAGAGCGTCGTCTTGGTGCCATGAGGCATCAAAAGAACAACGGGGGCCGAGGGGTTGTGCGCTGGTTTGAGTTAAAATCTCTTCATCATCATGAGCTTTATGTATGATCTGTGCGAGCCTCCAGTTATCTGCTTCAGATAAGGCGATCTGGACAGTATCAAGCGGAGAGATGTCTGTTCCATTGAAAATCTTATCGTTTCGGGCTTTCCAGATAAACCACAAAATCCATGGCACATTATCTAGGAGCGAGGACGGGACGCCTAATCCTTTTGCCGGCCAGAGGAGATGATTGAGGTTGCTGTAAGTTGATGAGCTCGGGAAAATCCCCGGAGAATGAGATATGTGAGCGAGAGCCCATGTCTGGACAGAGGGTGGGCATTCGAATAGTAAATGGTTTACTGATTCGTCGTCGGCGCCACACCTTGGGCAGTGCCTGTCTGTACTGCAGTGACGGTCGGAGAGACGACTGCAAACGGGGACACTGTCTGATAATGCACTCCAAATGAAGTGTTTAATTTTCCTCGAGGTCTTAAGAGTCCAGACCTTTGCTTTTAAGCAGGTAGTGCTAGGCTCGGAGACAGACGGGAGGGCATGTGCGGAGTCAAGTTCCATCGCGAGAACATACCCCGACTGGACTGTGTAAGCTCCGGACTTTGTGGGAGCCCAGCAGTAGCTATCGAGGCGCTGAGTTCGGGGGATACGCAGGCTCATGATCAACGGCACATCTTCTTTTGCGACTATGCTTTGGAGCCTCGAAAGGTTCCAGGCATGGGCCGTCGGGTCAATAAGATCGCTTACTCGAAGGTTCGGATTAAAAGAAGGACCGTAGGGGGTAGCAGGTCTTGGCTTGGCGTCCGGGAGCCAGTTATCAGACCAGACCATGGTATTGTTGCCCGTCCCAATCGATCTCCTTAAGCCGGCTTTCAGGAGTGGTTGAGCTGCCATCAGGCTACGCCATACGTAAGATGGCGAGCTTGCCCTAGTAACGTCTACCGGAGTCGAGAGGCGGAAGTACCTGCCTTTTAAGACTCTAGCGAGAAGAGACGTTGGATATTGTATTAGTCTCCAGAGTTGCTTCGCAAGTAATGCGAGATTGAAGTTTCGAAAATCGCGGAAGCCAAGACCTCCCTTCTCTAGAGGGGTACAAATACTTTTCCAGGCAATCCAGTGCAGACCTTTGTTATCCTGTTTGGTACTCCACCAGAATCGGGAGATTGCACTAGTAAGTTTTCTAGTAATCTCTAGAGGGAGCAGAAAACATGACATGACATAGGTAGGGAGGGCTTGAGCAACAGATTTGATTAGAACTTCTTTTCCTCCTTTAGATAGGAGTTTCCCAGACCATGAGTTTATACGGTTAAGGAGCCGGTCTTGGATGAAAGCAAAAGCCTGCTTTTTGCTGCCACATATTTTCTCCGGCAACCCTAGATAGACTCCCATACCACCTTCTTTCGATATTCCAAGCGATCGCTTGAGTTCTGATTTGATGTCCGGGGGTACCTTGCTTCCAAAGAGGATGGACGACTTGTTTACATTCAGCTGCTGACCTGAGGATAAGCCGTACGTGTTGATGATCCTCACAAGTTCGGAGCATTGCTGTATATCTGCTCTACAGAAAAAGAGGCTATCGTCGGCAAATAAAAGGTGGGAGATTGGTGGGCTGTTTCTGGCGATTTTGAGACCAGTAATTCTTCCTTCCCTTTCCGCCCCTTGGATTTGGGAGATAAGAGCTTCCGTTAGGAGAATAAATAGAAAGGGCGATAGGGGATCGCCTTGACGAATGCCACGGGATGGTGTGATCTTTCCTTTTGGTTCTCCATTTAGTAGGACTTGATAAGAAACTGATGAAATACAGATTTTGATCCAGGATACCCATTGCGAAGAGAAACCTAGTTTCAGGAGGAGCGCTTCGAGGAAAGACCATTCAACCCTATCGAAAGCTTTGCTCATGTCCGTTTTGATAGCTACAAACCTCGATCTGCAACCCGGGTTGGTTCGCAATGCGTGGAAAGCTTCGTGTGCGACGAGAATATTATCTGTAATCAGACGTCTAGCCACAAAGGCCGATTGAGTCTCCGATATTATTTTCGGGAGGCATTTCTTCAGTCGCTTGCTCATTAGTTTTGAGATGACTTTATAGGAGACATTGCACAGACTTATTGGTCGAAATTCAGCCATTTCAGATGGTCTCTCCGTCTTGGGGATGAGGCAGATGTTGGTCTGGTTTAAACGGGGGTCCATGGAGCCGGTCAAAAAGAAGTCCTTCACAGTACTCCGTACTACCTCAGCCGTAATTCCCCAATATTTCTGGAAGAAGAGACTTGTCATTCCGTCTGGCCCGGGGGCTTTATCGGGGTTTATGTCGAACATAGCACGTTGGATCTCATCATCAGATGGAATACTTGTAAGGGCTGCATTCATGGCCGGAGTTACTCTTGCAGTAATGTACTGTAGTGATTCCTCAAAGTCTGAGGGATTTGATGAAGTGAACAAGGTTTGAAAGTACCCAGTCGCCACCTGTTCCAAATCTTCCTCGGTATCAGCCCAGGAGCCGTTTGCCCGACGGAGTCTAAGGACCCGGTTTCTTGCTCTCCTCTGCTTGGTAGTAGCGTGGAAGAATGTTGTATTTCGGTCTCCCTCTCGTAACCAGTTAGCTCGACTCTTTTGTTTCCAATAGAGTTCTTCATCTCTAAAAGCAGCGCAGAGATTCCATTTAAGGTTCAGGATCGCCTCATTTGAGAAATTGTCATCGAGTTGGGCCTGCTCGAGCTGGTCTTTGATTTCTTCAATCTTCTTTGCCGTATTAGAGGGGTTAGCTCTCTTCCATCGAGATATGTGCTTCCTGCAGAGCTCAATCCGGTCATGGAGGTCATCACGGTCGAAGGCGCTTGGATCATTCCAGCCATGGAGAATGGTTTCACGGAAACCCTCTTTGCCAATACATCTTTTGTCAAATTTAAAACCACGTCTGCCAGTTTTCTTACCCGAGAGGAAACGAGAGAGAATGGGACGGTGGTCTGAGCCCCATAGGCGAAGATACTCTACATTCGTGTGGGAAAAACAGTGGTGCCAATCCTCATTTCCAACTGCCCGATCTAGTCTGCATTGCACTTTGCCATTACTTCTATTGCCTACCCAAGAGAGAGGGTTGCCTGAGTATGGGAATTCAATCATTCCGCAATTTGCGAGCATGTTCCTGAAGGGTAGGAAAGAGGCTTCACTACGCTTGCGGCCTCCCTTTTTTTCTAGGTTGCTGGTAATTTCATTAAAGTCACCGACCATAAGCCAGGCTCCAGACCTGGTGAGACTCATCCTGGTCAAGCGTTCCCATACATTTTCTCGGTAATTAATAACCGGATCTCCATAGACAAAGGTAATATAAACTTTATGTCCTGCTATGGTTGCCTCAATATCGATCATACGATTATTGGAGTAAAGAATAGTAACATCAAGAGAATCTAAATAGAAAAGTGCAAGTCCACCGCTTCGCCCTTCAGGTTCCACGGTAAACAATTTATTATAACCAAATTCAAATTGAAAATCCTGAAGAAAAGAATAACTGTTTTTTGTTTCTGAAAGAAAAAGAAAAGAAGGAGTAAAACAACGATGCAATTCCCGGAGATGTTTCTTGGTCAGGTAAGCTCCGGCGCCCTGACAATTCCAAGCTATGGCACTCATATTCTCTTACTGGGTGGTTTCTGGGACACCACCGAACCTGAGAGAGACAAAGTTTTTTTGCTTATAGCAGAGGGAAACACCTCATTACGAGGGACAGCAGAGGACATGACAAGAGAATGATTACCCGAATTATTACGTTTTCGAGGTGAGCTACGACCACGGAGCTGACTGAGCTTTTTGGATGCCTTTACTGCTTTTGCACCTTTCAAATCAGGGCTTTTGGGGACATGCTTCTTGAGATAACCTTTTGCAGGAGGCAGAGTAGGAGGGGCTTGATGAGGTTTGCTCCTGATCGGGTTGGTTACAGTTTGAGCTCGGGTTGGCGCCAAAAGATCCTCCTGCATATCAGTTGTAGTCTCAACATTTGTTGGAGAGAGCTGGGAGATGGCGTCGATTTTTTCTGCAGCCTCATCAGGTATCTCATCTAGGAGATCATCGTTTTCCATCATTTCAGCATCCATTTCTGCAAGTTCAGCATCCTTGGCCAGACTATCGACCAGAGCTATCTCTTCTTCAGTAAGAGTAATATCCAGCTCCTGGTCAAAATCGATATCAAGCTCCATGTCTAGGGGATTGGGGTTCTTATCCGTATGCTCAAGAGAAGGAGTCCCAGTATGCGGTGATTTGATTGGTTGGCGAGCTAAAGTATCAGTTGCTGGTTCTCGGATGATGAGGGTAGAAGATCGGATACGTCCTGGTTCACGTTCACGCGAGGTAGGAGTATCAGTGATATGGCCTTTCCCTTTGATACGTCTTAGACGTTCTTCATCGGTTTCAGCAATTGGGCTCTTTGGCTGATCTTCCTTGCCTATTTCACCCAGTTCGAGGTGTCCAAATTGATCCGAGATAGTTCTCTGGGAGTCCGAGACAGCACGAGAAGGGCCTTCTTGCTCCATATGGGGAGTGCGAGAAGAGACTGGCACCATATCAGTGGAAGGAAAGATCTTCGGAGGAGAACGGGGGCGCCATTCACGTGTAGCCTGTTGTCGATCTCTTGAGTAACCTCCATTGTATGGCATCGGTTGCTTGTTCTCTCTGTTCTTTTGGGGGTAAGGGTGCTCTCTACGTGAAGTACGAGAGGAATTGATCTTTCCATATACGGATGAAGCGCGCGGTGGTATTTCTAAGCGTCTCCAGACATCTTCCTTACGAGTGATGTTGCGATACGAGATATCATTATTTCTTGGATAATCTTTCGGGGTAGGGCGATACGCTCTGGTATCACGAGGAGGTGAGTGAGTGTGCCTTTTTCCTTCCCTGCGAGGGTCACGCTCGGATAGGTTGGATGGAGAGGTCCTCTGTCGCCCTGGAGGGGGCGAATTGCGTTCATGGAGGGGGGAACGAGGCCTTTTCAAGTTCGGAACCCGACCGTCTTGTCCCGTCTGGATAGAGAGATTGTCCCCTTGAGCGTTGATGATTGCTCGTTGTTGTCGTTTAAGTTCACGCTCCTCCGGTGTAAGCTGGGGACAAACATTCTCATCATGAGAGATCATATGACAGGTATAGCAGGAACGGTGGAGGCCCTCATAAGAGAAGGAGACCCGTCCGATATCTCCATTTGGGAATTCGATGCGACGTTCAAATTGTATGGGCATGTCAACATTGACAGATACTTGAATCCTTGCTCTTTTTGAGTCGAGGGAGATCCAAGTTCCCAAGGGCTTCGAGATTGCAATGAAAGTCTGATCATTCCAGAAATGCACTGGGACTCCTGTTACACTGATCCAGAAAGGGATTGTATTGGGAAATGATTCACTGGTGAAAGGTTCCCATCGCTCGAGTGCGAAACTCCATTGGTTGAAATGGCAAGGACGCTTGTTTAGGACGGAAAGGAGGTCAGCTTCATTGTCAAAATCGAACTGGAAACGTCCGTTGCCCAGATTGATCCCTCTGACTCGTCCCTCAACATTCCAGATCCTGTTACGAGGGAGAAGGTGGATCAAAGCATCAATGCTTCGTCCTTGAAGGTTAAAAACTCGTCCAATAAGAGTCAGACGGAAGCGATCGGCCACAGCATCAAGATCACAGTCCGGGATTCGGATAATCTCATCTTCCGAGTCAAGCTTGCGACGCACGGTGGAGGGTCCACCCTTACGCACAATCATCGATGATTGAGACATGATGAAGGGTTCACTGGGGCTTAGCAGTTTGCTAGAGGGAGGCCGGAGTTGAGACAGACTGAGAGAGAGAACGATGAAAAACGAAGACGTGGCAAAGAAGCCAGAGAGATACGGAGGGGATCTAGACGACAAGAAAACACAAGGAGTGTTGGTAGTCTCCCTTGTGAGTCTGGAGAGGCCGGAGGGTCAGATCGGAGAAGGCTTCGGGGACGGGGGGCTTCAGATCTGAGAATCACCTTTTGGGTCCAATATATGATTATACAAAATAAAGAATATTCGTTTGTTCTTGTTTAATTACGTGGTGAGTGGCGACTATGACTAAACAAGTGATTAACTATATTATCAAATGGAGTACAACAGTAACCAAGAAGAATAAACCCAAATAAATTAATGTTGTGTAATGGATTCCACTACACCATTAATCAATTTTTAATTAAAAGTTAGTAATTAACTAATGTATAGTTATTTATTCCCATCCATGGGTTCATATTCACTTTGAACGATCATATATTCCTAATCATATTTATTTACTTTGCTATTCCAGCTTTTTGTGTTTAAATATTTACAACTAGAGAGAATATCCGTCGCAGCTGATCAAATTAGCCACTCACTTAAAAAAGTATTCAAGTTTTCAACGAAAAAGAACGCAACTACAAATGACGTTGCAATTAGGACATTGTTGATATGGCATGAAATCCCATGCAGAATAAGAATCACTGTGAAAATTATTTTAATTCCTTTGAATAACTTATATGGTAATTTTAACCTCTTGCCTTTTCCAATATTGTTATATTTTACTCGTTAATCTCATATTTGGTGATGAAATTTGATTCTTTCAAATCTCCTCGCTGCTTTGCAAGGATTCGTCCGTACAACATTCTTGCACTATTTACAATTTACATAAAGAAGTTGGGCAAATAACTGCTTTTAAAAGTTTTCAACGAAATAAATCGTCTTTTCTCATCTGATCCATGTGTTTTGATAAGACATCTGATCCATGTTTATCAACTAGTTTTAGAGAATGTAGACAACCATCATAGTTAATAATATGATGCAAAAGACACTAACATTGCTTATGTTATTAATCAGCAAGTGAGCCCTAGAATTGTTGCACAAAAAATAAGAGAACCCTAGAATATATTTGTGAGTGGTAAGTGGTAACTAGTAACTATCCAGAGGACAACATAAAAAGCTTAACTGTGCCAAGCAACAAATAAGTAAATGTTTTGGGTGGGTGGGGCATAGGCCTATGACGGATCGGATATCCGGACAATTTGAAGATATCCGGATCCGGATCCTTATCCGCCGGATCCATAATTTTACTATCCTTATTCGGATCTGGGGTTCGCGGATATCCTTTTAAAAATTATAATATCCGGCGAATATCCGGATTTGGATCCTTAAAATAAATAAAAAATAATATTAATATATATAAAATATTAACAATAATTTTTAAAAATAATATATATAATGTTTTTAATCATTTCTATGTATAATATTACAAAATTTACAAAAAATTATATATACTATTATAAAAATGAAAATTTATTAAATAAAATTAGTTTTTATCTATAGATATTATTATTTTTGAAATAGTTATTAATAAAATTTACGGATCCGGATATCCAGACTAAAAAATCAAGATATCCGGATCCGGATTCGGCTTTGACGGATTCAACATTTTACTATCCGGATCCGGATTCGGCCTTTCCGGATATCTGGATTTTCGGATCGGATCTCGGATCGAATCAGTTTATGACGATAAATAATTTACAAAAAAAATGTGAAGTTTATCAAAAAAACATAATATTATGAAATAGTTGATGTTTTCCATCGTTCTAGCTAAGGTATAATTTAGGTTATTATAAACACATAAGTTAAGTTATATAGGTATATCTTAAGCATAAAAAGATTTGAAACCCAATAGTTACAGGAGTCGTGTTGAAACTTTTTCCAATACAGTATTTGGATTTTAAAATGTATATACATAAACTAAAAAATATTTATATTTTTGGATCTCCTTCACTATCATCGGGAAAATTAAATAAGATAAAATAGGGATGGAAGAGTTGTATAGGAGAGATCAGGTTTTCTTCCTCTGTAATTGAGCAAACTGGTAGGACAAGTCAGCATTTGACATGTGTCAGTCTCGAATACGACCTTACAACGTGGCAATTTCTCTCTGACGTGTCCAGATGGGGACCACTTTCTCTTCCGACACTTCGGCATGGCTTCTTCATTTTCACTTTTATCCACTCTCGTTTTCCGAAGCGCGTGATCCCCCTCTCTCACGGTTTATATGTTTTTCATTTGAACGTTATATTAATCCTTTTTTTTGATACGATGATCGTTATATGCATATGATTTATCACCTTAGATACAATAATCTCCACTTTCATTTTGTTGTAATCGTAAATAATAAAGCGCGTGAAGAAAATGGGTAAAAATAAAAAGACGCACATGCGCGACTTTGACCTGACTCGGCACGTGCTAACACAACTCGCACACTTACCAAGGCGCTCGTCCCATAACGAGTCATGGCTGTGGCTTGTGGCGAGTGTGGGTTTTAGCCATGGCAGTGGGTCCTAGTAAAGAAAAAGGCACATTGTGTAATTAACCAATTCCACAGTGCTAGTAATGAAAAAAGTAAAAACTCTGGCCGGGGTATAATACAGAAGCCGACACGTTTGCCTGCCACGATCCAGACATAAGGAAAAATAAAACGATGCGTGGGTAACGGCACCGTCAAGTCTTAAACGGAAACGGGATCAGTTTCTAGCGTTAGTGCTTCACATGCTCTATGGAGATGGGTAGCTCATTTATTACACACAGTGTGGTCTTTATCGGACGGCTGAGATTGGCTCTCCGCTGTTAAATGCACCGTACTACGTTTCTCTTGTTACAAAATATCTCCGTAATATTTATGTAACGTAGAGAGAGACCCTTCGTTTTCCTTAAATTTATAGTTGGATATTCTGACCCCAAAAAGATTTTTATATTTTGGAAACAATATTCGATTTCCTTTTAAGAGGTGACATGACAAATAATTTTCAATTTTTTAAAGAAAATTTGAATAAAATGAATAAAGTTATTTAGTTACAACTGAAGTTACCGAGGGTGGAAATAACAGGTCTGCAGAATCTTAAATATATATAAATACATAGAGAGAGAGAGAAGAAGAGTGTGAATCTTTTGCATGGTACCGTGAGACATCTTCAAAAACAAAAAAGGAAGCAGCTCTGGTTTGCTGCAGATCGGGGTTAGGTCTGGAGTAGAAGTGGAGAAAAACGGCGAGAAGTTTGTGATTGTTGAGGCAAAACAACACGGATTCTGAGAGGAGAAGACAAAAAAAAAAAAACTTGGAGAGAGAGAGTGAGTTATATCCAACAGTGTCCTGAATTACGTTCAGTAATCAAAATCAATATACGGACATAACCGTCCGTTGGTGTCCTGTTATAAAGTTATTTGCTTTTTTTTTTTTTATATCCTCCTTTCATGGGTCTTTTTCTTTCGTCTCTCTCTGTGTTTCTTTCATGGGTGTTAAGAGTAGTGCTTAGCTCGTGAAGGGTCTTCTTCTTCTCGTGTTTATTTTCTTCTGGGGTTCTTCAATGGCGAATGTAGATGGAGACGATCTCAGAACCTCTCTCTCAAGTAAGCAAGACGCAGAGACTTGAAAGTTTCAATTTTTCTGCTGTCTCTGTTTGGTTACTTCGTAAAGTTTCAATTTTTCCATCATTATCTCAGTTTTTAAGTAAAACCCACTTTAAAGTTTGCATTTTTTTGTTGGTTTGTTTGCAGGGTCTTATAACGATGAGCTATACACAGAGCTATGGAAAGCTTGTGCAGGTCCATTGGTGGAGGTTCCTCTTGCTGGAGAGAAAGTTTTCTACTTCCCTCAGGGTCACATGGAACAAGTATGTCTTTTTTACCAAATTAACCTCCTTTTACTTCTTTACCTCATTCTCTTTTCTGAGTTCTGTTTTTTTGTTTTTTTTTTTGGTAGCTTGTGGCTTCAACTAATCAGGGAATTGAATCAGAGGAGATACCTGATTTCAAACTTCCTCCAAAGATACTTTGTCGAGTTCTCAGTGTCATGTTAAAGGTGAAAACTTTGAATCATAACATCTCTTGTTTTTTTCCCCACCATGATGAATCTGTTTTTTTTTTAACATGTTTTGGATGTGTATAGGCTGAGCATGACACAGATGAAGTTTACGCTCAGATCACATTAAAACCAGAGGAAGATGTAAGTTCTAAAAGAAGACTTAAAAAAAAAATTGTATTTAATAAAAAGGATTAAATTTTATTTATTTATTTTGTAGCAAAGTGAACTTACAAGTCTTGATCCACCCCTTGTTGAACCAACAAAACAAATGTTCCACTCGTTTGTAAAGATTCTAACGGCGTCAGATACAAGCACTCATGGTGGATTCTCTGTTCTTCGTAAACACGCCACTGAATGCTTGCCTGCCTTGGTAAATAACTTCCTTCATACAAAAAATAATCTCAATTTAGCTCCTTTTCTCTCACTCCATTGAATACGTTTTAGGACATGGGACAAGCTACTCCTACTCAAGAGCTTGTGACTAGAGATCTTCATGGGTTTGAATGGAGGTTTAAGCATATATTCCGAGGTAATTGTTACTATATCTTGGAATATATATACTCTCTCCGTTTTAAAAAAAAAACTATGTTTTAGAATTTTTGAAAACATATTAAATTTTGACTATCAATATATTATCTTTTTTGTAAATAAAATTTATATTCCACAATTTTTACTAATAGAATTTCAATAAGCATAATTATTATTTTTGAAGTTTACAATTTTTTCATTAAGTAATAATGCATTAAAAATATAAAAATGTATTTTTGGAATTTCTTTTCTTTCTGAAACTTGATTTTGTTGGAAACTAAGGGATTAATTGTTTTTTTTTTGTTGGGTTTAGGACAACCTAGGAGGCATTTGCTTACAACGGGTTGGAGTACATTTGTATCCTCCAAAAGACTTGTAGCTGGAGATGCCTTTGTGTTCTTGAGGTACTACTTCTTCTGAAGAAACTTTACTATAATCTTGTTTTAGTCTTGATGAAACTCATGTGTGTTTCAGGGGTGAGAATGGGGATTTGAGAGTTGGAGTGAGGCGTTTAGCTAGGCATCAGAGCACAATGCCTACTTCGGTTATCTCAAGTCAGAGCATGCATTTGGGAGTCCTTGCTACAGCTTCTCATGCTGTTGTTACCAAAACTATATTCCTTGTGTTTTACAAGCCTAGGTAAACATTATTACATGATTATACTCTTCTATGTTTTTTAGGACTTAGGCTTAAGATAATAATTTTTTTGTCTTCTCAGGATAAGCCAGTTCATAGTGGGAGTGAACAAGTATATGGAAGCTATGAAGCATGGATTCTCTCTTGGTACCAGATTCAGAATGAGATTTGAAGGAGAAGAGTCTCCTGAAAGAATGTAAGACTCCATTTTTCTGATCATTACTTCAGTGTTCTTGATTCTGAATCATTGAGTTTCTTCAGGTTTACTGGTACTATTGTGGGAATTGGAGATCTATCTTCACAATGGCCAGCTTCTACATGGAGATCATTGCAGGTCCAATGGGATGAGCCAACAACATTTCAGAGACCAGACAGAGTCTCACCATGGGAGATTGAGCCTTTCTTGTCATCTCCCCCAGTTTCAACACCTGCTCAGCAATCACAACCCAAATGCAAGCGGTCAAGACCTGTAGAATCATCTGTTTTGACTCCAGCTCCGCCTTCTTTCTTGTATGGCTTCCCTCAGAGCCAAGAGACTCCTTCTCCTCCTCCTCCCTCTGCGAGTAGTTGCTATAGGTTGTTTGGATTCGATCTCACAAGCAACCCTCCTGCTCCAATTCCTCCAGACAAGTGTCAAGAACCCATCACTCCAAGCGCAGCTAATGAGCCTAAGAAGCAACAAAAACAAAGGACAAGAACCAAAGTAATCATGCAAGGGGTGGCTGTTGGTCGTGCAGTTGATTTAACGCTGTTGAAATCGTATAATGAACTGATTAAGGAGCTTGAGGAGATGTTTGAGATCAAAGGACAGCTTCTTACTCGAGAGAAATGGGTCGTTGTCTTCACAGATGATGAAGGTGACATGATGCTTGCTGGAGATGATCCATGGAAGTAAGCAACTACTAGTAGTAAAACCATTTTTTACTTTTTTAACGGTTGCATTATTGAATGTTTTTTGTTTGTCTTTGTGCAGTGAGTTTTGCAAGATGGCTAAGAAGATATTTATATATTCGAGCGATGAGGTTAAGAAGATGACAACGATGTTGAAGAGCTCTTCGTCGTTAGAGAATGATGAAAGTATGGATTAATAATAATCGTGTAATTAGGTATGACTATGAGTGGTTTAGCTACATATAAGTTTAAGGTTTATTATATTAGTAACTTATGGTCGTGTAAGGGTTCTCTAGACTATGGTTTTCACTCTGTGTATATAAAAGGCTTGCATGGTCTTGGATTCTTGGGCCTTGTTTGTTTTCTTTTCGTGTCAATTTTCAAGTTGGCGTTTTTAAATGTTTCGGTTTGTGTCGGTTCTCATCTTTCTTTATCTACTACTAACTTATGTTCCATAACCATCAAATCCACAAAAGAAGATGCTTCTTCACTCTATACTCTTCCAGAACATGATCATAAGCAGTAACAAGAAAGATATGGTTACTGAAGAAGATGAGGAGCTGATCATTGCATGGAAACTTTAACTTGTTTTAGCCGCGAAATTGAGTATTTTCTATATGTTCAAATGTTGCCCTGTTTTGTCACAAAGAGCCACAGATTCTAAAAAAGTTAGTATCTTCTTTTGCAAGTTCCATGGAATAGTTTTAGCAAAAAAAAGTTCTATGGAATAATAATAACCTGAAAAATGGGTTGAAGAAAATGCGTTTACTCCGGACTTCGACATTTCTGGACCAAAAAATTAACTGGGCTTTTATAAGCCTGATAAAAAGATTCTATCATTTTTTATTTGCATTTGACGAGAAGATCTGAAATATGTAAAATTAGAATTTAATGAATATGAATTGATGTAAGATGAGAATGATTCCTAGAGTTCAGTTCAAAGGAATCCTCCCATGATCAAGACAACTGGCTTATGGATCTAGATTAAAAAATGTCCGTTTTCATTTATTAGATGAGAGTATATTATCTTGAAGTGGGTTTACTACTTAGATGCTTTCATTAGTTATTTGTTCCGTACTAGGCTACCCATCGTTTATCATGTGAATGATAACTGTTACTAACTCGTGCAGGAAAATGAAACAGAATAGCGTATAATATGTTTGTCAAGAGTTTATATATATACTTCTGTTTCTACGAAGTGAAAGGAAGTGAAAAGGGGCTGGCACCTCATGTAAAATATTTTATACAAATGTGTTCTGAAGCCCAAATATAAAGTGGACCGAGTACTTTCTAGGCTACGCAGATAGTGGGCTAAACAACTGGACGTGGTAGGGGTCGTTTAAGGCTGGAGATAAACGGCAGGCAAGGTGAAGGTAGCGGTTGGAGAGAGAGGATTGTGCCAACGTCAGGAAAGGGAAAGAACTTGATCAAAGAAAACAGTCCTTAGATTTGAAAAAAGTTAAAACATTTCAATCACGCCTCAAGATCTTGGGGCCTACCACATTCCTTTTGTCGCTTCCTGTCGGTCCATCTCTAATTCTTCTTCGAATATATGTTAAAACAATTTGTTTTTTTTTCCTTTAATAATGCTACATAAACAAAATTTTCCGGTCTATTTCTGTAATTAATTTTAGATTATTTTCTCTAATTAATTTTAATTAGTTACGCAATGATCATCTGACTAAAAATTTGAGATTTTAAGCATTTTAGAGAAAGTCGCACGTTGGATATTTACGTTTTAATAACACGTGATTTAACATTCCTATCATGATTATTCATAAATGCAAAAGTTAGATATAACATTATGACTCATGCAGTACTGTTTGTTTGAAAGTTTCTTTGGTTTCTTATAATTGGCCTCGATTACAAACTTTTAAAAAAAAATACTCTCTGATTTACGCGACATTTGTTATAGCTTTACCGATTTAAGAATAAAATCATACTAGCTTTATATAGCCATGTGTGATGTGTGTGTGGTGTAATTTATAATAGTCCTTTTACGAAAAGCAGATCTCAAAATAAAGGATGAAATTTTGCTGTCCCCTTTCTTCGTCGTAATAACACAACAATTAATAAAATAAAGTATTACTACATCCAAAGAACAATTCTTATTCCCTAAATACAGTCAACATATACATACATGTAGTACTTTACATAATTTACAGATAGAAAGAAAAAAACATATGTTTTATCGGCCATATTAATTCACATGACCTAATAAGTAATTAGAATTTCAAGTTTGCCACCAAACTTCGTAACCTAAACTACACATAATGAAGATAATAAATATATGTAGTCATAATATTATAATGATTTTAAAATTGACAAGGTAATTGACAAAATGGGTGGGCGGGAATAGTATACAACTCATAATCCCACTCAAGCTTTCTATTATTATTTTAATGTGAAATTCATTAAAAAATATTTTAATAAGTCATTCTTTGGAAATTTTATAAAAGAGATTTAGAGACTTATACTTTGCAATTTATGTTACAAAGTGACTAACCATCTTGGTAATGAGCGTCCTCAGATTGTATAAACTTGTACACTTTGGTGATGATGTTAATTTAGTATTTTCCATTGACAATGCAATCGCAATACATACAATTATGACCTTGATTGGTCGAGTATTAACATTAGCAGTAACCGGTATACTATAGAAGCAGTATGCTGCAGGAGCTGTATGTTTTTGCTAAATTATTTCATATGATGATTGGTAGAGGAGTATGAATATGTTATTTAAAATTATTATAAAAATTAGTGTATAATATATAATATATTTATTTTTAATGAATATATTTCTAATATATATATATATATATAAATATATTAACATATATAATTTAAAATATATAATTAATTTATTTTATTTTATAAATTTAAAATTGTGATATCAAAAATTATTATTTTAAAATAAATTTTATAATTAATTATCTATTTTTAAAAAATAATATTTCACATTTAAAATAAATTAAATTATATAAATTAATTATATTTTAAATGTGAAATACTATTTAAAAAAATATTTTCATTGTAAATTAATTTTAGAAATCAAAATTTTATTTTCTGGATATAAAAATAATTTTATGATATTATTAAATAAAATAAATAAATTAATTATATATTTTTCTTAATTTTATAAATTATAAATGCAAATATTTTTCTAAAAACTTCATATGAAGCATCGGTCATGTTGAGCATAATGCTAATGTTAATGCTCTATTAATCAAGGCTAATGCAAGTGATTCAATTCGAATTTGCCGAACAAATAAATTTAACCGCGTGATGTGTTGAGTATTGTATATTCTTGTTTCAACTCTATACAAGCTAAATATATAATCACTAATGTTACTGAACTTACCAACTAAATAAAATCCTGCGCCAGGAAATCAGTCATTTTTCTTTCAAGAGTGAAATCTCAAGATTCATCTTGGTTAAACCCGATTATTGTTTTTATCTCTTTTTTTTTTACTAAAATCATGTATCTTTCTCATATTAAGATCACCGGACTCTCTATTTTTTCTATATAATTTACACTAAAATAAAATAGTTTTATTATAAAGTAACAAAAATAAAATAGTTTTATTATAAAGTAATTCAAAAAAAAAACTTTTTTACAATGACTGCAACATAAGTTAAGTACTTCGAATGTTTCTTAAGGAGATTGGAGAAAGAAATAAAATGTTATCTAAATGAAAACCATGTTTCCATGGTTTTGTTGTGCTTGCGAATTCCCATAGAACGCAAACTGGATATGCGGTTTCAGACAGCTTTGTCCACGTTTTTGATCAAAGTTGCAGGGTTGTTGGAGAGTTTTCCATGCCTTCTCCCATTCTTCTCTTTCCAAATAGTTGATAGTGTCGCCTGGAACACATACCTGAGCAGAAATAGGCGGGTCGAGTTCCATGTCTGGTCCGTTAGAAGCCGGATGATCTCCTCCCAATCATTCGTATAGTACACAGACAGTAGCTTATTAGAAAGATTTTTCCAAACTTCTTTTGAATATTTGCAATGGTAAAACAGGTGATTGCGAGTTTCAAGCGGCTCTGAATATTGTTGGATTAAGCTTGGTGATAGCTTAAGTAATAAGCTATCCTAATCCTAATATGATTTGTGTCTATCTATAGGATTAGGAAATATGGAATGTGTTATTACTATTAGGTTTAGGAGATATCTATTCCTATATATTGAGATGCATATTGTGTTGCATTATAAGTGAATTGTGATTGCAAATTGTGAGTTGTGACTTGCGATCTTTTGAGTGATTAATAAGAGAAGGACTTCTTATTAAACTTGTGTGTGATTCTATAATTGGTATCAGAGCCACACAAATTCGAAAACTAGCAAAGCACTATATCAAATCTTCAAGACACGATGAGCGATATCAAAGACGAACCCACGGTGACCATGAAGGAGCCCGGACCATCCTCCATTCGTTTTCCAATGTTAAACTCCACGAACTACGTTGTATGGGCTATGAGGATGAAAGTTACTCTCAAAGTTCATAAAGTATGGGAAGTTATCGATCCAGGGAGCAAAGACGAAGAGAAGAACAACATGGCTACTGCTTTGTTGTTTCAATCCATCCCTGAATCTTTAACACTCCAAGTTGGAGATCTGGACACAGCTAAGGCAGTGTGGGATGCAATTAAAGCGAGACATATAGGAGCTGAGAGGGTGAGAGAAGCAAGACTTCAGACATTGATGGCTGAATTTGATCGATTGAGAATGAAAGACGAGGACACGGTTGACACTTTTGTTGGGAAACTATCCGAAATTGTATCTAAATCTGCATCTCTAGGTGAGATTATAGAAGAAGCAAAAATTGTAAAGAAGTTTTTAAAGAGCTTACCAAGACGAAAGTACATTCACATAGTTGCTTCTCTTGAGCAAGTTCTTGACTTAAATACAACAAGCTTCGAGGATATTGTTGGCCGACTAAAAGCATACGAAGAAAGAATCTGTGAAGACGAAGAGGATCGACAGGAAGATCAGGAGAAACTAATGTACGCTAACTCTGAAGGATCTCAAGGTGGCTACAACGGTAATAGATCAAACAGAGGACGTGGAGGACGTAGTAATTGGCGAGGAAGAGGTCGCGGTCGTGGAAGCTTTCAACAACAGCGAGAAGCTTGGAAGCAGAGCAACGGACAAGAGAGGGATATATCTCATATCACGTGCTTTAGCTGTGACAAACTCGGACACTATGCGACAGATTGTCCCGAGAAGTTACTTAAACTACAAGAAACCGCTGAGAAGAAAACTGACGATACGCATGAAGCAGACGAACTAATGATGCATGAAGTTGTGTATTTGAATGAAAACAAAGTAAATCCAACCTTCTTTGACTCAGATCTTGATATGAAAAACATATGGTATCTCGATAATGGAGCAAGCAATCATATGAGTGGAAACCGTATGTTCTTCACAAAGATTGACGAAACAATTTTGGGAAAAGTAAGGTTTGGAGACGATTCTCGTATTGACATTAGAGGAAAAGGATCCATTCAGTTTATCTTTGGAAAAGGCGAAAAGAAGATCCTACATAATGTCTACTATATACCAGGATTAAAGAGTAACATCATTAGCTTAGGACAAGCTACTGAAACTGGATGTGAAGTACGAATGAAAGGAGATATGCTGATGCTTTTCGATCGACTTGGAGGAATGATGTTAAAGACAACCAGATCAAAGAACAGATTATACAAAGTAAGCTTACAAGTCCATGAGAACCCCGAGTGTCTACTGATCAAGCCAAGCGAATCATCTAGATGGCATGCACGGATGGGACATGTAAATACGGAAACGATGAAAACAATGATCAAAAAGAAGCTTGTGACAGGCCTACCTAGTATTGACGTAGAGAAAGAGACGTGTAGAAGCTGCTTACTTGGCAAACAAACTCGAAAGCCTTTCCCACAAGCAACAACATTCCGTGCTTCCCGTCCTCTCGAGTTAGTTCACGGGGACCTATGCGGGCCTATCACACCATCAACGCCTTCGCAGAAAAGATATGTATTCGTCCTTATCGACGATTACTCACGATATATGTGGACCATATTGATACGAGAAAAGAGCGAGGCTTTTGGTAAATTCAAGCATTTTAAAGCGGTGGCTGAACAGGAAACAAAAGAAGTAATAAAAACATTTCGAACGGATCGTGGTGGTGAATTTATGAGCCAAGAGTTTCAAGACTACTGCAGCAAGAATGGTATCCAAAGGCACTTAACAGCACCTTACTCTCCTCAACAAAATGGAGTTGTTGAGAGACGAAATCGAACTCTTCTCTAGATGACAAGAAGCATTCTAAAGCATATGAACATACCTAATGTCTTTTGGGGTGAAGCGGTAAGACATGCCACATACTTGATAAACAGGATGGCGACGAGAACACTTGAAGATATGACACCATATGAAGCTCTACGAGAGAAAAAACCGAACCTCGATCATCTCCGAGTATTCGGGTGTGTATGTCACGCCAAAACAAACTCAGCTGGAAGAAGAAAGCTTGACGATCGGTCCATAACTCTAGTTTATTTAGGAACCGAACCAGGTTCCAAAGCATATCGGTTATACGATCCTTCAACCAAAAGAGTTATTGTTAGTCGCGATGTTATCTTTGAAGAAAACAAAGAATGGAATTGGAACAAAGCAAAAGGATCAGGAGAAAGTACTTTCTCCATTGTTGGTACTTTCAATGAACTCGAAAACGAAGAAGATGACAGTCAAGAAACTGTAGAAAATAATGAGAATGGAACGACCACGCAGGTCGAGAATGAAAACGAAGAAGAAGAAGAAGAAAACGATGATGGAACGTCCGGAGACGATCAGCCACAGCCACGACGATCTTCAAGGATCGTCCATAAACCAGCATACTTGGATGATTATGTTCTTATGGCGGAAACAGAGTGTGAAAGACTTCTAATGGTTATTAATGACGAGCCTTGGGATTTTAACGAAGCAAAGGAACTGAAAGTCTGGATCGATGCATGTAAAGATGAAATTTTATCTATTGAGAAGAATGATACATGGGAGCTTGTTGATCTACCATTGGGAGTAAAACCTATTGGTCTCAAGTGGGTATTTAAGATCAAAAGGAATGCTGACGGGAGCATTAGCAAATTCAAGGCTCGGTTAGTAGCAAAAGGCTATGTTCAGCGACATGGAGTTGATTATGATGAAGTATTCGCGCCGGTCGCTCGTATTGAAACAATCCGTTTAGTCATTGCTTTAGCAGCAAGCAACGGATGGGAGATACACCATCTTGATGTAAAAACTGCGTTCTTACATGGAGAACTCAAAGAGGAAGTCTTTGTCTTACAGCCAGAAGGTTTTCATGTCGAGGGAAAAGAAAACAAAGTCTACAAACTTAAGAAGGCACTCTATGGTCTTAAACAAGCACCTAGGGCTTGGAACACTAAGTTAAACCAGATACTTTTAGAGCTCAAGTTCGAACGGTGCTCGAAAGAACCATCGGTGTATCGAAAAGTAGAAAAGAAAGGTCTTCTAATTGTTGTAGTCTATGTGGACGACCTACTCGTAACTGGAACAAGCTTGCAATCGATTCTTGGGTTCAAACGGGGAATTTCTACGAAATTTGAGATGAGCGACCTTGGATTATTGACGTATTATTTGGGGATAGAAGTACAACAATGTGGCGAAACCATCATCCTTAGACAAGACCGATATGCTCAGAAAATACTTGAAGAGAGTGGTATGAACTCATGTAATCCGACAGCCATACCTTTGGATGTAAATGTGAAGCTTTCAAAATCATCTGAGGAGAAGAGCATCAACGAAAGGGAGTATCGAAGAGCTGTAGGATGCTTACGGTATTTACTCCATACTCGACCAGACCTATCATTCTCTGTTGGTGTTCTAAGTAGATATATGCAAAATCCTAAGGAGAGTCATGGTTCTGCATTGAAACAAGTACTTCGATACTTACGCGGAACAACGGCTTTGGGTCTTGTGTTTTCACGGACTAAGAAGATCGAGTTGAAAGGTTTCAGCGATAGTTCTCATAGTGTTGATGCCGATGATGGTCGAAGCACAACAGGACATGTATTTTATCTTGATCAAAGTCCAATAACGTGGTGCTCACAGAAACAGGAGATAGTTGCTTTATCGTCTTGTGAGGCTGAGTTTATGGCTGCAACTGAGGCTGCTAAACAAGCAATATGGCTGCAAGATCTCCTGGGTGAAGTGGTCGGCCAAACAAGCAAGAAGGTGACTATATATGTCGACAATATATCTGCTATTGCATTAACCAAGAATCCGGTGTTTCATGGAAGAAGTAAACACATTCATCGACGGTTTCATTTTATCCCAGAGTGTGTTGAGAATGAACAAGTGGAGGTGAAGCATGTTCCAGGAAGTGAGCAGAAAGCTGATATATTGACAAAGTCACTTGGAAGAGTTAAGTTTATCGAAATGAGAAGACTAATTGGAGTTCAAGGTATGAATGAAGATGATGTCAAGCTTAAAGGGGAGAATGTTGGATTAAGCTTGGTGATAGCTTAAGTAATAAGATATCCTAATCCTAATATGATTTGTGTCTATCTATAGGATTAGGAAATATGGAATGTGTTATTACTATTAGGTTTAGGAGATATCTATTCCTATATATTGAGATGCATATTGTGTTGCATTATAAGTGAATTGTGATTGCAAATTGTGAGTTGTGACTTGCGATCTTTTGAGTGATTAATAAGAGAAGGACTTCTTATTAAACTTGTGTGTGATTCTATAAATATTATAAAGTAACTTTTGCTCCAATAGATTCTATTATAGAGTGAAATGTAGAAGAATACCATATTTTATTCTATTTTAAAAGAATAAAATAATATTCATTTATATTTCACTCTATAATAGAGTAACTTTATTACAAAAGAAAATATAGAGAAAAAAATTGAGAATCGTTGGAGATGTTCTAAGTTTCCTAAAGAGATGAAACAAGTCCACGATCGGTTTTATTATGAATCTTAGTTAACTAATTTTTAATATTAAATGGAACGACTTTTAGCCATAATTTGTTTTCTTCAAAAATATTTAAAAGAAGGACCAGAAAAGAACTAGAGGGGGAGGCCAGGAGACATTATTATCGCTAGTCAAAAACAACAAACCCTACTTTTGCTTTCTGATATAAAATTTATATTTTATTTTTGCAGGTTTCTTCTCTTCTTCTTCCTCTTGCCTCCTGTCTTTCATCATCCATAAAGTGAAAGCTAACCCATAGAGCCAATATCATCCTAAAAAGAAATTTATTTCCAAAACATTCTCCTTTGCTCTTTACCCTCTCTCTCTCTCTCTCTCTCTCTCTCTCTCTCTCTCTCTCTCTCTCTCTCTCTCTCTCTCTCTCTCTCTCTCTCTCTCTCTCTCTCTCTCTCTCTCTCTCTCTCTCTCTCTCTCTGCCTTTCTCTTTGTCAAAGTTCATGGATGCTACGAAGTGGACGCAGGTACGTCAAAATATCTCTCTTTGCTATATCTGTTTGTTTCTTATTTTCTAACTTTAACAATTTCCCTCTCTCTATACTCACATGGATATTAACATGTACATGTATGTATGTATGTATGTTCACAATTTTTTTTATCATGCTTCTTGTGATTATATGCAGTCTTATAGATACAAAAACGTTTTTGTATATGTTATTTGCATGATAAATTATCCTTTCGAAACTTTCAAAGTTCTCGAATGAGTAAATGAAACCTTTTTCTCTATATTCACCTTTTTATGTGATGAATTGTAGATTTTGATAACTAATGGATATAAAGGTTTGATTTGTTATTTACCTTTTGGTCTTGGTGCTCAGGTCTTACCAAATTCTTTTTCTTCTAAATTGTGGTTTACTTAGCTTCCTATAATTTTCTTTTAAAGCACCGACGATTTAATAAACCACAAAAAACTAGTTTTATTTTCTTCTTTCTGTTGTGCTTAATTATTTCTTAAATTTTAATTCATCTCACCAAACCCTAATCCTGACGTGATTCAAGACTCGTTTTACACTCGTTATTGTTCTGTTTGACATGATCAGTGACTAAAACATTATCTTAATTCTTGTAGGATTTTCAAGAAATGATAAATGTAAAACCAATGGAGCAGATAATTTCAAACACCAGCAACAACACTTCGCAGCAGCAACAGCAGCAACAACAACAACAAACATTCATCGCCACCACAGCGAGACCAAACCCCAACGCATCCAACGGCGGATCCGGCGCCGGAAATGACAACAACACTGCTACTGCGATGGAAAGTACTAGAAAGGCGAGGCCGCAAGAGAAAGTGAATTGTCCAAGATGTAACTCAACCAACACAAAGTTTTGTTACTACAACAACTACAGTCTCACGCAACCAAGATACTTCTGCAAAGGTTGTCGAAGGTATTGGACCGAAGGTGGCTCTCTTCGTAACGTTCCTGTGGGAGGAAGCTCAAGAAAGAACAAGAGATCCTCAACACCTTTAGCTTCACCTTCTAATCCCAAGCTTCCAGATCTAAACCCACCGTTTTTTTTTGCAACCCAAATCCCTAATAAGTCGTCAAAAGATCTCAACTTGTTGTCTTTCCCAGTCATGCAAGATCATCATCATGGTATGTCTCAGTTTCTTCATATGCCCAAGATCGAGAACAACAATACTTCATCCTCAATATATGCTTCATCATCTCATGGAGCCTCTTCAAGAGGCATGAACACGTTATTGCCTGGTCAAATGATGGATTCAAACTCAGTCCTTTACTCATCTTTAGGGTTTCCAACAATGGCTGATTACAAACAGAGTAACAATAATCTTTCGTTCTCCATTGATCATCATCAAGGGATTGGACATAACACCATCAACAATAACCACAGAGCTGAAGATAACAATCATGCTGATGATATGAATGGAGCAAGTAGGGTGTTGTTCCCTTTTTCCGACACGAAAGAGTTTTCAAGCACTAACCAAGAGAAGAGCCATAATACATATTGGAGTGGGATGTTCAGTAATACAGGAGGATCTTCGTGGTGAAGAAGGTATCATGAACTTCATAGCTTTTCTTCTCTTTTTCACTTTATTTACCTCCTTATTCTATCATATTTTTACTTTGATGATCTTTTGTTTTTCTCACATGGGGTACTTTAGTTAAAGTTGTCAGAACTTAGTTTAGAGATTGTCTTTTTATTTCATCTTTTCTGTTTTTTTTTAATATATATATTTCATAATTGGGTTTGATGGTATTTTTTTAGTAGCAAAAGGGTCTTTGTATCATAGGAATGGCGAGGGCTTTGTGTGTATTCATCATTTCTTCTATCTGTAGAAGTATTTGTGTAATCTATTCATGTTTTCTATAAATCATAATCCAATTTATAATTTATATTGTGTGAACCTAAAGATTGATACAACTTTGAATTTTGTTGTATATTTTCAGCTTTGGTTTATAAGTATATAATTGTACTATCCAAATAATGAGAAATAAAACATACAAATATGATCGGGATCTTTATCCACGAAGAGTCATGATTATCAAATCCCATAGCATCGCATTTTGGGGACATTAATATACTTATAGAGCTTTGCTCTTCAGCTTTTTGACTTTTGTGCCCGTGCGTGAACTTCGCAATCCTTTATCCTTTTCAACGTAAATTCTAGGTGTTTTTTTCTGTTAAAGTAATTTCTTTATGTTAAAGCATTTTAACTTAAGTTCATTACTATGCACATCCCTTTAATGTGAGTATTATTATGAAAGTTTCTACACGAACTAATGATCAAGGGAATTAATACGTTAATTACATATTTAAATGTGTTCAGGGCTAAGTTAACCTACTCGCACTAAAAGCCGTTTGTAGCATTTACTAATAAATAATTGTATAGTGTGTGTAGATCTGTAAATTTGGTCATATTATTAACTAATCATCGTCTTAAAGCAAACACCCACTAAGATTCGGAGACGACGGCACGGTTTCCTTGAATTCTCGTTATTACCAGATTTACCGCAATGTCACATTCCACTCGACATTTTTTTCTTCTATCTTTAATAAATATAACACTAATTCTAAACTTCTAATAATCAAACCGTACCTTCACGTTTCATCCACCTAATCCGCTGATTAATCTTCGTTTAGCTGGAAAAACATTCCTCCAAATGTATTCATGGTAAGTGGTAATCACAGTTGACGTATAAATTTTCATATAATAAATTTTATATGTCGTATTACTTACAATATTGTAGCATAATTTCATTTAAGCTCTACCTTTTACGAGAAATTACAAGTTACTCAGGTTCTTTCTGGTCTCTAAACTCACGAAACTACTCCATTTCATGGACGTTTCGACGGCTTTTAAAGCTTAGGCCCATTGCTTTGTCATTCCTTCGGATAGTGGTCCGTGGAGGAGGAGAAACTTTCTTCTGGTTCGACCCTTGGACGCCTTTTGGTATCCTGATTGATTATTTGGGGCTTTCGGGTCCTTCTGATTTGGGCATTCCTCTTGATGCCCTTGTATCAACCATTACCAGCGGTTCATCTTGGATTCTAAGGCCTGCTAGATCTGATACACAAGTGAACTTGCAAGCGTACCTTACTACTTTTTCTCCATCTCCAGGTTCAGATTATGCTATCTGGAAAGTTGGGGATCATATATGCGCTAAATTCTCTTCTAAAGCAATTTGGAAGGCTACCAGAATGCCTAAGCCTCTTGTTTCTTGGTGGAAGATAGTTTGGAGCAAAGCCGTTATCCCGAAGCATCAGATTACTTCGTGGCTGTTCATACTTAACCGTAATCCGACCATGGACCGTTTACTATCTTGGGGCTATGAGTTGGTAAACTGCTGTCTCCTTTGTGGAAGAAGTCCCGAATCAAGGGATCATTTGTTTTTTCTATGCTCTTACTCCTCCATGGTTTGGAAAGATGCCATACGCGTACTTGGTTTCACTAATCCTCCAATTCAGTGGGACGTTCTGCTTCTTTGGCTATCTACGACTACACTGAATCATGTACAGCTTGCGGCAGTACTTCAAATTTGGCATGGAAGTATCTATGCTATTTGGCAAGAGCGTAATGCTCGTTACCACAATGGTCTCACAAAATCTCATAGATTGTTATCTCGGGAGGTCATCAAACAGGCTAAAGACAAGTCCACCGCTTTGCGTGGATCTGATCTTGGCTCTAGTTTGGTGGCGCTCTGGTCTACTATTTAAACTGTGCAGCCTCTCTTCTGCTGCACAACTTTTGTCACTTCCATGGTCTCTTACACCATGCGACCATCTCCCTTTATTCTCCTTTAATTTCCCTTGTATTTTTTTAGATTGCTGTCTCTGTTATGTTGTCTTCTCTGTAAACTCTCTTCCTTTTAATTTTTAATATGAAAGCCAGTTAAAAAAAAAAAAGTTACTTAGGTAAAAGTTATCATGACCCGCACACCACGAAATTTTCTCTCACTTGTTAAAAGGAATAACATCATGGGGATCCAAAATAGAAAAGCTGATAAAATTGTTGAAGCTACACTAGAAGGAATAAATAAGTGTCTATATATAAATAAATCGTACCATAACCTTTAAAAGTTGATATGTATTAGGAATTTATTAATATCAAATAGTGTACTGCTACGTATACTTTTATCAAGATAGTATATTGTATATATAAGAGCATCAGCAACGCTGATACTGATGGTTGGATAACCAAGGCAAATCTTTTTAGTTATTTTATTAGTTTTTTCAGTTTAAAAAAAAAAAAAAAAAAACAAAACAAAACAGTAGCCAATCGCGGGTTTCCAGGTGGTAATGGGGCCCGCGCACAGTAACATATCTGTGAGTAAAAGAATCCTTAGCTAAGGATTAAAAGAGATAAAGTTGGCACAAATTCTTAAAATATTTGAGTCCCATAAATTATTATAACAATTTAATTTTAAAGATTTTTGGTTAAGAATAAGCATTGCACATGCTCTAAGGATAATTATGGTGTTACAAAAAAAAAAATAAGGATAATTATGTGTATGTTGATATGTATTAGAAATTTATTAATATCAAATAGTGTACTGCTACGTATACTTTTATCAGGATAGTATATTGTATATATAAGGATAATTATTTGTATGAACACATGATGATTAGTAGCTGGCTTGAAATGCGGAAGTAGATGTCCCCTTTATAGTGCCCGCCAACCAAACATGATTTTTCATTGGGTTCGTATTGTTTTGATTATTTAATTACTGACTATATTTGAATAATACATACTTAGCTACATTTACATATCTAATATAAAATCAAACGCGATATTCTGGTAGTCTATAACAAATCTAGATTTATCTACGCATGGTCACTTTATTCAATATTATTAAGAAAACACAACGCGATGTATCCATGAGTCAACTATATATTTCTTTAAAATATAGAAAGTTGTTATCTTCAGGCCAAAGAAACCAAAGGAATAAAAGACCTGTGAGTCGATATCATTCACTAATACTCATGGAAAAGACAAGTGACGTGTGTTCACACGGTTATTATTATCACAAATGGGTCAAGCCCAACTTCTGCGAAGCCTAATACGGATTTGAACAAAACGCAGAGCTTTGCTTCTCAGTTCTAACGGTCTTCTTCCTGCACAAGACAAAACGCAAGTGAGGATAAGACTAAAGCGATGAACGGAAAAGTAAAGCTAATGGGAGAGGACAAGCCAGCTGGTCAAGCACAGGCTGTCACAACCCAAAACCGTTACAAGCTACTACAGGACGAGGAAGCTCAAAGCTAAAACCCTAGTTTACTTATCTATATAAACACACTCATGTTGTAACAAAAACTTTAAGAGAGTGAAATCATAATAAGAAAGTTCAGAAACTTATCTTTGTCGTTCACGCGTTCATGGTATCAGAGCACACGGTGCCACCATGGATCTTGAGCCTTATGACCCTCCTCGCTTAAACATCATTCATTGTGTTACCGTAAAGCTCAATGAGCAAAACTTTTTCTTCTGGAAACGTCAGTTTCAGTCTTTTCTCAGTGGGCAGCGTCTGTTTGGTTTTGTTACTGGTACCATTCCTCAGCCGGTTCCTACCATCATGGCTCCCACCATTCATGGTACCTCCACTCCTGTTCCAAACCCTGACCATGAGCTTTGGTTCCAAACAGATCAAGTTGTTCAGTCATGGCTCCTTGGATCAATCACTGATTCTCTTCAGTCCTTGGTGGTGAACTGCTCTACAGCTCAAGAGATCTGGTCCACGCTTGAGACACACTTCAACAGGCCGTCCAACTCCCGCTTGTTCGAACTTTAGCACAAGATGCAGACATTAGCCAAAGGTGATAAAAAGATGTTCGACTTCCTTCGGGAGGTTAAAGCCCTCAGTGACCAGCTTGCCTCCATTGGTGCTCCTATGACAGAGGCAATGAAGATTTTCTCGGCTCTTCGTGGTCTGGGGCGAGACTATGAGCCTATCAAAACATCTATAGAAGGCTCTATTGATACGATTCCTCCTCCGACGTTCGAATCTATTTTTTCTCGACTGGTGGCTTTTGACGACAGGCTTAAAGGCTACAACACTGGTCAAGAAGTGACTCCGCACCTGGCGTTTACATCAGTTCGCACACAGCAGCAAGGAAACTACTACTCCTCTCGGGGTCGTGGTGGTCGCAGAGGTCGCGGTCGTGGTTCTTACAGCACACGAGGACGAGGCTTTCACCAGCAAATCTCGTCTTCATATGATGGAGATACGCGTCCTACTTGTCAAATCTGCGGCAAGCCAGGTCACCATGCTCTCAAATGTTATCACCGTTTTGATAGTAGCTATCAGCTTGATGAAGTTCCTCAGGCTCTGGCTGCTATGCGTATCACAGAAGTGTCTGATGATTCTGGTTCTGAGTGGTATCCTGACTCCGCTGCATCTGCGCATGTTACAAGTTCCACGAGGATTCTGCATCAGTCACAACCATATCATGGCTCAGATACTGTTATGATTGGTGATGGGAGTTACCTACCTATCACTCATACCGGTTCTACTGTCATAGCCTCTTCCTCAGGTATGCTTCCTCTCAAAGATGTCATTGTGTGTCCTCAGATTGCCAAATCTCTCTTATCTGTATCGAAAGTAACAGATGATTATCCTTGCACTGTTGAGTTTGATAATGTTGGGGTTTCTATAAAGGACAAGGTCACAAAGAAGGTTCTTACCAGGGGAAGAAGGGATAATGGTCTTTACAGAGTTGAGAACAAGCCACAAATAAAAGCTCTATACTCCTCTAGGCAGCACTCTGCTACGGATGCTGTTTGGCATAGGAGACTTGGGCATCCTCATCAGCAAGTTCTTCAACATCTGTCTGCGAATAATCTCATCAAAATAAGCTCAAGTACTAAGAAGATGTGTTCGTCCTGTCAACTTGGCAAGAGCAGTAGCTTACCGTTTCAGTCTTCTAGTTATGTTGCTTCTCGGCCTTTGGAGAAGATTCACTGTGATCTCTGGGGGCCTGCACCAACAACCTCTGTTCAGGGTTTCAGATTCTATGTAATCTTTATTGACCATTGGTCACGGTTTTGTTGGATCTATCTTATGAAATACAAGTCAGATTTCTTTTCAATCTTTTGCAAGTTTCAAGCCTTGGTAGATAATCAATTGAGATGCAGAATTGGTACCTTTCAATGTGACGGAGGCGGTGAATTCATCAGTACTGCATTCGTCTCTCACTTGCAAAAGGATGGGATCAGACAACAAATCTCGTGTCCTCATACGCCGCAGCAGAACGGCCTGGCTGAAAGGAAGCATCGTCACATCACTGAGCTTGGGTTGTCGATGATGTTTGATAGCAAAATGCCTCTGAAGTATTGGGTGGAAGCGTTTTTCACAGCAACCTTCCTAAGCAACCTACTTCCTACAAGCAGCCTGCCAAACAATCAAGTTCCATATCAAAAGCTGTTTGGGAAAGCAGTCAACTACAGCTTTCTACGAACGTTTGGTTGCGCTTGCTACCCTTCCCTCAGAGCCTATGCTAACAACAAGTTTGATCCTAGATCTCTTAAGTGCGTATTTCTAGGCTACAACGACAGATATAAGGGGTATAGATGCATTTACCCTCCAACCGGTCGTGTCTACATTACTCGACACTTTCTGTTTGATGAATCTGATTTCCCTTTTGAGCACGCTTACAAGCAGAGCCATCCGTCAGTATTAACTCCTCTTCTCAAGGCGTGGCAGATGAGCTTTGTTCCGCAATCTCCTCCAGAACAAGCAAAAGAGTCTGAAGCTTCAGTGTCAGAATCAGTGGTTCATCAAGGATCAGTGCCTCTGTTCTCTGAAGCTGAGTTTCCTCCTCTGCAGTCTGTACCTCAGTCAACCTCAGCTCCAAGTAATACAGTGTCTTCAGGATCTTCATCTGTCTCTACACCAGCTTCTGATCATGAATCAAGTCCTTCTACTATACAACAGTCTTCCTCTCCTGCACCACAAAGACATCAAATGGTCACAAGGTCGCAAGTGGGGACAGTCAAGCCTAATCCTCGCTATGTTCTGCTCACACAAAAAGTTTCAATACCGGAGCCAAGAACTATAGCAGACGCGTTAAAACATGAAGGATGGAGAAATGCTATGGGAGATGAGTTTGAATCTTGTAAAGAAACCAATACCTTCACGCTGGTTCCACGAACTGAAGACATGCATGTTCTAGGAAACAGATGGGTGCATAGAGTGAAGCTGAATGCTGATGGAAGTTTCAAGAAGCTTCGATCTCGCTTGGTTGCAAAAGGGAATGAGCAAGAAGAAGGGGTTGACTATCTTGAAACCTACAGTCCAGTGGTTAGAATGGCGTCAGTACGAACAATTCTACACATGGCTACGGTTTTGAATTGGGAAATAAGACAAATGGACGTTAAAAATGCGTTCTTACACGGTGACTTGCAAGAAGAGGTGTTCATGAAGCAACCTGCTGATTTTGTTGATCAAGAACGTCCTCACCATGTCTGGAGATTGAACAAAGCGATCTACGGCTTGAAGCAAGCTCCGAGAGCCTGGTTCGACAAGTTCAGCTCCTTCCTGATTGATTTTGGATTTTGCTGCTCCAAATCTGATCCATCTCTGTTCGTCTACAAAACAGAAACAGATATCATCATTCTTCTATTATATGTAGACGACATGGTGATCACAGGAAATAGCTCTGAAAGTCTTGATCATCTACTCAAGCAACTCAACAGCGAGTTCAGAATGACCGACATGGGGAAGCTACACTACTTTTTGGGAATACAAGTTCAGACGCATGATAAAGGATTGTTCTTATGTCAGCAAAAATACGCAGAAGACTTACTTGCAGTGGCAGGGATGAAAGACTGTGAACCAATGCCTACGCCATTGCCACAACAACTGAATCGAGTTGAAGATAAGTCTGAACTGTTCTCCCATCCTACCTACTTCAGAAGCCTTGCTGGTAAGCTTCAGTATCTGACTCTGACTCGTCCAGACATTCAGTTTGCTGTGAACTACGTCTGCCAGAAGATGCACTCGCCAACGGTCTCTGATTTTCACCTGCTGAAAAGAATCATCAGATACGTGAAAGGCACTATCACAATGGGGATTTCTCTACACAAAGAAACAGACTTCACCCTCACTGCATACAGTGACAGTGACTGGGCAGGATGTAGCTCTACAAGAAGATCTACTGGAGGATACATCACGTTCTTGGGAAAGAATCTCATTTCGTGGTCATCTAAGAAGGAACCTACTGTGTCTAAAAGTTCTACTGAAGCTGAATACAGAACTCTATCTGAAACAGCATCTGAGATTACCTGGCTCTGTTCTATCTTCCGAGAACTTGGATTGCCACTTCTGACTACACCATTGTTGCTCTGTGATAATCTCTCTGCGGTTCTTCTGTCTGCTAATCCATCTTTTCACTCGAGGACCAAACACTTTGCTCTTGATTATCACTATGTAAGGGAAAGGGTTGCTCTTGGAGCTCTTGAGGTGAAGCACATACCGAACCAGCATCAGATCGCGGACATCTTCACCAAATCTCTTCCTCAAGCTGCGTTTTCTTCTCTTCGAGGCAAACTCGGTGTTGATACAATCAGCGCACCAAGTTTGAGGGGGCCTATTATCACAAATGGGTCAAGCCCAACTTCTGCGAAGCCCAATACGAATTTGAACAAAACGCAGAGTTTTGCTTCTCAGTTCCAACGGTCTTCTTCCTGCACAAGACAAAACGCAAGTGAGGATAAGACTAAAGCGATGAACGGAAAAGTAAAGCAAATGGGAGAGGACAAGCCAGCTGGTCAAGCACATGCTGTCACAACCCAAAACCGTTACAAGCTGCTACAGGACGAGGAAGCTCAAAGCTAAAACCCTAGTTTACTTATCTATATAAACACACTCATGTTGTAACAAAAACCTTAAGAGAGTGAAATCATAATAAGAAAGTTCAGAAACTTATCTTTGTCGTTCACGCGTTCAGTTATCCGTTGACGCATACTCAATAGAAACAAACCCTGTCCAATATTTTGCTGCAGTCACAAAAAGAAGTTAGCAATAATCTTAGATATTTGGAAAAAAAATAGTAGCAGGCGGCGGTGTTGCTTTTGAGTAGCTTCAAAGGCTTTCCTGGCATCTTCTTGAGTTGCATGCTGAATAAATGAGAAGTTGCGTCTAATACGTACGTTGATGACCTTACCAAAGGGGTCAAAGTGCTTTTCAATGTGGTGCTCGTTTGTTGTAATGGGGTCGAAGTTGATGACAAACAGTGACTTTGTAGGCTTCTGATTTGCAGTTACCTTCTTATCACCCCGAGGCCTGCCATGTTCACCCTGAAAACCAAACCAGGATCAAAAAAAATTTTCCTAAAAAAGAATCAAACTGAGAGCTTCATGGGAAACAGCTAAATAGAGGTACAAGATCTGCATGTATGTGAAGGCTAGTGTACAAGAGATGTAGAGGCGTTCCATGAGGTAGTAGAAATCAAGATTTGGCCCCCAAAAAAAGACACCAACAGTAGAAAATGAATTCCAACTAGAATCAATATTAAGAGCCAAATGTAACGGGCCAACATAAAAACGATGGCCTAAAAATGGATTTTAGTATATAATAAAGGCTAGTTAGATGTTCACGGGTTCCGTTATTCACCAAAAATTTTCCCAACGGACATATTCATTAGAGGCCGAGCATCAAAGATTTTTTTTTAACAGTGAGTCAGTCACACATAGTCACAAGAGAACATAAAAAAATCTCAAGGAAAAAAAAAACATAAACAAAAATCTTACTTTCACATATTAATTTCGAAATCCAAATTTATAGAACAATTAACATATATATTAAATTCGCATCAAAGCCCCAATTTATCACTTAATTAAACTAATGAAGGCTTCACAAATAAATCTATGTAATACACATAATAGCCGTTAAAATTCTGCAAAAGCAAGCAATTAGTATCTTCTTTTGGGGTCAACTACGTACTCGGAAATTGATGTAATAGATGCAATCTATTTAATCTTGAGAAACATACATGACGACGACATTATGAAGATGCTTCGACAATAAGAAATCCTTAGAGATACTTATATCCCCTTTTAAGATCACTGAAGTGTATATGATGATTAGACCCCAATTTATTCAGATCTTATCATATTTTGTTCTTTCCAATGGTTCCGTGCCTGCTACTCATTGGATGAGAAATAGCACCACTCTTTAATAATTCATGTGTCACAATCTTTTTATACTATATATCAATATACTCTACAACTAGTTATAAATTTTTATGTTCCACCACACACTTTAAAGTACGTAGTTTCAGTCAATATTCTTCTCATATTAAACAATCATATTATTTTTGAAAAATGTTTTTGTTCATTTTTCCAATATAAGTAAGCGACTTGTATATAGGGTTTCCTAATGATATATGTCAAAGATCCATTCTCCTATAATAGGTGTTTAGTAGATTTTGGTAAGCTAATTTTAGTTCTCTATATTAAGATGTTAGTTATTGGAATTGCTTTACTACCACAAATGGAGCTTAGTTTTAACTATATCTTATTTGATGTTTAGCTTTTGTTTTTGTATTTGAAAGATTGATGTTTTAAACTCTAATTAATGTTTTTGTTCATTTTTCCAATATAAGTAAGCGACTTGTATATAGGGTTTCCTAATGATATATGTCAAAGATCCATTCTCCTATAATAGGTGTTTAGTAGATTTTGGTAAGCTAATTTTAGTTCTCTATATTAAGATGTTAGTTATTGGAATTGCTTTACTACCACAAATGGAGCTTAATTTTAACTATATCCTATTTGATGTTTAGCTTTTGTTTTTGTATTTGAAAGATTGATGTTTTAAACTCTAATTAATGCATTTTATTTTAAATAAAACATAAATTTAAAACTAAAATATGAGTGGTATAATTTTATTGAGGTTTGCAAAATTTTGAAAACAAAACAAAAAAAATAAAAATAAATCAAAGTGGGTATTTAATTTTTGTTAATATGTGTTCAAATTATAAATCATCAATCTTTCAAATACATAAGAGTTTATGAATGACATATATATATATATTTATAATGTCTACACTTTTAGGTTAAAATATACAAATGTAATATAGTTTTGTGACATCCAAACGAGAAAATTAAGTTTAAATATTAAAATAGAAACTCACATAAGTAGCTCTAATCTTTTCTGTGACATCCACATGGTATATTAGCTCATGTTTTTCATTATATTTACAATGCACCACTCCTCACACCACCACACACGTTGCGTATCAGCAAAATGTTAATATAAAAAAGCTTCACATCCTATTCTTATTTTCGTTTTCCTTTCTTTTCTTTTCTGCATCGCACTCGCATATATTTTCTTATTCCTTCAGTGTATAATAATCTTTTCATACGCTTATACTGCGCCTGCAGCACAACTTAACAGCGAGAGGATTAGCCATCTCACACGAGAGCCTCAGTTTCTCGGACAAGTCAACGGTCTTGTCATCTGACGACGGTGCAAGCCATTCAAACTCATGCAAGAGCGTCGCGATCCAAAACGTCACGGTGGTCAAACCCAGGTTCTTCCCAGGACAAACCCTACGACCCGACCCAAACGGTGCAAGCCTTAGATCCGACCCAAGAACCGAGAAGTCAACGTCACCTTCCTTGGCTACAAACCTTTCGGGTTCAAACTCCAACGGATTTTCCCACACGTGTGGATCATGCGCTATAGCCCACATGTTAACCATTGCAGTGGTCCCTGCCGGCACACGACGACCGTCAATGATCGTATCTGTGATTGCTAAACGGGCCCACGACAGAAGTGGACCTGGCGGGTGAAGCCTCAAGACTTCTTTGATCACAGCCGTCAGATATGTTAGAGAAGCCACGTCAGATTCTTCCACGGCTCTTGATCTCCCCACGACCTGGTCAAGCTCGTTGTGAACTGTTGTCTGAATATCTTGATGAAAGACCATCCTAGCAAGAATCCATTCGATCAATACAGCCACCGTGTCAGTTCCTCTAAATATCATTTCCTGTAAAACCCATAAATCACAATTACGTTATTAGTTATTACCATAATTGTTGTCATATTACCTAAAATGGCATTATTTTAAAATGATCTATTATGTTTTTGTTTTGTCTATTTATTAAAAATAAAATAAGGAACGTGTGCATACCCAGAGGACCGCGACCATATCCGGGTCGGATAATTTATTCGGACCATCAAGAGAAAGTAATACGTCAACGAAGTCACTAGGCGAGTCACGAGTTTGATCACGGTGGTCAGATATAATCCGGTTCACGAACCGGTTTACTTTCGGTACGAGACTAAAGCACCTAGACCGGATTCCCTGAGGATCAAATTCCGACAGCCATGGGAGATGATCGGTCCAGTTAAGTGTTCCGAGTAAATCATAACCTTCTTCGACCAAACCACGTAGCTCATTCACTTCATCGTGCTCATGTTCAAGCTCGTATTCTTTCCCGAAAACGGAGCACATCATGTTGTTAAGCGATGCCGTTTTGATCAAGTCACGAGCGTAACAGAGTCCTCCGTTGCTGCTACTCTGTTTTGCGAGACACGTCACCATCTGATTCGCGATCACACGTCTCTGCGTTTCAGAGCGTTTAATCTGTTTAGGGCTGAAAAGATGATAAGAAGCGATTCTCCTCAACGTTCGCCAGTAAACGCCGTAAGGAGCGAAACCGATAGCCCGGTTAAACATAAGGGAATACGCTGATTCCTTAACCGGACGGTCAGCGAAAACCGGACTGTTTAGAATCTCTTTAGCTACATCAGGGTTGCACGTGACGATCACGCGAGTATCTCCCAAGCTAAACGCCATCAAACGTTTGGCTCCGAATTTCTCCGCGGTTGCGGCTATGCAGCGGTGTGCTAAAGCGTTTGACATGAGAGACATGCTTCCGACAAAAGGTAAGCCTCTTGGTCCGGGAATCACGGTGGTTCGGTGGCGGCGATGGAGGAAATATTTTCCCCATGCAGGTCCTCCGGGATGAGACCAGTAGAAGAGAGAGAGAGCGAGCGAAGCGATGGAGGCTACGAGGAGAGACAAAGCGAGGTTGGTTTGGGTAAGGAGGCTACATTTGGACAAGAGAGCGAACAGTAAGCTGCTTGTGTCGAGCTTGGTGGCCATGGAAGCAGAGAGAGAGATGGAGAGAAAAAGGTGAGTGGCTTTTTTGCTGTGGGGTTTGAGATGAATTGCTGCCTTCATGTGTTTATATAGGAAAAAATTAGGCCCCTCTTGTGAAAATTTAATGAGATTAATTCAAAGACTATTTTATTTTATATTTTTGTTGTTTTATATTCCAAGGGGAATGTTGTCTTTTATATTTAATATGGATCTATTTTAATAATGATCTTTTGTGTGTACTTCGTTCTATATTACCACAAGTATTGTACTTTTTACTGGATATATTTGGCCAAGCTTTTCTTTTGCTCTCTTTGCTTAAAATATACAAAATTTGAGCTTGTACTTTTTCAATTTAATTTTTTGTTCCTAGCAGCTACAGAAACGCTACAACATTTGTTTTCTTTTGAGCAACCAACATTTGTATTTAAGTGATATAAGAACTACAGTTTCTTTTTCTTTGGGTGTAAAAGAATAACTACAGTTTCATTTATCGTTAGATGTAAAAATGATAAAGCAGGATATATACACTATATATATATATAAAGATAATAACGTATTAAAAGTAGTTTTCCTGAGTTTTTATCAACATATATTATCTCATTATATATGAATTATGTGAGTGATGATAGCTTTTTTAATTGATTAAACATAAGCCAAATCAATATTTTATGCTAAGATATTTTTTTAAAAAGCGATATCTTGCAGCCACAAGGAAAAAAGTTGATTTAATACAATGAATTAATTGGTTCTTTATTCACCAATTTAGACAAATACACATCAAACTTAAAAGTTCAAACACTAAAAGTGACCACGATTTTAGACCACTTCCAAAAGTTATCATTTTATAAAGCAAAACGTAAGTTCGGTTTTTCTTTCATACAAATGAATTTGACTGTAAAATGAATGTTAATTTCAGAAGATTACTGAAAAAAACAGTTATATTATTAAAAACATTACTACGCTTATATACCATAAGTTTCTCTTTTCTAACTTAATGCTTAGATAGCTTTATCCTACTATATAAAAGGGACTAAATTCAAGGCTTTTGAGACTATCCACCTCAGCCAAAATATTCTCATCCAAAAAGAATTAAAAATAAATGTCATTTAGAAGATAATTAACTAATATAAAACTTTTGATATTTCTAAAAATTTCAAATTTGTAACTGCTAATTTATTAATAGAATCATATATCTATATTGAATTATGTTCTATTTTTAATCGTTACTTTAAGAGTAAATAAATTATTAATTTATAATATATATATAGTTTATAACTTTATATTGTAGTTATAAATAAAGAGAAAATAACCGGGAAAGGTGAAGAAGCTCATATAAAATTATGTAATTAAAATGGTAAAATTGTGAATATGATGAAGTGAATCTAAGAAAATTTGTTGTACAAATTATGGTGCTTTCTTCGTCCACTATAATGATTTAAAATAATATATATTCATATAAATAAGTCAATATTTGTTGTTTTTTTTTGTAAGATATTAAGATTATCATTTTCTGAAAGGTTACACTGATCCAAAGAGATTAGTTTGTGGAGCTAACCAAACGAGGATTATAGTGTTTACTTTGGAAAAAGTAATAGGTTGAACGATAGATGGCGTGCGTGTTTTTTCACATGGAAATCTGCACATATATTAAAATTGTAAGATTTGAATCATAGAGAAAATATAGTGTATATGACTGAAGTTGATTCATTCCGAAACTAAAGATGGCTAAAATTCTTCTTTGTCAAAATGCATAGATGTGAATCTTATATGAATAGAGTTCTCAATTGCTTATAGCAGTGTAATAAATTCTGTGTGTAAAAGAAAAAAAATATTATATAAGTGAAAACAAAAATTATGATTTTTTTCTTGTGCCTATAGGCTCTTCGCAATTTGAAGAAGAAAGAACATATTGTGTGAAAATCTTTGGCTCGGTCAAATTTTATCGAGTTGTTTATAAAACTGTTGTTATATGATTCATGTAAATTTTCAGTGTTGATTTAAAAGCCCAAGAAAACCCATCTACACTGACTTTTTGATTTTTTTCTGTGATTTAAATTTAAAAAAGATAAAACTTTCGATAAGTTATGTAAACCCAGAACAAGTATTTAACTTTAGAAAGCATTTACATGTTTCAAACTTATAATATATACATATATAATGTTTAAAATTATGTATATAAAACATGTATAAAATGTGCTTAAATATGTTTCTCTTCTTTAATGTGTTAATTGTACTATATATAACATTATTTTAAAATTTCAAAAAGTTTATGTCACATACAAAAACCATCAATAAAAAATATAATTCTCCATCTACAACCAGAAAAAAGAAAAACTATAAACATATAAATTTAAATTAAGAAAAACTAACATTGGAAAAATAAAAAATTAATATAAAAGAAACAAACCGACAAATAATATTATAAATAAAATAAATTTATAAGACACAATCCGCGCGAAGCGCGGAAAAAATCTCTTGTTGTTGTAAAAAAAAAAGAGAGTTAATGCTTAGATGAATATAAAGATTGTCTCATCATGCTTTCTGAATTATTATGGTTGCAAAACTATACCGTGAATGCTTTTATGTCTTTAAATTGAATGCCTTTAAAAAAAAGAAGAAGTTAAAAACGTTATATCAAAGAGATGTAAATGTAATGAATGTATAGTAATTAACTTTACTTTTTGTGACCGTTAAATAAAACTGATGGAATTTTGTAGAATCACTCTTGAAGCAATTCATTGTATTTGTAAATTTTAGATTTAATAAGCTGACTTAGTTTGTACATATAGATATCACTTCATTTTATTCCCTTTCGAGAGATTTATATCAAATCTATAAATTTTGGAAATATTGTATGATTAATATTATTGAAAACAACGTTTAGTTTTACTTGAGTTGCCCATCAAATTACTTACATCTTGGTGCAGATAAATATATTTATTCGATCACAGCATACGACATCAAGATTTTGATATTGATACTTCATAATTTTGCTGGAAAACAGATTATATAATATGTTTGTTGCACGGTTGCAGCACTATATAATACACAATTATTAGCAATAAGCGTGTAAGGCAATTTATAATTATATCTTTATTATGTATAAGACATGGTCCATGATCGTAACGCTTTAATCTATACTATTAAAGCAAAAATTTTAATAAGATTTTGCCTTTAATTTTAAGAATTATTTACAAGAAAATCCCACTCTTAAATTTATGTCTATTTTAACTAATTAATATAAACCAATTAGTTTAGGAAACCAATTAAATTAATTAAATTCTCTCTATTCTTTATTATTTCCTTTTTAGAACGTACCACTATATTTATTATCCTAAAAATTATTTACATCAATTTTTAAAAAATTTATTCACTGAAACTTTTTTATATAATATTGTTTTCCAGTTTAATGTTTTTGATAACCTAAACTAAATACTATATTTTAAAAAAAAATTATTAAGTTTAATATGTTTGAAAATGAAAATTTAGTATGTATACTTGATATTATAAATATGTCAGATATACCAGAATATGTAAAAAAAATCTCAATAAAAAAATCTATTAATTTGTATAAAATCCTTTAACTAAACACATCAAGAAAATTTTGGGGAATTTGTGAGAACAAAATTATATTCGAAGAAAAATATTTTCAAAAATATTTTTATCATTTAAAACTATATACATGACATAAAGCTACTGAAGACACGTTTTACTAGCTCAGAGATCATTCATGTACCCCAGATGGAAAATCAAAAGACGGATAGTCTAGCACGATGTGCCAGAAAACATTTATCTTTCGTCGTTCACATGGATGCGGAGTTACCGGATTGGTTCGCAGAGTCTATATAAATCTGTTTGTTGATGACAAAAAAAACTATATATAGATTTAAGACATTAAACATTATTTTAAATTAATGCAAGACGCGTCTAAATAAACAAATTATATTATTTTGATTCTTATATATGTATATTTATATAAAACTTTATACAAATTTAGAAAATTTATAATATACACAAATTATATATGTTAACATATGCTATGTACTGGTTATATACGAATCGTTGGGGGTTTTTTGCTTGAAACTCAAAACAATTTTTTTTGATAAAAGGTTATAAATTCATATATATGTTATCAAAATTATCAGCATAAAATATATGTGCTTTGAAAACGCATATCAAAATCTATTGCATTATTAAATTTTCACCCGTGGTACAAAAGTGTGTTCATCTTTTATTTTTAACTTTTTATCCATTATCTGAATTAGTTTATTAGCAACACTATGTCATCTAAAAATTAACAGTGTAAGTGTGATATACATGTGTAGTTACAAGTCTTATAATAACGTTGAATTGCATTGTACGCAAATGAGATTTTATCTTAACGGTTTGCGCCGCCATGAACTGAATGACAGGTTTTATACGCGTAATCTGTGTTGCTTCGCATGACGGCATCATTGATGAGCTCTCTCTTTTTGTTATTTTAGCTATTACTATATGCTTTGTGGTATCCATTGATATAAAATCATAGAAGTCAATTAATCAGGGAACTTTGTTATTTTAGCTATTACTATATGCTTTGTGGTAGCCATTGATATAAAATCACAGAAGTCAATTAATCAGGGAACTTGTAGAAGATACTAAGCATATAACGTTATACTAATAGATTATAAGTACTTCAAAATTTAGCTATATAGGCCTTGTTCGTTTCGTAAACTGGACGCGGCATCCAGACGCAGACGCGGACCGATGTTCGTTTGGCGCGAAATAGGAGGTTAAGTTGGACGCGGCATCCAGATTAATTTTGAAAACTCATCCGGATTTTTTGGGATTTCTGGATGAGATGTTTGAACGCTTCCAACTACAGCAAGCTCATCCAAATATCCAAAATTTCCAGAATCGCGAACGAACAACATCTGATTGCTGTATCCAATTACTGCGTGCGGATGCCGCGTCTGGAATTCTCATCCAGTTTACAAAACGAACAGGGCCATATACTACTGTTCCAGTTGAATGTGACCAAATCAACTATTAACTACTATCTCTCTCTATATACTTAAATTTGATTAAATTATACTTTGCAAGAATTTTAATTATCTAAAGTTTGATTAGTTCTTTGATTAATGTATTTTACTAGGCTGATCTGCTGACACTTCTACATATTTTTATTCATCGAAGACGTGGGAGGCAATCAAGAACTTGAACAACTAATGGTTTGTCCACGTCCGTCCTTTTATACTCTTGTTATTGTAATCATACGGCCTATAAAACAATATCACTTTAAAATACTAAACTGTATATCTAAATTTAGCATAAACTCAGTAGACAATGGTCCGCTAATTAATGTATACAAAGTACTCCAATACATCATCACATTTCCGACGTCCAAGTATATTTGTAGACAACAATAAAACAGTACATATAACGTCATGTTTCGTCAAGTTTATCGTAATTTTCTAAACCGACGTCAGACCACATCCGCTAATTATGCTGAAATTCAAATTAATAATAGGGATCTATCGATTGCAATTCAAAAACGAGTCGAAACTAGAAAGCGACATTTAATCAAGTGCAACAAAAAAAATTGGAGTTGAGTATATTCGTATATCCAGAGAGAGATTCTAAATAAAATAGGTTTCTGAACGAAAGTCATTATTGTATAAAACCATAGCTTAAACTTGTAGAAAAAAACAATCAAATATGTTATTTAAATGTATATATTAATTTAAGCAAATTGTCATTTAAGTTAATCTTATATAGTCGCCAAACAGAAAAACAAATGGTTAGCACATAAATTAACAATTAGATATATATCTTTCTTTTGAAAAGAACAAATTACATATATTTAATCATAAAGAACTATGTCCTGGCCTTTAGGTAAGGGTTTAGGGCACAAATTGACTTTGTGTGCGTGCGAAGACATTCTTTTCAGGCACGAATAGATTATGTGAATCTTATTGTCGGTTGTAATATGATGTAACGTGGTGCAGTGCATACAGCTGCAGCTCCTAGTTTATAGCCGTTGGATCTCGTTTTTAATTTCGATAATCACGAACCTTTACTCCTCTTTAAGCCACGCGTAGGTGCATGCAAAACGTCCCCGCAGCTTGATCGTCGATGTTTTGCAGGATGGTGGTTTAATTTAGAAATGCACACTTGCGTGTCTTCGAGTGAAAATAACCAGACAACTCACATGACTCGTATCCATCTGGTCCCCCCACAAATTGGCTCGCTGTTAACTGTTAAGTACTTGTCAATGCCTTACATCAACGATCAGTATTGTCTGATGGAAGTATGAGAGGTGCCTAACCGTTGATCTAATAATTAACAGCTACTTAAGTTGTGTTCATCTGCTTTCTTCTTGTTAGTATATTGCACTACCTCGACTGTTATTAATCTAGATAAATAATTTTCAGCTTTTTCTATGCAACAGCACATCAATTTTTATCATCTTTCAGGTTATCACAATCAATATTGATATGTTTCATTGAGTTAATATTTTTGTAAAAAAAAATTACGACATTTACTCGTATTGATCGAATTATTCATATGAGAGGAGCAGCTTGCATTATCAATATGGACAAATATAGTATATTTTGACCGACCAATTAAATGTAGTCAAGAAGAAATTAATATGTACTCGTAAGGTGAGGACCAAAGACTAGAAAGTGATGAATTGCGTCAACAAATCAAGATGCAGATTGCAACTTCCCACCCAATAACAGTTATCAATAAGAAAATACTGAGAGGCATGTTATTAGATAATTTCCATATATAGATAATTCCATCAGAAATATATGGACCAAAATTAAATTTTATGTGAACGTTTTGTCATCATCTAAAAACGAAAGAACATTATTGCAATTACGACCATTAATTTGTCTGGAAGATGTAATTTGGTGAGTATGATAAGTCCATTTAGTAGGGTGACACGTACCTATATTTAGAACTTAACGTTACATGATAAATGTGTGTTTGTTGCCCTTTTAGAAGGGGCAAATCAATCTAAATATCGTTGTTAAATGTTTTTCTGTCTAATTTATTTCACTCAGGAATTTAATTTTTTGCAAGTGTGCTCGTATATATTCTATTAACGCTTAGTGTCTACGATATAAAGATGGTACGAGCAAAGGTTCTATGTTGAACAAAAAATTAATATGTTATTCTAAATGAAAAACCACAAATATATATGTACAAACGGGTTTCAGAACTCGGCACGGTGCTGTCTAATAACCATTTGTGTTTTTCGTGTTGTCGGCAGCGCACACTTATTTTTTCTAGTTTTATTAATCGAGTTTCTTCGGCAACAATCGAGTTATATGTCTTTTTTTTTTTTTTTGACGTCGAACGGCTATTATATTACTCAAGCTTGAGGTGGTCTGGGTAACCAGACCGGAATAGAACAACCAATGAAAAGTAACTCTCTACGAAAGATCCTAGCAGTTTTAACTAAAAAATCAGCAAACTGATTGCACACTCGTGGCACATAGGTGATTTTGAAGTCCATAAGTGTTATATGACTAACCAAACAAATACATAAGTGCTAACATAAAAAAACGCGTAAAAAGACAAAAAAAAAAAAAACAATAACCCGCCACGCTAATGCTACTACGAGTACCAGAACGCGGCTCGTGGGTCAAAAGAAGCAAAAAATATCTGGAGAAAACTTATCAATGCTAATCTGTCGTCTGTCGAGCTCGTTAATGTCGGTTAGCCACTCTTTTGGTTTCTAAAATATTTGAACTATATCCACAAAAAGTACAGTGTGTTGGACTAGACATTTCATGATAGAAATCATGGTTGGAGGGTATAATGTTACAATGGCTTGCTTAGAAGTCCAAAAAGTTTGGCCCTATCTTGCAGTTGTAAAATATCGTAATATGATTAATACCATACTTTTGTCCAAAAAAAATGATTAATTAATACCATACTAATTAATTAAAGTAACTTAGAGCTATTTATAAATATAATTAGTATACCTTTTTTGAAAACTGGCCTCATATAAGTATATACTTGATTAACTATATTGTTTTGTCAACAAGCTTTGAAACGATGACTACAAAACTTCCACTATTTTATGTAGAAATATGATAATTCATATTAAATCTGACACACGAGATGACATAAAAGAAACAGAAGAAGCAAAATTATGATTCAACTGGGCTTGGTGGTGGGTAAGCTATATATTTAACCAATTTGTTGTATACACGATCCACTTTTACAAAAGGTGAAAAATAAGCGAGCAAATTGCATGGATTCCTTAATCTCTTTGTGATATGATTAGAGTCATATGATTAGATAGTGATTAACATATTTAAACCATAAACTATGCCTTTCAAAGGGTAATTAGCTTTTGTTGTTATATATATATGGTACCTTAGTGGACCGTCGTAGCTAGGTACACAGCATCCTTGTACTTTAGAAAGTTGGCTAATCTTTTACATAGATTAATGCCAATTGATTAGATCATTTTATGTGGGAATATTGAGCTTAGATATATCGAATAATCTCCTGATTTGTTTTTAAACTTGCCGATCAAAAAAGCTCGTGAGCACAACCATATCATAAAGAGTTATTCTTGAGTTCACCTTTTGGTGAATCTAGGTTCACCAACCAATAGGAATTAATTATTTCATATTCAGTATCTTTTAAAAAATAAAATAAAATATTATCAATTTATATCATTATTTTAAAATTAAAATAAAAAGTCAAAATAAATAAATAAAATAGTACTAGTTGCAAAAACAAATACAAGAATTTTAAAAAAATATTTTTAACACCGTTAGCAAAACACTAAACCCTAAACCCTTGGATAAACTGTAAACCTTTGATAAACCATACATAAACTCTTGGATAAATCCTAACTCTAAATCAAAAATACTAAAAACTAAATCTTAAAAACACTAAACCCAAGGGTTTAAGGGTTTATTGTTTTAACATTTAGTGTTTATTGTTTTTGATTTATGGTTAGGATTTATCCAAGGGTTTATAGTTTACCCAAGGGTTTATGATTTAAGGTTTAGGGTTTAGTGTTTTGCTGACATTTTTAAAAATAATTTTTTAAAATTTTTTTTTTTGCAACTAGTACTATTTTTTATTTATTTTTATTTTTTATTATTTTAAAATTATGATATAAATTAACAATATTTTGTTTTTTTAGATACTAAATATGAAATAACTAATTTCTATTGGTCGGTGGGTGAACCCAAGAATAACTCGATCATAGATAGTATTCTAAAATATGTTATCATTTTAAATGGAAAATGTATAAGCACTAGACAATCTTTTAGTAGTTAAACCGTGTAAAATTGTCGTCCATCAATCATTCCGTTTATCACAAGTTTCAAGTTTTTTATTCGTTACAGTTAGTTTTTATTCTTTTTAGTGTCTACAATTCATACATCCAACTAGTGAGAACGGGGATGATATAAGTTATATATAGATGTTCATAATATTTGTGTTGCAGAATTTTCAGAGAGTACATGTAAGATACGAAATGAGATCTGTTCAAATTTCAAATATGTGACCAAGTTTAGACACAAAGAAACCAGAACTAAATTCACCGGCTATTATATATGGAAAACATTAGTCAGCTGGCAATTACCAACCTTCGTAGTGGTATTGGTCACACCACTCACCATTTTATACATATCATAGATAGCATACTATTGATTAAATAAGTGTGCATGTATAATGTATTCCCTTAAGAATTGAGATCATACGAATGAACTCTAGTGCATGCGCACCGAACAAATGCAAAATTGGCTTAAAATGTCTTCCAAAAGTCATAACATTCATGATTTTCAAGTTAACTTCCGATAAACTCTAAAGACGTATGAAAGGAAAATGCAAATTCGGAGGATCGATATATATGAACGTATTTTATTTTCAGCAAATTTTAAGTTTATACGTTAATTATTACCTCAATGATCGTATAATATATGTTTGCTCCAAAAGACTAGCATATACATATTTATTTATATCCGATGGCCTAACTCACTTTTGCTTAGTTTGAATAATAAATGGATTCGATGCTCTATGCAAATCTTATTCACAGATGTTTGAATGTTCCAGTCGCTTTTTTTTCTGTGTGTGGTGATTGGTCAAAACTCAAAAGGTTATGCAATATTGCAAAATAATTACATATATTACGATAATATATAGAAAAGTCTACATTTAAAAGAAAAAAAAAATAGAAGTCTACACTTGTTCAGATGTTTATGGATCACATTAAATCTTTTGTCTCCACTATTCTGATGTAAAGTTTGACTTGATAAAATAAATAATAATAAATGTGTAGCTATAACTTGGGGAAATTACATGTTTACCATTTTCATGGTACCATTTTTCATTTTTACCACTATTAATGAGACGTTTTCAAAAATACCTTCTTCATTAAATGGCAAAAGACTCTTATGTCATTGTTATTTATATATAATAAATTATTATTTAAATAAAAAAATAAAAAAAATAAAAAAAAATAAAATAAAAAAATAAAAAATAAAATAAAAAAATAAAAAAAAATAATTTTTTTTTTGAATTTTTATGTTTTCGTATTAAAATTTTTCAAATTCGAACATTATAAAAAAAAAAAAACTTTTTTCGAATATTTTATTTAATTTTTTTTCCAAATTTCTTTTTGAAAAACAAAAATTATGTTTGAAACTATTTTTAAAATTTTTTTATATAATTTTAAGTATTTATATATTTATTAGAATCATAAATTTCACATTCCAAAAACCATACTCCATCCCTCAACTCTAAACCCTAAGTCTAGATTAGTTAATCCTAAGGGTATAATCGTATTTTACCTTTCATTAAAAGTGAGGGTAAAAGTGGTTAGTATAAACATGAAAAGTGGTACTATAAATGTGGTATTTGTGGCAATTTTCCCTATAACTTTTGTTAAAGAGAATAAATCTAGAGCATTTTTCTTTGATTTTTTTTTAAATATATCTTACCTAAAATGTTAAAACGTATTGCTACATTGCTAATTAGTCCTTTCGAGTAACTCTAGCTTCATATATATACATCTATCTTTTTTTAGTGCAATATGTATATATCTATTCTATTAAAATTGAAGTAAAAAATAATACTTCTTCCATTTCAAAAAGATTTATATTTTAGAAAAAAAATTGCTTCAAAAAATATATGTTTTACATTTTCAATGCATAAATTAATTGTAAATTGTAAACTTTGAAAAATATAATGGAAAAATTTTATTGGTTAAAGTTGTAAGAAATAGTTGATAACAGAATTTAATGCATTGATAACAAAATCTGATATGTTTTTTAATAAGTGTGAAAAACCTATAACATACATCTTTCTGAAAGAGAGAGAGTATTTACTTATCTTTAAGTGATTTTTTACAGATTTTTATTTTATTTTTAGTCAATTTTGGCTATTTAATTTATTATCTTTTTAAATAATTCAACATCATTCATTACAAAAAATACAAAACATAATTTACCTATTTTAAAAAAATTTATTATATCTTTTTACTATTTCACTCTTTTTACTATTTCACTAATTACATTTACTCTAATATTTTGATAGCATTTTTTTACATATTAATTATAATAATTCGACATGTTTAAATGAAATTACTTCATTTATGATAAAAATTTAAAGTGTTAACAAAGAGTATTTTTATTTGTTAACATAATCAGTTAGTATAAATATTTGAATACATGTTCAGGTACGAGTTGTTTCTTTCGAATATCAAGTTTTTTGGTATTGAAATTAGACTCATTCGAGTATTATAATTTTTTTGGGTGATCAGTTTCGAATCGGTCATCCCAAATCCGGATGGATTCGGTTTTGATGTATAGAAACCTAAAAATATCTAAAAACTAATGTATATGAAACATGTTTGGATATTTATACCAAAAATAACCATATTAACCGATTCGATTAGAGTATTTTGAATTCAAACTAAAAAATAATCTGAAAACAATTAAATAACCAAAAGTAACCGTATAACCAAAATTGATCCACATTTGATTATGATGATGTCTAAGAACTGAAAAATATCCAAATAGTTATATAGTTAATTATACGATGACACATATAAAATATACAACAATAATCATAAAAAAAATATCAATTCATAAAAAGGTAAAAATCTATATCCACACGCGCAGATCAATTTCTAGTATGAATTAAATAATAAGAATTATTGTTTTGAAACATATATTCTGAGATATTAATAGAGTGTATGGTTCACCGGTTTTCATGAGAGTTCTAATTTTATAATCTACAAAATTACAAATAATGACATTAATCAATAACAAACATTGCTAATCTATGTGTGAAGCAAACAGTTCAAAATTAAAATCATCTAATCTATTAAAAGAAAAGTACATTTTATACTTACTCCTGAGTTTTTCTCAATATTTACCTCTTTATGCCACTGACATAAACCATGTTTATCACTTAAATCAAACCACTTAATTAATTTAGATTGTTTACCAAACATTACGTCTATACCAGCTTAAATAAACCACCGGCTTTAACAACTTTAACAAACTCCATCAATTGTCAATTTAAATAAATTGGCCAAACAAAAATAAGATGTTAAACCTATACCATATAATAATTATTAACCAAGACACCTCACATTCATCACAAATCGATTTGAATCATTCTTTCTACTTGTGTTAAACAGTCCTCGAATTTGCCAAAATCTTACATGTGATTTTGATGAATTACATTTATGTGGAATAGGAATCATGTTTTCTGAAAAAAAAAAACAGAATAAAATTAACCAAAGTGATCTTACAAATATTATTTTCATAATCTTAACAAAATGTTGCCAAAATACAAATTTGAATGTTGTACTAAACAGATTTACGTAACAATCAAGGACAGTCAAAATTCAATTTCTATTAACCAAAGATTTTTTTTTTTTGTTAAATTCTATTAACCAAAGATAATATCATACTTACTACAATCTCCATATTTCTTTAGTATATTTCATATTCTTTAACTACTATTCGATTAAGTAATCATATCTGATTATTGCATGCTATTTTTTAACAAAAAAAATCTAATTATATTATCTCAACTAACTATATATATTATTCAAAATACAAAGAATGATAAATTTACTTTTCATAAGCATGTATTATCGGTATAGAACGTGTAACAAAAGTTTTATATTCTTAATTTATATTATTAAAATAGAAGTACAAAATAAAAATACCCCTTAATTTTACCATTTATTTACATTAGCATGCAGTTGAGATATTTATTGAACATATATTTAAGTATGCTTGTGTTTTCCTAATTTAAATAATAAATTTAAGCATTTAATGTCTTTTTTAAAATTTAAATAATAGCTTTCCTTAATCAAATCTTAACCAAAATAGATTTCCTAATATATTTTATATTAACATATTAAATATTTTAAATATTTGTTAGTAATAAATAATAAAATGAAAAATAACAAATCATAATCAATTTATATAAAATATAAATAAAATATAAAATACTTTATTCATATATTATTAGTATAATGCTTTCATAATATAAGTCCAATTAGTTGTAAATATTGGATTTTTTATATGACACATTGTGATATAATAAACAATTAAAATCACAAAATATAATTATTCAAAGTAATAAATAAAATTGTTATGTTTTAAAATGTTATATTAACAATTATTTATTACATTTTAATTTACAAATATATATATACCATTAGTACAAAAAAGAAATTTAAAGTGAAAGCAAATATTTATACGGTCACGGATCAAGCTCTAGAAATAAACAACAACAGCGCAAGATTATTTTTCTTTAACAAATTTATTTTAATAGATATTATAGTTCCAAAGATGTTTATATATTTTATGTATTTATAAATTTATTTTCTTTGTTTTTAAGGGATGCTAAGATTTTGAAAATGGAAAAATATTATGACCCACCTCTATATTATTTTAATTAGGATAAAATTTATATCAGAATATTTTGTTAAATTTTTAATTTTAATTTTTATTATAACTGCAAAGATTAAATTTCAATATAAATTTATGTTTAAATACTATAAATACATCATTTAATATAAACTTAACAAAACTAAAAAAATAAAATAAATACCGCCCGGTCCGGCGGGTGAAGGTCTAGTACTAGTTTATGATGGATCACATTGCTAGACTATTTTTAGTGGAAAAGAGAATATCTGATTTTGATTTTTTATATTTAAATTAGCAAAACTAAAACCAAAAGAACGAATCTACAGCTTTCTTCAACTTCTAGGTCCTAACACAAACTCTCCAACGGCACTCAAAAGTTCAACTATCGACCAATAAACCGATATAAATTTGGTAGTTTAGTGGTAAAAAGAAAACTTGAAGCAAGGCATAAATCTTTCGGTTATGAATTCAAGTCTTATCACGAATAAATTATTACTCCTGTTTAGTCATATAAACATAGAGCATGTCTTAGATTTTATTAAAACTCGAGAAATTACCACAAATACCACATTCATAGTATCACTTTTCATGTTTACACTAACCATTTTTACCCTCACTTTTGATAAAATGTAAAAGACTATTATACCCTTATGATTAACTAATCTAGATTTGAGTTTAGAGTTGAGGAATTTTTGGAATGTGAAATTTAGGATTCTAATAAATATATAAATAAATACTTAAAAAATATATAAAAATTTGAAAATATAGTTTCAAATATAATTTTCGTTTTTCAAAAAGAAATTTGAAAAAAAAAATTAAAAAAAAATTGAAAATTTTTTTTGAAAAAAGTTTAAATTTGAAAAAGTATAATTCGAAAACATAAAATATATTTTATTTATTTATTTTTTTATTTATTTTTTATTTTTTATTTAAATAATGATTTATTATATATATATAAATAACAAGGTCATAAGAATCTTTTGCTATTTAATGAAGAAAGTATTTTTGAAATGTCTTTTTAATGGTGGTAAAAATGAAAAATAGTACCATGAAAATGGTAAACATGTAATTTCCCCTTAAAACTTTAGGACCGAACTATTTTCGTCGCTCTTATCTATTTAGATCATAAGTTGGACTTCGATAAAGACACATTCCATTAATAAAAAATATTCTAATTTTATAACATTTTAAAAACCGAATCACACTGTAAATTATATTATTAAGAGGTTCATGGTTTTTTTTTAATGTGCAGTGTATATACTGTAATAATGAAAAATCACAAATTTAATATAACAACTAGGATAAGACATGCGCCTTACGTAGGGTGAGTTTATTTGTATATATTATCGATAATTTTTTTATATATTTGATCTTTTTATTTATACTTATACAATGTTTTTTGTTATTATTATATAATTTCTTTCCGATAGACCGGATTAATTTTTATTAAAAATTGTTGAACTAAACTATAATTAATATATCATGGATTGATCGGATTAGATATTATTTTTTGATTAAATTTTATATTGATTAATCAAAGAATGAATGGACATTTACAAGGAGAGTTTGAAAACTAAACTAAAACTCAGAAAACATTTATGGACCCTATACTTCATCATGTATAAACCTCCAGCCATCGTCGAAACAACCCTTCCAATTTATGACTTCCTGTATACTTCAGCTACATTATCCTATTACGGATGAGGATGTCAATGCGGCGAGTCAACGTCTCAGTGGTGATCGGATTGAATATTAAGAAAATTATGACACAAAAACCTTATTTTTTTTCTACCGAACACATTCTTGAAAAAAGTGAACAGTATTTTTTCTACATTTGAATTATTTTGACTTTTATTTTCTATATGGTTTTGAAAGGTTTCAGATCAACCATTGAATTGATACATGTCATTTTAATACTTTTAATCGTATGCTTAAGGAAGACTTAAATTTTTTTAATTTAAATTCTTTAAAAAAATTCAAAATATAACATATAAGAAAAAATAAAAATCTAACATATAATAAATATATAACATATAAGGTTTCCTCATTTTTGTAATTTAAAGTCGCTTTAAAAAATTTATAACATTTAAGGCTTTCTCAGTTTTGTAATCTAAAGTCATTTTAAAAAAATTAAAATATAACATATAAGAAAAAAATCTATTTTTGTATTATATGGTTAATGTGATTGTTTAATTTTTTTGATAATATAAAATTAAACAAAAATGAAAAAAAATGCAAAAAATTGTTATCAAATTTTTATTATTCATAGTAATTAATTTTCATATATATGTTAATCATATTATGTAATTTCGTAGCTTTTATTTAAGGAAAGAATACACACTTCTTATATTTTGGGTTAATATAATGTTTCCTAGTAATTGAATTTGGACCAACATTTTTTTCAATTGATTATTAAGCTGGCACATAAGCTAAATTGATATCTTAATTGAGTGACACCTAAATATGGTCTTTTTTTAATTAATACAAAATTAAAGTTACAATTTTTTAAATGATCATCAATTAATATATAAGAGATTATTCTACAAAAAATAATGTGCGTGATTAGTTAGATTGTATGAAGTTGCAATTTAGATTGTAGGATTTTTTATATAGTTGTATTTTTTGGGGGAAATTTTTATATAGTTGTATAATTGTACAAAAATAAACGAAAATGAAATAGAAAATAAAAATATTTCTACAGTCCCATTTTTCTCTAGAGCAGAGACGAGATAAATGTTTTAATAAATAAGATTTCCAAAGATATTTTAAATGTAAGCCTGATTGATAATTTTAAATGATATGAATATAAATCAAACCTAAAACAGTTCCTACATGTTCTTTTGTGTAGTAGATATGGATATTTGATTCTGAATTTTCTGATAAAATTAAAGTGTTTATAGTTTATGACAACATAGCAACAAAAATATTTTTATTTTAATTACTCTATAATATTCTGTATTTCATTTTTTTAATCAACATTCTGTATTTCATAATATGTACTATATATTATACATTAATGATATAAACAATTTTTTTTAAAAAAAGGTTTCCACTGATTAAGACACATTTTATTTTTCAGACAATTGGAATCTATTTATGTCACACACTTCAAATTTCACTAGCTTAGACAAGACTACACGTGATGACATATTAGGTGTCCATATGTTAAATTAACGAGGTTTATCATATTAGCGAGTCATATATATTCGGAGTTTGAAAATCAGTTAAAATAAACAACATGTCGAATCTTGGAGTTGAATCAGAAACTTTCATCACCTTTATCACTAGAAAAAGCAAGAAAATAAAATAGCAGTCAAGAATCTTGAACTTTGGAGTTTATCAATGCAGAGAAACAACCAATTAATCTAGATCCCAGTTACAAAAAAAAAAATCTAGATCCGTATTTCCCCAAAAATATATGCTCTCATTTTAGAATAGGTCAATTTATCATTCCCCACCACCGATATTTGTCTTTTTTTTCTCTCTCAAAGTAAGAAAAAAAATATTTGTGTTATTTTTCTTTTTTTGTCAACGATATTTGTGTTATTTCTATCTGTACAAAAGCATGCACCCACACAGACATACTTAACAGTAAAGTATAATAAAAAACATTACAATAAATAAAAAATAAAGCCTTTAAAAAGCGAGTCATGCTCAGCAGTGTGAAAAAAATTCAACGAGAAACTCAAATTTAGTCTACAAAAGAATTTGACAATCACAAAAGCTCTCGGAAGAACTGTGGAATGGTCTGTAGCTCAATTGACCTTGGATACATCAAACAATAATATAAAGGTACCATGTTTACCTCTACTGCCATCTATGCCTCAGGGGACGATTCGATGTAGCTGCTCGGAATCAGAGCTCGAAGGAAACATGCATGGGATAGATCTTCTCAGATCAAGAAACTTCAACGCTTCATGGATCACAATTTCAGACCCATGTTCAATCAGCTATAGTAGCGGAAGCTCTAGCCGTTTGAGTAGCACTATCACACACCATTCATCTTGGCGTCACAAAGATCTGGCTTCGTTCAGACTCACTAGGGCTCGCCAGAGCCATCGCTTTGATTAGTAAACCAAAGAATCTTCACGGAGTTTTCTTAGACATTGAAACTCTATCGTTTTCCTCCTTTTATGTTGTTTCTTGTTCACTCATTCACTCCTTCCCTCCAAGAAAGTTTAATGGGCTTGCAGACTCTATTGCAAAAGCTTCTTATGTAATATGAACTCCTCATGGACCTGGGTCTAGGCTTTTCCCCCAACCTTTATTTATGAAAAAAAAAAATTGGTTGATCATAAAAGTCTATAAAACGATTGTTCGAAAGAAAGAACAAATGATTGTCAAAAACGATGTTGGTGCAACGCCAAAAAAAGATTGACATGTTGACTTGCAAGAATTTTCGGTGAGAAGCTCCAGAAATGTAAGCAACATCGAGAATACGAAGTTCTAGTTGACTTAATTTGATATTAAAACAAACACTATTAGCTCTAAAACCAAAAAATCTCACCGAAGAAGTTAGGTGAATCTCAAACGTATCGGCGAGCTTATATTCTCTTTTTTTTGGCAGCCGATATATTCTCATCCAATAAGTTTCATTTCTATAAAGAGTAAAGGCTGAATCACATCAAAATGTGTAAATTTAAATGTTAACAATAGTTTTCATATTTTATTCGCTTATTTAACCAAATATTATATAGGTCGATATGACAATGGTCCAAGATTTGGAATTGATTCGAAGATACAAGAGAAAACTGAAGTGATACCATTTTTGTTCTTGGTTGTATCATAGTCAAGCCTCTTAGAAACACAAAGAGTTATAAGAACAATTTTTCTTATTAACTTTAGAAAGTAATCAAAACTAAAGCTCTCAATATGTTTCACTTAGATCATATGGAACACATTTCCATTAGATTTATATTTATACGAAAGACAATTCCCTTTAACATGTGGATATGGAAAACACAAACCTAATTTAAATAGAAACTTCTTTTTCCGATTTCTAGGTTTTCTTATTGTGTTTATCTTAACATATTAAACATCTAATAATATGTTAAGTTTTCACAAGCTTGGAATTACCCAACCCATAGAACTACAGAAGTGATCAGTCTCATGGTACAGAAGCTTCGTTTTGATTGTCCTCTTTTGGGATAATTTATGCATTAGAAGGGAAAATAGTTTTAGTTCACCAATGGGCCCATTAAATTAACATAGGTTATGAGTGTGGCTTTTACAAGGAAATCAGCCTTTTGATTCTCAACCCTAGCTAGGAGATAGAATTAAATGAACAGTCAACAAACATAACAAAAAGGTTTTTGATGTCGTGAACCACACCATAGATTTTTTTGTCGACGCCAATTTTTAAGATGTAGAGAAACTTTATTGTTTGGTAATGATAACTCTAATGAGAATTTGGTTATCGGAGTGAATCTTGATGTTTGAGACATCTAGGAGTACTGCCGACTGGAGAGCCGAGAGAACGGTGGCTTTCGCCATTAATGGTGAATCACATGCATGTGTAGTAGAGAGCCTTGTTTCTCTGTGGATGTTGCAGAATCTGAGAAAATCCAAGGTAGACCCGTCTGTTTCGTATCCCTTTTCCACGCCGCATCCGTATGACATTGTAGGCAGTTCAAAGTCGGGGACCTCGAGAGTTGATGATTTCGTCGATCTCTTTCAGGTAGTTGGTGGTTTTTTTTTCACTATTGGTTGTGCTTTTAACCATTCCCTTGCTGATTGAAGTCCTTTTGTTGCCACATCCTTGTCTCCAATTTGACATTTCTAGAAATCTCTTTGCTCCAATGCACGGCGTCGTTCAACGAGTGTTTATTATAAACCGTTTATACATTGGTTTCAAATGCATTCATTCATTGCAGGCTTTTCTTATAATGGGCCTATAGAACAAATGCCCGTAATGGTTTTTGGAACCAAAACGAACCATGGAACAAACAACAACCGTGGGATAGAAGAAGCAAATTAGTTATATGCTTTGCTTTATAAGCCAGCATCCCCTAGTTGGCTCGAGATTTACGATACGTAGATAATGTCTACATTTGTTTTCTGATACTCCATATTTCGATTTGTTTGGAATGTAATGGTACCTCTCGCAAGGGTAAAGCCACTACAAGAAAACACGCCGAATTCCGACGGAGATTCCGGCGGACGTTACAGGCGTCGGACAATTTGGACGGAATTCTGACCGATTTCCGACGAAAACAAAAAATCTGAAGTCGTCGGAATTCCATCTCCGTCGGCTAATTCCGACGAATTTCCGAGAAAACAAGGGTCGTCGGAATATTCCGACGACTTTTCGACGACATTCCGATAAATAATATAACCGTTGTAGTCGTCGAAAAGTCGTCGGAATATTCCGTCAAATTTCCGACGATATTCCGATGAAAAGATATAACCGTTACGGTCGTCGGTATTCCGTCGGAATTTTCCGACGAACCAAGTGACCGTTGCCGACAAATATATATGACCGTTTTATAGCCGTTCGAGATTGGAAAATACTGACGGAATTCCGACGGAATGCTTTATATCTGTCGGTATTCCGTCGGAAAGTCGTCGGATGTCCGTAAACAATTTCCTATAAATGCAACCCCTCCCCATTCAACTCATTCACACCTCATTCTCTCTTCTTTCTCTTTAGTCATAACAATTCCGTGAAAATCATGTCTTCAGAAGCTTATTATCGTTCGTGGATGGATAAACCTCATTTGGATCCCAACACTAATTTGCTTACGGAAGAATACGTTCAAGGGATTGGAGAATTCATGAGGCTTGTTCAACAGCAACCGGATGCAAAAAGTGGTATGTTAAGATGTCCCTGCTCTACTTGCAATAATAATAAGGTTATAAAAGAATTTGATGTTTGGACTCATTTGTATATGAAAGGGTTTTCACGTAATTATAAAGTTTGGTACCTTCATGGGGAAACTGGTTATGAATATGGTAGTACTAGCGAACCTCAGCCTGTTAGTGAACTTCAGCCTGATATTAGGTTAGAAGAACCTAGAACGGATATAGATTATTTAACTTGTACTAAGGAAGATGAACTTGTAAGTTTTTTTTAATTATTTATCTTTATATTTTTTAAATAAATATTTTATATATTCCTTGCCTAATAATGGCGGTTTTTTAGATCGAAGAAAATGACGGTAATCCCGTTGATCGTCTCCAACTCATTAAGGTGGCTCACACTAACAAGAAGACGGGTCAAATTCAGGATCCCGTGATCAAAGGTGTATTTGATTTGGTGGAAGCTGAAATAGCAACTCAATCTCAGCCTCTCTCTGATGACAGCGATTCTACGGGAGCTTCAACCAACTTGTCCATATTGCAAATAAATGAGATGGTTGAAAAGGTAATTTTTTTTATTAATATATTTTTTTAATAATGTCGATTACTAATTTGTCTATATTTACTAACTTTAAATATTTTTGTAGGCGGTTCCTAAAAGGAAAGGAGGCCGTTTAGTTGGGTTGGCCCGCCGTGCTTCTTCGTATCCGGCGTCTTCTTCGCAAGCTCCGTATGCCGATCCCATGATTCTCGAGGAGCTACATGACAAAGATGAACGGATTGGGGCATTGGAGGAGCAGAACACCACTATCCTTTCGGAGAATGCCACTATCCGTTCGGAGAATGCCACTATCCTTGCTGAGCTGGCATCCCAGAAGAAGTTCAACGCCGAGATAATGCAGAAGCTAGATCGTTTGATGTCTTCGAGTTCTTAGTTTTTTTCAGCTTTTTAAAACTGTCTGAATGTTTTTTTTTTCGTTTTGCATGAATTTTAAATTTTCTGAATGTTTTTTTTCTATTTCGGTTTGTATGAATTTAAATTCTATAATATTATTAGTTTTAAATTTCAGATTTTATTTATTTATTTATTAATTTTTCATATAAAAAATATATATAAAAATGCAAAATTAATTCGTATTAAAATTGACATTTTCCGACGAACTAAGGCCTCGGTAAATACCGACGGACTATGATTCGTCGGTAAATACCGACGGACTCTTATTCGTCGGAAAATACCGACGAATGATGAGTCGTCGGAATTTACCGACGAATCATATTCCGTCGGTATTTACCGACGAATAATAGTCCGTCGGTATTTACCGACGAATCATAGTCCGTCGGTATTTACCGAGGACTTAGTTCGTCGGAATCTTCGGAGGATCCGTCTCCGTCGGTATATAGTTTTTTCGATGAACTCTGGTCTCGTGTGTCCGCATCGGAATATTGTCGGAAGTTCGTCAGAATGTCATTTCTCGGTATTCGTCAGAAAGTCGTCGGAAGTTCTGACGAAATTCCGACGAATTTTTTTTTTTCCGACGAAATGATACCGACGAACTCCTTCGTCAGAAATTCGTCGGAATAGGCCTTTTCCGACGAATTTCCGACGATTTTGGCCATCAGAATCCCCCTGTATTCTTGTAGTGAGCACAAGTTTGATTCTGGTGTAAGATAAGGAACTTTGTAAGATAGGATCATATGCATTTAGGATGTGCTTAGTAAAATAATTGTGATGTTAGAGAAGCTCGTTTTTTCAGTCATCAACGTGCAGATATACTTTTTCTCTCTTGATAAGGTGTTGTCTTCCTAATTGGTCTTTACAGTTTGCTTTGATGAACAATAGGCTGATGAGTCCGTTTTCCAGTCAGCAAAGAAGGGTTTGACCCTATCTCAGATTGGTGTCGTGGCTCTCACGGGCTGAAACAAGATTTTGAAAATTTTGGAAGCTCATGATACTTTTCAAATCCTTCCAGGGTTTCCTTTAGTTAATTTTTTTTTCTAGACTAAACCATTCAAGGTAGACAACTAATATATATTTCCTTATAATTTCCCTGAAGGTCTCGCTCCTTAGATTCCTGAGGATTTGTATCATTTTATCAAGAAAGTAGTTGCTATCCGCAAGCATCTTGAGATAAAGGAAATAGAAGAATTCCAAGTTTTGGTTGCTTCTTGTAGAGAGCAGTATATCCACCGTCTTGCTCGTATACAAGAAGCTCCGTCCCGTCTTGAAGTAATAAGTATAAAACTAGTTGCAAATTTTCGTTTTTCTGGTTTTCTTCAGGTAAGTAAAGATTGTGATATACAGTATGTACTAAGCATCTTTCATCTATTTTTTGTGTTATAGTTTCGAGTTCAAATATGGTAGAATGCTAGATTCTTTTTTTCTTTTTAAAATGCTAGATTCTTAAAACAAATAAAAAACCATATCGTCAAATCTACATTGAGTTTTATTCCGACTTTGTAAAATCAAGTATAACATACCGTATAATATCACAATGCAAAAAGAAAATTTATGATTTATCTAGAAAACTATACACACTCTTTCTCTTCACTATTTTATTTATGACCAAAAATCCCACCAAGGGTAATTGCTGCTAGATTGGTCTAAGAGAGATTCAGAATTGAAATTTCCCCAGTTATCGGATGAAGTCAAGCCACTATCATCAGCTTGCTCCACAATGTTTATGAGCTCATGATTGGACTCTTCCTCAAATCCAAAATACTCTGTCTTAATGTCGTCATTACACAAAACAATCCCTTGATTTAGCCTGACTTCTGGCTCATACTTTCCATTATCTGACCATGTGCTGCTGCTTAGAGCAACTCTTTGTTCACCACAACACTCTTCATTCCTTTCTTCTTTTGTCTTTTGCATCTCTTCATTTAGTCTCTGCAACTGCAGATTAATAGAAATTCATTAAACTCCAAAATATGGTAATATTCTTTCTTTGCTTCTATTATTTTTTTTGTTTATTTGATGTCTTTTGTCACTCTGATATATTTGATTTTTTCGACCATATAATTTTTTTACAAAGGTTAAAAAGGATGTTATCGAGTTTATTCCCAAAACAATGAATATGTATGGATGTGCCAAGATTTATTGGCTTGTTTATACTTTATTTTCTATTAAAATATATTTATATTATTCTGTCTAAGTCGATAAAATACACACATGTATATAAGTATATAATTTTACTTAGATAAATTTGATCAATTTTTGTTTCCATCTCTTTTGATATATAGATGTACATGATGATGAGAAGAAGTATGTACCTCAGAGACTAGTGCTTGCTTTTCTTTCTTAATGATTTCAAATTGTGAAGCCAAGTTATTGTAATTGGCTCTAAGAATATCATACTCTTTCTCAAGCTGTTTAGACTTCCAACGAGCCCTCTTGTTCTGAAACCATATAGCCACTTGTCTTGGTTGCAGCCCTAGCTCTCGAGCTAACTGCACCTTCTTCCTCGGCTCAAGCCTCGTCTCGGACTCGAATATAACCTCAAGTGACTTGATCTGTTCCTCACTAAACCTCTTATGATTAGTGCCCTTCCTCATCTTCTTCTTATTCATAGTCATGCCACTATTAATTTCGCTGAAGCAACTGAAAAAGTCGCCTTCTTCCATGGTTTTCACCAGATCCTGGAAGTTTCTTGCTTTCTATAAGGAGAGAAAATTTTGGATTCTTTTGTTTCTTTTGTTTATTGTTTTCCTGGAATCTCTGTATTGGCGAGTGACATTGGCTCTTTATATATATGTTCGAGTTACTGTGTGTAATTAAATACGCTACTGCTACGTAGTGTAGGGCCTGAGATTTTTTTTGGGTGTGATAAACATTGTGGAACTACAGGCTAAATAAAATATAGGTCCAATATTTGTGGCTCGACACGAATTGGCGCATGTCTCTTTCAGTTTAAGACGTATTTTATTTCGATGTGAACTAGTCATCTAACTACTAGTAATATTAATTTCCCAACTATTTTATTTTTAGCTTTTGAGATAAATATGTTCTATGGAAGTTAATATATTATACATAGATTGACACAAAACGGACGATACAGTTGTGCTATCCTCGAATAATCGCTATTCACTGATATAAAAGAATGAAATAAAACTTATATCGTAGTTGGTTACGCGTTCTGAAAATACTTACTCTGGTTCAAAAGAGTCATGGTATTAATTTTCTCGAGTTAGAATAATTTTAATAATGTTTACTAACGGTTATTCCATCCACGCTAGCTACTATATAGAAAATAGTGTATTTTACTATACTATATATAGATTTCTAGCAGCTTAATGATCTTTTTTTTTTTGAACACTTTTTTTTTGAACACTTGCAGCTTAATGATCATTTTACACTGTTTATACATGCAAAAGCACAACGATCACTGAATGCCTTTACAAAAAAAAAAAAAGCACAACAATCATCATTTAAAATGTGACCGCACGGCTTTACGATATACTTCTTTTGTCAAGAAAATATTGATGGGTAAAACAGATCGTATACGCAATAATTTTATTTGATCGCGTAGCGAGATTTCACGTTCACATATCAGTATGTTCGATGGGTGTTACAATACATCACAAATCATAAGATTAATTGTCATCTGAGATTTTGAGAACCCATTTGTCGTCACTCGCACGCAAATCCTCTAGAGATCAATTACGTGAAACACGTTATGATGTGACGTTTTTATTAGATTATCATATACTAAACTCAAATCTTATCTTGATTATATTTTTTTATAAAAGAATTATCTTGATTATATTTCCAAATTTAAATCTAAATTAACCATGGTTAATTTGTGATTGTATGCAGTGCCGGTATTTGGTAGAAGCGGATGAAGCTCCTGCTTGCGGCCGATTATTTTAGTTATTAGTTTCGGCCACATTTATAAAATATCCTCTGTAGCTCAGTGGTAAACTCATACATTTCTACACTATCAACAGAGCACGGATTCGATGGCTAATGGTAGCTATTACACTTTATTTTTTATCTTTATTTTTTTCTTTAAAAAGTGGTCATATTTTTCTTTTTTGCTTCTAGTGTTTCAAATTCTAGGACCAGTTCTGATTAGTTCTGATTGTACGCCGTAAGTTATAAGCAAATAATTCTTCAAGTCTTCAGTTAAGATGCAGTACCAAACTAGTCTCTGCAAACATTATAATAATTCTTTAAAAAGAAAGATGTGCCTATATTCACATTCACATAGGGTATACTAGTTTTATAGTTTACGCGTTTACTTACACTACACGGAAAACAAAAAGATGGTCACGAGTTTATTCCGAAAAAGAAAGATGATCACGGGATAGAGCCTAAAGGATTTTAGGTTTATTGACTTTCATGCATATATTTAACTAGCAAACTCAATTGTTAGATTTATTGACTTTTTGTAATATCTTTTTTCTGGTGTAACAAAAGGTGGTCCCTCGTATTGTAAATTGAATCTGAGTGGCGGTAATTACAGCCATAACCTCTTTATCACTAGGTCAACTCAACGTTGGTTACTTTTTGTAATATCAATCGATAATTAAACTAACTCATTTTTAACGACCTTATTTGAACAGGATTTGTTCTATAGACTCGTACCTCTGTATCCTTGATTTTGTGTTCAAAAAAAAAAAAAACTAACTCATTTTTATTAAAATCCATTTGATTTCTTTTTTTCCCCTCTTTTATTTATTTGTAACATGGCCTTTTCAGCTTTTATTCTAAAAAGGAAAAAAATAAAAATTATTGTATATCCGTACAAAATATATTCCTTTCATTTTCGGACTGAGTAGTAAAACATATTTCCTTATTTTTAAACTCTTTTGTTTGGCCACCATTTCTATAAAAGATTATTTTCTTGGGTCAAATTTCTCTATTAAAACTAAATTTATTTTTCTTCGTGACAAAAATCAAAGAAATTAGAATATAATTTGGCCATTGAATTACTGTTTATCACGAAAATCAAATATAAATTAAATATTCGTCACTAAATCTTTCACAAATGGCTGAATATAATTTGGTGTTGTTTCACAAAGCAATGGATTCTTTTTTTTTTGGGTCAGTCATCAGTGAAAGATTTATCACGAATATTTCATAGAAAAGTTTAGAGCGAATGTTTCTCAAAAATAAAAAAAAATCACAAAAAGTTTTAGAGTGTTATTGGATAGCCTTTTTAGAGTAAAAAATCAGAGTAAAACTTATTTTCAGCTGAGTTACGATTGAACAAAACCAATCAGGATAAAAAAATATTATTTGATGCCGAGTAAATTATTTTGTTTGTTACTTTTACTCCAAATTTATCTTTTCTCTTTCATTTTTTTTCACTCGTTTCCACCTGTTTTTATTTCTTTTGGTTACTCCGAACTTTTAACAATCGCACCCTTAGAGTGAATGGTTTGTTTTAAAGAGTGAACGGTATGAGGTGTTAAAAAAAAAGAGTGAACGGTATGGTTTTTCTTGGTATTCAATGTAATAAATTAGATATGAATTTCAGACAAGTAGCAATCGCAGTTGTCAAAATCAACCATTTCTGCAGTGCCATTTGGCACCATTCAGAGAGCCAAGTTGACAAAAAGATGACATGGTAATAAATTTGTGGTTGTGACTGAATATGGCGTCCGACAAATCAGCACGTGTCGACGTTCCCTTAAATACAGCCAATGTTGATAAGAGGCGTAAGAAAAGATGATTCTCTAGTTCTTTTTCTTTCATTTTTGTTAGTTAATCGTTAAATTAGAATAGAAAATCTGGCCCGTTTTTTCAGTTTCGATTCTAAATTTAATTGGTTATGGTTGGTAAAGACATCAAAGCTACAAAATTATCGTTTCACTCATGTTAAAAGTTGTTTTATTGAAGTAGCTAAACATGGTCCTCTAAATTTAAGTTTTAATCTAACGTATTGACCCACCTAACTAATTAGTTCATATGTTGTATAATCACTTTATTTCTTCTCATCAGGTCGAGTTATAGGAAACTGATCGTATACGGCTTTAATTTCAAATTTTCATCATTTCGTAGATTAGATTCAATTCAGTTAATCTGCATGAATCTAACCGATCATAAAACTATTCAAAATCTTTAGTATTTATCTTGTCATGTATTGTTTGTATTTTCTTGTATATTCTCCTAACTTTTTCGCCTTGACTCAGGTAAAGCTTCTGGAATTATTAATTATATATGTAGTGTTTTTTTTGGTAATCACACTATATATGTAGTGTTTAAAGACAAAAGAACATTTACTAAACAGAGTAGGAAAAACACACAATAACTTTTTTTTGGTAATCCGCATGTATAATTGCTTTTCTGTTAATTTATTATAGGCACGATAACTTTTACCTAAACTTAAAACATTGAAACTGAAAACATTGACTGAGCTTCAGTTAAAAAAAAACATTGAGTGAGCTCCATGTCATGAAAGATGAAAAACTGATCGAATTTAAACTTACATGTTCGGTGTACCTTACATTATACTTATACACACACATAATGACATACATCAAACTGATACTAATATCCACCTTATTCAAGTAGGGTCCATGATGAGATGCCGGTCCAATAAGGAAAAGACATTTATTTCACCACCGTCCTAAAAACAATTTATATTCGATGACAATAACCTTTCCAAAATTTTTTTTATAAATAACTTTTTGTAAAGTAATCATTATTTTATGGAGGCTTCTTTCTTTCGAGTGTATTTCAGGATTAAATTATCTATCACGTGAATCTCTGTAACACAACTCGGGTGCTTATTTAACTGCATCTTCTGGTAACCAAACAAAGATAAATAAAGCTGCTCGACGTTTCTCATCAAGTTAACTAGATAGCCAAACTATATTTTATGACATGTCAAAAAAAATAAAGCCAACAGTCGAAAAATTACCTTAGTCCGATCTAATCCTCTTAGATTGTCTAGAGTGTTTTAAACTTCCTAAGAGAATGACTTGATGACGTGATGTAGCCATATATAACAAAACGGAGTTGGCATGTCGATTAAGAAGGTCGTTGTAATGATACGAAATGTGGTATGTGTGATTTGTACAGTTGACTTGAGATAATGAGCTAAAACATAGTATACCATATATTATAATAGTATATAGATTGTCTACTTTATACTAGGACGATCGAAACAATTTTATATTTTATGAAAGCTATGTGGACAACATAAAAAGATTTCTAACACAAGTTTAGCTTTGACAATGCATATCAGAGTGTGCTATTTAGCGTTCGGATGCGTTTGCAAGTTCTTAGTAGATTGTCAGGGACATCTTTTGAATGAGTTTGGTTATTTCTTGGATTCGGCCCATATTAATATTCATGGCTCAATGAAAAATATCTATAAATAATAAATAGGGAATTTGCAGTGGATGACATAGAAAACTTATTTAATTAGCTATATGGACAATGCACTGTGCATTTTTATATAATCCAAAAATATCCTTATTAGCACCCACTAGCATAGACCTGAGACATGGATATAGCAAATTTATCAACCTCCTTAGATTATGGAAATTTTAGGTGTTTGTTCATCCTTTTAAGCTGATACGCAAATGTTTTTTGTTGGGTTTTCTCGAAATCGAAGTTTGGAAGTCTCAATCTTGAAACCTAGAAGCACTCGTTCATCTTCAATTTACAAAAGTGAAGGCCATCTAGAAGAACTCAATCATTCAGTTACAGTCAATCAACAAGACAAATCAGCTATGGAAGGACATATCTTAACCCTCAATTGCATGTCAGAGCTCAATATTATCCTCGTTATGCAAATACTTTTGAAAAGTGACCATCTACCTAATTACCATTCTGTTTATGTATATTCACCTAAATTGGCCTAATAAATAACCCATGTTATCATTGAACCAAATGATACAAGCTACCACTGGTAGCAACGTTGGACTTTTATTGGTCACAATCGATCCATTATTTATTGGTAGCCACATTGGACTTTATCGGTCACAATTGATCCATTTGTAGATGTGCTTATCCCTACGTATCCCATCCTCCGTTCGAAATTACGCTAGGCGTTAGTCGGGCGGCCGGCTCACGCCTAGAGAATTATGGAAAAATCGGGGATTAATCGGGGAGTACTCGGGGCCTAGTTTTTTGTATAATTTATTGTATTTAAAAAAAATAAAACATAATTTAACTAAACTTTTAAAGAAAATATGTATTAGATTTTTAGAGATCATACAAGATAAATATTTTTTCCATTACACATCTGATACAAAAACTACAAAATAAACTCCAATTCATGGGATAAACAAAATATAGATTGTCTTGATCTTCAGTCCGCCAAAAATATAATACAAGGATTGCAAGTGTTCATCCTTTTTGTCATTGAAGATCAAGAAACACCATGAATTGAAAAGATGTGTTAGGAATTAGCTACTGAAAGTTGAAACATACACCTGCAATGACAAAGAAGAAAGCATATCAGAGTAAAACATACAATCAAAAGAAGCACAAAACAAACAACGATGCATCAAGTTAGATACAAAGACAGCAACTGACATAAAAATATAAAGACATCAAGTCTAAACACTAACCTTACTAAATAGGTTGTTGTTGTGATTCCCTGAAAGTAGGAATATCTTGATAGACATCTGGTTCAAACTCCATATCTACGACATATTCTTCTTCTTCTTCAGATTCAAAATCATCATCATAAAGATCTCTTACTCTTGGAGCTTGAGTAGAAAGCAGCAAACCAAGATCACTATCTATATCTTGTACACGTCCCACAAGCCATTCTTCAACTGTGTCCTCATTACCATCATCGAAGATCACATCAGCATTGTTCTCTCTGATTTGTTTCTTCTTGTTAAAGAGCTTTGCATTGAATTGGACATACACTAGGTTGTTTAAACAGTTGACGTCTAGTCTGTTTCTCTTCTTTGTGTGTATCTGCAGTAAACGAACAGAAATATTTTAGTAATGAGGTCACAGTTTTAAGAGAAGATAACTAATAAACTAACCCCCTCAAAGCTACTCCAATTTCTTTCACATCCGGAAGAGCTTGATGTTAAAGCAAGGATCCTTGTTGCCAATTTTTGAAGAGTTGGTGCGCCACATCCATATGTCGACCACCAATTACCTGAGATTAAGCAAGTGATACATTTATGATGAGTAAAATATTATAAGTGAATTAAAGACAACTAAAGTGAACAAGCAAACCTGGGTCAAAGTCACCATCCTTATTCTCACAACCTTTAATTGCTAAAGCTCTACCAAAGGAACCAATTTTATTCTTGTAAAGACTGAGCTCATGATTCACAACGCTATCTTGCTTCTCCAAGTCTCCATGATAGAAAGTTTCTACACAAGCTATGAATCCTTCCATGACTTCAAAGTCACTTTGTATGGTGGAGTCTTTGTAGAAATAAAAAGGATTGAGAAAATATGCAGCAATATGCAAAGGACAATCCAACCTATTTTTCATCTTCTCATCGATAATACGAAAGATAGGTCCGTAATTCTTCTCCAAATGATCTGATGCTTCCTTGATAGACTTTTTAGCTTCTAACATCTCACCATAAATGAAGCCAAGAGAAGGCACTTTCTCTCCATCAGCTAGCCTTAGAACTTTAACTAGAGGACTGAAGATCTTCAACACAACCATCACACTGCTCCAAAATCCATGACTCATAACAATATCAAATGCATTCTTACCCTTCACACACTTTGAGTGCTTACAATCATGCCATTCATCACTACTAAACATGCTCTTCAGTTGTGCCTTCTTGTCATATAGACTATTCAATGTCAAGAAACAGGTAGCAAACCTGGTCGCTCCTGGTCTGACTATATCCTGATTCTTCGTAAAAGATCTCATCAATGACAAGGTTTTGTGATGAGCATAGACAAAGATAGTCACAGCCTTGGCTTGATCAATTATCTTAGAAAAATATTGAAGCTTAGAAATTCCCTCAAGCATCAAATCCAATGTGTAAGCAGCACATCCTGTCCAAAATATCCTTGGTCTCTTCTCTTTTAGCATCTTCGCAGCAGCCACGTTGTTGGTAGCATTGTCTGTGACCACTTGCACTATCTTTTCAGATCCTATATCTTCAATCCACTGGTCAATGTATTGGAAGATGTAGTCACCAGTGTGAGAATCCTTAGAGGTGTCTTTTGATGAAAGAAAACATGTACCTCCTCTTGAGTTCACACACAAATTCATTATACTTCTTCTTTTCATATCAGACCAAGCATCTGTCATCACTGAGCAGCCTTCCTTCTCCCATTCTTCTTCTAGACTCTTCAACATTTCTTTTGTCCTTTGACGCTCTTCATTTAACAATGGTTCTCTCAGCTGATATTGACTTGGAGGCACCCAACCAGGCCCAAACTGTCCCAATGCTTCACAAAATAATCTGAAAGAGTCATTGTCTATAGCGTTGAAAGCTATATTTGACTGGAAAATCCATCTAGCACAATACTGGCGGACAGCATGAGTCTTCTCTTTAGAAATGGCATCATGAATACTTTATTGCCGTTTTTGTGCAGCCAAAGAAGCTTCAGGATTAATGGAGGTTGCAAAGTGATCAATGGGACCTTGGAAGTGAGGACTTTTAAGAGTTCCAATCTGTTTTTCCAACTCCTCAACATTATTGTCTCTATTTATATTCACTTCTGCTCTCAAATCTTGATCATGCTTTCGTTTCAGATTCTTCTTCTCTTTTGCATCAAGAATTGCCTTCTTACATTTATCTTGATCAGCTTTTGTTGACACAGGACATGCTGCCACATTCCCTTTGACATGAGCAATGTGTTCCTTCATTCTAAAGATCCCACCAGAAAATTGTTTCCCACACAACTTGCATTTCACTTTGTCCGCATTTCTAGGATCACACAAGACTCCATACTCCCATCCCACATCGTTTGAGTTTCTTTTGAGAGGGCGAGATGCATCTGTTGGTAAATTATCCATCCCCTGTAACAATGATCAATAATTTCAGAAATCAAACCAATTAAATCAAGTAAAGAAGTGACTAAACTTAACAATGTCCCGAAACTAAAAATATTAATAACTCGTCTAACAACCTAATATGAGTTACACAGAGGATTAACAATTTATAACTGTAAATTGTCTGAAACCAGAGTAAAGAAAACAAAGAAGAGAGAAAAGTAATATAGGCTATCTCACACTTTTACAAAAGAGGAGACACGATTCAGTTTCAGTTCGTCGGCTGCAATTTCACACTTTCCTTTTCTTTTTTTTTTTTTTCACACTTTCCTCTCAATAATTTTTTAAGGGTTTGTAAAATGATATTAAGTCACGAAAATGAATGTGTGTGTTCAATAATTTGTCTTGGGCTGCTGTAAATTAAAATGTCTTTGGGCCTCTTAGTTGGATTTAAAAGCTTAAGGCTTACTTTTTTTAAAATCAACCGAGATTAGACGTCCGCGTTTTCTTATAATGCGGTCTAAGCGGCGATAAATCGTTCATCCGCCTCACCTCTCCGATTTTGCCCTACTCGCCGCGCTTGACCTCCGCACACCGCCTAGGCGGACGATTACGCGGCTAGGCGCCCGAGTTTTCGAACACGGATCCCATCTAATCTATTAAAAGAAGATTACAAAATAAAAATACTTCTTGCAAGTTATTTACGCTAATATATTATTTAATGAACATATCTTTAAGTTCTTTTTCTTTTACGTACTAATAAATGTATTTCCTAGATCTATTTTAAATAGAAAAATGTCTAAAGCTTAAAATTAACTCCACAAAATATTCTTAATATAAAAAACATTCCAAATTAAAGTATTCCTAATGTATTGCTATCAAATTAACTAAAAATAAATCAATTTTTTGTATAAAATCTATATTCTTGACTAACCATATAGTTGATAAACAATTAAGTATTAGAAAACCTAAAATAAAAATGAACAACGAGATTCTTTTCATATATATATACTATCACATATATAAAATAACGTCAATTGTTTTTATTAAAATCGTTAATAGAATATTTGAAAACCCAAATATTCCTTTTATAAAACTACTTCATAGTAGAAAATTAAATGTTCTATTACAAATCATAATATAAAATCTTAACTAATCAAATATGATATACTCTAAAATATTTTAAATTAATGTGGAATATTTTATCGTAAAATATTTATACTTTTTAAAAAATATTTTAGAAATTAAAAATGTTTTTTAATTAATGTGAATTATTTTGTCTTAAAAATAGCATCTAATACCTAACTACTTATTCCTAAAAATTAAAATGTTTAAAACACATGTAAATAATCAATTAAATCACCAACTGGAAAATTATTATGTAAAATAAAAATTGTTTATAAAAATGTATTTTTACTCATATTTACATTATTGGTTCTATTGAAGAGAAAATATAACAAGACAAATATATATATATATATATATATATATATATAATTGGCTAATATTATTGCTGTTGAAAAAATATAAAATTATTGTCGATATCTCTTATCAATTTTTGTGTTTAAAAAATACATTTTAAACAATTATATAATATTGGTAAGTTTTATATATATATATATATGTATATATTATATTCAATCTTATAAAATAAAATTGGACAATAGAAAAGTTAAAAAAAAATACATGCACGGGCGTGCGGATCTAAATATAATATATATTAAAAAAGGAGCATTACAACTTTTTAGGTTGTCATGTGTCATCACCATGATTCTTAAAATCTTTAGAGTAATATGTTAGTCCATCTAAATATATAATAAGTTTTTTATTAAACTAACAATAAATTAATTATTAATGTTCTCAATTACTTTCTTAAATAAAACATACGGAACTTTCTAATACGATTAAAGTATATATAACAATTAATAACTTTAAATAATAAAGATTTGATACAATTAGTGCACCCTCTATCATTTTTGTTTACCTTTAAATTATTAAAATATAAATTAAACAATCACATTAATCATATAATTAAAATTTAGATTTTTCCGTCTATATTTTATTTTGAAATTTTTAAAAGTTTCACGTTAAAAATTTTACGATCCATGGTTTACTTTTTTTTTTATGACAAGAAACAAACGATTATAAAATCATATAAGTAAGAAGTGTCATTTAATAAATATCATGATTAAAAAATGTATATATATATATATATATACATATTAATATCTTAATGGATTACATCGTACACTAAATGTCTTCATGAATCTGTGATAAACATTAAATTTATAGGGTTCCAAATCACAAAGAATCTGAAGAGATCAAAGGATGTGAAGTAATGAGAAGTAGTGGGGGTCGACTTAATTGAGATTAAATGTAAAGTTTATGGCTGCAGCATAAGCGTGGTGAATACGTTACTCAGTTTTGGTGTACGAAGAAGAAGATGAGATTAGGGTTTATAGGAAAATGGTGTTGAACACGATAAACAAACATATGTCTAACTCTGAGCCAAACACACCCAAAGCCCAAGTGCAAAACACTGTAGAAAGCCCAAGAAAAATATAAATGTATCTGAAGCTGAATCGACAAAACCAAAACGACACATATGGAGTATTAAACATTCGAAAAAGCCCAAAAACATACATACCGTAAGTGATGTTTAATGGCATGAGAGCTCTACCTGCTCGACACGTGGCGAAGAAAGGATCATGGATGGATGACATGGCGCTCCAAAGAGTCTTTCTGAGCTACTTTATTAATATATAGATACTGTATCAGTCCTCCTTTTCATCGGCTCAACCTTCAAAAAAAATATATTTAATTTACAATTATTGATTGTGAGAAATAAAAGGTGGTTCTTTGTTGCTCACACACACTCACAAAATAATTGTTTTATTGCTGATATTTTGGAAAGTGAATAGATTTCTCTAAAACAGATTTGAGCGACGAAGACGTTCCCTAAATTTTTTGTGGAGGAAAAAACCGGTTTAGGAAGCTTTGTCGGTGACGGAAAAGAGATGATTCTCAGATTCCAAAAGCGCTAGTAGCAAGGACACCAGAACATGTATGTATCTGAATTTACAGGAAATCTCTGTTGTATATGGGGGAAGGTGAACAATTTTATTATTGTATTCTATTCTATGCATATAAAATACAAATGTATATTTTATTATGCGTTTTATTCTGTTACTATACTATTTTATAATTTTCTATTTTATTTTTTTGTTAATAAGAAGTGCTCTATTTTGTTTAGAAATATAGTTTGTATTGTGATTTATATTGTATAATTTATATTACATAATGTTATGTACTTTTTAGATTTTGATATTTGGATTTATGATTCATATTTGGATTAGGGTTTAGTGATTAGAGATTAAGGTTTAGTAATTAGAAAATGAAAGGGTATGATTGGGGTCAACATTAACTTCTTACATCCAATCACATACATTTCATAATTTCACCAATATGTACTATGTTATTTATTTTGTTTCATTCTATTCGGGTTTAGAATTTATATTTGGGTTTGGAATTTATAATTGAGTTTATGATTTATATTTGGATTTAAGGTTTAGATTTGGGTTTAGAGTTTACTGATTAGAGCTTAGAGTGTAATGTTTAGAGATTGTGGTGGGATTAAAGATAACTAGAGTTGGGATATGTTTAGTATTTAAAGGTTGTAGGTGGTGTTATATTCTTATACTATTTCGGTGGTATGGAATAGAATATTCGGTGTATATATATGTGGTTAATAAATATATATGTGGATGACTCCACCAAGAGAAAGACGTCACCTACTTTCCCACTTGCAGCTTGAAACCTTTTAATCGACAAAGCATAACTGGATAAAAGAGGCTACAAATATTTGATATTGAATTATGTCAAAATCAATTTTACTCTCCTAATTTATCTCTCAAATATGGCTATTACACAAATAAGCTCTTAATGTAATTTGTACTCACTCTTTTCCTTTTGCCCTAATTACAATGCTACCCTCTCTTATATAGCCATAGGTTTGGAATGTGACGCAAATCATAAAAATGCAGATCAAACATATAATGTATATCAAATGCAGATCAACCAGATTATACAAAACATATATAAATTTATTTATCAATACATTAACTGAATATCATTTTTGATTGAATATTACAAAAAGTAAAATAATTAAAATTTAATATTTAAGTAAAAATGCAAGTTCTTAAGTATAATCATAAATACAAATGACCAAATAACATATATGAATTCATTAAACAAATGTTTATGAAAATATTATAAAATAACAGTTTATAAGCAAATATTAATTATTTTAATTATATTGATTATTTTAATTATATTAATTATTTTAATTATATTACTTATTATCAAGAATAAAAATAATACAAAATAATATATATATATATATATATATATATATATATATATATATATATATATATATATATCAGTGTAAATATATATATATGATTTTGAGTGAAGAAAAAATAGATGATATAAAACAACATGTATGAGAATTTATGGAAAATAGAATATATAAAATTATGGATATGTTAAATATATATATAATTTTATGTAATCTTTAAAATAAATATATTTATATTTTATTATGTAAATTATTTTAATAAAAAATATTTCATAAAACGAAAATATCAAATCTTATTTTCAAAAATTTTGTTTGTTTGGTTTGAAAACTAATTAAATACAAGATAAATATGTCATTTATATATTTTATATAAAAAAATTGTCTCAATGTTATTACAATTAATAAAAAAACAGTAAACCCTTTTTGGAAAGAATTTTAAGTTTTGAAAGTAAATAAATGAAAATAATAATATAAGTATAAGCAACTAATTACCAAAAACAAAGAATCAAAGCATGCCATTGGCCTCTGCCTTCACCCCGCATATTTTCCTTCAACACATGCAGAACATTATCTACATGAACAAAAGAATCTGCATGTAGATGATATTCTATTTTTATTGGGTATGAATAGTTTGCAGACCATATGCAGTATAAATGCAGCTCAAATATGTGCAGATTAGACTCCATTGTTTTTTGCAATTCACCATTTTTAATGCAGGGAAAAAATAAGTCATAAAATAATGGAAAATATGCATGCAGATTAATTATAAAACTAATATTTTGATATGCAACAAAAAGTTGGAAAGATGCTGAAATCATGCTAAGGGCCAATCACAATGCATGCATATCTAACTTTTTGTTTTTTCATTAATTATTTCTCTATATTTTTACGATTAATTTATTTCATTCACTTCCAAACTAAACACTAATTCTATTAAAAATATGTTTTGACATTTTTTTTAATTTAATGTTTTATGTAATAATTGACTTACATATTTATTACAAAATAATATATATTGTATTTATTATTTTAAGTATATATTATATTTATAAGTAAATTTATAGAGAAATATACATATATATATATATATATAATTTACATACTTTAAATTTTTATACAATTTTTTGTAATCAGTTGTTATGCATGTTACTTTTTATATAATTTAAAAATATATAACTTCACCACATATTTTTACTTTTCTTGTTGATAGTAATTGACATAAATAAAAATTAATAACTATATACAAAAATTAATTGTTATCTTATATCATATATAATTTTTTTATTTGTTTTTATAATATGTATTATCACATGTCCGTATTTTATATTCTGTTTAATTAACTAATTTTAAATTTTCATGTTATCTACATTCATTCAAATGAATACTAAAAATTAAGGTATATTTTAAATTAGTTATGGTTTATTGAATTATGAAAATTTAATGAGATGATCGGAGAGAATCCAATCAAAGACTGAGACTATTTTTTAATTCGGAAATCAAAACAAAGCTGGGGCTCACATCGATGAGAGTGGACAAATTATGAGACTCGTTGAACATCTTCACCCATGGGAACGATACTCCGGAGAGTGCCTTTGCAAAGTAATCGGTATACCTCGATAATAGCTCGTCCTCACGCCAACACTCTCTCTATTAACAAAAATAACAACAAACAAACAAACTTGAAGATAGTCGAATTCACCGGGGGCATCGCCGAGTTCACTGTAGATCAGTGAATTCGCCGGAGATCTCGTTGGAGTTCGTCTCAATTTGATCTCGTGACAGAGATTTAGAGGAGAAATAGATCTAGGTTAAATTAATGAAATGAGAGATACAATGGTATATTGGCTATTTAAATTTTAATGGTAAAAGTGGTTATGATATAAGTGAAATATGGTAAAACAAAAATGGTATTTTAGACAAATTTTCAAACTTATTATGACAAATTTTCTCTGTTTGATTCGGTGATTCTTAGAGAACGTAGACGTATCAAATAGAACCCTCTTTTAAAATTTGAAGTAAAAGAGGATTGTGACAGAACATAACAGTTCCAAAACTCGAATACTTTTGAGAGCCAGCTACATGGTCAAGTACCCAAGTCTCGGAACTATTTGTTTTGTATGTGTGTGTATGTGATTAATATGCAGTATTTATAACTTTGGTCTAACCCTAAATTGATTAGGGTCCTTGGGCCTGAAGTCACACACTTAGCACACTAGTTTAAATTGAATTTATTAGGCTAAAAGTTGGTTAATAATTATTCATTTCAATAGTAGCTATACATATAAACCAAAAATAGACCCAACAAAATGTCTCTCGCTTTTCTTCAGCTCTTTAGTCTTTTAGACTTGATGATGAATTCAGCTACTATTTCATACATTAACTGTTTCATGTGATATGTCATCCATATATCAAATATTTCTAAGTAGATAAACTTGTAAATGCTTCAACGTACATATGAAATTTAAATTAAATCAAACCCAAGCCGAAAAAAACGAGGAGGTTTACATAATGTGAGTATATTTTTCAACAAAACGAGAAATAGTAGGTGATCATTAATCAATTAATTACAGGGAGGTGACAAAATCCGGGAGATAAAGGCCACATTTTAAGATAGTTGACGCGTGAAACATACCCTGTGTTACGTTATGGGTTAATTACTTAAAATCCACGTCAGCAGATAAGTGAACTAGAACAACACACTAAGTTATCGTCTCGAAGGAAAATTTCAGTAGCTATCTTTCATTTCATCTAATAACCTCGCATGCCCCATGCATCGTATAATTAATTACGATTTTGGAAGAAAAAGTCCGACGAAAACCGAACATAACTGAATCTGGCATAGCGTTTGGTACGCCTCTGGATTCAGCTATGCCAGACAAAGCAAACCAAACCTAAACCGTATTATTAAAGTCAGAATAAACTGGCTTCCGAAATAAACTGAAAATATATTTTGCGGACAAACTAGATATTGTTAAGTTTAATTATTTATATTTTTGGTAATTTCCAAAAGCGAGCAGAAGCAAACAAGTTTAAATCCAACTAAGCCCATACTCATTTTTCCTTCTATTCAGTTCTAGTTTCGGTCCTACTCAAATAAAACCGAAAAATATGAAACCTGAAAAACGTGAACCGATCTTACCAAACAAAAGAGCTTGTCCATGCCTATATATATAATATTAATCTATAACCATTTCTTACATGTAAACAAGACATAGACGTATCAATTACTTCAAGCATCTTGAAGATAAGAAAAGGACTAGAAAAATGGGCAATTTTCTTAGGAGAAGCAGCGCAGTGCACCCGGTTCTCGGCGGCGACGGAGTGCGAAGAGAAAACGTGGAGACCGGAGGGAAGAATGGTTGTTTAAGGATAAAAGTGAGGATGAGAAGAGATAAACTTGAAGAGCTTTTGTATTTGGCTCGTCGTGGTGATCAGTCTGACGGTGACGGTGGTAATATTGGTATCTTGATTCTTAAAGAATGTATGGAAGGTCGCTTACCGGCGAGGGTTCTTAGCTCCGATGAATATGTTTCGCCTCAACCGTGTGAAACCTACTTGGTATCGAGAAGATTGAGTTCCATCAAAGAGGAATAATTGAATGAGTATGTGCTTGTAGAATATGTACTGTCGTCTTGATTGCCCTTTTTACACAAAAGAAATAATAGGTGTCTTGATTCTTGAATATAAACATAAGCCTAAAGTACTTGAATTTTAGATAAACGACAATTAATAACGTTTTTGAGATTCTTGTTATGTTATATATGTTAGGCTAAAAAGGAATAAGAGAGACCATGTTGTGTCGCATTTAACGATACATATGCAGATTTCTACATTTTCCTTTCGACAAACTACATATAAGTTTGCAGCTATATGCACACATTAGAATGTTAAGATCTAAAGTAAAAAAAAAAAAGATGAAAGGATACCCTACTATATAAGTATCTTGAGTAATATCTAGTACTCATTATCAGTTACAAAAAAAAAATATCTAGTACTCATTTTTTTTTCTTTTTTGAATTAATATTACTCATTTTTTACATGATATCATGCCTAGTAAATTAAAAGTTGCAAAGTTCGTAGCGGAAACAACACTAATATATATAAAGTTATACAAAACAATTGTTGAAATTTTGAGTTAGAAACTCATAATTATGATAATCAGAATTTTTATTTACTCAGGATATGTCTTATTTTTATATACAATTTTAAAAGGGTCAATTAGCTCAATATACAAACTGGGGAAGGATATTGCACAAGTGTGCATTTTTTTTTATTAATTTGCGAACATGAAGATTCATCATCATAAAATGACCCTTATGGCCTCGACAAGATTTGACAAGCCTATTTGGGTAGTCCTACTACCAGCTACTTGAGAAGATAAGAGATTCCTTTGGGTTTTGACGTATGATAGGTTCAAAAGCAAGTGGGTAGATAGATGGGTGTCAATGTGTCATATATCTCCACCACATTTTAAACCGTTTATTTTGCATGTTGACCTAAACATAAACAGAAAAATTTCACGACACAAAATATCAACATCTTAAAATTTACTTGACAATAATTTGAATAAATAAACAATACTTGATTAATTATCAATTTTTTTTTCACACTGAAAATTAATTTTTGTTACCATATCAATGAGGAATACAAGATCGAGAGACATACAGCAGGAGGATAGAAGAAACTCATCCCCTGAGTCTAAAAGCCCACAAAAGGGAGACTAGAAAGACATGAAAAACAGAGCATAACAAGCAAGCTCATTCTAGATAACCAAACAACTCTAAGAGACACAAAGACAGAGTCAAAAAGAAATCAATAAATCAAAGAACCTAAGACAATGATCCATGCATCAACGAGCAAAGATAAAACCACCACTTGCTTAACCTTCAAGCCAAGAAACAGACTAATCTAGTGAAGCAGCAAGGTCAAAAGAGCACACCAGCAAGTCAGCAACAACTGGAAGGATCATTAAAATAGAGAACTTCAACCCACGGAGCACCAAAGAACCACCCCAACAAAACCTCAAACTCCCAACCACTAACTGGCAACCACGGATTGAGAGCCTAAATAAGACTATGGAGAACACAAAGCCGGGAGGACATCGACGGCAAGAGGAGGAAGCCCCGAGAGCTTACCTAAGAAGAACATCCGTTCCTAAGCGAAACTTCAACTAACTAGAGAAGCAGAGTTGGAAAGCTCACACCCAAGCAACAGCGAAACACAGGCTAGAGGATGAGGCAGTGTTGAGATCACTCCATACGTACAGCATGAAAACCACAGAAGAAAAAGGCAAACCATAGTCTCCAGCCATGCACAAGGATCTCCAGATCTGAAATCGACCTCACCATAAGCGAACTATTTCCCTTCACAACACATGCCACCAGACCAAACAACTTTTAAGAGAGAGTATTGGCCACCACAGCCCGTCGATTTGCAGAGAGGAGAGAAGCCGGAGCGCCTACGAGAAGCTCATATCTAGAAGCTCCGATCAGAGGTAGAAGAAGTTGTTGCTTGCTCCAGCAAAACCAAGACGAAACAAAGCACCTCTACATCCACCATATCACAAAAAGAAAGGATTTGTTGAAAAAATTATCAGTTTTGTTGGTCAGAAATTTTCTGGAGATTTGGGGATCAGTTTTGTGTTCTTTTCATTATCGAAGTCAAAGAAGCCTGAAACGAAATGATTTGATTAATTAAAACTTCAACTGAAAATAAGAAGAAGAACAAGAAGATCAAATCAGTGAAAGATGGAAAGAGGTAGAGAATAACGAAGAAAGCGTTGTGAGAGATTTTATTTTTGTTCTTTTCTTTTAATATCTGTTAATATATTAAAAATTATTTGTCTACATTCAGGTTATCCGGTTGCTAGACTATAGGTTGGCATACAAGGAAATAGGAATATAACGGGTATTATGAAAAAGAAACAGTACCATGGCTATATAGCTAATTATAGTTTGTTTTATAGCCATCTATCGCAAATTCCCATTTTAACATCCAATCGATAACTTGAAATATTAAATTTATAATTAAACGAAATTAGATTTTGACCCGCGCTTAGAAAGTACATGTTTATTTTTGAAATTAAATAAATTCTTCTTACATAATTTATATATAAGATAATGTATAGGTTTGGGTATACTTACCGGATGCACCGAACCGTACCAAACTAAAGAAAAAAAACCAAAATTAAGCTAAAATTCATAAATAACCGAGCATATCATATATTTTTGGAACCGAAAAATAGAAACAGAACTAAGGACCAAATAAGTACTTAAATTTTTAAAATACAAATTATATACCTATTAAACATAACTAAATCATTAAAAAAAAATTATACTATTAATGAAACTATATTTGCTAATGATCACATCATGTATAAACATGCTTAAATAATATGTCATATATTCATCTAGATTTATTGTTAGAATAATTATATAATATATTATAAGAGAATAATAAATGAGTTCATTTAAATTATGTAAAGTATTTATATAGTTAGAGAAATATACGGTAAAACCAAATAAATAGTTAACTCTAGTGAAATGGTCCAACAACTTTGTTTAAGTAGATTTTTTAGAATTTTTTTTTCTTTTAATAGTATAGATATACAGTATAACCTCTTTAAGTTAATATACAATAAAAATCTCTATAAAATAATATAATTTTATAATTCTAAATCGAGTTTTTGATTCAATTAGTAAATGGATAAATTAATATCTTTATAAATTAATAAAAAAATATAATTTTGGTGTAATTTCAATATTATTAATTTATAAGAATTTGACTGTATATTTCTAAAAGTTGAGGTCGGGCACGTAAAAGTAATATTTAAATACTTATTGATGCAACGTTTTTCCTGTTGATGAATATTTCTGACTTTTTACCCTATTTTCATCTTTTTAAAATAATCTAAACGTTTGCAATTTGTTTCAGAAATTGGTTACGCAGTTCCGGTCAAAGTCAGAGATCGTTGGCGAAGAATAATTTCGTTGCTGGCAATACCAACCAAAGTTAATTTAGTATAACCTTGGTCCAAATTTATTTATATAGCCCATTTTATAACTCTTGTAAAAGGCTTATTTAATAAATTGGCCCAAACATAACTAAACCAAAACTATGATAGTGTTTTCGTTAGATGGAACTCAAAGAGAGAGATAACTAAAAGTTGTTTAATCTAAGTTGACTCCCGATTTTTTTTCCTGTTTCAGATTCTTTCGAATTGGTCTAACTCGGTATCTGATGTCGCTTGGATTTCGTCATTGTTACATTAGATTAGATTATAAAGCCCTGACCAGTCTACGACTAATGGGCCACCCATGCCCCAACCCTATCTGAATGCTCGAAATCATCGTTAACTAATTTTGCAATCACCATCCGACTTTTTCTCGTACTCAAGTATGTTTAATTCTAGAGTTCTAAACAGATGTGTGACGGAAAAGATAAGTACATTTTGGTGACATATGTATTCAAATCAATTTTTTAAAACCTTTTCCACATATTACAACTCAGTATATCACAATTCGGGATGTTAACTTAAATATATATTTTATAATGGTTCTACGTTTGTTATTATAAGATTAAGGCTTTGAGTCTTTGACTCTCTATTATGGTATCTATTAGATATAGATAGGTGTACATAATACACATGTACAGATCACTAATCATACTTGTATATATATACTCCCATGTACATTCATTCATTAATTAATGAGAGATATACTTTAAGTTTGTTACACTCTTAATATGGTATCAGAGCAAAAGCAATAGCTTCCGCCATTTTCAACGGCTTCTTGACCTTGCGAGCTTCGATTCCTTCTCATGAGTGCTTCGATTCGTCAGATTCTCGTTGATTCTCTTCTTCTCTGGATATCTCTTGTTCGTGACTTTCTTGATTTCATCTCGGTGGTGGTTTTCATTCGGATTCTTGTTTCGTTATCGATCTGAGCTCCGATGACTTCGACGGCGGCTAATCAAGCTCCGCTATCTACTCTGATCGATCACTACAACAATCCTTTCTTCCTCCACAACTCCGATCATGCTGGATTGGCTCTTGTTTTCGATCGCCTCTCTTCCGGTGCTGAGTTTCACTCTTGGCGACGCTTGGTTCGAATGACGCTCAACGTCCGTAACAAATTGGCGTTTATTGATGGTATGATTCCTTAACCTCCTTCTGATCACCGTGATTCGGGTGCTTGGTCTCGTTGTAACGACATGGTCTCGACTTGGTTGATTAACTCTGTATCCAAGAAGATAGGTCAGAGCTTGCTCTTTATGTCTACTGCTGAATCGATATGGAAGAACTTGATGACTAGGTTTAAGCAAGATGATGCACTTAGGATCTTTGAGATTGAACAAAGATTAAGTAACATTCAGCAGGGATCTTCTGATGTGAGCACATACTACACGGAGTTGGTAACATTGTGGGAAGAATACCAAAACTATGTTGATCTTCCTCTATGTACGAGTGGAAAGTGTGAATGTAATGCAGCTCTATCTTGGGAGAAGCTTCAACAACGGAGTCGAGTTACCAAGTTCTTGATGGGGCTTAATGTAGCGTATGATTCTACAAGAAGACACATCTTGATGCTTAAACCAATCCCTTCCATTGAAGAAGCTTTCAACATGGTTGCTCAAGATGAGAGGCAGAAGTTGCTCAGGCCTTCTTTGAAACCTGATAGTGTTGTCTTTCAAGCTTCTGCTCAAGCTCAACCGCAGTATTCAGAATCGATAGACAATGCTTCTTTTGCTGCAGCCGTTGCTTACCGTCAAAAGCAACGTCCTGTTTGTACTCACTGTGGTTTGTCAGGTCACATTGTTCAGAAATGCTTTAAGCTGCATGGTTATCCACCTGTTCATAAGCTGTATCACACCAACTCTTCACGTGGTCACAACTCAGGACAGAGTGGAAAATATTCTCGTAGCCAGTCTACTCAGCAACAACCTCAACCTCATCCTTCTCAGCATTCTGCTCAAAGAAACAATGTTGCTCATATTCAGAACAATGTGCTAGCTTCAACTCTCGATCTTTCTCAGTTCAATGAAGATCAGGTTAATCAGTTGATTCAACAACTTCAGAAGCATGTACGTCCTACAGATTCTGCTGTTAACTTTGCTTCTTTGCATCCGACTATCACTGCTCATGGTGTGATGCCTGTTAATTCTACTTCTGGTATTGTCCCTTTTCCTTCCACAAGTTACGTCTTGAGAACCATGCTCTTTCATTTCAACATCAAACGCTTTCATCTCTCACACATACTATCCCTAATGGTGCTTGGATAATTGACAGTGGAGCTACAACTCATGTATGCTCTGATCTGTCACTTTTTGGTGCTACTTATCTTGTTACTGGTATGACGGTTTCATTACCAAATGGCACTAGGGAAATCATAACGCATACTGGCACTGTTTACTTGTCTGATAAGCTTGTTTTGCATGATGTTCTTTATGTTCCTTCTTTTTGCTTTAATCTTCTGAGTGTTAGTGTCTTATTGAATCGTGATAATTGCTCTGCTCATTTTTATCCTGATTCATGCTTTATACAGGACCATACTCAGGTCTTGAAGATTGGTGAAGGTTTTCTTATTCGCAATCTTTCCATATTGAACGTTGCTGTTACTGCTTCTCTTGCATTATGTGGAACATTACGTACTGATGAAGATCTATGGCATATGCATTTAGGACATCCTTCTCAAGACAAGTTGAAACTTTTATATGGTACTATTCCTTTGCTTAAGTCTAGTTCTCTTGAGTCATGTCCTGTATGCCCTTTAGCTAAACAGAAAAGATGACCATTCGTTTCTAATAACAATTTGTCCTCTTCGTCTTTTGATCTTATTCACATAGATATTTGGGGTCCCTTTTCTGTTGAATCTATTGATGGTTTTAGGTACTTTCTTACCATTGTTGATGATTGTACCCGCGTTACTTGGACTTATATGTTGCGTAATAAAAGTGATGTTTCCACTATAATGTCTTCTTTTATCAAACTTGTTAAAACTCAATACCAAATTAATATCAAATCTATTCGAAGTGATAATGCCCCTGAGTTACATTTTTGGTCCTTTGCTTCGTGAACATGGTATAACTCATCAGTTTTCTTGTGCTTATACACCGCAGCAAAACTCGGTAGTTGAACGAAAACATCAACATATTTTGAATGTCGCTAGAGCTTTGTTGTTTTAAAGTCATTTACCTTTGGTTTATTGGGTTGAGTGTATTCAGACTGCGGTATTTCTTATCAATAGATTGCCATCTCCTTTGTTGAATAACACATCACCTTATGAACTATTGTTAAAGAAACAACCTGATTACTCTAGTCTTAAGGTTTTTGGATGTCTCTGTTATGTTTCCACTCAACTGAAGGATAGACATAAGTTTTTTAAACGTGCAGACTCTTGTGTGTTTCCTTGGATATGCGACTGGTTATAAAGGTTACAAAGTCTTAGACTTAGACACAAATATCATCTCCATTTCTAGAAATGTGGTTTTTCATGAAACTGAGTTTCCTTATAAAACTACAAATTCTACATCTGATGATTTGTTTGCTAAAGTCATTCTTCCTGTCTCAACTCCTGTTGTTCTAGATAACATGATTCCTTTACCTTCTCATTCTAGTACTGCATCATCTGTCCCTAGTGCCACACATTCTTAGGTTCCTGTCATACCAGGAACATCATCAGTGGCTCTTTCAGGTGACAGACCTAGGCGTACATGTAAAGCTCCCAGTTACTTATATGATTACCATTGTTCCCTTGCTCGTCATTCACCAGAAAAAGCCAGCTCTTATGCTACTTCTTTATATCCCATTTCCTCGGTTCTTTCCTATTCCAAACTTTCACCTGCTTTTCAAAGTATTGTTCTTTCTGTTTCTACTGAGACAATACCAAGTAACTTTAGACATACTATCACATCTGACATGTGGAAAGATGCAATGGGAGTAGAGTTTGCTGGTATGGATACTAATAAGACGTATACTATCGTTTATTTGCCTCATGGTAAGAACGTAGTTGGGTGTCGTTGGGTATATGCTCTTAAGTATAACGCCGATGGAGCGATTGAAAGACCACGAGCTCGCTTAGTAGCTCAGGGCTTTACTCAACAAGAAGGTGTCGACTATACTGATATCTTCTCACCGGTTGCAAAGATGACTAGTGTCAAGCTGTTGTTAGCTCTTGCTGCAAGACATGGATGGTCTCTCTCTCAGATGGATGTCATTAATGCATTTTTGCATAGTGATCTCGAGGAAGAGATATATATGAGCTTGCCTTTGGGATATACTCCTGCTCCGGGTGAAGTTCTTTCTCCAAATCCTGTCTGCCGCCTTCATAAATCTATTTATGGATTGAAACAGACCTCTCGTCAATGGTACACTTGTTTCTCCTCGGTTTTGTTGAAGGCTGGTTATGAGCAATCTCCTGGTGATCATTCCTTGTTTGTCAAGAAGGTTGAATCTTCTTTCACTGCAGTCCTTGTTTGTGTGGATGATATCTTGATTGCTAACAATGATGATGAAGCTTAGTCTCTCAAGAGTGCTCTTCATCAAGCTTTCAAGATTAAGGACTTAGGACAAACATGTTTCTTTCTTGGATTGGAAATAGCACGCAACTCTACGGGTATCTCTGTTTCACAACGCAAATATGCTTTGGTTCTTCTTGCTGATACTGGGTTTCTTGCTTCCAAACCTTGTGCTGTTCCACTTGATCCGACCTTACCTATGAGTTCTGACACAGGGAAACCTTTGGAAGATATTACCTCTTACAGAGAGCTCATCGGGCGTTTGCTTTATCTCACAATCACTCGACCGGATATTACCTTTGCTGTCCATCGTCTTAGCCAGTTCCTTTCTGCACCAACTGATGTTCATCTTAAAGCTGCTCATCATGTTCTGCGTTACCTGAAGTCTAATCCAGGCCAAGGTCTCTTCTATGCTGCAGATACTGATCTATGCTTGAACGCGTTCTCTGATGCAGATTGGGCTACTTGTTCGGATACTCGTCGTTCGGTGACTGGCTTTTGTGTCTACCTTGGTTCTTCTCTCATTAGTTGGAAGTCCAAGAAGCAATGTACGGTTAGTCGCAGCAGCACTGAAGCAGAGTACAGAAGTATGGCGTTGACGACTTGCGAGCTCATTTGGTTACAACAGTTGTTGACTGATCTTCGTGTTACAGTCACGGCTGGTGCTAAACTCTTCTGTGATAACAAGTCTGCGATGCACATTGCGACTAACTCCGTCTTTCATGAACGTACCAAACACATTGAGGTCGATTGTCATACTGTCCGTGATCAGGTTAAGTGTGGCTTTCTCATCTTGCATCATGTCTCGAGCTCAAACCAACACACTACAAGAAAACACAAGTTTTACGAGGGCAGTTTTCCTCGTTACTTCGTCGTAAAAGCAGTGTTACGACGAATTAGCGAGGAAACCCGTTTCGTCGTTATACGTTTGTCGTAACGCATATATCCTCGCTAATTCGTCGTAAGTTAGCGAGGAAATAATTTCGTCGTAAAAGCGAAGGAGGATATTTCGTCATAAAGACCACGTAAAGATTCCACGTAAGGACGCCGCTAAGTTTCTTCATAAATACCACGAAAAGCTTTCCTCGTAAAACCCACGTAAATAAATACTCGTAAAATTAACGTAAATACCTTGACAGCTTTCCACGTAAAGAAAACGTAAAAACCTTGATAGATTTCCACGTTATTTCCATGTAAATGTTTCCTCGTAAAAACCACGTTAAGCTTCCACGTAAAGAAGCCGCAAAATTAGCTACGAATTTACTTCGTTTCATTATTTTATAGAAATATAAAAAATTATAATTATAAATATAATTTAAATTATTTAAATTATTAATAAAATTAAAATTCTAAAAAAATCAAAACCAAAATATTTTATATATAAATAAGTTTTGAATTCATAATACAAGAACCGAAATTAAAAAGAACTAAGGGTGGTCGTTAATTAATCGCCTCGTAGAATTCATCACTCCTCGCCTGAACATCCGCCTCGGCATGTGAGTCGTCGGTCGGTGACTGGCCTGGGATAGGATTTTGTTGTCGCATGGTCCTCAACAAAGTCGCCCATTCCGGATTTGTGGCCGCTACAACGTCCAAGAAGCCCTCGAGTCCACCCATACGAGATCGCAGCTGAGTAGACTCTATACGCAGCTGAGTAGACTCTCTACGCAGCTCTTCGGACTCCCTACGCAGCTGAGAGACTTCCTCATCCCGTCGCTGAACATAAGACGATGTCGCTCTCGGAACATCGTTGACGGAACCAATCCCCAACGTCCGTCCCTTTTTTTTAGGGACAACCTTAAAAACAAAAAATAAATTTTGTTAGTAAAAATTTAAAGTTAAATTAAATGAATATTTAAAAAAATTAAAATTTTAGAAAATTTACCTCCTCGTAAAGCTTATCCACTTCAGGTGTGGATAAGGTGACGGGTAATCCATCGGTGGACTGTTGGGTCAGCTGGGTCTGGCGTTCTTCAACCCGAGCAGCCAAATCGTTGTAGATTTGCTCGGACTTGCCATCTATAAATCGGCCCGCCTTGTTCTTGTGGGTCCTCTCGTAAAGTTGCATAAGAGACGGGAATTCTCCCGTCTCTTTGGCCTAAAAAAACATTTAAGAAAGTTGTTAATTAGAATATATATAAAAATATACTAAAAATTTAATATAATTAAATTTTTAATTACCATTTCCAAACGGACACCGGCGTGGGGTTTTTGGCCCGTAGTGTGAAGCATCGGCCCGTTCCCGTGCTCATCGACTGTGTTACGGGAGTTAGAGCAAGACTGGGCGATTCTAATGGAATCAGGAAGACGCCAATATCGGATGAGGCCATCCCAGACATCCGTGGTGAGCTCAGCGGGTTTGCCACGCTCATACCCCTTCACGATCCAGTCACCCTTCCAGTTGGAGACCGTGTCCAACAAGCGAACTTTCGCCTTCGCTTCAAACTTCTTTCTCACCCTCTCAGTGATCCCCAAGGCCCAATTATATTTTTGCTGTTGGAAAAAATAATTTATAATTAGTTTTTCAGAAAAAAATATATATATAAATAATAAAAAAATTTAAAGATATATATTTAATTAATAGAACTTACAGCGTAAATTTTGAACCACGTCTTTCTGACGTAGTGGGGCGTCGTTTTCCAGTTCGGATGTGCCATGGAGAAGTAACCTTTTATCGTATCGGTTACGTCCGATGCAAGACATCCGTCAATCCCCCACCTGAAAAATACAAATTTAAAATATAAATTATTTTTTAAAGTTATAAAAGAATTTAAAAAGAATAAAAAAATAATGAAACATACCATAAAGTTCCGTCCGGTCGGTCGGGGTCGATGACTGGTAAACCTTCTCTGCCTGGCAGACGGAGAATGTCCTCTACGGTGTACTGCGAGTAAGGAGCACTCGGAGGCACCATCAAATCGGGATGAATCTCGCCCGCGGGCATCGGAGGTGCCGGCATCGTAGGAGGCACAGGAGGAGGAGGCATCTGGGGAGGCACGTGAAGAACCGATGGTGCACTAGAAGAAGGAGATCCAATGACTCTCTGAGTGTACTGAGTCTCGGGGACAGTCTCCTGACCCGAAGAACCGGGAGCTGAAGAAGACGACGGGTCTAAACGACTACCCGGCTCACCGAACATCTCTCTGTAATGGGCAGTAAGTCTACCTTTTCGAACCTGAGAAAAAAATTTAATTTTTTAAATTTTCGTGAACATATACTTCCCAACATTATCCACCTAATCAACACTAAATAACATAAGATCCGTAAACCTATCTAAATTCCCTATACTAACCACCTAATCTATCCTAAACTAATCAAACTAGAGAGGAATTAGAGAGACTTACCATTGCTACGAATTAGGGAGGAAGTGGAGAGGAAGTAGAGAGGAAAGACGGAGCGAGCTCGCTCGGGATATATATAAGATTACTTGTCCTCGTAATTTCCTCGTAAACTTACGAGGAATTACAGAGGCCCGCGTTTTCAGTTACGACGAAATAGCGACGAAATACAAAGGCCCGCGTTTTCGTTAACGACGTTTTTACGACGAAAAGGGTTACGTGGAATTAACGAGTTAACCAGTTACGAGGAATTAGCGAGCCTTTATTTTCTATAAATACCCACAACTTTCCTTCTCAAACCACACACACAAACTCACAAAACACACCCTATCTCAAATCACACTCCTCACCAAAATACTTTTCAAATTAGAAATATTTGAAAAAAAAAAGAAGAAAAGAAGATATTAGAATTTATGTGGGTGAGACTTAAGTCTCGCCACATATAATTCCAGTATCTTTCTTTTTTTTTTTTTCTAGTTTTTATACTATGAGGAAGTAGCAAGTCCCGCTTTTCACCAATTTAGAAAATTTGGAAAAAAAAGAAGAGAAGAAGATATTTGGAACTCATGTGGTCGAGACTTACGTAAGTCTCGCCAAATGTGATTCAAGCATCTTTCTTCTCTTCTTTTTTTTAGTATTTTTAATATTTTCGTCGTAATATCGTCGTTAGTTTACGACTCTTTTACGACGATTTTGGCTTACGTGGAATTAGCGTGCCCCGCTTTTTTAATTTCGTCGTAAAGTCCTCGTGGCCTTACGAGGTGTTTACGACGAAATCATCCTACGTGGAATTAAAGAGTGCCTCCTTCGTCATTTACTTTACGTGGTATTTACGTCAATTTACCTTACGAGGTCTTTACGACGATTCTGTCCTACGTGGAATAAACGAGTGTCTCCTTCGTCATTTACTTTACGTGGTATTTACGTCAATTTACCTTACGAGGTCTTTACGACGATTCTGTCCTACGTGGAATAAACGAGGATTACGTCGTACATTCGACCTCAGATTACGAGGAATTAACGAGCAGTACGTTTAAATCCCTAAAATCCGAAACCCCAAACCCCAAAACCCCATATTCCTTATCTTCTACTTCATATATTCCAAACCCCATCTTTATTTTCATTCCAAACCACAACTCCCACATTTACTTATTTATAAAACAAACTCCCACAATTTCTTATTCATAAAACAAACTCCCACATTACCTTATTCATAAAACAAACTCTCACATTACCTTATTCATAAAACAAACTACACAAAATCAAATACATCAATCGGATACATCGACATTCTCGTCATCACTAGAAATATCATCATTTTCATTAAACTCGTCTTCTACAGCTTCGTCTGTGGCATCATCGGTAAGATCTTCGTATTCGTGATTATGCGGATCAATGAGAAGGATGTCATCAACTTCTTGTTCAGGTTCCTCGACTTCATTTATCTGTTCTTCTTGCAATGGTGGTTCTTCTCCACTGATGATTCGTCCTCGAGGTGTAACTTTGATCACTGCTAACCAATTTATACCCGAATCTCTCATCCGAGGGTATGGAAGGAAGCTAACTTGGTCTGCTTGTGAAGCTAAGATGAAAGGCTCGAATTTGTTGTACCGACGTCCACCGTTGACATCAACTACACCAAATTTGTTAGACCGAACACCTCTGTTGACGACGGGGTCGAACCATTCACATTTGAAGATGACGCATTTCAGCTTCAGTATCCCTGGAAATTCGACTTCAATAATCTCCGTCAAGATCCCGTAGAAATCTGTTTCCCCTTTCACACATATTCCATAGTTACTGGTCGCCCGCTGTCTACCATACTCATATGTGTGAAAAGTGTAGCCTCGTGTGAAATACATCTGTGATGTGGTGACCTTTACAAGTGGAGATTGAATTACTTCGTGTAACCACTTAGGATAATCTGCATCGTCGTCATAATCAACCTGCAAAAATAAAGAGAACATTAAAATACAAATCATGTATGAAAAAATAGTTTGAGTTATAATACCTGATTCCGCAACCACTTAATGAAGTGCTGATCTTTCCTTTTGTCTACGTCACTTGTGGATATACCAGGAAATGTTTCTTCGACTTGAGAAACAAATAGGCTGTAAAATTAATCACATTTCATAGGAATGAATCTCTTGCAATTATATAATTAATTATATGTGTTTTGAAGTGTCCATATATGTTACCTTTCAAAATAACGCATCAATGGATCCTCGCAATTGAGTAGAATATAGGTGTGTGCACTATGAGCGTCTTGTTCACTCGACCACCAAACCTCTTTAGACTTCCCACCGAGTCGTCCAATCTGGCTAAAGATGTCTGGAACACCAGCAACTGCATATGTTGGCGCAACTCCACCATCATCATATCTTCTTGGAGCTCTTCTACGGGTACGTACTTTTGACGCAAAGTAGTACGATGTGAAGTGAGAAACTTCTTCCGTCAAACTTCCAGCAATTATAGAACCTTCAACTTTGGCGAGGTTCTTTGCTTTTCCCTTCAAATATTTCATGGCTCGCTCATACTGATACATCCATCCGTAATGTACAGGTCCACGAAGCAATGCTTCATATGGGAGGTGGACAGCTAGATGCTCCATGACGTCAAAAAATCCAGGAGGAAATATCTTCTCCAAGTTGCACAATAAGATGGGAATGTTCTCCTGAAGCTGTTCTACAACTTCTTCTTTAAGAGTGCGTGTGCTCAGATCCCTGAAAAATGCTCCAATGCCTTTTATATTCCAAAAACAATTAAACACATTGTTAGTCGTATATTATTTTGCAAACTAGACCGTTATAAAATTATTGTGATATAAAACACTACGAACCTGCAAGTGCTTCATGTACGTTTGTTGGAAGTAGCTCCGCAAATGCAAAGGGCAGTAGTCGTTGCATAAAGACATGACAATCATGACTCTTCATCCCAGAGAACTTTTGACCCTTTTCAACACATCTAGAGAGATTTGAAACATACCCATCGGGGAACTTCACTTCTGATGCCACCCAGTTGAACAACACCGACTTTTTTTCTGAAGACAGTCTGAATATCGGAACGGGAACTTGTCCATTGCTTTTAATATGTAACTCGCTTCTTGAGCAAATATCCGGCAAGTCCAACCTCGATTTTATGTTGTCTTTTGTCTTCCCTGGGACATTCAATATTGTATTCATGATGTTCTCAAAGAAATTCTTCTCTATATGCATCACATCGAGGTTGTGGCGCAGAAGAAGATCCTTCCAATATGGCAACTCCCAAAATATACTCTTCTTGTGCCAGTTGTGATGAACACCGTAAGAATCAGGCATATTACGAGGGACATGCCAATTACCACCCCAACGAACTGTTTCGTTAGCTCCGTAGTAGTCGATTTGTGCTTCAATTTGTTCTCCAGTTAGATATGGTGGAGAAGTGTCTCTCACAACCCTTTTGTGCCTAAAAAATTCTTGTTTCTTCGGTAAGGATGGCCAATGGGAAGAAATCGACGATGACAATCAAACCAACTTGTCTTCCTACCATTCTTCAGTTGAAACGCATCTGTCGTTCCATTACAATATGGACAAGCTAATCTCCCATGTGTAGTCCATCCAGACAACATCCCATATGCAGGAAAGTCACTTATGGTCCACAAAAGCATAGCTCGCATCGTAAAATTCGTCTTCGTTGAACAGTCATACGTCCTCACCCCTGTTGACCACAAATCCTTCAACTCTTTTATCAGTGGTTGTAGGAAAACATCCAGGGACCTTTTTGGATGGTTCGGACCAGGTATCAATATCGTCAAGAATAGCAACTCCCGTTGCATGCACATCTCCGGTGGCAGGTTGTATGGCGTAAGAAAGACTGGCCACAATGAATATTGTCTCCCTGACATTCCGAACGGACTAAATCCATCTGTGCATAATCCGAGATACACATTCCGGCTATTGCTAGCAAAATCCGGATGTACTTTGTTGAAATGTTTCCAGGCTCTTGCATCTGATGGATGAGTCATCTCACCATCCGTCTGAGTATGCTCGGCATGCCATCTCATCTTTGCAGCAGTCTGCTCTGATTGATACAATCTTTTCAATCTGTCTGTAATTGGTAGGTACCACATCCTTTGGTACGGTACCCTATTACGTCCCCGTCCTTGCGGCTTGAATCGTGGCTTCTTGCAGAATCGACATACTTCTAGCTTCTCATCATCTCCCCAATAGATCATGCAGTTGTCGATGCAGACATCTATCATCTCCGAAGGCAACCCAAGACTATAAACTAATTTCTGAATCTCATAATAAGAATCAGCAGACACATTGTCTTCCGACAAATACTCTTTAAACAAGTCCGCCCATTCGTTCATGCAACTTTCAGGTAGATTGTGATCAGTTTTAATATTCATCATTCTTGCAGCCAACGACAATTTAGAGAGACCTTCTCTACAACCACTGTAAAGTGGTTGATTCGCCGCGTTTAACATTCCGTAAAACTTTTTTGCATCTATATTAGGTTCTTCATCTTCATCATGAGCTACGAATGCATCAGCTACCATATCATGAACCCTATCATAATCTACCATCTCCTCCTGATGGTAACTATGTTCATTATGCAAATGATGATTAACCGGTTCTTCCTGAAAATTGCTATTACTACTACTAGCTTCATTCTGATCATAATTATAACCTTCCCCATGTTGAAACCAGATATAGTAATTTGGCGTGAAACCTCTATTTATTAAATGCTTCCAAACATTTTCACGGTTTGCCAATTTCGAATTGTTGCATTTCCGACAAGGACAGAACATCTTACCACTTTCTTGGGCGAGCGGTGTTGAATCTGCTTGGTGCATAAATGTCTCCAGCCCCGCAAGGTATTCTTTCGTCACTCTCCCGTTAGCATCTCTATGCATATACATCCAATTCCGCAACTCGTAAATAGTCCCAGAGCCAGCCATTTTTTTTTCTTTCACGTTTTTTGTTGTTGGTGTGTTTAAAATGATGTTCCAACATCCATATTTATAGAAAATTTCGAATCTGGTAGTTGTAATTTTACTATGAAATTACGACGAAAATTAATTGTATGGCCAAAAAAAAAACGTGAGCCACCTACCAAGTTGGTGGATTCAAAATTTCCTCGTTAAGTACACGTAAAATATTTCGTCGTAAAGCACTCGCGAAATTTACGTGGCTTTTACGAGGAAAAACTATTTCCTCGTAAAAGCCACGTCAATTTACATCGTCTTTACGACGAATATTTTTTGTCGTTACCTTACGACGAAATAACGATGCTTTTCTTTCTCAACGTACTTTCCTCGCAAAATCAACGTTTTTTTACGAGGATTATTTTTCCTCGTTAAACTTCCTCGGTAAAGATACGTTTTCTTGTAGTGACATGCTGATATCCTCACGAAAGCTCTGCATCCTGGTCCCTTTCATTTCCTCTTGAACAGAATGTCTGTGTCAAGCCTTTTTACTCCAGATCCTACTTGAGTTTCAAGGCTTGAGGGAGGGTGTATTTGATATAGATAGGTGTACATAATACACATGTACAGATCACTAATCATACTTGTATATATATACTCTCATGTACATTTATTAATTAATGAGAGATATACTTTAAGTTTGTTACACTCTTAATAGTATCTGTATGTTGTCATTATCATTAATTCTTGGGTTCTAATTAATTACTAAAAATATATAAACTCTCTTTTCTTGAATCCTTGTCTAGTTATGGAATGCATGTCATAGCTTTTTCTCTGTTATTCCAACGTTTATAAACTCCTTCATGTCTCAAACTCTAAACATCACTCTTGAATTGAGTTTCTACAAGGTAACAAAATATATGCTCTATTGTATTCGTATAGTCCATTCGTTCAAGCTCTAGACCTCACATTTGTTTTTGGCAGATGGGTTCAACAAGAAGTATAGTTGTGTAGAAACTGCTTGTGGACTTTCAACTTCTTTAAGTGATGATGCTAAGGAACGTTCTGCTTCGATGCGAAAGCTTTGTTTCGTTGTGGTGTTATGTATTTTGTTCATGAGCACTGAAGTTGTTGGTGGCATCAAGGCAAATAGTTTGGCTATACTAACCGATGCAGCTCATTTGCTCACTGATGTTGCTGCTTTTTCTATCTCAATGCTCTCCTTGTGGGCTTCTTCTTGGGAAGCCAATCCGAGGCAGAGTTACGGGTTCTTCAGGATTGAGATTTTGGGTGCTCTTGTCTCAATCCAGCTCATTTGGTTACTCACTGGGATCTTGGTCTATGAAGCCATAACTAGACTCATTCAACAGACTAATGATGATGTTGATGGTTTCTTTATGGTTCTTGTTGCTGCTTTTGGTTTAGTTGTTAACATCATAATGATTGTTGTGCTTGGACATGATCATAGTCATAGTCATAGTCATAGTCATAATCATGGCGTGCATGATCATGAGCATGGTCATGGAGATAATGATGAGCAATTGTTGGAGAAACCGAAGGTAAGGAGGAACATCAATGTGCAAGGAGCTTATCTCCATGTTCTTGGAGATTTAATCCAAAGCATTGGAGTAATGATTGGAGGGGGAATGATTTGGTATAACCCTAAATGAAAAATAATTGACTTGATCTGCAAGTTAGTATTTTTTATTTTTGTTTTAGGGATAACCATTAAGATGCTTCGAAGCATACTTGATGTTTTAATGGAGAGTACACCGAGAGAGATCGATGCAAAGCAGCTTGAAAAATGATTGATGGAGATTGAGGAAGTGGTGTCTGTTCATGAGCTTCACATTTGGGCAATTACAGTTGGAAAAGCTTTGTTTTCTTGTCATGTCAAGATTAAACAAGAAGCTGATGATGCTATGGTACTTAACAAAGTGATTGATTATATTTGGAGAGAGTATAGTATCAGTCACGTTAGCATACAAATCGAGCGTTAAAACAACAAAGCAAGTTATATCTCTTATTTTCTGTCATTTTCATGATCAAATTTCAATCTTTTTTTTTTGCTTTCTCCTGTGCCTTTCCTTTACATTGCTGTTTAATATCTCATTGTTTTTATTTATGAAAAAACTTTTTTTTAATTCTTGTCTTAAAAATGGCAGCTAAAAGGACATGGGGTCTAAAATTATTTCAAACTTTCTTTGGAGTTTTAGTCTAGTTGATAAGGTTTCTAAGGTCTTCGTTAACTATACAAAGGTTGACTCTTTGTTTCTTTGTTGAGGATTTAGTGAGACTGGATATGAGTTTACCCACTAGGACTGATATTGACAAGACTGGGACATTTTATAGTACAAACACTGTTTAATGCCGTAGACGCCAAGGCATCAGTAATAGATAAGATTCCCTAGTGTTATTGAATTTATAGAGTCAAATCTTTTTGTTTTAATTGCTAGTCAATATATTAGACAAAACCCTTACTTAAGAAATCATTAGAACATGATGGGAGCAGCATAGAAAAGGAATGGTGTGGTGTGTATTGAAATGAATGATGTTATCTCTCATACATAATGATTTGAGTCATTGAGATATAATGAGAAAGATGACACAAACCTAATAGAAGCTCTCTTACCCATGACTTGTCTCTTTTTTACCTTCTTCTTCTGTGTAATATAAGAATGTCCCCACAAAGTCTTCTGTCTCTACTTCAAAACAAAACTGCTTCCACCAATAATATCTCCATCTCTCCTCTGCTCTGCTCAGCCTCACCAACTCTTCTTACAGTACCAAAAATATATACATTTTCTTACCATTCTCTTTTATTACAGCTCCTCTGTTTTCCACTCTACTCAATTGCTACTAAAGAGTCACTGCTCTATATAGAGCTAACAGTTACAAGTCAAGAAAGACTCAGAATCAGAAGATAGTACATGAGTTTCCTCTTCTGCTTCTTTGGTGTTTCTTAGCATTTATTGTTACACATTATTACATACTAATACATAACAAACAAAAGGCTCTCAAATGGAGAGCTTTCAAGGACACATCAACCCTTGTGTGTGTATTTTTTGCTTAATTTAGGAAGCTTTCTCCAATCTTCTCTCTTCCATTGTGCCATTTACTCTTTTCCTAGCATGTCCAGATACTTTTCATTCAATGATTTTATTATTAATTTTACAGAAAACAATTAAAAACATTCTGCAATCATTGACCTCACTGCTTAATGTCTTTCTTGCAGTATCTGGATAGAAAAGCAGATGCAAGAAGCCTAGAAGTTCAAGAATTTGCAGAGGCTCAAAGCTTTTCCTTTAAAGAAGAGGAAGACCAAGATACAGTGCCATTTCTACAAATGCTGCAAAGTGAAGAACCGAGTTTTCTAAGGTTATTGTCTCTTCAGAACCTCAAAGAGCCTTGGGAAGTCGAAAGCTTTCTTTCACAGGAGGGTTATCCACACTTGTATCAGAACCAAGTTTCAGCATCCTACATGGAAGGAGCGAAACAAGATTTGTCAAGCCAAGAAGCAGACATGATACTCCTCCCTTCTTCCTCACCACAACACAAGCGCAAGAACAGCGATTTGCTGGCTCCTGATATGACTAGAGAGAAGAGGAAGAGGAGGAAAACTAAACCAAGTAAAAACATTGAAGAGATAGAGTCTCAAAGAATCAGCCACATTGTTGTTGAAAGAAACCGACGGAGACAGATGAACGAACATGTCAACTCCCTACGTTCCCTTCTCCCACCTTCTTACATCCAACGAGTAATCTCAACAACCACAAAAAGTACCCTCAAAACCCTAAGTCTCTTAACTTGTATAGTGTTGTTGTCCCCTGCAGGGAGACCAAGCATCCATAGTAGGAGGAGCTATAAACTATGCGAAGGTCCTTGAGCAAATCATACAATCACTTGAATCTCAAAAGAAAACGCAGCAGAGTAGTGAAGTTGAAAACAGAGTTCAAGAAGATGAAACTTGCGTCCCAAGTATCGAAACAACAGTGATACAAAACCACGTTAACCTTAGAGTTGTATGTCGGAAGAGACAAGGAGGGCTTATCAGAGGAATCATCTCACTAGAGAAGCTTCGACTCACTGTTCTTCATCTCAATATCTCGACTTTGTCTCATTTCTATGTCTCTTATTGCTTCAACGTCAAGGTAACCTAACTATACCATTCCATGTATGTCTTAAATTTCAATTTACAGACACCAATATTGTAAAATGCAAATCTTTAATGACAGAAAAAAATCGTTTTTAAACAGATGGAGGATGGTTGTGAACTTGAATCGGCCGACGAGATAAAGAAGGTGGCACATCAGATTTTCGATATGCCAATGAATTTGAATAACTAACAAATAAAAAGCTGACACTTTTTTTTGTTTAAAAAGATTTCGTTTTTCGTTCTTTCATTTTCTGACTGACAGAATTTTAAATTCTGTTTTGTTCGTATTAGTATTGGATTATTATTAGATCATGTTTTTAGGCTTTGGGTGTTTTGTGGGGGGTTTGACCTTAGGAGTATTTATGATATTTTATCATCGTTTGACTTTGCATCTATTCTAAGAGTTTACTTTCTTGTGCTAATAAGTGGTCTTGTCCTCTCTCTTTTTGTAATGGGTACGGTCATATGGTGACTGGTGTGACTTAACTTTTTTTCTTTTTGCTTAACTTTGGTGACTTCATAAAAGCAGATTGTTTTAGTGGTCGAATCTTATAAGACTAATAATGATTGATGTTCAAAACAGAAACAATTGTTATGTAGTTTTAATAGCTTGTAATACGAGTAATGAGCCCACTGATTAAGCCCAGCTGCGATACCAAAGAAGAAGAAGGCCGGAACCAAAAGCTGACACGTCGGTGATGCTACTGAAGTCATCAGAAGTCGGAACCTGAACCACGGGAAAAAACGCCGGAGACGGAGAGCCACTGTTGAACGAAACAAAGAACCGATTTTCTCTTTCTCTGAAAATGAATATTTATCACTAATGAGCTCTAAAAATTATCTTGAAATAAAAAAAGAAACAAGAGAGCTCTGACTCGAGTCGAGGGAAACATCGAAATGCAAGATCTGTGATTTGATTACAGGCCAGTGAGGCCACTAATGAGCTATAAGTTGCCCCATTTAGTTGGGCTTTTTACAATAACCTAACCTTTTTTTTAGCAAACAGATATTAGATTCATGAGGAGTAAAAGTTTCATGGGCTAAGCCTAGCATATTTTGAAGATAACAAGATTTTGTCAAAAGGTAAACCTAGCATGAAAGCATGTGTCCCGTGATATGAAGATTAATCGACAGAAGTACAAAGAAGAGGACATGATCGAGGCTATGTCTGAAAGCACCCCGTAGAGTTCAATCGATCGACGATCCGAAGATAAGCTCCGACGAACACTTGAAAATCTTAGCGAAGCCAGATATGAGAGATGTTGTCATGTTGAGGGAAATCACATGATGAAGAGCTCCTCTGATTGCAAGAGCCTCAGGCCATGCAAGGGGAAGAGACGTGTTCCTGATACAGAGTTCCTTTTGTTCCGATTCGGTTTGATCTGTGAGTACCTAACCCATACCAGCCGATCTAGTTTTAGTACTCACAAGCAGCGTCTTAACCTATGTATTTTCTTGATACGAATATCTTCTCTTCTTTTTTTATACATAGAGAAGATGAATACAATGAAATTTAATGGTCTTTCGGTCATTAAGTGCATATAACATTTTCATAATGCTGGTGGAAGAGGGAAAGCGACTTAACCTAAGAAACAAAGATGATCAGATTTTAAGGGGACAATGGAGCCTCTTAGATGTTTATCTATCGTCTTTATTTGGTTGGACCACCTTCACCTTCCTATTCATTGCATCTTTCATGTGTAACCAAATCTTCAAATGTCGAAACATATACTACTAAATAATATCCCAAAACCTTGAAATAACTAAACCGTGTGTAAGTGAAGCCGATGTATCTCGTATCTCAACTAGTGACATGGTAAACTTCAATTACTTGATTTTGAACTTTTAGTTATCATATATATTTTTAATCAATCAAAGATGATATGGAAGGGGTCGAACTTATAGTTTTGTAATGAATTTAGAATATTCAAACATTTCAGCCATGATTGACATTTTCTCACAATTTTTTGCTCAAAAATAATCTACGCATGGCCGGTCCTGAGAGTTTGAGGGCCCTAAACGATTTAGTAAAGATTTAAAAATTTCGAGGCCTAAAATTTTTTTAAAAAAAATTTGGGGGCCTATTTTACATATAAATTTTTTCAAAAAATTTGGAGACATAAGGCGAATGTTTCATTAAGCTTTGCCCATGACCGGCCCTGAATCTACGAATTTGGCCGGATCCAACTCCATCGTTATATATAACTAGTTGACTCGCTCTGCTTATGCGCGTACATGGATATTTTTTAAAAAATAAAATATAATAATTTTGGGTAATAATTTATTAGTTTTAGTTGTATTTGTTTGTGTGTTTTTATGTTTTTAACTAAAGTTTGATTTATCAGTTATATAGTTGCAACTTGATATATAACTTATAGTTTCAACTTGGCCATGATATTAATTTATAAGTTATATAGTTGCAGTGTTAAAATTTAACATATATGTGTTTAGTTTTCTATATATTAAACACTTTCAAAGTTTATTTTATGTTTAATGAAGTATTTTTTTCTCTATTTAATTAGTTATTTAAGTTTAGAGTATAAATTTAGAGTATAGAAGACTTCCTTGAAGTCATCTGGACGAGTATTATACTAAGAGACAGAAGACTTCTAGATTTTTTAGAAGTTTTCTGAATCGAAAATATTTAACCTAAATAATTTTGTTTGTCTCCATACATAAAGAAAATGTACACATTCTTTCTCTTCCTCTCAAATGGTTGCAACAAAAATGAAATGACTCTCACTAAAACTCTCTAATCTCTCTCTAATCTTTTGAACTTGAAAACATCAAACTTTATAAGAATTTTTCATTTTTTTTGTCTCATTTCACTAATTTATCTTGTTTTGCAGATTTTTTATCACATGGTATCATCTTCCACTCCTTTAAAGGTAAATCTATAAATTTTGGATATTTATTTTTGTGTTCTATAAAGGTAGATATATCTAATATTCCATTCATTTTCTTTTTTTGAAGCCATTTAAACGTTTTTGGATATACAAGTTTTTCAGATCTGGGTCAGACTCTGGAAGACTTCTCGGAAGTCTTCTAAAATATAATGCACCACAAGACTTCTTGGAAGGCTTCTTGGAAGTCTTCTTCCATGCTCTTTTCTTTCACAACAGATCTCAGCGTTTTGGTAAATTTTCATATATTATTTTTTTTTTCATTTGGTAACCTTTTGTTGCATAAAGCTCTTACATTTTTTCAAACTAACACTTTTCAACTTCTTTCTAATATTTTTGAACTTAAAAACACCAATTTGTTTTATCAATTTTTCATTTTTTTGTCTCATGTCTTTCTCACTAATTTATCTTGTTTTTGCAGACTTTTTTTTATCACATGATTCTCATCTTCCATTCATTTAAAGGTAAATCTACAAATTTTGGATATCTATTTTTGTGTATTTTATAAAAGTAAATCTATCTAATCTTCCACTCATTTTCCTTATTGTGAAGCCATTAAAATATTTTTGGATATACAAGTTCTTTGGATCTGCGTTTGGATATGCATTTTTTCAGATCTGGATCTGACGCTGGAAGACTTCTGGGAAGTCTTCTCGAAAATTTTCTAAAATATAATGCACTAAAAGACTTCCTGAAAGTCTTATGACTTCATGGAAGACTTCATGAAAGTCTTCTGACTTCATGGAAGACTTCCTCGATGTCTTCTGGCGGATTATTCTCTCATGTTTCTTCTTTCATAACAGATTTAAGCATTTTTTTAAGTTTTCATCTCTGATTTTTTTTCTTTAGGTAACCTTTTGTTGCATAAAAACTCTTACTTTTTTCTCGAACTAAAACCCTATAACCTTTCTCTAATCTTTTTGAAATTGGAAACACTAAACTTTATATCAATTTTTCATTTTTTATGTCTCATGTCTCTCTAATCTCTCTCTGATCTCTTTGAACATTTTTAGATATGCAGATTTTTCAGATCTGAGTTAGATTTTGGAAGTCTTCTCGAAAGTCTTCTAAAATATAATGCTCTATAAGACTTCCTCGAAGTCTTGTGATAGAATCTTCTAAAACATAAGAATACTTTCTAGAAATCTTCTGACGGAGTCTTCTTCCATGTTAAGTGGAGTCCAAACTTATTTTTGTGAAGGAATGATCTTTAACTCCATGTGTAATAGTTTTATTTATGACATGTTTTGTGATTTATGTTTGTACTCTTTTAGTTGTGAATTCTTTTGAAAATTTGAAGAGGCATTAATGAATTTTTTAGTAAATATGTCCATGTTTATAATATCATCTTGCCAAAAATACTTGAATTTATTGAAGTTATTGATACAACTTCAATAGCATAACAAAATAATACAAAAAATAATCAAATTTACTAAAACTAAGGGAGAAGACTTCTAAGAAAACTTAGTCAAATTCACAAAATATCAAACATTACATAAGTTCAAACATATGACAATTTTACTAGAAGTTTTTTGAAAAGTTTTCTGGAAAGTCTTTTGAAGTCTTCTGGAAAGTCTTCCAGGAAGTCTTTTCGAAAGACTTAAATTTTAAGTGGGAAAATAAAATATAAAGGGGAAATTAATATTTAGGCGGGAAGTGAAAATTGAAATTTTAAATCTCATAAAAATTAAAAAGTATATCTTATGATCTAAGAAGACATATTAAACCATATAATTTGATAATTTTGAAGACTTCCGTGAAAGTGTTCTCGAATTAGGTAGAAATATTAATCAACATGAATGTTGGTAACCTCATAATTAAAATCAATTAAGTTACAAACTAGATTTTAACCCGCACATCCGTTCGGGTAACATTTTATTTATAAATATAAAATTTTATATTATTTTGTATATAATAATTTATGATAATATATTGCTGTCATTTTAAAAATAACTAAATAGATGATATATAGTTCTAAATATTAAAATTTAACATATGTTAACAATTTTATTTTTTTGAAAATTATTCCATAATTTATGAATATTAATCATTTTAAAAGGTGAATGATATTTTATTTATTTATATTAATGAAAGTATTTTTTCAAAATATAATGGTTTACCAATTCAACATAATTTTAATATGTTTGCAAAAAAAAACATAATTTTAATATGTAATTCATTAATTACTTCTATTTTAATATAATGTAGAATATACTTATAAAATTTATAAAATTAGCAAAAAAATTCGTTATTTTTTATAATAAAAATTTAATTAAAACTAATTTATAATAATATTATATTACTAATTGCGAAATTAATCAGTGCATTAATGAAAAAAATATTTAAATTCTTAAAAAGATTTTGTTAGATTTTATCTCAACAGATTTTATTATTCCTAAAACTAAAATTTAAATTTATAGTTAAAATGAATTTGTTATTAATATCCTTATAATTATTTAGAAATGTTATACATTAAATAAACTAATGTAAACAATAAAAAAATTATTTGAGTAGATGGACCTAGACTTCTAGTATGACTATTTTGTAGTAGATAAAAACGGTACTTCTCTTTTAATAGATAAGATTTCATTCAGGAGCCCCAATATCAATTAATATACATGATTTAACAAAAAAATGTTAAAAGGTCTTTATAATTTTAGAGAAAATGAAAGTTTATTAAACATTGACATAGAAGACTTCCATAGAAGTCGTCCGCGAGAAGACTTCCAAAAGTCTTCCATTTAGATCATTTTTTCAATTGAAATTTTACAAAGGAAGAGTTCCAAAGAAGTCTGCTTACTTTTTTTTTGAAAAAAATTCAAAACTACCAGAGAAGTATTCTAAGATAAACATGATAGTTTTGCAATTGATCGAATTGTGTCAGAAATTTGACTTTTAATATAAGACTTACATGGAAATCTTCCACCAGAAAAATAAAACTTAAATATTAAATTTACCTAGACGATTTCAACTTCTATGTAAGTCGTCTTAGGTTTCTTTTACAATTTAAAAATAAAACTTAAATATTAATTTTAATTAGACGACTTTCATGTAAGTCTTCTGTGATAACCAAGGTTTGACTAGCTAGAATCTCGAAATAAAATTCTTAAAGACTTCTGTGTAAGTCGTCTTCTGGAAGACTTACATGGTAGTCGTCTAATTAAGTTTTATTTTTCAATTATCCGAGATGATTTTCATTGAGAGTTAGAAGACTTCCAACGAGAGTTCGGAAGACTTATATGGAAGTCTTCTGGTAGAAGACTTTCGTGTAAGTCATATAGAGAAAGTCAAACTTCTGACACAATCCGATCAATTGCAAAACTAACTTGTTTATTCTAGACGACTTACCATGAAGTCGTCTCTGGTATTTTGAGATTTTTTTGTTAACAAAGAAAAATTGGAAGAAATCGTCTCTAAAACACACATAAAGTCAATTGAAAAATTAATCTATGCATTGACAAGAAGACTTTCGTATAAGTCTTCTACAACGAGAAGACTTACATGGAAGTCTTCTGACAAACAGATCTGAAAAAAAAATCAATTTCATACTTTCAACCAATGAGATAACTTGATTAGCTTCTCTTATCATATACACTACAAGAAAACACGCCGAATTCCGACGGAGATTCCGACGGACCACACAGCCGTCGGACACTTTGGACGGAATTCTGACCGATTTCCGACGAAAACAAAAAATCTGAAGTCGTCGGAATTCCGTCGGCTAATTCCGACGAATTTCCGAGAAAACATGGGTCGTCGGAATATTCCGACGACTTTTCGACGATATTCCGATAAACAATATAACCGTTGTAGTCGTCGAAAAGTCGTCGGAATATTCCGTCAAATTTCCGACGATATGCCGATGAAAAGATATAACCGTTACGGTCGTCGGTATTCCGTCGGTATTTTCCGACGAATTTCCGACGAACCAAGTGACCGTTGCCGACAAATAAATATGACCGTTTTATAGCCGTTCGAGATTGGAAAATACTGACGGAATTCCGACGGAATGCTTAATATCTGTCGGTATTCCGTCGGAAAGTCGTCGGATATCCGTAAGCAATTTCCTATAAATGCAACCCCTCCTCATTCATCTCATTCACACCTCATTCTCTCTTCTTTCTCTTTAGTCATAACAATTCCGTGAAAATCATGTCTTCAGGAGCTTATTATCGTTCGTGGATGGATAAACCTCATTTGGATCCCAACACTAATTTGCTTACGGAAGAATACGTTCAAGGAATTGGAGAATTCATGAGGCTTGTTCAACAGCAACCGGATGCAAAAAGTGGTATGTTAAGATGTCCCTGCTCTACTTGCAATAATAATAAGGTTATAAAAGAATTTGATGTTTGGACTCATTTGTATATGAAAGGGTTTTCACGTAATTATAAAGTTTGGTACCTTCATGGGGAAACTGGTTATGAATATGGTAGTACTAGCGAACCTCAGCCTGTTAGTGAACTTCAGCCTGATATTAGGTTAGAAGAACCTAGAACGGATATAGATTATGGTGTAGGTACTGAGCAGATGGTACATGATCATTATAGAGGGGAAGAACCAAATCCCGAATCTAGGAGATTTTTTGATATGTTAGATGCAGGAAAACAACCTTTGTATCAAAATTGTAGAGATGGTCATTCAGTCTTATCATCTGCAACTAGATTAATGGGTATTAAGACAGACTATAATTTGGCTGAAGAATGCATGGATGCGATTACTGATTTTGTCAAAGGTATTCTACCTGAGGATAACCTTGCACCGGGTTCATACTACGAGGTTCAGAAACTTGTAGCCGGTCTTCAACTACCGTACGAAGTGATAGATGTATGTATTGACAACTGCATGATCTACTGGAGAGCTGATGAGACACGAAATGTATGCAAATTTTGTGGGAAACCTCGTTATCAGGAGACGAGGGGAAGAGTTCCGATCCCGTTCAAAAGAATGTGGTATTTGCCTTTGACGGAAAGATTGAAGAGGTTGTATCAGTGTGAGCGCACAGCAAAAGCAATGAGATGGCATGCAGAGCATTCCACAAATGGTGAGATTAGACATCCTTCAGATGCGAAGGCTTGGAAACATTTCCAGTCAACATATCCAGAATTTGCGGAAGAGAGAAGAAATGTTTATCTTGGATTATCTAAGAATTTGATGGTCCACCTGAGGAAGTTAGTGGGGAAAATTTGTTGAAGCAGTTTAGGGATTTTGATGCAGAAAGGACGCCAGATGTAGGTGGACATGAAAACATTCGAGTCAGTGCGGTTGGAGAGCTACATAACTGGCACAAAAAGAGTATTTTCTGGGATCTGCCATATTGGAAGACTCATCTATTGCGGCATAATTTAGATGTCATGCATATTGAGAAGAACTTCTTCGACAATCTGATGAACACAGTCCTTAACATCCAAGGTAAAACGAAGGATAATTTGAAGTCAAGGTTGGATTTAGTCGATATCTGTGATCGTTCTGAACTTCACGTTGATGAGAACGGTACGGCCCCTTTTCCCATTTATCGGCTGGATGGTGCTAGAAAAGAAGAGTTCTTTGATTGGATTACAGATAAAGTGAAATTTCCTGACGGATATGCATCAAATTTGGGGAACTGCGTTGATAGAAGCGAAGGAAAGTTTAGTGGCTTGAAGAGTCATGATTGTCATGTAATTATGCAGCGCCTCCTCCCGTTTGCTTTTTCAGCATTATTGCCACGTAATGTTCATGAAGCAATTGCAGGGATAAGTGTTTTCTTCCGCGACTTATGCAGCAGAGTAGTGACTGAAGAGGGTATTAATAATTTGAAGACTGAAGAGTAGTGACTGAAGAGGGTATCAATCTATTCATAATTTTTTTCCAATACAATTAATTAATGCTATATATTTTACTAATATTTGTATAATTGATATGTATAGGTATGTTACATCAGTTACCCTCGGGTGACGTACAGAGATGATCCATGGGTCACTGTAACGCAAATCAACCCAAGAGGACGAGTGGATGGAACTTCTGATGATGATGAACCATTGCAACCAGAGTCTACCAGCAACGCCCAGGCAGTTGAAGATTTGGCAAATGTTGAACTCGTTGAGGATTTGACTGAGTTTGGACTTGATGCTGTTGTACATTCGGAACCAGAAGCTGAGGTTGGGGAGTTTGATGAAGATTCAGAAGATTCGGATTAGTTTTTTTTTTTTTTTTTTTTTCCATTTGGTCCGTCGGAAATCCATCGCAAAATACCGACGAGATAGCAACCGTTCAAATATAACAATTCATAAAAATATTTATGTATGCATATCACATGTTTTCATAACATCTCATCTTAACACTCATATACTTATACAATCACATTCATCTAATCTTACACTACAAAAAATGTTGTTGTATAAATTCGTGTTATCAAAACATTTCTACTGTTAAATCTTTATGAAAATACTATATATATTATCAAAGATTTGGATTTTGCTTTTAGAAACTTGTAACCAACCCTTAAACACTAAGTCGTCAGTATTCCGTCGGAATGAGTCGTCAGTATTCCGTCGGAATATACTGACGAACTTAATTCCGTCGGAATTGTAATTTACCCGGGAAAACCAAACCGCGTGAAATTTTCGCGGACCGCCAATTGATATATATTTAATGATACCGACGGAATACTGACGAACCCGTATCCGTCGGAATTGTTAAATATAATTACTCATCTTCTTCCTTCTTCGTTATTTCCGCCTCCGGCTCTCTCTCAATTCTCTCCGCGATTTCTCTCCCTTTCACGGCGATTCCGGCCGTTCTCGAGCCCCCATCACCGGCGGCCCCCATTCCGGCCCCCAATCATCTTCCCCAAACCCCAAATCATGTAAGAATCATCCCAACCTTGTTTTATCCCAATTTTTTAGGGTTTTGGAAGTTAGATCTCGGATTTTAGGTTGTTTGATTGAAAATTTTAGGATTGAATGGATAGTTTAGGATATATAAGTTAGGATTGTTGTTTGGATTGTTGTTTAAGTTTTTTTTTGGAATTATTTTGTGTTTTTGTTAAAATTCAAAACGTTTTCCTGTTTTTAAAACGTTTTTTGATTTTTAAAAACGTTTTTCAAGTTTCCAATAATAAACTATGTATAATAAAACGTTTTTAAAAAATTTTAAAAATATTTAACAACATTTTTCTATAATTATAAAAATTTATAATTTTGTATACATATATATATATAAATCATGTATAATAAAAAATTTTAAAATTTTAATAATTTTTTACAAATTTCCAGTAATAAACTATGTATAATAAAACGTTTTTTAAAAATTTTAAAAATATTTAACAACATTTTTCTATAATTATAAAAATTTATAATTTTGTATACATATATATATATATAAATCATGTATAATAAAAAATTTTAAAATTTTAATAATTTTTTACAAATTTCCAGTAATAAACTATGTATAATAAAACGTTTTTTAAAAAATTTAGTTGTTTCTGTAATTATAAAAATTTATAATTTTGTATACAATATATATATAAATCATGTATAATAAAAAATTTAGTTGTTTTTTTTAAACGTTTATAAAACCTTTTGTAAATATATAAATGAAAACATTAAAAATAGAAATGGTTTGAAAAGATTTTTGATAAATTAATTTTTTTTTAGGTCCGAGGATGTACCCCGCCCCGCAGCCCGTCTTCGACGTAGTTCGGTGAGCAGTTCCCGTGCATCGGGATCGTCTCACGAACAAAACTCGGTTCCCGCATATATTCCCGCTCCAGCTCCCGCTGCCCCTCCCGCTGCTGCTCAACAGGATCCGGGGGTCATGCCAGTTGATCTATTGGTTCAACAACCAGGTCGAGAGCATCTCCCGGTTCTCCATCCCAACCCACGACGAGGACATAGCACTTGGTTAGTATTTTTTTTAATTTGTAGTATTATGTTTTTTTCCATTAATTAACTTGTTAACTAACTTGTATTTTTTTTAAAGGTTCACCAAGTCGAAAAATGGCATTAGCAGGAGCATCAACCAGATGATGTACTCCATGCTTCGTTTTGGATATTCAAAGTGGAGTGTGATTCCTTTCGAAGAACGAGAGTTGTGGTTTCGTCAGTTTGCGGTAAACTCTTCATTTTTTTAAAGTATTTACATTTTTTAAAATATATTTACTTATTAAATTATGTTTGTTTTGTAGCAAGAGTTCAACTGGCACTCCGATCTCACGGAAACAGTCCGTAAGAAATTCAACGAAAAAGCCATGGACTCTTATACGAAGCAGATAAACGCGTGGAAGACAGTTTGGCAGAAGAACAAGAGGCCACGGTTCATCAACGGGACGGTGTGGGAGCAGTTGATAGCTCATTGGGAGAAGGAAGAAACTGCAGAGACGTCTTCTAGGAACTCCAAGAACCGGAAGAGCGATCGTGGCGGGAAAGGTATGTATGTGCACAACCTCGGCGCTTGCTCTATGTCTACTAAGGAAGATGAACTTGTAAGTTTTTTTTAATTATTTATCTTTATATTTTTTAAATAAATATTTTATATATTCCTTGGCTAATAATGGCGGTTTTTTAGATCGAAGAAAATGACGGTAATCCCGTTGATCGTCTCCAACTCATTAAGGTGGCTCACACTAACAAGAAGACAGGTCAAATTCAGGATCCCGTGATCAAAGGTGTCGTTGATTTGGTGGAAGCTGAAATAGCAACTCAATCTCAGCCTCTCTCTGATGACGGCGATTCTACGGGAGCTTCAACCAACTTGTCCCTATTGCAAATAAATGAGATGGTTGAAAAGGTAATTTTTTTTATTAATATATTTTTTTATAATGTCGATTACTAATTTGTCTATATTTACTAACTTTAAATATTTTTGTAGGCGGTTCCTAAAAGGAAAGGAGGCCGTTTAGTTGGGTTGGCCCGCCGTGCTTCTTCGTATCCGGCGTCTTCTTCGCAAGCTCCGTATGCCGATCCCATGATTCTCGAGGAGCTACATGACAAAGATGAACGGATTGGGGCATTGGAGGAGCAGAACACCACTATCCTTTCGGAGAATGCCACTATCCGTTCGGAGAATGCCACTATCCTTGCTGAGCTGGCATCCCAGAAGAAGTTCAACGCCGAGATAATGCAGAAGCTAGATCGTTTGATGTCTTCGAGTTCTTAGTTTTTTTCAGCTTTTTAAAACTGTCTGAATGTTTTTTTCTTTCGTTTTGCATGAATTTTAAATTTTCTGAATGTTTTTTTTCTATTTCGGTTTGTATGAATTTAAATTCTATAATATTATTAGTTTTAAATTTCAGATTTTATTTATTTATTAATTAATTTTTCATATAAAAAATATATATAAAAATGCAAAATTAATTCGTATTATTAAAATTGACATTTTCCGACGAACTAAGTTCTCGGTAAATACCGACGGAGTATGACTCGTCGGTAAATACCGACGGACTATGATTCGTCGGAACATACCGACGAATGGTGAGTCGTCGGAATTTACCGACGAATCGTAATCCGTCGGTATTTACCGACGAGTCATACTCCGTCGGTATTTACCGACGAATCAGACTCCGTCGGTATTTACCGAGAACTTAGTTCGTCGGAATCTTCGGAGGATCCGTCTCCGTCGGTATATAGTTTTTCCGATGAACTCTAGTCTCGTGTGTCCGCATCGGAATATTGTCGGAAGTTCGTCAGAATGTTATTTCTCGGTATTCGTCAGAAAGTCGTCGGAAATTCTGACGAAATTCCGACGAATTCTTTTTTTCCGACGAAATGATACCGACGAACGCCTTCGTCAGAAATGCGTCGGAATAGGCCTTTTCCGACGAACTTCCGACGATTTTGGCCATCAGAATCTCTTTGTTTTCTTGTAGTGATAAAACTTCACCACAAAAGAAACCCACTTGTTGCACAAAAAAGAACCTTACAAAGTTTAAAATCAAAATCTTGGATTTTTTTGAACAAAAATAAAAGAAAGAGATGTAATTTCAAATTTGTGTGTATAAGTAATGAGATATGAAGAGTAAAAATTGAAACTTTGGTGCATTAAGAACTTCAAATTGGTTGTTCATGTGGATTGGTGTATTGATGGCAATGGTAATGGTAATATTGTAAATATTTGATGAAGATGCGGATGATATAAAAGAAACCCACTTGTTAATGACTAAGAATCATGAGTTTGAACCTTATAAAGTTTAGAATCAAAATCCTGGATTTTTTTGAACAAAAAAAAAGATGTACTTTGTGTGTATAAGTAATGAGATATGAAGAATTGAAGAGTAAAAATTGAAACTTTGGTGCATTAAGAGTTTCAAATTGGTTATTCATGGTGGATTGGTGTATTGATGGCAATGGTAATGGTAATATAGTAAATATTTGATGAAAATGATAGAATAAAACACTTATTTTCAAAAAAAAAAATGTAATGGTATTTTCGTAAATAATCTGAACTTCAAAAGTGAATAAAGCAAATAAAATTTTTAAAAAAATCATGGATTCGTTTTGTGTTTGATTTTTTTTTGAGTCATATTTGAAAAAAATATATGTAATTTTAAATGTTTAAGGCCAACATTATCGGAGATTCTAAAAAAAAAAAAAAAAAAAAAAAAAAAAAGTAATAAAGGCCCGAAAAATAAATCAAAAAGGCTGAAATACCCAACAAACGTCTCCAAATTAAGAAGTTTTCCGGATGGTTCGTAGGTGCGACGTGGCGAAATGGCATTGGGGTTCGATTTCTTGTAGTGCAAAGAAGCTTAATGTTTCATGTTTTCTTTTTGCATTTTTAATGTTTGTATTGTAATTTTTTTTACAACTTTGTAATTTTTTTCCAACTTTGTAATTTTCTTATGTGTTTCTATTTTAATGTTATATGTTTTATTTTAAACACATCTTTATATGTTATAACTTATTAAAATAAATAATTAATTTATTATTTTACTAAAAACCAACAAAAGTATCTATCAATAATCTACAATTTTACTCATGTATCTTAACTTTGTCTCTTAATCTTCATACTAGATTTTGACCCGCGTTTTAAAAGCGCGGAATTTATGGGTTATATACGAAGTTGGATATGAAATAGTATTTTGAATACATTGTGTATTATTATGTTATAAAGTCGTATTATATCGAATACATAAATTTGTTTAAAATTATATAACTTATGAGTAAGTTTATTCGAGATTTTTTTATATACACTCTTATGTAACGCTTTCTTAAGTATATATATTTTACCTAAATTTGATAAATGAACCAAACCAATACGAATTACAGGTTGAGATTCAGGATTGAGAAAAAGTACTTATTAGATTTTTTTTGGACCTGTGGTTTCTGTTGGACTCCAGGTACCCAAAGTACCTAGAATGTTTTGTTCATATTATGTATATTTGAATAATTCATATATGTTCTCAATATAAAAATATTATTGTAAATTTTGGATTCATGTTTTCTGTTATAGTTTCAGGTTTTGGGTAAAATTTCAAATTTTAAAAATATATTTAAAATATTGGATATTTTTGGTTCTCGGATAAGATTTGGTCTTTTAGATATTTAGTTATTTCTGGTATTTGTTTGATTTTGAGTATTTTCGTGTTTTGATTTTTTTGGCTTTTCGGATTCTTTAGATCTTTTTGTCCTAAATACTCGAACCGAGCTAGACTCATTACATAGCCAAATTAAATAGTAAATTTTACAGATACTTGAATTATTGACTCAAACTTACCTGGAAAATGAACAAATCTGCACAAAAAAAAATCAAATACCTAGTTGGATATAAATGCCCAAGATCCAAAGAAATTGGACCTGAAAGAAACCGATTTATATTTGACTCGAAGACCCGAATGCCCAAATCTAACCTTTAATTATATTTTTGTACATTTTATAAAAGTTACATTTTATCAGTTGGTGAAACTTAAAATTTATTTAAGAGGTTTTTGGCTAATTTAACAGTATAGATTTGTAGGTTTTTTGTTGAGCAGTAAAAAAAATTTGTTGGGTTTTTGATAATTTTAAACTTATCTTAAATACTAAATTGTTATTTATCAATAAAATAAAATTAACATAATATATCATTTTTAAACGTATCTTAATTATGAAGTTAATAATATATATTTAGAGAAGAGTATAATAAAGTGTATGTGATAATATTTTCGTGAACCAAATTTATGTGATCGTATATATATGCTATAATCTTTTTGTTTACAAAAAGATATGGGTCCAATAAATAAAAGCTTTGACTAAATGATTGTTAGAGAAACTTAAGGTAACATATTGTTTGTCCAAATAATGTAAGATCAAAATATTATTAGTTAATGAAAAAGTAATTTATTAAAACTCCTTTCCCTTTTAATAGTATTGATATTAATAAAATATGCTAAGATACTTAATTTTTGTCTCAGCAATAATGTTGCTCTAAATACTCATCTAATAAACTAGTAATTAAATTTCTGTTTGTTTATGAGATGTTTTTGTTAAGAATTTTTTATTGAAAACAGATTAAATTATCAATTAAATATGGGAAATGGTTGGCTAGGGATAGGGAGAGTGAGAAAGAGAGAGTCCTAGACCCTGGGGCAAATGACAGTTGGAATATGCTGTCGCCATTATCGCACCATCCATCCATCATCCAATGTTGTTATTTATTATTTTATTGAATAAAATGGTCTGCCTTTTATTTCACCACTAGCCTCGTTGATTGTGACTTATCGTTTCTACGTACATTCAAATAATATTTTGCTTTTTCCTTTTTTTCCTTTTTGCTATTTTGCTTTCCTTTTCCTCTCCCATAAAATATGGTCGCGGTATGTAACATATGATACTAGATTTTGTTAACACGAATGCCGCCTCTCCAAACACATTCAAGTATTTATAAACAAAAAGCAGACACCATATAGTTCTTTTTTTGTGCACTCACCATATAGTTCATTTACCTTCAGAATATCATTGATATCCCACATGCACAACTTTGTCGACAAATTCACTCTTTCTATATTACTAGTTTTTAGCATAAGTTCATTGGCTAGGTCTTTCTGTTAGTTTCCTCATTTATTAAGAAATATAAACCGTGGTTAAGATGAACTGGTGACTTAATTGAAACATAAAAATTTGAAATGAAGAATACATACTCTAGTGGAAAAAGGAGGATTAATGATAATGGTGGATGGCCTAGAGAAAAGAAGCAAGTAGACATTAAAAAGAGTTATGTGCAATGCAAAGCATATGTTTACTCTATTTATAAGAAGTGGTCCTTGCCCTATCACCTTTTCTTTTAAAACTCATTTCACATACCTAGCTCCATTCATACTCTTTCATATAGCCAACCCTACCATATTACTCTCAACCTTTTTTTGTAACCGAATAATTTCATATATATACGAGATATACATTATTCTGGGTCAGGGATCGCATCGAATTTTTGTATATAGCTCTCTTTCTGAAGCATTGCATCGTACTTTTCTTCTCTAGTTACGCCGTACATTATTTTTCCATTACCTTTTTTCAAGCCATGACACAAATATATATTTTGGTTTTAAAACTAAGCGGGTTGTTCCTTTTTTTTCAAATGAAACATAACTGAAAGAATCCACTCCAGTTAAATAACGTAGCAATAATTTTTATAGATATACTCTATTATCTTTTATTATTAAAATGTAATTTAAAATTTCATATTCACACACACATAAGCGGAAGAATCCAGTTTCTAATAATGTGCATTACAAGTATGAATAATTATGATAAAATATTAGTATGGGAAATCTGGTCTTCTCCACTACTCTATATCCTCGCATCATATTAATTAATTCTATGACAAATTGTTCGCATTTGAAGGTTCAGTTCTAATTTAAATCTTGATTGAAAAGGGAAATTTGTAGAATATAAATAGAATTCTAGATGGGTCCTCTTTGGCTACATGGGTATGTGCTTTGAAAAGGGCGACGCTACGACGTCTCCTTTTAGTTTCCTTCATTTCTACAAATAAACATTTAATCATTTTTACCACTTTCATATTTTGGAAATAGTTTAATCATTTTCATCATCTAAAGAAATCCCACTGCCGAGACGTATAGAGTATTATTTGGACCGATTAGCTAGTGTGAGTAATTTAATAATGTAATCCAGTGTATCATGAATTAAAATAAAGGAAAATGGGCGACGATGTATTATACTAATCTAAATTAATATGTATAGCAGTGATATGTTTATTTAGTCTTTGGTGAACAACCATCAAATAAACTAAAAAATAGTTAACAGTTTGTTGCCTGAAATTTTGTGACCACTCAGTTATGCGGTGTGAGATGAGAGTTTGGACCATATTCGATCAATGTTGTTTCACCTACTCTTTAATTATTTTAAAAATAAAAATAGAACATATATAAACATGAACGTTATAACCTTTGTTTAATAAATCAACAAGCCTTAATCAAGAATTAACTCAATTAAGTATTTTTCTTCCTTGATTAACCCGAGAGACATGAATGGTGCTTCGTCTCATTCAGGACCACCACGTACGTAAATAACGGTAAGATTTTAATATGACTTTACGTGAAAAAAACTTAAACAAGCTTAATTTAATGTTTTTATCAGGAGTCATGTGATGCCTACATTTCTAGTTCTAGAATAAGATGTGTATTACTTAGTAATGTTTACGTGATGTCGGTCTAAATAATGAGATGTATACAAAATTAAAATTGTACTATTCGATTTTGTATTTCATTTTAAAATTTTATAATATTCAACAAAAGCATATTTAAATCTTCATCACTGTAACTCTAGATTTTTTCGGTCGGTCCAGGACATTTACATTATAATTTTATTTAAATTTTTATGTTATGTGTTAAATTCGGACTATTATGAACTTTCAATTTAAAATCTTTTTTTGATCAATTTTTAATTTAAAATCAATTGATGATTTATGTCTAAAATTCAGTTTGATCAGACCGCTAGATCATTCGGGTCAGTTCGGTTTAAGATCGATCGGGCCTTTTTCGATTAGTCGGATTCGTTTCAGTTCAGTTGGATATGGTGTGTTCGGACTCTAATACCATTTCAATTTCATGTTTATTATGAATTTATAATGAATATATATATAACCCTAATCTTTTTTATACTATTATAAAGTCCCAGTTAAACTTCCATGTGGAAGCTTATATTCTCACATTATCCGATACCATATATAAAGACTAAAACATGATTGTCTTAATGTAAAAGTCCATATTTGAGCTTCCAGCTTCGTTATAACAAATTATATATACTTTTATTAAACAAACAAAAACTGCATCTATGTTATTAAACGAAGAAAACATATTTTCCTTTCGTACGAATTAATTTTCCACTAAAAATTACTTTTCCTTCCATTTTTTCTTGTTTTACCTGTAACTGTAAGCCACTATTGAATTTCGGTTTCATAATTCAAATTTAATCATTCCTTAAAAAGAAAGAAGTAAAACTAAAAATAACAATGAAATAAAACCAACAAGATATAAATTTATAGCAAAATGTTTTTTGAGAAAGTATAAATCACCCCACCATTTTCATAATGCAGATGGTGAATCGGTGATGGACCACTTTCATCTAGTTTTATATCTTCGAGGAGTCTGAAGACAGTTCTTCGTAATACATAGACCTTATTTATTAGAAACAACAAAATATTTAAATGTATTAATATATATATATATAAGCAAAATAAAAATGGAATGTTAGTTTCTAAATTGTAATCATAGCTTCCAAAAGAGATGTATATGAGTTGAAGTCGTCAGGTTCTAACTTTTCTCTTCTAGCAAATTTGTTAGGTTCAAACATGCATGAGATCCCTGATATGCATAAGTAATGACGAGTATGATTAATGGAGCAAAAGAACCACTTCATGTTTCTAGCATGCATATGTGTTTGTAACACGTACGTATATGCAGTATACATTTATACGTGAATAAATGTATTATTATATTTTATTAACTTGTGTACTGTTAAATGAGTTGTACACTTTTTGTATTTTTTTAATTAATTAGAATATTATTTTATCCTGTAAATAAGTTTGTGGGCAAACAAATAAAAAGTCAACAGCAAAGGCCAAAACTGTAAAACAACATGTCATATTGTCCGTGGAATTTTAGTCACAAAAGAAATATTGTCCGTGGAAAGCACACTGAGGTAACGAATCCAAAAGGGCTTACCAATTACCACAGACCTTAATAATTTGCATTTATTATTCACTGTACATAAAAATCCAATAGTCTTTTCTTTACTATTTTTTAAAACTAATCTTGTAGTATATTTTTTTACCTTCAAGAAAAACAGGACTCTGCAAGGCACCAACATACTTTAGAAATTAAAGAGATATACAGCAACGAAATTAAAAGGATCTCTTACACGATAAGAATTTACCCAAAACCATCTAGGAAGAGTGTTCAATGATTTAAGAGAAGCCTTGTTAATTTTAGTATTTTTTAAGTTTAGAAATGTCAAAAATAAACAGATTCTAAAAGTAACTACAGTATAACCTCTTTTAAATTAATACTCTATAAATTAATATACACTAAAAGTCTTTATAAAATAATATAATTTTATAGTTCCAAATTGAGTTTTTTGGTTCAATTAGTATATTGATAAATTAATATTTTTATAAATTAATAAAAAAATTATAGTTTTGGTGTAGTCCCAACATTATTAATTTATAGAGGTTTCACTTATATCTAATCATATTCCCATTTTTTCACATATACTCTATTTAATATTTTCTTAATTCTTCATGTAAAGGTATGTATAGTATTTTTCCTTTTCCTTTTCTTTTTCTACATATATATAAATTGATTATGATAATGGACCACTCGGGAATAATAATGAAACTTAACTCTTAGACGTATATTTATTTGTAAATCAAAACATATTATGGAAAGAGAAAAGGGGAAACATTTAAGTTTTAATTAAAATAAAACTTAAACATGTAATAACAGAGAGAAAAATAAAACGAGAACAAGAAGCTCACATGAATAGAACCAGATTGTTCAAGGGTCCCCACCGCTTAGCCCATATCTCTATCATTCTTATATTACGTGAGCTCTCTCTCTCTCTCTCTCTTCTCTTCTGTTTTAGAGAGATTGCATCAAGTATAATTTGCCTTTTTGTTTTATTGGAAATTTATGAGCTTCTTGATCCATACAAAATAGAGAGAGAAAGCTTCAGTTTAGAGAGAGATCAGAGAGAATCCTCCTAATCAATGAAATTTAGGCAAAATAAAGTCCACTTTCTACTTTTGTATAATTAGGTCAATCTCATCCACCACCATACTCTTCTCTCCCATTCTCATCCTTCTTTCAATTACGGAATTAGGGTTTCATTTCTCTAAATATTCACCTCTTTCATTGAATCTTTAACTTCAAACTCTCATTTGAATTCCTCTCAAACTAAATGGAGAGGAAGTCCAATGATCTTGAGAGATCTGAGAATATTGATTCTCAAAACAAGAAGATGAATCTAGAAGAAGAGAGGCCTGTACAAGAAGCTTCTTCGATGGAGAGAGAGCACATGTTCGACAAAGTAGTAACACCAAGCGACGTTGGGAAACTAAACCGGCTGGTGATCCCAAAGCAACACGCAGAGCGATACTTCCCTTTAGACAATAATTCCTCAGACAACAACAAAGGTTTGCTTCTAAACTTCGAAGATCGAATAGGAATCTTATGGAGTTTCCGTTACTCCTACTGGAACAGTAGCCAAAGTTATGTAATGACTAAAGGCTGGAGCCGTTTCGTCAAAGACAAGAAGCTTGATGCTGGCGACATAGTTTCTTTTCATAGAGGTTCTTGTAATAAAGACAAGCTTTTCATTGATTGGAAGAGACGACCAAAGATTCCTGATCACCAAGTCGTCGGAGCTATGTTCCCTAGGTTTTACTCTTACCCTTATCCTCAGATACAGGCTAGTTATGAACGTCACAACCTTTATCATCGATATCAACGAGATATAGGAATTGGGTATTATGTGAGGTCAATGGAGAGATATGATCCAACGGCTGTAATTGAATCTGTGCCGGTGATAATGCAAAGGAGAGCACATGTGGCTACTATGGCTTCATCAAGAGGAGAGAAGAGGTTAAGGCTTTTTGGAGTGGATATGGAGTGCGTCAGAGGCGGCCGAGGAGGAGGAGGAAGTGTGAATAGCACGGAGGAAGAGTCTTCGACTTCCGGTGGTAGTATCTCACGTGGCGGCGTTTCTATGGCTGGTGTTGGCTCTCCACTCCAGTTGAGGTTAGTGAGCAGTGACGGTGATGATCAGTCTCTAGTAGCTAGGGGAGCTGCTAGGGTTGATGAGGATCATCACTTGTTTACAAAGAAAGGAAAGTCTTCTTTGTCTTTCGATTTGGATAAATGATTGATTAATTATGAGATTAATCAAAACCTTAATACACATTATATATGATTATTATACATATTATATATATTTATGTGACACAAGGATGTCGCGCGTTCAAGATAATTAATGGATATCATGTTCTTTAAAGATTTGAATTTGGTTTTAGATTGTTCTGATCCAAATTTGTTCTTCAAATGAGTTCGAAGTTTTTTTCAAGTGTCTCCTATTAGCTTGTGGGTCAGAGTATACAGAACATAAAAACCTGGACAGCTAGGGATCAGTGTTAAACTTAAAACAATGTCCCTCTGGTCAGAAACTAATCAGAAGATATGGGGTGTCTTAGAAAAGTGATGTAATTTGCAGCATTGTGTGCATACTGACATTTAATGCTTATTGACCTTTTTACTTTCTTTAGTTTATTTGAGATGGCTGATGTCTTGTTACTGCTGCATTTTCTGAACCAGTTGCTGCTGCTCAATTAGTCAAGCAGATTATGCAGCTTTTACATTTCAAATAAACTTCATTGTATCTTATACAATTAAAAATAAAATAAAAAGAAGAGCTTTTTCATCTGGGTAAGATGGAAAAGGTATGATCTGTCACACATATATTGCTGATGCAATAATGGTTACAGAAGTAAATAGATTTTTTTAATGTGTGTGTGTCTGTTATAGAAGACATACGTAGGAAGTGTTAATTTTAGGTCTTGTTCGGTGTGTTTATGCGTGTGGTTAACTCCGATCTTTTAATTGCATTCCACTGGTTATTTAGGTTTTAGCTACAAATGAAATAAACTTAAAAACTAATTAATACAATGTGAAAATTATATAATATATACATAAATCTGATATAGGATATATCTAAATGTGTGTATGCATGTTCTTATTTTTCATGATTTCTGCACATATAGTCCCAGACGTTAATTAATTAGTATATATACCATCATAAAATCTAGGGCTTATAGCTACCTAGTTCCTAGTATAGTATAAACTATAAATGTATTTTGATGTGTATAATTGTATAGCCTCAGTGTATTGGTAGAATGTCACATTATTAAACGATATTAAGATTTTATTCAAGCTTTTCATGAATGATACTACGGATAATAACAAGTAAACTAGAGCCTTTTGGAAGGCTTGAAATAAGTTTTTAGTTATAAACACAGTATATATTTGTCAGTTATAGGTTTTTAGCATACTGCGAAGTAAGCCTTTTTTGGGAACAAAACTACGAAGTAAGCCTATTATGTTATTTCACCATATATGATTATCGATGTTAACTAAGAACAACCACATTGGTGCTATTTAGACAGGGCCGGCGGATCCAAAAATAAATCCAAAAAATTAAAGAGTTGCTGGTGAGAATCGTGGTTTGGGGAGGGGGTAGAAATTTGACATCCCTAGAGTTGATCTCTTACCATTTGCTGAATATTTTTTTACGAAGAATCGTACCTTAAATTTATGTTCTTCTTTTTCTTACTTAACATATTTATTATTATTGTTTATGAAGTACTCTCTCTAGAGACCAGCATTAATGATGTTCTAAGTATCTCAAAATAAAATGAATAAAAAATTAAAGGGAAAATTGTTTTTTTAGAGCAAAAAATGGTAACTATGTCTCTTTATACTAATCTATACTACTTTATGTCCCATTAGACTAATTTTTTTCAAAATGGCAGTAATGCCCTTAAAATTGTAATTTTTTATTTCTTTTTTCGTTTTTTTTTTGTTTTTTGTTCTTTTTTCGTTTTTTTATTTATTTTTTTTTAAATCGATTTTTTTTTTCAAAATATAAAAGTGAATATTCCCAAATATTTTGTTTTCATATTTTTTGGAACTGATTTCTTATCCGTAGAATACAACTAATATGTAGAAATCGGTTTCTACAGTTTTTTAGAATTATAGTAATGTTTAAATTTTGATTTCTACATGTTTTAGATTTATAGTAAATCTGTAGAAGTCGGTTTCTACGTGTTTTAGATTATATTAATGTGTAGATTTTGATTTCTAAAGATTTTAGAACGATAGATTAAGCGCGGAATGTGTATTCTAAATATTTTTAGAATACTCCTATTTATGTAGATCACGTATTCTAAACATTGTAGATTCAATGAAAAAAGTGGATTTCGTTTTCTACTTCGTAGAATGTCATTTCTACTTTATTTAGAACATAATATGAAATTTATAATTTTAACTTTTTTATAACTGGAAAAAATATCACTAAGTTCATATAGGTATTTTATCAAAAGTTACTATTTTTCCAATTTTTTTTTGTTTGTAAAACTATTTATTAAATTTATTTTCAAAAATATTAAAGGGTGTTATAGGAAAATATAACACAAAATATATATTAGTCTAAAGGGACATAGTTACCATTTTTTTGCTCTAAAAAAACAGTTTTACCAAAATTAAAAAAAATTAGGAATACAAAAACAAAAGATGGAAAGAGAGAGCAAAGTGTTCTCATTAGAGAATCCTAACAAAAAAAATGGAGAAACTTTCATAACATGTGACAGTTTGTTATTAGTTCATTTTATCTTTTATGATTTATAATTGAATTAATAATCAAATTCTATTAAACTATCATTATTTTAGCTATGAGATAACCCATTATGAGAACCTTAACGATGGCCATGCTCTAAGAAATGTTATTGAGTTTATAATATATACGTGTGTGTGTGTGTATGGTGTGTCCGATTTCTAATTTTGTGGGAATCTAAAATTAGAGAAAGAGTATATAGCTATAGATTTTTAGCATTAATAGTTCGTTAAACGAAAGCAAAAACAGAAGCATGTCAGCTAAAGTTAACAGCCTACACATACCGTAGCTGTGAAATAAAAGCCATCGAAATCAGCGAGGGCTATTTACCTATACATCACATAATGTAATCATATAATTGCCTATGTGTATGTGAAGGGCAGATGAGCTCTTGGACTGTGCTACGATAATGATGATTAATATACAGAAGCCACGTATTCCCTAAAGAAGAATTAATAAAAGAAAAATCAAATCAATTTAAAATTGAAGGCGATAAAATAATTCAAATTTCTATTAGTACCTTTTTAGTGAGCCAACATGGGAAATGAATATTTCTTTAAGAATTTTGAGTAATAAAACTTTCAACTAAACTGAATAGTAAAATTACCACTCAACTAAAAAATTGATGATATAAATCTTCAATTTTAGTTGTGTTAACGTCTTTCATCCTCCGTCACGGTATTTTAAACAGAGGTTGACATATGTTAACAAAATTAAATTTTAAAGTCTTTTTCGTCAAAATTATATAGTTGAGGAGTATTTTACGATCCATCTTTAATTGATAAGTTTTATCATTAAAATCATTAATTTTTTTAAAAAATTATCACTTGTACATTTTAAAACTCTTAATAATTAATTTGTAAGTCAACTAATTTATAAATCCTTATACATTACTTTAACAAATTTATAAAGTTTTATAAATATTTTAATACGTTTACAAATGATTAATGACGCTTAACAATGATTTTAAAAGATCAAAATATGGTTATTTGCGATACTACAAAAAATATGAAGTAAATAAATAAACAAGAAGAGTAGATCAATATATCAAGAGCACAATGTATTGGTTCAGAAATCAAAAAGAAAAGAACAATTCTGCATTATTTTCCTACGAAGCAAAGGCCAGAAATCGTGTAAATGGGAGAAAAATGTTGATGTCCTACTCTAAGCATGAAGACTGAATTCTTAAACTAATTATCCTATATAACTTATAATTATTTTATTTTTATTTGGTAATAGTGATATAAGAAAACTTTATATATGTTTCCTCCTTGATAAAACTTTATTGCTTTACTTCATGTTTCTATAATATCACGAATAACCACACATTATTTCATCCTAATAAGTAACATAAATTATAAGAGCTTAATAAAATTATTGTTAATATTTATTAATCTCATTTGTAAAAGTATTAAAATATTTATAAAGCCTTATAAATTGGTTATAATATTGATCAAATAATGTATAAGGATTTATAATTAGTTTTAAGGGCTTGTAAATCGATTATAAGAGTTTAAAAAAATGCATAAGTGATATTAAAGGTTTTGAAAATTTAATAATTTTTACTAAAACAACTCTAAACTAAAGATGGATTGTAAAATAACGCATCGACTAAAAATTCGACGAAATAAACCCTCAACTTTAATTATGTTAATCTCTATCACCTTCTGTCTAAAATATTGTGACGGAAAATGATATTAAAGTTGAATGTTTATTTCTATCTTTAATTAAGGGGTTTTATACTAAAAACCCTTTCTTTAATTCAATCTTTTGTATACAGTTTTGAAATATTTAAGCAAAATAAATAAATAATTCTGACAAAAGAAATACATTTTTTAGCACAGATGAACATCATGTTTAATGATGAAAATGATTTATAATAAGCTTATTTGTGATTTGGAGAGCTTGACACACAGCGTAAAAACATACAAACACAACACGTGTATTCTAAGTTGAGACAACAACTCAACTTAGAACATACAGACACAAAGGAAAAGAAACCAGTCAACATGTGATCAACAGAAGAACATGATACAACATCTCAAACACCAGTCTTGAGATCAGAAAACACCAACGAGAAGAGAGAGTCCGAACAAGAAGACCCAAACGATATGAATCAATAACAAAGCTTATCCACGTACAGAATCACTTCCAGCGTTACTTGCGTCGCAAGCTCCTCTTTTGACTACACGAGCTCCATTGCACGCTGCGTCGTCACAGCCGCACGAGTACGTGACCCCATCGGCTCCACAAACCAGATCCTCCTGGACACAGTTTGTTGGGCAAGCAAATGGATCCGGAACCCCACCGCAGATGTCGCCGCCAGCTTGCCCATCCGCAGCTTGTAAACCGATCAAGCAGAAAACCAGAAAAAGTAAGGCAATTCTCACTGAGAACGACGCCATCATGTGAATTCCATCGAATGATCGAAACCCTAATTTAAGGAGATTTGGAGATTTTTCTCAGACATTGCGTGTAACCTTGTTGTTTGAATTTAGTGGTGGTACAGCTGGCCCCGCCCACCCTATTTGACAATCAAGGGAAACCCGTCAATAACGACCAACAACAAAAACTACACGCTGCTTTTATAATATACTACGCAAAGAGCCCGTGCAATATTGCACGGGAACTCATTATATTTTATAAAGAATATATTATAATCTATATATGCCTGATAAAAAAATTAAATCATATAAATAATTAAATTTAATTTTGATGATTAAAATATGATTACAAAGTATTCAAATTAATATATATATATATATATATATATATATATATATATATATATATATATATATATATATATATTTTATAAACCTTAATGTTCCCTTTAATTTTTTATCAAAACACATATTGCATACAATTGTGTCTTCATCCTTTTTAAGTTTTTTCATACATTTTTCACATGATAGTTATATTTAACCACTTTTTGAACAAAATACAATTTTTTTTTTGCATGATATATAATTTTTTTTCCTATTTAAGACATAATATTAAAATTATTAGTTTATAATTTTAAAAAATTATAATTTATATGTTGGTAATTGTTATTTTGTATATTTATCTACCTGCTTTATTTATTGAAAATGAATATTCAGAAAATTGATTATTGTAATAAATATATGTTGATTTACGTTAATATAACCCGTCTCATTTATAATATTTTTTTTAATTTGGGAGAGTTCTTATAAAATACCAACACTTATTATATAAACTAACACATTACTTAAATAAAACCAATATTTTTTAAAGCAATCCCACTTTGAGATGAAAAGACACCTTGTTTAGATGAAAAGTTGCAACTTTGACATTATTTTTTTCACCATTTTATTATTAGTAGATTAGTGAAAATTTGATTTGAAAAAATGCATGGGAGAGACTATTTATAGATTTTTTAAGGCCTATTTGAATAGTCACAACCCTTCAATATGAATAGTCGCATTCTTCTAATACTCACAACTTCTCACTTTTTAAAAGATACTAGTGAATAGTCACAACTTTTAGACTATTTTTAGAAGGACACAACCTTACAACATATAACTTTTAGAAAAGACACAACTCTCTATACATATTTTTCAAAAGACACAAATTGAAGTTCACAACCTTAGAATTAATTGGAAAAGACACAACCTTACAACATAGAACTTTTAGAAAAGACACAACCCTTTACACTATTTTTTCAAAAGACACAACCTTTCAACATAAGTGCATTCACAACCTTAGAAATCAATTGGAAAAGACACAACCTTCCAACATAGAACTTTTAGAAAAAACACAACCCTTTACACTTCTTTTTCAAAAGACACAATTTTTCAACATAAGTGGATTCAGAACCTTTGGAATTAATTGAGATTGTTATTATTAGTAGATAAACTAGCAAACGTCACTCTCTTTAGTCACAATCTCGGTTTGCTGGTTTACCGATTCATCAATTTATTTTGACCCCACGTAATGGAAAATTTCGTACAGGCTTGGTTATGCATGTTCGACATTTAAACAAAAAAAGAAGATCTCAAGTAATCAGAAGTGCCAAAATGAGTTCACACCGAGGTCAAACAGGATGGTAGTTAAATGATCTTGGACTCTTTGGCCTTTTCTAAGAGCATCGTTATTTAGTTAGAAATATGTGTGTGATTCTTTCAATTATTAATATTTTAATTTTAATTTTATGATTATTTTTTATTTATTTTAATTGAATTACTAATTATGCTGCATGTGTAAAACAATCTTTCAAAAATATTTATTCTCGTTTGAAAGCTTTTCTTCTTTCTTTTTCTTATTTTATGATCAGTTTTCTTATTATAGAAATACATGTGAGAGATCAACTAATGATGATACGCTAAGACCATGTACAATGGTTCATATAAAAACAATGCATATTCATAAATCTTATCAGTTTCTTTAACCTTTCTTAAACGCAAAAGTAATGTCGTTTTCTTACAGATGTATGAAAACCGAGATTGTAGTATTTTTATTGGTTAGGTGGACTACGTAAAACGCACTGTTTCAGTAAAGTGCGATTTTGGAGGCGATTTTGGGTTTTAGGGTTGTGAGGATGGATTCGGCTGCGCCGCCGGGTTCGCCAGTCTCTCCGACGAGGGATAAGGGCGAAACGGAGGTTCGGGATGAGGGTTCGACGGTGGGAAAGTCAGATACTTTGGCAGAAGTGAAGAAGGCAGTCCCAAGTTGGCTCTCTGTAGCACAAGATAAGAAGGTTTTGAAGAAGTTCGAAGTGGAGGTTACAAACAGGGGGGATTACACTCGGTGGAGATCCCAGATGATGTTCTAACTACTTCGACGCCGTTGTGGGAGGATTTTGTGATGGGGAAGTTTCTCGACATCACTCCTCACGTAGCGAAAGTCCACATGGTGTTGAACAAAATTTGGAAGTACGGAGATTCATCGGCGAAGGTAGATGTATACGAAGTGAACGCAACAACAATGAGGTTCAGGGTATCGAATCCGAAAGCCAGAGAGAAGATTCTGAAGAGAGGAATGTGGAACATCGCCGGAGTTCCGATGATTGTTACAAAGTGGACGCCAAGGTCTGAGGAAGAGAAGCAGGAGGAGGAGGCTGTTCCAATGTGGGTTCACCTCCGGGGAGTTCCACTCCACATGTTTTCATGGGAAGGTCTCAGCTTTGTCACGAGCGCAGTGGGATACCCAGTGAAGTTGCACCCTGAGACTATTGCGTGTACTAATTTCGAAGTGGCCAAAGTCTTTGCGAAGGTTGATGTCTCAAAGGCCCTGCCTCAAGAGATAAACTTTTCAAAGAATGGTAAGGAGTTTGTTGTGGATTTCCACTTCCCATGGCTTCCATCCAGATGCAAGCATTGTGATAAGTGGGGGCACACAGAGGAGGTCTGTGCAGTGAAAAGGAAAGACTTGGGAAAGGTGACTAAAGGAGGGGAGGAAATCACACAACAACAGGAGATAAATAAAGCTCTGGAGATTGTGCAAAGTATGGAAACTACAAACCAGCAGAAGGAAAATAATGGGGAAGGGATGAAGGATTTGCAGAGTGGGAACACGGGAGTGGGCAGAGCAGAGGTAGAAAGTGTGAAAGAGGTAACACAACAGTTGGAACCTGTGGAACAGTCGATTAAGGAAGCAGTTAACACAGTAACAGAAGAGACAAACAATTGGTCCAATGTCTCCCCGGTGAGAGTGGGAAGATCACCAGTGGTTACTCCTCAGAAGGCGGTAGATACGCATATAACGGCTTCAAAGTATGCTGTTCTTAGTATGTACACGGATGATGAGGAAGATGAAGAAGGGGAGATTAAAGCAACAGAATCAAAGGCTGGTAAGGAAGTAGGCACTGAGGATGGTGTGGTTCAAACTGACACCACAGTGGCTGCTCAACAGATAAAGGAGGGGAAAAGCAAAGGCGGGAAGGCAAAGAAAGCTAGGTCACAGGATGTGAATCCGATGGCTATGAGCACTAGGTCTTCTTGTCGTCATCATTAATATGTCGAGTTTCTTTTGGAATATCCGCGGCTTCAACAAACCTTTGAAGCAGTCCGTGGTTAAAGAGTGGTTGAGGGGAAAAGATATGAAGTTTGGTTGTATTTTGGAGACTAGAGTGAAAGAGAAGAAGGCTGAAAATTTTTTGAAGTATGTGTTCAGAGACTGGTCAGCAATGACAAACTATGAGCACAGTAGAGGAGGTAGAATTTGGGTTCTTTGGAGAGATACTGTCCGTATGACTCCGGTCTACAAAACGGAGCAGTTAGTTACTTGTTCGGTTACTTTACAAGATGAAGAAGAGTTTTTCTGCACATTTGTTTATGCTAGCAATCAAGCAGAAGAAAGGAAAGAGTTGTGGGAGGATCTTTGCCACCATCACAACTCCCCTATGTTTAAAAATAAGGCGTGGATAGTGATGGGAGACTTTAATGAGATTCTAGACAGTGGAGAACACTCGGGAGTTGATAATCTGGTGAGGTGGCCGATTGGAATGCGAGAATTTCAAAGGATGCTGCTTCATTGTCGCTTTTCAGATATGGGTTATCAGGGGCCGCTATTTACATGGTGTAACAAGAGAGAAGAAGGGCTTGTCTGCAAGAAGTTGGATAGAGTTTTAGTAAATGATGTGGCTCCGCATAGGTTTGCAAACGCTTACTCTGTCTTTGCTTCGGGAGGTTGTTCAGATCACATGAGGTGCTCGATTAAACTCCTTCCTGACACAGGGAAGATCCGACGACCGTTCAAATATGTGAACGCTATAGGCAAACTCCCCAAGTTTTTGCCTATGGTTAAGCAGTACTGGGAGTCCACCGAGAAACTATTCCATTCGACCTCTGCCATGTTTCGTTTCTCCAAGAAACTAAAAAATATGAAGCCTTTGATACGGGAGCTGGGAAGAGAGGATTTGGGAAATCTCACTGTTAGAACAAAGAATGCTTACAGCTCGCTTTGTGAGAAACAGAAAAACACATTAGCTAACCCTTCTCAGAGTGCGATTCTGGAGGAAGCTGCAGCATATGATAAGTGGTTACATGTTGCAGAGATAGATGAAGACTTTCTTAAGCAAAGATTTAAGCTTCATTGGTTGGAAGTGGGGGATCAGAACAACACAACTTTTCACAATTCGATCAAGACCAGACGAGCACAAAACACAATGAGTGAGATCAGGTGTCAGGATGGAAGCTCTGCTACCACACATGTACAAATCAAAACCGGGGCAGAAAGTTACTTCTCAGAGATTCTCAACCATGTTCCACCTAACTTCATAGGGGCTACGGTGGACGAGCTGAGGGACCTCCTTGATTTCAAATGTACTACTGAGGACTGTAGTCGTTTGCAAGATGTCGTCACAGCGGAGGAGATCAGAGAGGTGCTCTTCGCCATGCCATCAAACAAATCCCCGGGTCCGGATGGGTATCCTTGCGAATTCTTCAAAGCTAGCTGGTCAGTAATTTCTCAGGATTTCACAATAGCGGTTCAATCAGTTTTTCAATTTGGTTTTCTCCCGAAAGGCATCAACTCAACTATATTAGCCCTTATCCCTAAGAAGACTGATGCGCTGGAAATGCGAGATTATAGGCCAATTGCTTGTTGCAATGTGCTATATAAGGTTGTGTCAAAAATTCTTGCCAATCGTCTGAAGATTTTACCACCAAGAATCATATCAGAAAACCAATCTGCGTTTGTGAAAGGAAGACTGCTGATGGAAAACGTTCTGCTGGCATCGGAAATAGTAAAAGACTATCATAAGGAGGAGATTTCTCCATGCTGTGCGATGAAGATTGACATCTCAAAGGCGTTTGACTCGGTTCAGTGGACCTTCCTTCTAAACAGCTTGTTGGCGACGGGTTTCCCTGGAAAGTTTATTCACTGGATTCGGTTATGTATCACCACCCCCTCCTTTTCGGTTCAAGTAAACGGTGATCTCGCTGGTTATTTTCAGAGTGCTAGAGGATTGAGACAGGGATGTTCTCTCTCGCCCTATCTATTTGTGATTTGTATGAATGTTCTTGTAACGATCCGATCCCAGTCTCGGAACTTGTTAGCCAGCTAAAGTCCAAGCACTACCTAAGGACCCAAGATATTCGTCTATAAATACCTCATCTTCATTGTTTTCTCCTCCTGCAAGAGAAAATAAAAATCAGAAGTTAGAGAGAAGAAGAAGTGAGAGAGAGAGAGAGTAAGAGAAAGAAAGATAGAAACCACTGCATGTTGCCACCAGAGATCGCCGGAGACATCACACGTCAGGACATCGTCAAGCTCGTCATCACCATCAACCGCAGCTTGGAATCGCCGGAAACCGCCGCCTCTTAAGCTTTGTTTTCGTCCGTTCAGTAAATCGGATATATCTCCCTAACCGTTGAAATTCTCGTGCATGCAAGACCATCATCGTGTTCCTCTCGTCGAGACGAATCTGTAGACACCGACCACGCCGCAATCGGAGCTCAGACGAAGCTGTACGCGCCTCCAGAAGTTACGACGACCGAGCGCGTGGACTCAACGCGCCGCCACCGGAAATCGTCTCCGCCGTCGTCCGCCACCGTTCCCCGCCGCGGCTCCGCCGTCGCCGCCGACCAACTTTCCGGTAAGACGCCGCCGCCCTCCGCCGTCGCGGCCGGTGACCGACACCGGTGACTCGCCGGTGACTCGGTCAACTCGGCCGAGTCAACTCAGCGAGTCAACTCGGTTGACTCGGTAAACCGGTTGGTTGACTGGTTTGACCGGTTTAAATTAATTTCGATTCGGTTAAAGTAAACCGGTCGGTTATGTCAAATCGATTTCTGATCAAGAGTTGACCGGATTGACCTTTGACCAGCGAGTTGACTTTTTCGCAAACCTTGACCAATTCCGTTTTTAACCGTTCGAAAGGCGTCCTGACTCAGAATTTCGATCTGATTTCAGATATGGAGTCTATTTGAGCAGCTGGAGTTCATAGATACCACGTCTTTTTGTTGCTAAGGTGAGGGCTTCTCCGTTTAAATCCCGAACTAGTTTAGTACTACCATTATGGAAAGTTTAGTTTCGAAACATGATCCGTCTTTGTGAATCGAGTCTGTTTGAGAGTCTTGCTTGTTCATTATTGATATTGATTGTTAAACCGGAAATAGGATAATAGAGGATTCAACGGTTGATTGAAATGATTGATGTTAAGAACTGTTAAATATATATATATTTATATATGCTAGTCCATGTGTTGAGATTGCGGGGTGCAGAGGTGATTGCACTAGGCCGCATGTTTGAGAGATCACGGGGTACGGAGATATCTGTACTAGGCCGTGTGTTTAGCGGGGTACAGAGACGTTTGTACTAGGCCGTTTTGTTTGAGAGATCGCGGGGTACGGAGATATCTGTACTAGGCCGTGTGTTTAGCGGGGTACAGAGACGTTTGTACTAGGCCGCTTTGTTTGTGGAGATTGCGGGGGTACAGAGTGGACTACTGTACTTACGACGCTTGTAGAGTCATATATAATTATATCCTTATAAGGAAATGCGGTATGCTATTATCGCATTGGTTGTAGCATGTCTAGTCCACTAGACATATGTTGATTGTTTTGTGTGGTGTAATAGACGCCGTGTTTGTTTCATGCTAGAGCTAGGCCTACATTTTAGTAGTGCTATGAACTCAGTCAGTGGTTTGCGGTTTAGCATCCCCATATCTCACTGGGTGATTCCCCTGTCGCTCACCCCTCCTTTTTTCCCCTTTCAGGTGAGACCGATGAGCAGGAGTGATTATACCGGACCGGTGCTTTTGGGCTTTTACTACTATCGAGCTTTGGACTTCTATCCATTTCATCGTTTTATCGCTTTTGGGCCTTGGGCTCCTATCTATCGTTTATGTTATCTCGTATTTTGGACTTTCGGTTTATGTCATCCTTTGTATTTCGAATGTTATCGTTATTGGGCCTTTAAGCCTTGTGATACTATATTGACTTTTATATTTATAAATGGAGATTTCATAAACTATTATTTATCGAATTGTTTTTTTTATTATTTCGAAAGTGACGGGTGTCACAATTTTGGTATCAGAGCGGGGTTCCATCCCGGTTCCGTCCGGGATGGCGGTCAGGGGATTCGGTTTTCATCGGTTTTAAACGTTGTTTTGTTTTAAAAAAAAATATTTTTTATTTATATATTTTGAAATTTTTTTAGCACCATTCTGTCCAGTAATTACTAACTCAAATGTCTCTTTCTATGACGATGAGTAAAATCATCGTCATTCGTCCGTCGACTAGCAGAGTTCTCGCCAAATGTTCAGCAGTTGGGTGATATCCAAGTTCGTCAGTTTTCCCAAGAGTTATCAGTTCCTTCGGTCATGATTTCGAGGTTATCCTGGAGTGGATATGTGACGTTTCTGCCACCAGCCCACTTCAAGCAACCGTCCCACGAGTTTTGTTACTGGAGATTATGTGGTGTGTAGTATGACCAATTGGTTGGCATGTGCACGAGTATATTGACTATTGTGGAGGTATATTTGTTTTGTGAACTCGTGGAGATCGCTTTTGAATTGGGGTGCAGCAGCTTGCGTTGTGTGGATGTTGGAGTTACACTTTGGTATGTTTACAATTTTGGCACGGTTGATCTTTTCAGAGATGTGTCAGTTCGGACAACTGACATAGGATATTGGGAGCTAATTATATTCATCACAGTGCACCAGTTATGCTTGGAGGGCCTATTTGTCTGGAGACTCGTCAGAGATGAAGCTACATTTTTACGATGTCATCCTTAGGGTGGATTTGCTGTCATGGCATCGAGTAGTGTTGGATTGCCTGAGGGCACGAGTTCATATTGCTGGAGCAGATGAAATTTTCATTGCATGCATGCTACATACTGAGGAGTTATGGAATATATGAACATAGAGATTTTTGGCTACCATTTCGATGGTTAAGAATGATGGACAGCATGAGCTGCAGGATCTTCCGGTTTTTGCAGAGTATGAGGATATATTTGTGACCTTTGGAACGGTCACTACAAGATACATGGACGCTCTTGCAAATTGTTTGGAGCAAACAGCACTGGTTTCACGAGTTTATTATCATCTATCACGAGCAGGGATGACTGAGTTGAGAAAGCAATTGGAGAAACTCTTTGATAAGGGATTTATCAGACCGAGTACCTCACCATGGGGAGCATTATTGTTGTTGTAAAGAAGAAAGGTGGGAGTTTCAGATTTTGTATCGACTACATAGACTTGAAGATGGTAATCATCGTATTGATGAGTTGTTAGAAAAGCTTAATGGAGGTTCATCGTTCTCGAAGTTTGTCTTGGCATCAGGATACCATCAGTTTGCTACAGCTGAGGAGTATGTATGGGATGCAGATTTCCGTTATGGATATTATGAGTTCGTAGTGATACCATTTGGGTCGACAAAGGCACCGTTGCATTCATGAAGATATGAATGACGTTTTCGTGAACAGTTGGATAGGTGTGCGATTGTATTCATCAACGACATCCTGAACTATTTTGGAATAGAAAGGAGATTTATAAGCATTTCGCGGATTGCGTTGGATAAGCTTGGAGAGCATCAGTTGTTCGCTTAGTTGAGGAATTGTAGCTTCTGGCAGAGGAATGTTGAATTTTTGGGTAACATGGTTTTGGAAGCAGAATTTTGATTGATCCAAAAAAGATTAATACCGTTTCGGGGAGGTCGAAACCTAAAAGCACTACAGAGATCTACCGTCCTTTTTGGGTTAACAATGTACTACTGGAAGTTCATCATGGGTTTCACCGTTATAGTAATGTTGAAGACGAGGTCTACATGTAAAGATGTTAAGTGTGGTTGGATAGATTTTTGTTTGAGGAGTTTACTGAATTGAAGCACAACTAATGAAGACACGAGTTTTGGTTCTACAGAGGCTAAGGCTTACTTTGATGTGTTAGATACTGGCTTGAATTTAAATCGAGGTAAGAAGATTAAGTGATTCTTATGCATCACGCCAGAGAGGTTGTAGTGATATTTGCGTTACGGCTTTGGAGATCATAATTGAACGAGAAGAAAGTCCAGATTCTCTGGGATCATTAGAATCTGAAATTTATCTTCATTCGTTAAAGCTTGTACTTGGACAGTGCAATTGGATTGAGTTTTTAGCCGGCTACAGTTTGGATATCGCATGCCATCTGGTAAGGATAACCAGGTGACAAATGTCTTGGGTAGGCATATGAGCGACGTATTTGGAACAAAGGAGGTTCAGGAGTTTACTGGGACAGTTGCTAGTCTCAAATTGTGTGTCGTTATTGTCAAAGCAAAGACATATGACCTTGAGGATTGGAGCATGCAGTTTTGCTATGGAGGATACTCCATGCGCAGGTTAGCGTTATGGTTTTGGCTGAATAGATCGAGATTGAGAGTATTGGATATCATACAGCTTTGAGCAGGATGCACCTATATCGAAACCGAGTTTGTGTGTTGGACGATAAGCTGTTAAGAAAAGGGATCTTACAGCAAACACATCACTCGTGTTACTCTATCCATCGGAAATATCAAGGAGTTCAAAGATATAAAGCGTTACTATCATTTGCCTATTATGAAAAATATTGTAGCTACATTGCGTCTATGTCAGATGGTTATGACAGAGGATCAGTTATCGATCATGTTATTTTGAGCTTGCTTTTGCTGAAGTGGAAAAAGAAATGAGACATGGTGATTATGGATATCGTTATTAGATTTTTAAATCACTGTATGTGGAAAGGATGCCACATGGGTAATCATGGATAGACTTACCGAGTCAATCCATCTCCTAAATAATTTAGAAGGCAGAGAGAGCTGATCAGTTGGTGCAGATTTTCATCAACATGATTTTGAGGTTGCATGAAGCTCTTGTCATCATTGTATCGGATTGGAATTCAAAGTTCACCTCTACATTTTGGATTCATTCAGAAGGCGTTTGGGACAAGCGTTCACAGGAATACAACTTATTATCAACATACAAATGGTCAGTAAGAGAGGATTACTCAGAATTTAAAGGATATATTCAGAGATTGCGTCTTCCAATGGGATGGAAGTTCAGAAAGCATCGACCTCTAATAGAGTTTGCCTAGATCGACAGTTATCATTCAGCATTGAGATGGAACGTACGAGGCTGTTTATGGTAGGCCTTATCATATACCACTTTGTTGGACCAAAGTGGGGAGCGACATGAATTAAAATTATTAATGGTTCAAGAGACGGTAAAGCAAATGGATATGCTCAAAGATTGGCTTTAGAAAACCCATAGCCGTCAGAGGAGTTATGCAGCTAACCGCTGTAAGGAATTGAAGCTACATATGGGCGATGTAGTAAACCCGAAAATGAGAAAATTTCAGGGAGGATCAAAGACTTAGAAGCCAAAGCAGCTTAAACCATGGTACATGGGATTGTATCCTTCGAAGGAGCGGATTGGAGCAGTTGCTTGCAGCTGATTTATCAGCAGTGTGTCAGATTACTACAACGTGGTGATTACTACAATGTGGTTCATGTGTCAGCATTGAGAAAAGCTAAAGGAAAACCAGAGTTATTTTGCAGCCGACGTCAAATCACCGCAGGAAGATTATCCTCGCCTTGTCAGCTAATGTAGAATTTGGATCATCAAGCGGAAGCATTTCAGAGATTGTCGACTGTGTTTGTCAGAATTTGTTAAGAGTGAGATGAAACCTGAGAAACCGATCATATTGATTATTCAGAAGTTCGTTTCAAGGATGTTGGAGAATTAACGAACGACTCGAATTCGGGGACGAATTCCTTATTAGTAGGGGAGAATTGTAACGATCCGATCCCAGTCTCGGAACTTGTTAGCCAGCTAAAGTCCAAGCACTACCTAAGGACCCAAGATATTCGTCTATAAATACCTCATCTTCATTGTTTTCTCCTCCTGCAAGAGAAAATAAAAATCAGAAGTTAGAGAGAAGAAGAAGTGAGAGAGAGAGAGAGTAAGAGAAAGAAAGATAGAAACCACTGCATGTTGCCACCAGAGATTGCCGGAGACATCACACGTCAGGACATCGTCAAGCTCGTCATCACCATCAACCGCAGCTTGGAATCGCCGGAAACCGCCGCCTCTTAAGCTTTGTTTTCGTCCGTTCAGTAAATCGGATATATCTCCCTAACCGTTGAAATTCTCGTGCATGCAAGACCATCATCGTGTTCCTCTCGTCGAGAAGAATCTGTAGACACCGACCACGCCGCAATCGGAGCTCAGACGAAGCTGTACGCGCCTCCAGAAGTTACGACGACCGAGCGCGTGGACTCAACGCGCCGCCACCGGAAATCGTCTCCGCCGTCGTCCGCCACCGTTCCCCGCCGCGGCTCCGCCGTCGCCGCCGACCAACTTTCCGGTAAGACGCCGCCGCCCTCCGCCGTCGCGGCCGGTGACCGACACCGGTGACTCGCCGGTGACTCGGTCAACTCGGCCGAGTCAACTCAGCGAGTCAACTCGGTTGACTCGGTAAACCGGTTGGTTGACTGGTTTGACCGGTTTAAATTAATTTCGATTTGGTTAAAGTAAACCGGTCGGTTATGTCAAATCGATTTCTGATCAAGAGTTGACCGGATTGACCTTTGACCAGCGAGTTGACTTTTTCGCAAACCTTGACCAATTCCGTTTTTAACCGTTCGAAAGGCGTCCTGACTCAGAATTTCGATCTGATTTCAGATATGGAGTCTATTTGAGCAGCTGGAGTTCATAGATACCACGTCTTTTTGTTGCTAAGGTGAGGGCTTCTCCGTTTAAATCCCGAACTAGTTTAGTACTACCATTATGGAAAGTTTAGTTTCGAAACATGATCCGTCTTTGTGAATCGAGTCTGTTTGAGAGTCTTGCTTGTTCATTATTGATATTGATTGTTAAACCGGAAATAGGATAATAGAGGATTCAACGGTTGATTGAAATGATTGATGTTAAGAACTGTTAAATATATATATATTTATATATGCTAGTCCATGTGTTGAGATTGCGGGGTGCAGAGGTGATTGCACTAGGCCGCATGTTTGAGAGATCACGGGGTACGGAGATATCTGTACTAGGCCGTGTGTTTAGCGGGGTACAGAGACGTTTGTACTAGGCCGTTTTGTTTGAGAGATCGCGGGGTACGGAGATATCTGTACTAGGCCGTGTGTTTAGCGGGGTACAGAGACGTTTGTACTAGGCCGCTTTGTTTGTGGAGATTGCGGGGGTACAGAGTGGACTACTGTACTTACGACGCTTGTAGAGTCATATATAATTATATCCTTATAAGGAAATGCGGTATGCTATTATCGCATTGGTTGTAGCATGTCTAGTCCACTAGACATATGTTGATTGTTTTGTGTGGTGTAATAGACGCCGTGTTTGTTTCATGCTAGAGCTAGGCCTACATTTTAGTAGTGTTATGAACTCAGTCAGTGGTTTGCGGTTTAGCATCCCCATACCTCACTGGGCGATTCCCCTGTCGCTCACCCCTCCTTCTTTCCCCTTTCAGGTGAGACCGATGAGCAGGAGTGATTATAACGGACCGGTGCTTTTGGGCTTTTACTACTATCGAGCTTTGGACTTCTATCCATTTCATCGTTTTATCGCTTTTGGGCCTTGGGCTCCTATCTATCGTTTATGTTATCTCGTATTTCGGACTTTCGGTTTATGTCATCCTTTATATTTCGAATGTTATCGTTATTGGGCCTTTAAGCCTTGTGATACTATATTGACTTTTATATTTATAAATGGAGATTTCATAAACTATTATTTATCGAATTGTTTTTTTATTATTTCGAAAGTGACGGGTGTCACAGTTCTGTCTTTAAAAATTGATAAGGCAGCGAGAGACAAGAAGTTTGGGCTTCACCCCCGGTGCCAGTCTCTGTCGCTTACCCATCTGTGTTTCGCGGACGACTTAATGGTGTTTGTAGAGGGTACTAAGGAATCTGTTGAAGGGATTCTTGACGTTTTTGAGAAATTTGAAGTGTGGTCGGGTCTCTCCATCAGTTTAGAGAAGTCCACTATCTATATGGGAGGTGTATCTGAAGTGGAGCAGGGTAGGATTCTCAGAAACTTCCCTTTCGCTGTGGGTGAACTCCCGTTTCGTTACTTGGGTCTTCCCTTGATGACTAAGGCCATGAGGAGGCAATATTATATGCCACTGCTGGAGAAAATTAGAAGTCGCATATGTTCTTGGACTAGCCGCTTTCTCTCGTATGCAGGACGACTGCAGCTTATCAGATCGGTTTTGATGAGTATTGTAAACTTCTGGGGAGCGGCTTTCAGATTACCTGGCCAATGCACCAAGGAGATTGAACAACTCTGTTCAGCTTTTCTCTAGTCTGGCCCGGAACTTAAGTCGACAGGAGCAAAAGTGGCTTGGCAAGATATATGTAAGACAAAACAAGAAGGAGGGCTAGGCATAAGAGCTTTGAAGGAAGTAAATAAGGTGCAGGGGCTGAAACTAATTTGGAGATTGCTAGTGGGGGACTCTCTCTGGAGCAAATGGATCAAGTCGAACCTGCTTAAGGGGAAACGTTTCTGGGAGGTTAGTCTCACGTCTCAAGCAGGTTCGTGGATTTGGAGAAAACTCTTAAAGCTTCGAGAGGTAGTAAGATCTTTTCACATGAAAGAGATTGGAAATGGCCGTCACACTTCTTTCTGGTATGATAACTGGTCTAACTTGGGTGTGATGTCGGATTTACTGGGGCCTCGTGGGGTGATTGATCTGGGAATTAGGCGTGAAGCCACAGTGGAGGAAGTTCTGCTAAATGAACGGAGGAGAAGAAGACACAGAAGTGCTATACTAATTGAGATTGAAAAGGAGTTGGAGCAAATCAAAGAGAAACAGAGGTATGAAGTGAAGGATATTGATTTGTGGAAAAGGGAGTCAGGGTTCAAACCAAACTTCTCAACCCATGAAACGTGGAAGTTGACAAGGGCAAGTGGAATTCAATGCGATTGGGGAAGATGCACTTGGTTCTCTCAAGCAACGCCGAAATTTGCGTTCCTGACTTGGCTAGCTATGCGAGACAGATTAGCTACCATGGATCGAGTATCAAGCTGGAGCCAAGGTGTTGACACAACTTGTATCCTATGCAAAAGTGCCTCTGAATCGCGCAAGCATCTTTTTCTTTGAGTGTTCTTATGCTTCACAGCTATGGGAACACCTCATGAGAGGAATTCTACGCAGCACGTACTCTGTTAAGTGGGATGAGCTCATAAGGCTACTTACTGATTCGGGCATGGATAAGAAGAAGCGCTTCTGTTTTCGCTACACTTTCCAAGTGACTCTATACTCCCTGTGGAGAGAACGAAACAGGAGGCGGCATGGTGAGCAAGCTATGCCGGCAAGGGTTTTATCTAAGCTCACTGATAAGGCCGTTCGTAATAAGCTCAGCCTGACTCAGTTGAAGGGTGTCAAAGGTCTGGAGAACATTTTGCAGTACTGGTTTGCTACTAGAGTGTAAATAGGAGACTGCTTAGACATGAAGTTTTGCTCTGGTTTTAGCAGAAAGTGTATAGGAAATGGGATAGGAGTAGAATTTCTTTCATATAAAGATCTCACTTGATGTAAAAAGGTTTTTTTGATGAATAAAATTTAGCATTCATTCAAAAAAGAAAACCGAGATTGTATACCAGATTACATTTTTTTTTGGAACAATACCAGATTACATTTAAAATATAAAATACCAATATAGAAATGTTTTACTTTTTGATTTTGGAAAATCACCCAATTGTGTGATCAACAAGTAGAACTCACATTTACTCCAATGACACTCGTAAAGATTCTGCCAATGCAAAGTTGCAAACAAAACAAAAACTGGGGGTTACCTGTAAATAATGGGCTTACTTTAAATTGAAGTTGTACGAGAGACCCACTAAAAGTGCATTCGTTTATCGACGTCATTAAACTCATTTTCTTTATATATTTAGGTTCTGAATCTTGATATGTTAATTTGTAGGAGAGAAACACGCGAGACACACCAAAATGTTGGAGGACATTGTGGCTTGGGCAGCTGAGCATCCTGAACCATCGACGTTGATGTTAGTCATGAGCGACATCTCACAAGACTTTCTCGATGTTGTTGATCTTTTGACGACCAAGAAAAATTACAGGTTTATTGAAGTGCTTCCACATCCACCACCACCACCACCAAGGCCACTGGTGCTGATTCTGTTGACTAATAATTCTAGTGACTAATGGTGATTCCAATGGCTAGTAGGATCTCTAAGCTAATAAATGTTGTACACCACATTCAGGGAATAAAAAAAGTAGAGTAGTTTTTTTTTAATGTTTTCTTGGTTGTGTGAGGGATCATCCGTCTAATGGAACTTATTAGATGCTTTAATAGAATAGATCTTTGGTGATTTTTATGTGTTGATTATTGTCTTCATTTGCATTGTTCTCGAGATTGCACTACGCATCAAAGTGAATAAGTGGTATAATTGTAATTGGGATTTTAATCTTCATATTAATCAAAGTAAATTGGAACATTTGGGCATTGGTTACAAAGACCTGACAGGAACCAAGATCCGCTCAGTGTGACTTCAGTCTGAGATCTTACTGGGCTGGGCCTACGAGGTTTAATTAAAATAGGCCCAGTTGTTTTAATCAATGCGGCGTAAGTTAGCATGAGATGTTAACGATATCACCAAACCACAGTCGCTTTACCCTTAAAAAAAAGCTCGAGAGGCGGTTTCATCTCTGGAACTAGACACTCTTGTCTGAAGCAAAAACATTCAACACACAGTCGTCGTCGTCGTCGTCGTCGTCTTCTTCTTCACTTCACTATTACAGTATCAATCAATCAATCAATGGCTTCTTCGTCTCCATCGCAGATGGTTCACACTTCTCGCACCATCTCTCAGGTTCGAAACTCCAACCCTACATTTCACAGATTTATTTTCTCGATTTTAGTCTTTGTTCATCGAGTTTTGCTGTCCTTGTGTGTGTGTTAAAGTCCTTTCCTTGGTTTCTCTTTAGATTGGTGTGAGGTCCCAGCTAGTTTCGGCAAATCGAACACCTCAATCACTTAGCTTCGGAGCTCGTTCCTCACTCTCTTCAAGACTAAACTACGCAACAAGCTTCCCGCTTAAGACAATCTCCGGAGCTCACAAGCTCCAGAGAACAGCTTGTGTTAAATCAGTGGCCGCTGTAAGATTGAAAAAATTCTCATATTAATCAATAGATATGTTGCTTATGGATTAGTGTTGATAGGAGGAGGAGGAGGAAGAAGAAGTGCTAGCACCTCCTCAAGCTAAAGTGACACACAAAGTTTACTTTGATGTGGAGATTGGTGGTGAAGTCGCTGGAAGGATTGTGATGGGTCTGTTTGGTGATGTTGTCCCCAGAACAGTTGAGAACTTCCGTGCCTTGTGTACTGGTAAGAATCTGTCTTGTCTTATATTAAAAGTTCGTAGATAAACAGAACTAGTGGCTAAGTAGGAAATTGATTTCTTCAGGTGAGAAGAAGTATGGGTACAAAGGCTCTTCCTTTCACCGTATCATTAAGGACTTTATGATCCAAGGAGGTGATTTCACCGAGGGAAATGTATGTTTTATCTTTTCTTTTTTTTTGCGATGAAAGATTGTTTGTTATGTCATATGTGTGATTGTTTTGATATGGCTTTCATAGGGTACTGGAGGTATTAGTATTTACGGTGCTAAGTTTGAAGATGAAAACTTCACCCGTGAGTATTATATATTTATTTACTAACAAAGAAGCATTCTTGTTTTTGTTTTGTTTCTGTGAATATAGTATTTAATTGGTTGTATGTCTTATTTACAGTGAAGCATACTGGACCTGGAATCTTGAGTATGGCTAACGCTGGTCCTAATACTAATGGAAGTCAGTTTTTCATTTGTACCATCAAGGTAACAACTCTTTCACTTTATTTGTTATAAAAGTATAGATTCTTTAATTTCACAAAGTTTTGTTTTTTTTTTTTTGGCTTTTGCAGACTTCATGGTTAGACAACAAGCATGTTGTGTTTGGACAAGTCATTGAAGGTATGAAGCTTGTGAGGAAACTTGAGTCTCAGGAGACACGTGCTATGGATGTTCCGAAGAAAGCTTGCAGAATCTATGCATGTGGAGAGCTCTCAATGGACGCTTGATAACCACCACCAAACCGTTGGATCTTTGTTCTGTTTTTTTTTTTTTTTTCTGAATAAGAAACCAAAGATTTTTTTTTTAAAAGTTATATGGTCTTTTGTTTCCTTATTTTGGATGCATGAGTTAAAAAAGTACAATAAGGTTATATTATTAGAGTTTTGTCTTTAAGCTAGAACCATGGTTGCAACCGGGGCTTGCTGAACAAGTGGCTCGAGCTTATTATCTTTGTTGACATCCCATAAGTCTGGTATAGCTTGTTATGGATGCTGCTTAGTGCATAGTCTGCACCTGGAACTAGCACCGAGTCACCAATGAACACGGTTTTTAGCCCTGTTGCTTTAGCACTGCCGATGTTACGAATACTATCATCGAAGAGCATCTGAAAAATAAAAAAAAGATGCATAGAGACGAGTTTCTGTGTCTGAAAATGTAATAAGAATCTTCTTGCGACCTTTTTACCACTGCGTGGATCAACAATGTCTGCAATGCGAATGGCTGCTTCAAAGGTGTAAGAAATGAGCCGGTCACCATTTAGAAAATAAGAAATTTATCTATGAATTAGTTTCTATATTACTTATGATTTGAACTTGATTTTCAGATATAAACATAAATTGGTGTAAATTTATCCAAAAGGGGGGTAAATTTATCTACTAAGAAGTTGAACATTTAAAAAAAAAAAAAAAAACTCGTCAGCGGAGGTGGATGACCTAACCGGAGACTTTTTTATTATATCTAACCGGAGACTTTACTTTCTGTCTCAAGAATGAATCCGCAGCTCTAATCTAATTTTCATGATTTATTTGAAAACCTCTATATAGATTTTATATTTTGTTAATTTTATATTTGAATTCCAAAATAACAGTCAGAAATATTTTAATGATATTGATATAGTAATAATGTATTTGTTGAGTCATAGAAATTGCAAAAATGATGTGGCAGTTTAACTTTAAATCACCAAAGGAAATGAAGAAGAAAATAATTTGTTGAAGATGAGAAGAGATCTGAACATGCGCCAAAAGAGGAGGAACATCTAAGAATATGATAACATTTATTACATTCTTTGAGAAAACTAGATTTACGCAGAAAGAGGAGGAACATTTGAAGCATAAAAACATGCACCTGTCATTATATTTATAGTAGGAAATCAACGATTAGTATAATCTAATATACAATGCCATTCAGAATAAAGATCAAATTATTATGTCTTAGAAAGAAACAAATCTGCTAAATGCTCAGAATTGTCTTACAAAAATTTGTTAATCAAATTAAGGAGGAAAAAAAATACTTCCTGCTACTATAAATTTTAATTTCAACTGTACAAATAATAATAAAAACCTCATAGTATCTTTAGTTCTTTACTGTGTTATTTTACATACTATGTAGTACCAAAAATTTAAACATTTAAATCTCAATTATCAAATCTGTAAAAATTTATAACAAATAATGGAATTTAATGCAGTGTGATTTATTTTATTTTATTTTTTTGAAACTCTAAAAATAATTGCCCCATAAATACGTGAGCCAGATTCAAACTCGGGTTTATGGAAATAGTTGTTAACACCTTTCGCCACTGTACTAAAGACAATTTTTTTTTTTTTTTTTACTAAAGACAATTTTTTGTGTGATTTATTTATTAAATTAAAACAAAACAATTAGGTGACGGAACATGATTATTACAGAAAGGAAGCGCGTGAGAGAGAACCATTTATAAAAAGCTTCTTCATCTGCTTTACTCTTTTTTTTTTGCTTTTACAACAATAAAAATCATTTTGAATTTTTATTGTTGTGTCTCTTCTTCATGCACTAGTAGTCACTGTGATTAGACTAACAAAAAAAAAAAGAAATCGAAATTCAATCTCTCAATCCAAAGTTTTCGCGCTCGCTCGAGCTTTCTCCTTAAGCTCAGCGAAGGAGATGACGAGGAGCGTGTTGTTGTTGTCGTTGTTGTTGTGGATTGTGTGCTCGCTATGCTCAGCCGCGGCCTTTGTTCGGAGCGGATCTAGCGACGGAGATACTGAGATTGCGATATCGCTGCTTGAGAAGAAACTGATGGCGCCTGAGGTCGCCATGGTGCCTCTCACCTTGATCCAAGGAGCTGGCTCCAAAGGAGCTGGTAACACACTCTCTCTCTCTCTCTCGTAGACTCAGATTCATCGAATCTTGATTGTATTTTTTTGAAATGAGGGTGCAGTGTGCTTAGATGGGACGTTACCTGGTTATCATCTGGATCGTGGTTCTGGCTCTGGTGCTAACAATTGGCTTATCCAGCTTGAGGTATCTCTACTAGTAACCTTCTACAAATTTAAATGTTTTATAATGCAATTTGTGTGTGTAGGGTGGGGGATGGTGTAACAACCATAGGACCTGTGTCTATCGCAAAACCAGTCGACGTGGCTCCTCTAATTTCATGGAAAAGACCTTGCCTTTCACTGGGATCTTGAGCAATAAGCCTCTAGAGAATCCTGGTTTGTTACTTCATTTTATAAATGCTCAATAGTTGTATTATATCCAACTCTGTTGGTGGCTTTTGCAGACTTCTTTAACTGGAACAGGGTCAAGTTGCGGTACTGTGATGGTGCGTCTTTCGCTGGTGATAGTCAGGACGAGGTTAGTCAGATGAGAGACAATAGTGTGTTTTGTGGTTCATTAATCTATACTTTTTTTTTCTTATGGTTTGTTGCAAATGGCTTGTTTGTAGAGTTCACAAATTTTCTATAGAGGACAACGGATTTGGCAAGCGGCTATGGAAGAGTTCTTGTCTTTAGGCATGAAGCAAGCAAACCAGGTCTTTTTTACATTTCACTGGGTCTCTATCAGACTATTGATCTTCTTATCTAATCACTTGGAAGTGAATATTTTTTTTATCACAGGCTCTGCTTTCTGGATGCTCAGCTGGGGGATTAGCTTCCATCTTGCACTGTGATGAGTTCAGAGAGCTGTTGCCTAGTTCCACTAAAGTCAAGTGCTTAAGTGATGCTGGAATGTTTCTAGACGCGTAATTATCTCTTCAACTTTTTTTGCTTTTCTGTTTTAGGAGAAGTATTATTTTCTGGAAAACTTTGAAATGTTATGATGGAAAATGCAGAGTGGATGTCTCTGGGGGCCACTCGCTCAGGAATATGTTCCAAGGTGTTGTTACAGTGCAGGTAACCTCAGATCCATACTTTTTTTTTTTTTGAAATAGGCATGAATAAAGTGTATATAACTTAAAATTATCATATGCTCACTTGATACTTTTTTCTGTTGATTTACAGAACCTCCAGAAGGGCTTGTCCAGCACTTGTACAAACCATTTAGATCCTACCTCGGTACATCTCTTTCACCTTTTTAATATCACTGTTTGATCCTGCAAAGTTACAACAAGTAGACAAGGCCTTGAGAGAATCTTTTGTGCTTTTTCCTCAGTGCTTCTTTCCTCAGAACTTGGTTTCAGACATCAAAACCCCAATGTTTCTTCTCAACACAGCATATGACTCATGGCAGGTGATAATCTCGTTTTTTTTTCATCTTGACCATTGTCTCATCCGTACACGGTGTTTGATTCTTGAACTTTCTCTAACAGATCCAAGAGAGCTTAGCTCCTCCAACCGCTGACCCAGGCGGCATCTGGAAGGCATGCAAATCAGATCACTCGCAATGTAACTCATCACAGATCCAATTCTTCCAAGGTCCACTCTTCTCTACTCTATGCTTGAGCCTGCACCACGTTGATGGTTTCTAATACCTTTTTTTTTCCTCCTTCCATAAAATAGACTTCAGGAACCAAATGATGTATGCCGTAAATTCATTCTCAAAATCCGACCAGAACGGTCTTTTCATAAACTCTTGCTTCGCGCATTGTCAGACCGAAAGACAGGACACTTGGTTTGCCCAAGATTCTCCCCAACTTAACGGAAAGGTAACATCACCCCTCAAAAGAACTCTTTAATCATACAGAGGTTAGTTATTAAACTCCTGCTCACGATCGTCTTTGTTAGCAGAGAGTGGCAGAGACTGTAGGTGACTGGTACTTCGACCGAGCCAAAAATATCAAAGCCATCGACTGTGCTTACCCATGTGACAAAACATGTCACAATCTGATTTTCGAGTGAGTAAATCTTTGAAACCCCATCTTATTCTTTCAAACTTATTTATCTTAAACCCCAAATCTGTAACATTCATGTAACTCTCATAAGAGAACCATTTTATCTGTTGATTCAGATCATAATTTATATTTATGTTGACATCATTTTCGACTGGGATAAGCTTTTGTTTCAAATATTATATTTATCCTATATGTATATATATATATATATATATTCTTTTGTGCAGTGTTAATCAAACAGGTGTAGATCGGAGTGTTGATCCAAAAGCTGCAGAGATCTCTTCTTCTTCTTCTTCAAGGTTTTGTTTTCCTCTTCATAGAGCCTCTCTGGTCTCTCTAGTGTTGACAACGATCATCCTCGGGTTCTTAGCTCAGTAGGTATAGGGAGGCCTTATTCTTTCATACCTCATATTTTTATAACCATTTGATTCAAATGTTGAATCTAAGTTAGTAAGCAAATCCATGTACGCAGAACAGAATATATATCACAAAGAGAAAGAAATAACATGGTTATAATATATATTATGCTGGACTTATAAATCTGCAAATATATTAGACAATTGCGGAGGTGACTTGCGATACAAGCCTCTAACAAAAACGAAGATAGACGCAATATTGCATGGGAACATGAAAGTTTATCTGTAAGAGCTTAAAAAGAATAATTATCGTAGCTCCAGCGTGTCCACAAAATTAAGTTTCTGATTTTGGAGTACGCACTAACCAACCAGGCAACCACACATATCTTTTTCACGTTTTAGGATTTGGGAATTAATAAAAAAACGAAAAAAAAAAAGAAGCCCGAATCAATCACGGCGGGGTTAGTGCATAATCTAAAATCAAAATAGTAGAAATAAAATATAGTATCAATAGTTCTCTTCAAAAAGAAGGCACGCACATAACACCTCAATATTAAGACGCACGCACATACCCCGTATCTTTGCTTTAAGAAGCTTCAACAAACTCAAATATAATAGTAAAATACATGAAAAGAATATTAACACTCGATTCCAGATGAGAGAGATAGCGAGCTCGAGAGTGAAAGAGATGAAGATCAAGAAGTTTGTTATTCACATTCAATACAAGCTCAGAGAAAGTCTGTTACATTTACATTAATATATATAGATACGCTAACCATTAGATAACCGGAACAAACCGATATCAATAACCAATCTAATATCATAATACGCCCCCCTCAAGTCTTGACCATCGAGATGTCTGGTTCGAGATGATAAAGACTTGAAATGGACATACGTCTGAGTAAAGAATGGAATGGACCCGGATGAAGCGCTTTGGTGAGAATATCTGCAAGCTGAGCAGTCGTAGAAACATGAAATGTCTTCAGCTTGCCGGCTTTAATCTGATCACGCACTGTATGACAGTCAATATCAATGTGTTTCGTTCGCTCATGAAACACAGGATTCATAGCTATGTGCAATGCTGACTTGTTATCACAGTAGAGTTTAGCCGGAGAAGACGGTACCCGCAAGTCAACAAGCAGTTGCTGTAACCATATAATCTCACATGTAGTCAGAGCCAAACTTCTGTATTCAGCCTCGGTGCTACTCCTACTAACAACCGATTGTTTCTTTGACTTCCAAGAGATCAAAGACGTGCCCAAATACACACAAAACCCCGTGATAGATCTTCTAGTTTCTTTACAAGTCGCCCAGTCTGCATCCGCAAAAGCATTTAAGCACAACTCATTCTCTGCAGCATACATCAAACCCTGTCCTGGATTAGTCTTAATGTACCGCAAAACCTTATGAGCTGCCTGTAAATGTGTATCGGTAGGAGCTGATAAGAACTGGCTAAGCTGATGAACAGCAAAAGTAATATCGGGTCTTGTAATAGTAAGATAAAGCAAGCGTCCAATAAGCTCTCTGTAAACCGTAGGACTCGACAAAGGAGTACCAAGATCCTTAGTAAGATGCAGAGAAGGATCCATAGGAACAGAGCTTGGCTTACAGCCTAATAATCCCGAGTCTTCAAGTAAATTCAGAGCATACTTCCTTTGACAGACAGAGATTCCATCAGAAGATCTTGCTATCTCCAAGCCTAGAAAAAATCGAGCCGGACCAAGATCCTTGATCTTGAACTCCGAACGCAATAAGGACTGTAGATTAGCCAATGCTGCATCATCATTTGAAGCAATCAAGATGTCGTCCACATAGACTAAAACAGCCACAAAAGAGGAGGAAGTAGCTTTCACAAACAAGGTGTTATCAGCCGGTGATTGAATGAAGTTAGCTCCCAATAGAACTGAAGAGAATCGCTTGTACCATTGGCGTGAAGCTTGTTTAAGCCCATAAAGAGACTTCCTAAGGCGACAAACCGGATTAGGTGGAAGAATCATACCAGGAGGAGGAGTATAACCTTGTGGAAGACTCATATAGATTTCTTCTTCGAGATCACCATGCAAAAAGGCATTAGAAACATCCATTTGTGTTAACTTGTATCCTCTGGCTGCAGCTAAACTCAGAAGAAGCTTCACACTCGTCAACTTCGCCACCGGAGAGAAAGTATCTAGATAATCAAGCCCTTCTTGCTGTGTAAAACCCTGAGCAACCAACCTTGACTTATACCTCTCCACAGTACCATCAGGATTATATTTGATGGTGAAGACCCACTTACATCCAACAACATTCTTCCCATCAGGTAACGATTCAACATCCCAAGTCCTATTCAGCTCAAGAGCTTCAAACTCCACATTGACTGACTCTTTCCACTTGTCAGATGTCATGGCTTGACGAAAGTTCTTAGGTTCAGTCTCAGCAGTGTAAGCAAAAACATAGGATTGATAGGTGGGATGAAGTTTATCATAAGAAAGAACAGAGGATAAAGGGTAAGGGGTAGTCGAAGTGGTTATAAGAGATGAAAAACAATAGACCGGAGGAGGTTCTATTGGAGAATTATAAGAGACCAAATTGCAGTGATACTCAGAAAGATAGCTAGGAGCCTTAGTAGTTCGTTTTGATCTAGGCATTGGCACAGAAGTATCAACAGTACTAGCAGGAACAGAAGGCATACTAGCCGAAGATCTAGTATGAGAACGAGAAACTCTAGATGCATCAGGTTCAACAGTCACAGAAGAAGAAGATGTATCATTAATGGAAACATTCGGCACTGAATGACAAGGCATTGTATCAACAAAGTGAAATGGCACAGGAAGTGGCAAAATGGTATTAGGGAACATATCCACAGCTTCAGAAAGAAGATCACTAGTTTTAAAAGGAAATTCATGTTCATGAAACACAACATTACGAGAAATTGAAGTGGAATGAGACTCCAAATCCAAAACTTTGTAACCTTTAAAACCAGTAGGATATCCTAAAAATATACAAGGCTTTGCACGAGGAGAAAACTTATTCCTGTCTTTCATATGTGTTGAAACATAACACAAACAGCCAAAATTTTTAAAAGAAGTGTAATCTGGAGTTTTTCCCAAAAGTAACTCAAATGGTGACTTAAAACCGAGTAGAGGGGAAGGCAATCTATTTATCAAAAAAGTTGCTGTCAGTATACAATCACTCCAATATGGAAGAGGAACATTTGATTGAAACAAAAGAGCCCTAGCGACATTCAAGAGATGCTGATGTTTTCTTTCTACAACTGAATTCTGTTGAGGTGTGTATGCACAAGAAAAATGATGAATGATTCCATGTTCTTTGATCAATGCTTGAAAAGCAAGTTCTGGAGCATTATCTGAACGTATTGCTTTAATCGTTTTATTAAACTGTGTCTGAATGAGCTTAACAAAAGCAGGGAAGATTGTTAAAACATCATTTTTATTTTTAAGCATATACACCCAAGTCATCCGTGTACAATCATCTACTATAGTAAAGAAATACTTGAAACCTTCAACAGACTCGACGCTAAAAGGACCCCATATATCCAAATGAATCAAATCAAAAGAATTGGATGAAAGATTATTATGTGAAACATAAGCAAGACGTTTTTGTTTAGCTAATGGACAAATGGGACAATGAGACGAATCATGCGTAATGCTCTTCAAAGAAGGAATGCTAGGAACTAACTGTTGTAATATTGCAGATGATGGATGACCCAATCTTTGATGCCACAAACGATCAGAAGGAACGACAGAACCACAGAAAAGACTATCCAGTTTTGATGATGAGAGGGTTGAGTGCTCCAAGATGTAGAGATTATGATAAAGATTACCCCTCCCAATCATCAATCCCTGAGAAAGATCCTGAAGAAAACAAGCATGAGGAAAGAAATGAGCAGAACACATCAATGTCTTAACCAAGCAACTAACACTGATCAAGTTGAATCTAAAATCAGGCACATGTAAAACATTATACAAAACCAATGAATCCGTAATGCGGATAGTACCAGTATGCGTGATAGGAACCGTAGTACCATTCGGTAATGTCACTGTAACACTAGAAACAGAAGACAAATCTGTAAACAATTCTAAAGCAGAACAAACATGACTAGAGGCTCCACTATCTATTATCCAAGCATCACTGGGTATAAGGTTTTGTAAAGTAGATAAGCAATGGTTTTGGAAAGTAAGAATGTTATTTTCTGATGTAAGAGATTTTGAAGGAAAAGGTATACCAGACGTGGAAGTAGTAGCCATGACACCATTCTCAGTGATTGTAGCCCGTGAAGATGAAGTAATCGGCTCTTGAACTCGAACTTGAGTGTTAAATTGAGAAATGAGGTGTTGAATTTGCTGTGGTGTAAAGTCTTGCAAAGTAAAATTTGTGCCAGCAGTGGTAATTTGAGGCTGCTGTGGCTGACCATAACCATACTTTGCAACGCCAAAATCAGAATGCACATTGGCTATAGCATTTGCCTGTTGTGCCACCGAAGGATTAGACATCAACTGCATTTGCTGTCCATTGTGTGGAGAAGATGAGGTCTGTTGAGTCTTCGGCATAGACTGATTCTTGTTGTATGAACCACTGCCATGAGTTTTGTACCCCGGTGGAAACTCATGTAGCTTGAAACACTTTTGAATCGTATGACCTATCTTCCCACAATGTGTACAAACAGGCTTTTGATAGGAACCACGAGTGTTGTATGCAGCAATATACGCATTCTCATTCATCACATTTGCGTTAGACTGCACCAAAGGAGACTGAGTGGGTGCCAAAGTTTGGAAAGCAACATTATCAGACTTAGGAGGTAGACGCAGAGCCTTCTGTCGCTCATCTTGAGTCACAATGTTGAACGCCTCTTCAATCGTGGGTATTGGTTTCAACATCAATATATGACGCCTAGTTTGCTCATAAGACTCGTTTAAGCCCATGAGAAACTTTGTAACTCTACTCCTTTGCTGTAGTTTCTCCCATAGAGCAGCAGCATCACACTCACAATGTCCACATGTGCACACAGGAAGCTCCACATAGTTCTTATGCTCCTCCCAAAGTGTGACCAACTCCGTATAGTACGTGGAAACATCCAGTGAACCTTGTTCAATCTTGCTAAGACGCTGCTCCAAATCATAAACCCGTGGTGCATCGTCCTGTTTAAATCTTGAAATCAAATTGTTCCATATCCCTTCAGCAGTAGAGATAAACAGCAAACTCTGACCAATTTTCTTCGAAACTGAATTCATAAGCCAAGTTGCTACAATGTCATTGCATCTTGACCACGCACCATAGTCTCGATGAGTACTGAGAGGTTTAGGAATCGTACCATCAATGAACCCCAGCTTATTTCTCACATTCAACGCCATACGAACTGATCTACGCCATAAATGAAACTCCGCAGCAGTCGTTAAGCGATCCGAAACCAAGACTAAGCCAGGATGATCCGTATTATGTAAATAATACGGATTCTCATACTTATCAGCATGATAGCGTGAGGAATCTCCAGCATCCGGGAGCTGAGAATGAAGATCCGGTTCCAGATCTGTGGGATTCACCATTGTCGCAACACCAAACACCAATCTTCTTGAAAACGCAGTATCGAAAGAAACCGAATGAATCGATCAACCGAAAAGACGATCCTCAAGAAGAGAATCGCAGAATCAACAACGCGAAACAAATCTGGACTCCAAGAACTAACTCCAGGAAAACGCCGAGAAAGAGATTCACAAATCGAAGGTACAAAGGAATCGGTGAGCTCATACTTGAATGAACGAAGCGGAAGTGATGATTGAGAGCTCTGATACCATATTAACACTCGATTCCAGATGAGAGAGATAGCGAGCTCGAGAGTGAAAGAGATGAAGATCAAGAAGTTTGTTATTCACATTCAATACAAGCTCAGAGAAAGTCTGTTACATTTACATTAATATATATAGATACGCTAACCATTAGATAACCGGAACAAACCGATATCAATAACCAATCTAATATCATAATAAAGAACATTACTAATACCTCACTAGATTACCCTCCTAGACTAATTTAGAGACCAAATCTAAATCTTCCTCTGTTTTGTAACTTCGAATTGTGATTAAAGAAACATGTTCTCACTCTCTGTTTCATAATAGATGAAGTTTTGGTTCTTTGCACACATATTAAGAAAATTATATTTTCTAAACAAAAGTCATTAAAATATAATTTAAAACTAATTTATTTAATTATAAACAAAAATATAAATACACAATTGGTTACACAGTTTTTGATAAAGTTAAAGTTACCTAGATATATGAAAACATCATCTATTGTGAAACAAAAACAATCACCTAAAACATCATCTATATTGAAACAGAAGGAGTACCTTTTTTGGGTTGCAACCAACCAAAAAGTTATCTTAAACCGTCAAGACGGATTGTTAAGAGTGATTAAGTTTAACTGCAATTATTGATTATAAACACATAATTGTATGATTTTATCTCATAAGAATATGTTTAACGAAATGCCGTTTGATAAATGGTTTCGAACCTATATAGAGAATAGAGTAGTGGTACAATTTGCATCGTATATTTTAATTACCTATGGAAATGTAAAAAAAAATAAAAAAAAATGATCTTGCATTTGTTTCTATTGTCAACTTTGTGACAACAAAAGGAAGAAGTGAAAACGAGGAAAATGAAATGAGTTGGCCAGCAAGAGGCTACAAATACTCACGAGACATTCAATCATCCTTGAGTTGAAGCTACCCCATGATTTTACTGACAAGCAAACACATTGCAGTAAAGTTGAATTCTTATAATTTACTAGTATAAAACACAATAAATTATTATTTTGTTCTCAAAAAGAGAGGTTTGAAAATTCTCTTAACAAGTTAATGATTTATAAAAGGACAAGACATTATCATTAAATCTTGAAGCTAGAAAACTATGAGTGCCTTGAAACTGAGAGTCACTATTTTCCTTTTGAAATGAGTTTCTATGCAATGAGCATATTCCGTTTGTTCTATAATCTCAGTTCTGCATGTTTGATTAATTTTAGAAACTATTATTTAATTTGCTAAAGTTTGATAGTAATTTGGGAGTGTTTCACCTTTCATGGAAAACCTTGCTGAAATATGATCTTGATATCTTGATGACTCTTTCTGTTTCTAATCCTTTTTTTAAATATTTCATACGTTGTATCAGAACCAAAGAAAAGTACTGACCAAATACATGCAACATATTGGTAATCTAGAAAAAAGGAGAGTGTAAAAGATAGATATAAAAACGTTCAGGAGACAAAGAATGGTGTATTTTAGGACACACATAAAACAAAGAATGGTTTAAAGAAAAGTTTGAAGAAGAAAGAAAGAAGAGGAAAAATGAAGAATGGTGATGGTAGTGGTAGGAGTGGTGGGGAACATATTTGTTCTTTTTCTTTTCCCCCTCTTTTCTTCCATCTCTTTATAACATTGTTTGAGAGTTTCTTTTGGTTTAAGCTATTCTTTTCTGTCATTTTCTTCTGCTCATCTAATTGCTTCTTCAAACGAAACGGTATCATCGCAGTTAATGTCGGTTAATGTGATAAAGACAGTGTTTGAATGTTTCAGACTTTCAGGTTCAAACCATTTGTATTAACTACATGAGTATGCTTAGTTCTGGTTTATTGACAACGACAATATTTGATACTCTCTCCGTTCCTAAAAGATTCATGTTTTAGAATTTTCACACTTTTTAATAAAACATATTAAAACTTAACTATAAATGCATATTTTTTGTAATTTTAAATTTCATATATTTTAAAACCAATAAGATTTTAAGAAATGCAATTAATGTTCTTGAACTTCACAATTTCTCATTATTAGTTGAGAAAAATTACATTGAAAATATAAAATATGTATCTTTTTGAAACAAAAGTTTTTTCTAAAATATGGATCTTTTAGGAACAAAGGGAATATATTCTTTCAAACAAACCGAAAGACAATAATTGATATATATATATATATATATATATATATATATATATATATATATAGGTCTTTGAAGTTTAATTTTAGCCAGCAGATGTAGGCCTAAGCAGATGCATGGACTCATGCTTTGAAGTTTGAACCAAGAGAGATACATTCAACAGAGGAGAAGGGGTGGAGTCATGATCGTTTAATACTCCATATGTTCCAATATACAATGATGTTTTAGAAAAAAAATGTTGTTTCATAATATATGATGTTTGTACAAATCTAAATAACTTTATTTTTCTCAAAAACTATGTAGTCAATTGTTTTTATTATTTCTGTATATAATTAAATAAGTTATTTTAATTTGTTGTTGTGATACTTTTTTTTAAATGTAGTTTTCTTAATATTTGTACATTGAGTTAAAGCATCATCAATACTATTAAAACTGAAGGGTCTTTTTTGAGGTATCCTTGGAGTTTTAAAGTATTTACCATTCTATGCCACTGAATTATTTTTAAACTATGATTTTAATTAAATTCTTTTATTTTTTGTTTTGAAATCGCAACAAACCATCTCCTAATTCCGTGTATTTTTTTTTGTTAATTATTTAGTTAATTAAACATGTGTAATTATAGTATATGAAATCCTTTCTATCGGCTATATGAATTAATATATAGTTTTATGGAATGCTTCGATGAAAACAAAGGAATATGCCTTTTGGAATGTTTTATCAAATCTTACATAATAATATGTCACCTCCAACGATTTTAATGAGTGTGCCATTTAACTCCTTTCATATTTTCATAGGTATAAAACTATGTGATCAATATCATTTAATAAAGAGTTTAATAATCCAAAAACGAAAAAAAATCATTCGTCTATATATAATAATTCAGAAGTCTAATCCTTTGTTTTACAATTATCTTTTCTATAATCATACCTATGCCTCCACATTCAATATAATACTAAAATCTGTTCAGCTATGTGGTTCTTGGTATGATTTTGGATTTCAAAAAATTTCGAGATATAATAATCCCAAATCAATATATTCACTTTTTATAATTCTTCATAAAACATATTTATAGAAACTATTTAACAAAAAATACTTCTAATCTTAGAAGTATATATAGATTACCAAATCAACATTAGTTTCACCCAAAATCTTACCTTACTGTTCATACAATCTAAACAAATATTTTTTTTAAAAGATTTGATTCCATATTAACAATATCATAGACAAATATTATGGATAAATAGTTAAGCGTAAGACTTACCAATTATTTCAAAAAGATTATATATTCCAAATTTATAGAGACACCACGCCTAATCTACACGCCCTTTTGGAATAAATACTACCATCTACACCACCCATTTCTACCAAATCAATACTATAATTTGATTTGATAGTAGAAATCTTTTTTTTCCATCTTCTTTATATGTTGTCTATCAAAATATACTGATCTTTCGGGCAACCTTTTTGAATAGGTTTGACAGATTCAAATGATATTAGAGATCTCTTTTCTAGCCTTTATTTGTCAGTGGATAAAATGATGATTATGTTCAGAATATATAGAAAGGTGTCAGTCAAAGATAAATCTCTAAACTGTACTTGAAAGAGAGGATAATAAATATTTTTATCTCTGAAGGTCGATACTGAAGCATGTCAGACAAAAGTTAGCCGAAGCCTGCAGAAGCTCATCGGACTGAAAATGTAAATCATCGGTAATGACTTGCAAAACGTTAGTCTATCAATGAGGTAAACTGAAAATAAATAAAAGATCATAATATTTGTTAGATTATAATAAGACTGAAAGAGCTCTGAACATATTTTCCTGCTATCACTGATGGTCTTCTGTAAATCCAGATGTTCAATTGGAATCATATCGATGACTTGAATAATGGTTTTTTGGTTCTCTTAAACATCTTTCAGATGATCCACTTCGACTTATGCAAGTTTGACTATGTACAATAAACAACCGGATCAGGTCATGGAAAGGTAGAAAACTAAACTAACTTTCTCATAATATAAAGTTTCACTACCCTTGCTTATGAGAATCTTGATTTGCAAGTTGTCGTTGTTATCCACCATTTCATTTTCTTTCAAAGAGCTCACTATTTTTTTTTTATGAATCAAGGTTGTTGACCGACCAGTGTATGATCAAAGAAATTTTCAAAACCCATAGTTTGACCCATAATTTTAGAGTTGATGAGGCAAATAATCTGGACCAATAAGGTCAGTAACTTATTTGAGTAATTCTAATATTTATTGCAAATCCAACTATTGTTGATGACTAATGATTGGTATTCAAAATCACTGAGGCCAATTCCTTCTATATTATTGTCTCCAAGTTTTGTTTCTTTTATCTCTATGAACATTAAAAGTTTTTCTGATGATAGATTCTCATATAATATTTTTTTGTAAATGTAATAGTGTATACACAATTAAAAATATTGCAATAGCATACTTAACCAGCGATAATAAAAAAAAAATGATTCTATATAATAAACCATCAAGTATTTAAATTATTCTGAATTAAATTGTCCAGAATAAAGATACACCCAATCGGACCACGAGACTAAAATCTATATGGTATAATTTACAAACATAGATATTTGACACACATGTTGAAAAAAAAATATTTGACACACATATACATGTAATCATATACCAATTATTTGAAAATACATAATATTATAATTTACAAGTGTTTTGTTTAATAAAATAAAATTTCACAGTTGGAAAATAGGGGAAGATTGTTTGGTAGTTACAACAAATTTCCCTAATTATTTATCTAAAATTAAAAAGGAGTGGTACTCCTGTAAATACTTAGCAAAATCAAGGGGGTGTAAAAAGAGTTGTTGTTGTAATTGTATTGATGCTATAATTGTTGATTTTTTCTTACGATTTTGTGAATATTATAAACTTATTTTACAAGTTTTATTTCCTATAAATAAAATTACCACGCTCTTATGGGGTTGATTGGTTGTTAATGTAGCTTTATATATTTTTTTTGTTTTAAAAAATAGGCTGTGTGAGTTTTTTCCTTTGGCTTTAATTTTTTTTTGTTGTCGATTTATTTTCAAAACACTTAATAAAAGCTGTAGAAAATTTAATTTTGAAAGCTACCATATTTTAGTTTCTAACTTTTTTGCTGTAGCTTTACTTTTTTAAAGTAAAACATAATTGCTTTGAAAAAATTGCTTTAAAAAGAAAAATGGATGTTCAAAGTACCTATAGCCACAAAACCATAATGGCTTTAAATGAAATTAAGTTCGATTATATAGATATCTATACTATTTAATGTCGGGTATGTTAGCATTTTGGGCTAGAAAGAAATAGTATGTTCAATAATTATTATTGAAAAAGTGTATATACTACAAAATGTTTTTCACAGTATATGACGTTCATTTGTTACGTACATCCCTTGAATATAGCAATTTAATATGATATTTAAGCCATAAATGATTTTATTGAATAAGTTTACAAATAATAAAAAAAAATTAGTGAAAGACCAAATATCCCTTTAGACGAAATTAAATTGTACAAAAGTAATATTATAAGGTATTCTTAGGAAATTCAATAATGTTTTAGTAAGATAGATATTATGTAGATAAGAAAACTAATGAGACTGTAGTCGTGGACATATTATCCAATATCTGAAAAACAAACTAAAACCGAACCAAAAAATTCGGAACTAAAACAGGATAATATACAATAATCTGAATGGTTTCTACTTTCTAAACCCAAAGAGCTAAAACCAAACTGAAAATCAACATAATAGTATTAATTTATATAATATATTTTTTTAAGAAAAATATCCAAAACCCCAAATTACATGAATTATCTGGTTTTTTTAGTTTTTTAGGTTTAACTCAGGTTTTTTTGGTGATTTTAGAATTTTTGGCTTTAGACCCAAATAAACACACCCAAATAAACCCAAACTATTTCTAATTCAGTTCACTTCGGGTTTTATGAAAAAATAAAAACCCGACTCGAACTCAACATCACCCGAATCGATCTGATTCGAAAAGTTTTGATTCATAAATGGGTCTTAACATCCCAGCCCCAATAACTTGAAAATTAAATTAACCTAACTGACATGAACCTACATTTTGAATGTCCATCACTCACTATAAGATGTTAAAATAAATTATTCTCAGTTAAATATCTTAAACTCAAATATTAAAATTCAGATCAGAAAAATTAGTAACTTTTAAATCGAAAATTTAACTGAAATGTTATCCCGCGCTTTTAAAGCGCGGGTCAATATCTAGTATATTATTAAAAAAGAGGAGTATTTTTTAGAAGCTTTAAATAGTCTTTCCATTAAAGATGCACTTGATGAAATGATTTTAAAAATGAAAAAATAGGATTCAAATTCTAGATACATATCCAAACAAAAATTGTAATAGTAACAATAATATTAATTTTCTTAAACCAATTATAGACCCTAATCAACAAAATCGTAAATAAAATTCCATTTGATGGTAAAAGGAATTTGGAGAATACCACAAATTTCGGTTACAAATCTTCAATTACAAAGAAAAAAAACAAGGAGTTTCTAGGCATCTTGATTGGTCATGAAGAAACTAAGGAGTGTTTAAAGAAAATTTGTAGAAGTGGAGGGGACAAAAGTGAGAAGACACCTGGAAAAAGGCATGTGACGTGGGGAATGTGAAAATGTTGTCTTCTACGGGCATTGTGTCGTCTAACATTTTCTCGTGCTTGCAAAAAAATGTTTTTAAGTGTGTGAGGTGAATTGTGACGTCTCCTTAAGTCCATCCATAGGCGAAGCATCTTTCATTAGCTCCTCTCTTTAAGGTTACGCATTCATTACTCATCCATCATGCTTGCCTCCCCCTTCTCTCCTCTTTCTGTATATAGTACTATATTTTTAAATTTCCGATTTCGTTTCTTTCTTTTTGCTTCTAATTGTTACATGTAAGTATGTAACGTATAAAAACAAGGAACATCCAATTTTCTGGAGAGCACCTAGAATCAGATAAAGAACTATTTTGATATGTTTTGGTTTGTGGCACGAAGAGATTATAGGCATAAAAGCTACCCCTTTTTGCCATAGATTTGTAGGAGCATCGATTGATTTACTTTAATTGTACTGATAAAAGGGTTTATTTAAATACTGAAAATAGCATATGTTTTCGGTTGTGGACTTGAGTATTTGCTTTATGTTAACATAAAGTAATAATCAAACAAATTGAAGAGAGAAAGTGTAACTCAAAGCGACTTGGATTAGAATAATGTGAGCTCAAACTCATGTCATGCTGGCTAGGATACGATGTAGTCCACTTAGGCTATTTTTATAATTAAATTAAACAGAACTAGAGTGTTAATGACGTAAATGAGACGTGCTTAACAGCTGATATATCATTAAACAAAAATTTAGATTAGTTTATGCTAATATAAAATTATTTTTTAAAAAGTTTATCGCGGTTATAAGAAACCCTTAATTTGGAAATGGTGTTTGTCGAACCCACGAATGCATCAATGCGCGTCACGATAATCTCATGCATTGAACTTGATTTAATACGGACGAAAAATTAAGTAAACTAAGATCTTAAAAAATTCAGTGTACTTTGTTCCTTTTTTTTCTGTAACACACTTTGTTCTATAATATCTTCTTCAAGAAATAATGTTCTTATCCGGTTAGAACATGTATTTTTTTTTGTCTACGTTCATCTTTCTCCGTACATATAGCCTTACATTTTATTTTTAATTAATATGATATTTGTGAATGGAGTATTAGTCCTTTCGATTTCATCTATGTTTTGAATCTGCTAAAGTGTTGCTCAATTTTGTGTTTCAATAAATTTCGTCCCATTTTAAAGCTGGTGAATCTGTAAGAAAATCATTTCCAATAATAGAATAATCTATGATATCAAGCTAAATGAATCACAGTTGAATGAAATCGGAAACAGATACACAAAAAAAATTTGAAACGTAAAAAAGTAATTATTAAAAAGGTTAGAAATAGAAATGTTTTGGAAATGTCTATTATCTAACTAATTAACATGTGAATACTATTATTTATTTTGTTTGGTCTGTATATGAACAAAGTCAACAAATAGCCATTAGTCAACAAATAGGCAGTAAGTGTTAAGTATACGGAAATTAAATAAGTAATAATAAACATCGAAGTGGTATAAAAAAATCAACATAAAACAAACCTAATGTTTTAATATTAAAAATAGCTTAATTAAAATCAAAGATTAATAACATCAATCTCATTTTATTAGCTCTAACAAACATAACTGCTTCTAACTCATGTTTATCTAAAGAAAGATCCTCATACTCAAGTTAATCTCATCTTATGAATCTAATTAATTATTTCCAACATCCCAGATATGATTGGGACCATCTTTGTAGAAAAACTTCGTCTAGATAAGACAATGTTTAGTTATCTACGACAAAATATCAAAGCGTTTTGAGACGAATAATATATATAATGTTGAAGTGAACTTGAAGTAGCTTAGGAAACAAGCTACCACTTTCCTATGAGATTAGGAAAGTCATATGTTAGAGTTATCTATAAGAGTAGTTTCCTAATGAGTTTAGGAACTTAAGATTTATATATAAGGATATGCAAGAGTGTTGCATAACTTGTGTGTGTGTTGAGAGCTTTAGTTTTGAGTTATTTTCTAAAGCATTGAGTGATTAATAAAGTGTGAGTTTGAGAGCTTGATTCAATAATTGGTATCAGAGCTTTCATTGAATCAAAAGAAAGAGAGAAGAAGCAATGGGAGAAATCGTTGCAACCAATATCGCAAAAGGTGGTGGATCGTCATCCATCAAGTGTCCAATGCTCAGCGACACAAATTATACCGTGTGGACCATGAGAATGAAAGTGGCGCTAAAGGTTCACAAGGTATGGGAAACTATTGAACCAGGAGAAGACGAAGGAGAGAAGAATGATATGGCAAGGGCACTTTTGTTCCAATCAATCCCGGAATCGTTGATCTTACAAGTAGGAAATCTAGAGACTGCAAAAGCAGTTTGGGAGGCAATAAAAACTCGACATATGGGAGCTGATCGAGTCAAGGAAGCGAGGCTGCAAACCCTTGCAGCTGAATTTAACCGACTAAAGATGAAGGAAACAGATTCTATAGACGAGTTTGTTGGAAAGCTATCGGAACTATCGACCAAATCAGCCTCTTTAGGTGAAGACATTGAGGAACCGAAGCTAGTAAAAAAGTTTCTTAATAGCCTACCTCGAAAGAAATACATACACATTATAGCCGCGCTAGAACAAGTTCTCGATCTTAATAAAACAAGTTTCGAGGACATTATAGGGAGACTGAAGGCGTATGAAGAGAGGATTTTTGAAGATGAAGAAGAAAAACATGAAGATCAAGGTCAAGATAAACTGATGTTTACTAATACGCCAGATTCTCAGCTAAATCATGACAGGTACGAGTCAGGAAGAGGTAGAGGCAGAGGCGGTCGCTATGGTTTTCGAGGAAGAGGTAGAGGTCGATATGGCTATCAACAAAATTATCAGCACCAACAAAGTTATCAGCAAAACCAAGGTTATTATAGACAAGAACGTGACCCGTCGAGAGTCGTGTGCTATAGGTGTGACAAGATGGGACACTTTGCGATGAACTGTCCCGACCGATTGCTTAAACTACAAGAAACACAAGAGAATGAAGAAGCTACTCAAGAAGCAGAGCAACTTATGATGCATGAGGTCGTGTTCTTGAATGAACGAAACGTCACACCAAGTAAACTCGAAGAAAATATAGCTGATGATCATCTATGGTACCTAGACAACGGGGCTAGCAACCATATGACGGGGAACCTGGGCTACTTCTCAACATTAGATCATGGGATAACAGGGAAAGTGAAGTTTGGGGATGATTCCCGCATTGACATCAAAGGAAAAGGATCCATATTCTTTAAGACAAAGAACGGTGAAAGAAGAGTATTATCTGATGTTTACTTCATACCTAAACTTCGGAGCAATATTATTAGCCTAGGTCAGGCTACTGAGTCAGGATGCGAGGTTAGAATGAAAGAAGACCACCTATTCTTGTATGATCGAGATAACAAGTTGCTGGTTAAAGCGAAGAGAGCAAAGAATAGATTATATAAAGTAGTTATGGAGGCAGAGAATATCAAGTGTTTACAACTAATGCATCTCAGGGAATCAACAAAATGGCATGCTCGTCTGGGACATGTTGGCCTAGAGAACCTAAAACTGATGGTTAACAAGAAGCTTGTCACCGGTTTACCAGCGTTTGAAGTAGAAAAGGAGACTTGCGGTTCTTGCTTGAGAGGCAAGCAAACTCGAAAACCATTTCCACAGGCGAGTTCCTTCCGAGCAACAAGTATATTGGAGCTGATACATGGAGATCTTTGTGGACCGATAACACCACACACAGCAGGAGGAAATAGATATGTATTTGTTCTGATCGATGACCACTCTCGATACATGTGGAGTATTCTCATGAAGGAGAAAAGTGAAGCGTTCACTAAGTTTAAACGGTTTAAAGCTGTGGTCGAGCAAGAGTCTGGTGCAATGATAAAAACGTTTCGTACTGATAGAGGAGGGGAGTTCACTTCCCATGAATTCCAAGAGTTCTGCGAGAAAGAAGGCATAAAACGTCATCTAACCGCACCATACTCCCCACAACAAAACGGAGTGGTCGAGCGGAGGAACAGAACACTACTCGAGATGACACGGAGTATCTTAAAACACTTAGATGTCCCAAACTGGCTCTGGGGAGAAGCGGTACGACATGCGACGTACCTAATCAATAGGCTAGCAACAAGAACTCTTCATCAACAGGTTCCATACGAAAGCTACAAAGGCAAGAAACCAAACGTTGATCACCTAAAAGTTTTTGGTTGTATTTGCTATGTGAAAGTGAACACACCGCACCTGAAGAAGCTGGACGACAGAACACGGATGCTTGTCCATCTTGGAACCGAGCCTGGATCAAAAGCCTATCGACTTCTTGATCCAACCAGTCGGAAAATAGTTGTAAGCCGCGATGTGGTATTTGATGAAGAACGAGGATGGAAGTGGGACGAAACAGAGAAGACTTCAAGCAACGGGTCTAGTGCGTTGAGCTTTAATTACTACCTTGGTGATCAAGGTACACGAGTAAATACAGAGGGAGTTGAGGAAAATAAAGATAACACTCAAGAAGCAAAAGAAGAAGAGGTTGGTAACGAAGCAGATACAGAGGATTTGCCAATGGAGCTGAGGCGCTCCACAAGAACGAGCAGGTTGCCAAGTTACCTTGAGGACTATGAACTTCTGTGTGAAGAAGATGACTTTGAGACGTTATGCGAAGCCGAGTGTGAACATCTTTTGCTTCTTGTCAACGAAGAGCCATGGAACTATGAGGAAGCAAGCGAATTGAAAGTATGGAGAGATGCATGTGATGATGAAATCAAGTCTATCGAGAAGAACAAAACTTGGAGTCTAGGAGATCTTCCTCCAAATTGTAAAGCAATAGGATTAAAGTGGGTGTTTAAAGTTAAAAGAAACTCTGATGGAAGCATAAACAAATACAAAGCAAGACTTGTGGCTAAGGGATATATACAAAAGCATGGTATTGACTTCGACGAGGTGTTTGCTCCAGTTGCGCGTATTGAAACTGTGCGTTTGATCATCGGAATGGCTGCATCACGTGGCTGGCAACTTCATCATCTCGACGTCAAGACGGCTTTTCTTCACGGCGAGTTAAAAGAAGAGGTCTATGTTTCACAACCTGAAGGTTACATAATCAAAGGGAGTGAAACTAAGGTCTACAAATTAAAGAAGGCATTATATGGCTTAAGACAAGCCCCAAGGGCATGGAATGAGAAATTAAATGCAGTACTGCGAGATCTAAGGTTTGTGCGATGTCTAAAGGAACCATCCTTATACCGAAAAGAAAATAAGGAGCATCTGTTGGTCGTGGCAGTTTATGTTGATGATCTACTCGTGACTGGTTCAAGCTTGGAGATGATACTAGAGTTTAAGAGAGATATGGCGACAAGATTTGAGATGAGTGATCTCGGTCGACTAAGTTATTATCTTGGCATAGAAGTTTCACAGCGAGAAGGAAGTATTGTGCTAAGCCAAGAAAGATATGCTACAAAGATACTTGAGACCGCCGGAATGAAAGGATGTAACGCAGTGCATATACCGATGGATGCAGGCTTAAAGTTGTGTAGAGCCGATGACGAACGTGGCGTTGATGCAACCGACTACAGGAGGAACATCGGCTGTTTAAGATACTTGATACATACAAGGCCTGATCTGGCGTATAGTGTTGGAGTGTTAAGCAGGTATATGCACGCTCCAAAGGAATCTCACAAGGCTGCACTAAAACAAGTGCTCCGGTATCTACAAGGAACTTTGACGTATGGTCTCGAGTTTGGATCTAAGTCGCAGGAAGGTTTGATAGGCTACAGCGATAGTAGCTATAATGCTGATCCAGATGATGGCAAGAGTACAACAGGTCATATTTTCTATCTTGGTGGCAATCCGATTACATGGTGTTCTCAGAAGCAAGAGATTGTTGCATTGTCATCATGTGAAGCTGAGTTTATGGCGGCAACAGAGACAGCCAAACAAGCAATTTGGTTACAGGATCTACTTGAGGAGAGCATTGGACGTGTGGGCAACAAAGTGATGATACGAATAGACAATAAATCTGCTATAGCCTTGACCAAGAATCCAGTTTTTCATGGTCGCAGCAAGCATATACATTCGAGGTTTCATTTTATAAGAGAATGCATTGAAAAGAACATGGTGAGCGTGGAGCATATTGCAGGAGTTAAGCAAAAGGCTGATATACTTACTAAAGCACTCGGGAGAATTAAATTTAAGGAGATGAGAGACTTGATTGGGATTCAAGATGTTTCAAATGGAGACTTCAAGATCAAGGGGGTGAATGTTGAAGTGAACTTGAAGTAGCTTAGGAAACAAGCTACCACTTTCCTATGAGATTAGGAAAGTCATATGTTAGAGTTATCTATAAGAGTAGTTTCCTAATGAGTTTAGGAACTTAAGATTTATATATAAGGATATGCAAGAGTGTTGCATAACTTATGTGTGTGTTGAGAGCTTTAGTTTTGAGTTATTTTCTAAAGCATTGAGTGATTAATAAAGTGTGAGTTTGAGAGCTTGATTCAATAAATAAATTTCGGATAATGTTTTTTGGGGGTTTTCTATCAAGGAAAAGGAAACAATTGTAATATTTTTGTTAAACGAAGAGTACTAGGATTGGAGTATTAAACTTGAAACAATACAAATAGAACACATCCACCAAAAACATCCAAGCACAAAGTCTATACCAACACTTTGACCAAATGTCTGGTTGACACGTATACTTGTCTGCTACATCAGCAACATCTTTAACAACACTGTCTCATCATTTTTATTTATTCAAAAAAAAAAGAAGACCATATCAATATCAATTCTTCCTCTTCTGGGAACATTATATTAAATTATAATTTTAAAAATCCTTCTCTATATATATACACACACGTTCAAATCATTAATCACATCTTTACATCAAAATCTTAGAGAAAGAGAATAGTCAGAAAAAAAAAATGGGAAGAAGAAGAAGCTCACCGTCTTCATCGATAGAAAGTAGCTGCAAAAGCAACCCATTTGGTGTCTCTTCGAGTAATACTCGGAACCTAAGCACGGACCTGAGGCTCGGACTTAGCTTCGGATCATCGTCCGGACAGTATTACAACGGTGGAGAAAATCATGATGAATATGGAGTCGTTGCGGCTGATCATAAAATGATCATTGAAGAAGAAGATCAAAACGAGTGTAATAGTCTCGGAAACTTCTACGTGAAGGTGTTCCTATTGGAAGAAAAATCGATCTATTTTCTCTTAATGGATACCATGATTTGATCACAACTCTCGATTACATGTTCAACGCCTCAATCCTATGTAAGAATTTACTCACATATATTTATATATCTTTTTTTTATCTATATTTATATATCTTTGCATGTCACCAATATCTTATATATATGAATATAACGCACTCAAAATAATTATACATATCTCGTTTATGTTTTGGCTCTTTTTTTGCTAAAGAATATGATATCTTTAGTCTTCTCACGCTAGACAAGAACATCCTATAAATCTCTTTCACTCTTTGTAACCATAACATAATAAATATGATGAAAACTGAAACAGGGGCTGAAGAAGAAGATATGTGTAGCGAGAAGAGTCATGTGCTAACGTACGCAGACAAGGAAGGTGACTGGATAATGGTTGGAGATGTTCCTTGGGAGTAAGTACTTTTCTAATTTATTATATTTAATCTTTTTAATATATTTAATCTTTAATTAAACACATTGCAATTTTGATTAATGACTATATAATGATGTAGAAGTCTAATGGGGTTTAATTGATTATTCTATAGGATGTTCTTGTCTAGCGTGAGAAGACTAAAAATCTCAAGAACGTATCACTACTGATATAAAAAGTAAAGCAAAGATGGAATCTAGGATTTGACCAATACAGTGTGGGAAGAAAGTTTTGTCATGATGTAAATCACTTGTTTGTCGGAGATTTATTCAAAATTTTGTTTTTAGTTTGTTACTTAATGTTAGTATTATTCGGTTGTAACTTGTAAGGATGAAAAAAAAATCAGATCCTTTTCAAGAATATTTATGTTTTGTTGTTTTTTTTTTAATTTGAGAAAATTACTAGCTAGCCTATGTATAATAAAACTAAATTTTATATGAATTGAACTCATACATGAAAACTAACTATACAATTGAAGATTACTACATACTTATATATTTTTCTAAGTTTTGATATGAACTTTTAATACAACTTTCAAGTTTAAGATTCAACTTTACTTACTAGACTTCCACACGTGAGCTACAATTAGGGATATTAAATTCGGTAAAACAGAAACAAAATAGAAAATTGATTAGAATTTGCTAATATTCGTATAAACTTTTTTTTTGTTTTGATAATTAGTTTAATATCGTATAAACTGAATAGATGTTGTTTAAGAAACCACAATATATGAATATGTTCCGGTATAAACAAAAAATCGTTTAACTAAAATATATTGGTATACTTATATGTAAATTTTATAATAAAATTAATAATGAATACATAATTTATTTTATTAATATGATATTCATATTTAAGACATTGATTTTAATAATTTGTTATTTTTCTAAGTTAAAAGGGTTATTTTGTTTTTTCCCATTTTTCATCAAATCAAATAAAACATATACTTTTTCTTGTTATATATTTGTACTAAAATATATTTATTTATTAATATTATGAAATTACTATTTTCTTATTTTATTTTTAATAGTTAAAAAACAGAAAATATTATATTTAAAAATTTCCGTACAAAATAGATATTTAAGTTTTAATAAATATTTCTAATCATATAAAATAAAATTTGTTCTAAAAGGTAATTATAGTTATGGTTTGGGTATAAACCGAAAATCAATTATTTATAAACTGAAATATCTAAAAACCAAAAAACACTAAAACCGAACAAAAGTCAGAATCAAACACCTCTAGCCGCAATTCAAAAGAAATTAAATCTTGGATTCCAATATTCAAAACTAATATAATAATTGAATAATTACATTATACTAATAAATAAATACATTATACTCTTCTATGGTTCATAAATCTTTAATACAGTGCTAGTATATGTTTATTAACGGATCTGTAATCAAATTTCTCTTTATGTTTCAGTTGAGGTTTTCACATAGTTTGAATCAACCTCGTTGAATATTTTCTGGTATAATACTAGTTTACGTTAACTTTCACCTGTCTTCAAATTTGAGTTTTTTTTTTTGATCAAATACTGATAACTAGAGTTTGTTCTTTTTTGGAATTTGAATTTTTTTATAAAAAAATTTGTTAACAACACAAAAATACAATCTCAACAGACTATATCGGAGATATACAATTGTTCTTCTCAGCAAAGCATTAAAAAAACACATACAAAATAGGGAAATTGCACTCTGTAGCTACAGAGGCGGCCTTGGACAGAAGCGGGAGAAGCTGGTGCTTCCGGCCGCCACTAAATTATCAATAATACCAGCCACAAATTTAAATAAATAATTCAATAGGTCAACTGGTAAAACATATTTTTAGTGCAGAGGAGGTGAGGAGTTCAACCTAACCTATTGACATTATTTAAATTTCCTTTTTCTTCTTATAAAGCTAAATATAAATAGGTCACACTTTTAAGATTTACTTCCAGCCCATTAATTAGTAGGACCGGCTCTATGTAGCTACCATAAATATTATAATTTATTCCTTAGCCAATATTCAATTTGTTCTTCTTTGATATAGTATAGTACTTCCCAAGTATATAGTATTATATGCTATTGATAGTTTCGTTCTATGCTCCGTATGATATCTTTTCAGATTGGTTTTCTTTTGCAGGTTGTCATGTAAGAATTAAGCCTTCCAGGCAGAATGTTTGAAACTGGATTTGAACCAACTGGAAAGAAATGAATATTGTACACAACTCTTTGGAACGACGAAAATTAGACATGAAATGGTTAGTATGTTGACCAATATTGACTACTTCCTTAAGTATCCATAGGGTCGGGAGTCGTTTATTCTCATAGTAAAGATTGCAAAAGCTCAGGGTGTTGAGCAGTATGTTATGGACACGATGATTATTCGCACGAAGGAAAATTAACTTGTGTTACTATTCCATACACAAATTCCTGTTCTATTCTATATAGACAAATAGAACAGATATGTACATAATATATGTAGCATAATATGTATTATGTTTGTTGTTACCCCACTTGTAATTACATGAGCATTCAGTTAACCACACCCATAACAAATGTAAACTTCACACAAATTTGTTTTGTCCTATTTATAATGATTATATTTTATAGTTAAAAGTAGAATATTACAATGAATGATCTATATGTATAGTTTAATATTACATAATATTATGTACTGTTTTCAAGATTTTGTTATTTGGATTTAGGGTTTATATTTGGATTTTAAATTTAGTGATTAGAGTTTAGGGTTTAGTATTTAGAAGTTGGGGGATAAGATTGAGATTATCATTAACTCCATTCATGCAATCATAGATATTTCATAATTTCAATTTTATGTACTATGCTATTTATTTTGTTATATTGTATTTGAGATTTATGGTTTATATTTTGGTTTATGGTTTATACTTGGATTTAGGATTTAGTGATTATGGTTTAGGGTTTATTTTTCTCACTGCGCACAAACTTGCAATTAAAAAAAATGAAAGAAGGAACAAACGAAAACATCACTTTTGAAAAGCGAAATTTCATAGAAAAATAGTAAGGAAAATTTGAAGATTTCTCGACAACAACGCAAACTGCGTGCTGCCCTCAATGGTCAACTTATCAAGAAAGCAGCCATGGTGACCTACTTAAACCCCTTAATTACTCCAGATTATCCTTTTCTACCCAAACCAATCAGAGATATGCTTCGGGAAGATACTCTCTTCAAAAGAATCACAACTAATCTCTGTGAATAGTCTCTAACATTTGAGCATCTCCATGGAGCTTTCTTCGAGTTCTTCTTTATTAGGGATTATTCTTCACCGTAATATAGTAACATTAAGGAACATATATTCTTAAATTCATCTAATTCTATACATTCACTAAGACCCGCAACACCAATACCTTCACCATCAACATTCTCAAACGTGACTCTCTATATAGCCGGACGTGCTGTAGGATCAAATCTCATGATGTTCACCATACTTACCAGTGCACCTGATAGCTTTCTGCACATTATCTAGCTTCACGTTTGATACATGAACGTTTCTAACGTACCCTCCTCTTCCAGGAGAAGTCTTGATTCTGATTCCTGTATTGGAGTTGAATAGAGGTAAGATTACACCTCCTGACATATAAGTTGTCCCCTCTGGTCACTGCTAACCGGTAGTTTCTGATATATTGCACCTGAGAGTTATATTATATGGCTCCCCATCGAAACCAAATTAAAAACAGAAGCGAAATCTATTTGAAAACCAAACAAAAATTAAAAGAAACACATCAAACATTATTTTTATCAACGGGCGTTAGATGTGTATTTGGTTTATATTTTATCAAACTAGCTAGTACATATTTTTTTGAAGAAAACTAGCTAGTACATGTTTACACATAAATTGTAGATAAATATATTGGTTTGTTTGTTTTTACGAAGTTTTATCTATCAATCATATTATTTAGTTCATATTGTAACAGAAAAAGGATAGGGATATATATACACACAACAAAATGGTTAGAAGAAATTCATTATTTAGGATAAAAAGGGTAAAACAACTGAAACAACATTAGTTTTTTTTTTTTTTTTGCACGTGAAACAAAAGCAATCTTATACAAACTTCATCCCACAATGTCTAGAACCCCTATATTGTATAATAATATCAAAAAGAGCCCTGGTCCCCAGAGACGAGGTCGTATATCGTTACCTCTTTACATTATCACATACTGTTTTATTCGTTAATATTTGTTTGTTTGTTTTCTTACAATCCAAGCTGGACAGGCACGTTGGCTTCTTGAATCCAGTTAACCGGAGTCAACCATTTAGCGACGGTGAAACCTTCAACCTCAGCCGCAGACTTAGCGATCTTGGCCCAAGGAACCCTAGCAGCAGTGTTAGCTCCTGGTCCACGGTTATTGAACTCAATGTATTTAGCGGTTTTGTGGTTAGCTTCTCCTTTCCATTCGGACCATCCTTCTGGCTTAATCACATCACTAATCTCAGTTCCAATAATTACGGTGGTGGAAAATTTCTTCCACGGCCGTCCTAGGTACGATTTGGTGGTTAGCTTTTCAGCTTCGAGGTCTTTGTCCGCCATGATACGGCAGTTCTGAAGAACGATACCGATCTTGACTGCTGCACCTTTCTCGTTACCGTCGGCTGTAACGTAATGGGCCTGTCCCTGGCTACCCTTTCGGATGAGGATTAGAGAGTTTTGGATCACGGTCGCGGACTTTCCGAAGATGAAATCGACTGTACCGGACACAACAATGTTCCTGTAGAACTGACGTCCGTTGTTGACGTAGAGTGTGTCTTGGAAAGCGTCAAATCTACAGTTGAATATGACTGCACGGTCTCCGTTCACACGGAATGCAACCGCTTGGTGTCCTAATGGACCAGCAGTGTTCTGGAATCCGATCCATTTCGCCATGAATCCCTCAGATTCAACCTCTGCATGCATGCAAATAAGTATAATTAGATATCAACATTATTTAGCAATGCAATATATAGTAATATCGGTTCTAGCTGGCATAACCAAATGAAAACATTTTCAACCAAAATCTCAAGCTTGGTTTTGAATATAGTTAGATCAATAATAGATGTTATAGTTTAAATGAGAGACTTACGAACGGTGGCACTGAGTGAAGTAGTGGTTTTGCTAAGTGCAACACTTTTGTCAAAAGTAATGATGGTTTTTGTAGCACCATCACCAAACATGAAAATGTTGTTCTTCTTCTTAGGGATTCTGACCATTTCCTTGTAGACACCAGCCTTGATATGGATAATGCAACGTCCAGGGTTTTTCTCCGGGCAAGCGTTAACTGCTTCGGAAATTGTCTTAAAGTTTCCACTTCCATCCTTAGCCACCACATGAGTCGCCTTGATTTTACCGCCACCACCGCCTCCTTCACCGATACCATCATCACCACCACGTCCCACCTGAGCCATAAGCTTCCTGTCTTTGCCAGAAAGCCATGTAGGTAGTCCCTTTGCGTCGATGTCTTCAAGAAGACGACGCCCAGGAGCTCCAGTTCCTCCCATATCATCGACCTTGACACCCATTTGGGACATAGCGGTGACAACAGAATGGAAGATATCGATAGCGTTACTGGTCAAAACTTTGGAGTTAGAGATTCCTTCACCCATGATTTTTCTTAATTCCTCTTCTTCAATGTCATCAAGACAATCGGTTTGGTAATTGAAAACTCCAGTTAACCATTGTTTAAGCTGGTCAATCTTACTTCCGCTCTGCTGAAGATCTTCACCCATTTCTTCAACAATGGTCTCAAGATCCTCAAGGGCGTATGTCAACACTCTCTTGCAGTACTCAAGAACGGCCTTGCTAGTCTCGTTCATGTTTTTCCCCAGGCCTTCTTCGGTTGTAGCCGTGAAGTTTGAGGATCTTGTGATGGCGTCTTTTGTAGCCAACATGAAGGCTTTGATAAGCTTGCTTGGATCATCGCTTTTGACTGGTTCAAGAGTTTTTGCGCATGAGCCTTGGTCTGTGGTTGTCTGACATATTGTCTGAACTGCTTTCTGATGCGAGTTCAGAGTCTTTTCGCCACCTGCATCACCACCTTTATGAACAAAGGTGACAACTCCTATAGCAACACCCACCACCAGAAGGATGGATGCCACAGATATAACAATTTTTCCAACTGCCATTTTTTAATATATTGTCCCCTTTTTATTATTTTTGTGTTTTTTTCTCTCCCTCCGGGTTTATTCAGGAGGTAGATAGGAGAGGAAGGGGATTTATTGAAACAAAGCCCGGTGGATTGTTAATGGTGCACTGAGGGGAGATTCTTATAGGAGTTGTATTTTCTAAAATTAGGGCTTGCATGAGCTTTGCATGGATGGAGAGATTTTAGGCCGTTGAATGGCTACAAGTTCTCTAGTCTAATATTAGCTTTGAGATTAAAAATTAGCCACCACAAGATTATTTGATTATGTCCTGATCAAGAGGTGTAATTTTGATTACTAAAATAAAAATCTATTTTAAGGATGAAAAATGGTGACAAAAAAAAGATGAATAGAAATAGTGAATTCCTTAAAATTCTTTATAATTTACATTATTTACATAGAATATTTGTTACCCGTAATTCATTTATATTCCTTAACATTTAAGGAATAATAGACTACAATTATTTCTTATCAAATTATGAGAGGAAAATATTTTTCTCTTATTTTATTTCTCTTCATTCTTTTTTATCTTATTCCACGTATTCTTTTAATGTTACCAATTGGAGTCTTAGTTTAATATAGTCTTAATAATAACAACTATTAATACGATAAAAAGCTCCCAGACACAAATTTCGAGAGTTACTGTTCCTAGTTGACTTTGTGAGATCTCCACCGCTCCCCCGCCGTATCTACCGTTGGAAAGTGACGCTTGTTAACCGGAACCCTTCCCGGAGAGCTCAATTTCTCCCCTCCGCTCCGCTCGATCAAGACTTACACTTCTACGGTACCAGCTGGGTGAACAAATGAACGAGATGACGTAGATCTAACGAATGAAGAAGAGTACAGATGAAACAAAAGAAACAGCTTTTACCTTTTTGGGTGGAGAGCATGGTTCCAGTTTTCCTCTAGATACTCTCTTTACTGTCTTGTGTAGTTTCTTACCTTGTCATTAAGGTTTTACCGAAGGTTTCGGATCTACCGTTTCAACATTTACTACGGTCATTTGTTACCAAAAATCTCTCTCTCTTCAGTATAAATGGCTCACAGATTGTCGAGAGGAGAAAAAGGAAAATGGATTCAAGATCAGCCAAAACAGGCTAAGCGACCACCAGTGATAATCCTGGCTTCAAATAACTACGCTCTAATTGAAGAACATAAGTTGACTCTCATTGGGAGAGTAACTAACCCGGCGATTCAAAAGACAAAAGCACTGGTGGACTTCTTCCTTAACCATTGGAATGTTGCGGGTCAGATTACTGGTAAAGCTCTGGGGCCTTACCTGTTCCAGTTCAAGTTCGAAACTAAGAGAGATCTCCAGCTCATCCTCTCAAAAGGCCCTTACCACTTCAAAAGATGGATGCTGATCCTCCAGAGGTGGGAGCCAATTGTCTCCGACAACTTCCCTTCTCTAATCCCGTTCTGGATCTCTGTTCACAGTATACCACTCCATTACTGGACGGAAGATGCATTGAAAGCAATTGGAAAGGTACTTGGACCAGTAGAGGATTGGGATGTTGATAGAGGAAGAGTTCGGGTTTCCATAAATGGATTGAAACCTCTTGAGATGAAACATGATATCAGCTTACCTTCGGGCGAGATAAAAGAAGTAGAGCTCGAATATGAAAACCTTGAGAAACATTGTTTCCATTGTCTCTCCCTGACTCATGAAGGTGATGCGTGTCCAACGTTTCCCAGGAAGGAAAACAGAGATGGGAGAGAAACCCGTCTGGGAATTTCTCAAAACCGTACTCTTGAAAGACTAGAGGCAGATAGAAGAAGGAAAGATGAGAAGAAAGGCTCCAGGAATCTGAACTGGAACCCGAGCGAAAACTTTGCTTCCTCAACTCGTTGGAAAAACGAAGAACATAAAGATTCGTCTTGGAGAAGTGAATCAAACCCTCCTTATGATTATGGCATCAGAAGAGACCCCCATAGGAGGTATGAGTCTTCTCAAACAAACAGGGACCGCCCTGGGAGACCTTCTGCTAGAGAGCGCTTATCCTTCACAAAGGAAAGCGAGGCTGCTACTCACAGAGAAAACCACTCCAAAAGCTACACATCTGCACTAAGAACAGAATGAAGACCGGTTATAGCAGGAGCAAAATCATCTACTCCTCAGCGATTAAGCCACTCACAAGCGACTCATACACCTTCCCCACGACCTCAGCGGGAAGGTCCTTCTATTCAGCTTGTCACCCCAGTTGCAAACCAAAGATCTGAAGATAGGGGAAATCACTCTAGTGAAAGAAGATCTGCTTTGGAGAGATTATCGCATCCAGAGGTCAGGATCCCATTACTCCATGATGGATTCGCTAACTCAGCTTCTGGTAGGCTGCAAGAAGTTGATATCCAGTATCTAGAGGACAACCTAAACCACCAGACTTCCGGAGGAAGCTGTAGATCGTCTGGCTCAAAAGATAAGCGGCCAATAGGGGAGGTTGATCAACAAGGCTTTACTGATAGATCTCCTATCCGGTCTCTGAGCGAAGACAGAATCCATGTCTCACTGAGACTTGGCCAAGTGAATAACCCTGAGCCTAACCTAAATGGGACGGGTATGATGGCTCTGCGATCTGCTGATGTGCCAAAACTCGTTGGGAATGCTGAGAAGGGAAAGGGAAAGGCGAGCTTACCCTCAGGCTCAAAGAAGCGGATCGTCAGGAGTCCAACTCAAGGAGTCAGTATTAAGAAAAGAAGAATCACAAAAGGCCAGAACTCTCCTAGACGTAAAGCCTCGACTACTACTGGTCCAGCTAAAGGAACTCAGGGGCCAAAGACTAGAGCTCAACCGCGCACAACCATCATACCAGCTTCGAAGAGAAAAGGATCGGATTTTTGGCCCGGTCCAAATCCTCTTCCTTAGTCAATATGTGCTGGAACTATCAAGGCATCGGGAGCGACTTGACACTTCGATGTCTCAGGGAATTTCGGACCAAAGATTCCCCGGACATCATGTTCCTAATGGAGACTAAGAGGAAAGATGAAGACGTTTTCAAGATGTATAGAGGCACCGAGTTTACTAACCACTTCACAATACCACCTGTGGGTCTTAGTGGTGGTCTAGCCTTGTCTTGGAAAGATAATGTTGATGTAGAAATCCTAGTTCCCTCAGCGAATGTAATCGATACAAAGGTCACTTATAAATTTATAATGATAAATCCTTTTTTGTATTGTACATCTATGGTGTTCCCCAACCTGAGCATAGAGCCAAATTCTGGGAGGAACTCTCCACCATAGGAGCGCAAAGAGATGGAGCTTGGCTACTAACCGGTGATTTCAACGACCTTCTAGATAATTCTGAAAAAGTGGGAGGACCAGCTAGATGGGAAGGTTCGTTTGTCTCATTCCGGAATTTTGTTGCACAAAACGTTCTATGGGACCTTCAGTTCTCGGGTAACTCTCTATCTTGCAGAGGTACTAGATACTCTCATTTTATCCAGTCCCGGTTAGATCGAGCCATGGCGAACTTAGACTGGATGGAGATGTTCCCGGCAGCAAGAAGTGAGTACTTGAGCTTCGAAGGTTCCGATCACAAACCTATCCTCGTTCACTTTGATCTTAACCTGAAGAAAAAGAAAGGTGTTTTCCGTTATGATAGACGATTGAGTGATAAACCTGAGGTGCGTAAACTGGTGGAGGAAACCTGGAATCAGAGCTCTGATTCAGTCCTAACAAAGATCAACACCATCAGAAGAAACCTTATTGAGTGGGTTAAAGACCAAGCTTCTAACAGCAAAGTTGAGCTGATCAAGAACCAGATGTTACTGGAACAAGCTCTGTCGGATCCCGCACCGAACCAAGAGAGAATAAAAGAGATCCATGAAACTTTGACAAATGCGTATGCGGAAGAGGAAGCCTTTTGGAGACAACGTAGCCGCATTCAGTGGCTAAACGAAGGAGATAAAAACTCCATATTCTTCCATGCAGTGACAAGAGGGAGAAGGGCTAGGAATAAATTCTCAGTTGTGGAAAATGAGGATGGCCAAGCTTTCTATGAGGAAGAACAGATCGTGAATGTTTTTGGTCTCTTCTATCAGAAGCTCTTCACCTCAGGAAACACAGAAGCAGAGGAGGTGGTACGGGAGGCAATAAAACCTGTGATCACAGAGGAGGCAAATCAAATCCTGATAGCGATCCCGGAATTTGAAGAAGTCAAAGCTGCTGTCTTCTCTATCCACTCCGATAAAGCCCCGGGACCCGATGGTTTCTCAGCTGGGTTTTATCAATCATTTTGGGATGTGATAGGAGAAGATGTATACTGTGACATACGGAGTTTTTTTGAAACAAGCCATCTGCAACCGAGACAAAATGAGACTCATTTACGGCTTATTCCGAAGATCCTAAGTGCGAAGAGGGTATCTGACTACCGCCCCATTGCCCTCTGTAACACCCACTACAAGATAATCGCCAAAGTTTTGACTAGGCGGCTGCAACCTAATTCATTCCATTATCTCCCTGTCTCAGTCGGCATTTGTGCCAGGCCGGTCGATCTCAGATAACGTACTTATCACTCACAAGATCTTGCATTACCTTCGACAGTCGGGAGCGAAGAAGCATGTTTCAATGGCGGTAAAAACTGACATGAGCAAAGCGTACGATATGATTGAATGGAACTTCCTGCGAGCGGTTCTTACCAGATTTGGCTTTCATGCTACTTGGATCTCTTGGCTCATGAAATGCGTCTCATCAGTCTCATACTCTTTCCTCATAAACGGAGGCCCGCAAGGGAATGTCCTCCCTTCGAGGGGACTTAGACAAGGCGATCCACTCTCACCTTACCTCTTCATATTATGTACAGAGGTATTATCCGGACTGTGCCAACAAGCCATGCGATCTGGTACTCTCCCCGGAGTGAAGGTTGCGAGAAACTGTCCACCCATTAATCACCTTATATTCGCCGATGATACGATGTTTTTTAGTAAATCCAATGCCTCAAGCTGTGCGACACTGGTATCTATTCTCAGTAGATATGAGTTAGCCTCGGGACAGAGTATCAATCGAGCGAAATCGTCGATCACCTTCTCCTCAAAAACGAATCAAGCGGCCAAAGATAGGGCTAAAGGAGAGCTGAACATAAGCAACGAAGGTGGTATTGGGAAGTACCTAGGCCTACCGGAGCACTTTGGAAGGAAAAAAAGAGATATCTTTGCTAGTATCGTGTATAAAATCAAGCAAAGAGCCCACAGCTGGACTGCTAGATTTCTATCGGGGGCTGGAAAAGTGGTATTGCTCAAGGCAGTCTTAGCAGCGATGCCATCCTATGCGATGTCGTGTTTTAAGTTACCGAAGTCACTATGTAAGCAAATCCAAAGTGTTCTTACCCGTTTTTGGTGGGATGTAAAGCCGGAGATCCGCAAGATGTGTTGGGTTTCATGGGACAAGCTAACGCTCCCAAAAGGAGCCGGTGGGCTAGGATTTAAGGAAATCAAAACTTTCAATGACGCCCTCCTCGCAAAGCACTCTTGGCGACTCTTGAAGAACCCAAACTCCCTGCTGGGACAAACGCTTCTGAAAAAGTACTGTCGTACTGAAAACATCCTTGAATGCTCCGCTCCAAATTCTGCTTCGCATGGTTGGAGAGGTATCCTCGCGGGATGTGATCTCTTGAAGCAAGGGCTCGGCTGGGTAATTGGTGACGGTCACTCGGTCAGTGTGTGGAGTGATAACTGGATGTCAACAACACAGCAGCTGTGCCCGATGGGTCCCCCAACTGCCGAGTCCCAAAACATGAAGGTTCAGGAGCTGTTTATCCCTAACTCGATCACATGGGACGTAGGTAAGCACAAAACCTACTTACCTCAGTATGAGGTCATCATCAGGAAAATTGTCCCGAGCTCTCAAAATATGAAAGACGAGTTAGTGTGGCTCTTCGAAAAATCTGGGAACTACTCGTCCAAGACAGGGTACGCAGCGGCAAAACTGAAAAGGGTCATCAAGATTTCAATTGGAGGAAATGTGTCTGGAACGTAGTGTGTTCCCCTAAGATCCGGCAATTCCTTTGGAAAACCAAGCACAACGCCTTGGCGGTAGGTGAATCTCTCCTTAAGCGGGGACTGCACGTTGATGGTTCTTGTAAGCGTTTTGGGGCTAGTGAGTCTGTTCTTCATGTCATGTTCCAATGCCCTTTTGCAAGGAAAGTGTGGGACAGTTGCCCTGCCATGTTCGTTCCTGCACCTTCTGGTATTCAATCCATGGATGATCTCCTAAAAGCTTGTACCAGAATGGTTAATCTTCCCCCGGTGGGAGTGGCTGTTCCACTCTATCCTTGGATGATGTGGGTGCTATGGATAAGTAGAAACCAGTTATGCTTTGAGGATAAGTCTTTTTCGGAAACAGAGGTGCTAGCTAAAGCAATAAAAAATGCCAGGGAATGGCAAGATGCTAAAGCAGGCATAAAGAGTCCCTCTGATTCGCCTAAAGACTGTCAAAGAACTGAAGTACATACTCAACCGCCTTTGCTACCTCAGGTTGATGAAAACGTCTTCTCTTGTTACTCTGATGCAGCGTGGAACAGCTCATCTTGTGCGGGAGGTCTGGGTTGGATTTGCTATAAACCTGATGGAACTACGCTAGTACAGGGCTCGACTTCAGCTGAAGTGGTGGCCTCTGTTATTATGGCAGAAGCATTGGCACTAAAGGCAGCGATGGAAGCTGCGATTTCGCATGATGTAAAAGACTTGGTTTGTTTCTCTGATTCAAAAAGTCTCATCTCTCTTATCACAGGAAACAAGTCTGTGGTTGCACTGCAGGGAATTCTCCATGACCTCGGCGTGTTGAGTCTCTCCCTGTCCTCTATTTCTTTTAAATTTGTTAATCGTAACGGTAACCTGGTTGCTGATCGTTTGGCCAAGGAGGCCCTGTTTTTGCTTCAAAACACTCCATTTGGAGTTGTAAACTCTGTTTAAGTTAATGAAGAAGAAGTATGGTTTGATCAAAAAAAAAGTTTAATATAATCTTATTGATTTTAGGATTTGAGAGAAAACTCAAATTGTTTTGGATTATTCATTCCTAACATTGCTGAAAGCATCTTCGAGAGTTTGATCTCATCATTTAAGAAGTTTAAATTATTTGGACACTAGAACAAAACAGGTAGCTAAGAAATTGTGTGAGATTTTGTCTTCATGGCGGTATCCTAGTATTGATTGGTGCACTTTTTTTAGACTATTAATTATGTTCATGTGCATTTTTATGTGTGAAGTTAATTTAATTTTTATATGACGATAAGTAGTGTTGTTAAGAGATTCGAAATGGAATGTCTAATGAAGTGATTGTAAAATAGAAAAACCGAATTCAGAATTTTCGAGGACACTCAGAATTTTTTAAGGAAATATCAAATATGGTTTAGTCTCAGTAAAATGAGCTACCGTACATTGTCAGGATGACATTACACTTGTACATATTTACGTCTAATAGAACGAGCAAGAGGGACATATTAATATAAACATCACCGTGAATCCGTGATTCTTTTTCTCAGTGTACATAAAAGAAAACAATTAGGAAGAGACATGAGGTTATGGCTTTGTATGAAAGTAATTGCGGAAGTAAGAGCACTTCCAAGGGATTCTACCCATTAAAATTCTAAACTTTCATGTTTTAAGAAATTTTGGGTTGGGTTTTCCACAAATAATGGATTTCACTATTACATATGCATATATAATATATGCATACATATACATACACATATATGAAAGTTTAGAATTCCAATAGGTAGAATCCCACATTGGAAGTGCTCTAATACTTTGAGTTTAGGTCAAACACCACAATATAAAAGTTCCAAATTGCTACTCGCTTAGAATTTTTTTTTTTTTTGGTAAAAGATACTCACTTAGAATTTACAATCCATTATAGCGTTAGGGTAATTAAATGTACATACATTATCTAGCTATATTTAGTATTATATTGTATTTAATCAATGAAGCTATAAGTTTGATGAATGTTGACATGCAGATCCCGAAAGCATAAGCAAATATATAGCTCAAACTATGGAGAAACAAATAATAACATCGCCAAATAAATATCTAACAAATAGTAGTTAACAAAAATAAAATATAATATTCCGTTAATATATCCTTTCCTCGAAATCCGTCCATACATGTATAGAACCTGTAACATACAATCATACATGACAGAACCATCTATATATGATTCCATTAGTGATCGTTTTAGGCATTACACGACATTAATTAATAATTACATCTCCATCCTTTAATCAGTAGTAATAAGCCGACAATGGTGGCGGTCGGGGCGAAGTGTCTTCCTCGTTCAGCTTCACCTTAATACCAAAAGTCTTAAAAATAGTATTTAAACCATTGAACACATCATACGAATCACTGCTTAGGTTCTTCCCAACTCCAATCCCAATCTCCATTTCCTTCAACAAACTCTTATCTTCAATATCATCCAAACAAGTCCAATGATACCCCATAATCGACATTAGCGTCTTCTTACACGTGAAATAGTTATGAGCCAACGTCTTTACATCTTTCCCCGCAGCTTTCCAAAACTCGGTGAAATCTTCCAATGCGTATTTCAAGTTTTTCTCGCAGCTGCTGATCGCTGCAGCTGCGGTTGCGTTTGATGTATGTTTTGGTTTGATTTCTGAGAGAAAAGCCACACTATTTTTCACGGAAGATTCAGCCGCAACCGCTAACGCTCGGATCAATTCAATGGGGTCGTTGGTAGGAACGTGTTTAAGGGTTTTGCAGCATAGACTTGTGTTTGTTTGGATTACAGTGCATATTCCCGCGACTGCTTTTGCGTGCGGTGTGAAAAGGTAGTTTGTGCGTTTGGTTGGTGTAGCGGCTGCCGTTGCGGTGGCAGCTACGAAGAGAAACAATAATATATGTATGACTGGAGTGTTCATGATTGTGTTTTTGTATGGACGGAGAAAAAAAAGGATCGGAAGGGAACGGATTGGGAGGAAGAAGAGAGCTTAGGTATAGAGATATTCATGTTGTGCATATTTATAGTCGTCTATATTTGGTAGATATTATTAGATTTTTTATTTATTTTCTAGGTACTTAACGTATCGTAACGAGGGATTTGCGGGTTAATTTCAGGCTAAACAGTTAACGTTTCGAACTAATATGTTTGCTATATTTTAGTTTTACGTTTAATGCAAGTATGGTTTTAACTTGTAAGTGAAGTAGTTTTTTTCTGGTTAAAAAACAAATAAGTGTTATGGGAATTATACCGTTTTGATATTTAATTTAAAGTTTTTTTCGGTAGTTAAAGCAGCTTACCGGAAGAAAGTATGGGAATAACATCCTGACATGTTCCAATAGTCACAAGTGATCAGTGATCATTTTCTTCATATACAGACTTCAAATTTCCCTCATTCAGCGCATTCATTTTATTAATATCAAGAATAACCTATATTAGATTATTTGCTTGGATATTTCTCGATGATTTGCTTGGTTTTAAAGGACTTTTCTTCAGTGGATATTTCACAATCCTCAACCATCAAAATATGATGCTAATCATGGAAATACAGATGTCAGGAGGCATGCCTCAAGTTGTGCATAAGGAGTAAAGATGTTACAGTGTACTCATAACACTTAATTAGTTTGAAATACCACAATCACGCAAGCAACGACTCACTTCTATATTTGTTTTTATTTTCAATAATTCCCACATGTTTTAGATTAATTTAGTGGTCAAAACATTAGGATCACTCTCTTAATTATATGAACACTATATATTATAAACTGTATAAATTAAATATCTTATTAAAGGTGACGGCCAAGAGTTAACACACAACACTAATGTTCTCCTCCCGCAGGTTCGGTCCGAACATTCAACAAAAGATTGAAAAGCATTCACGACAGTTCTCATGTTTGGTCTGAAGCTATCTTCGTATTGTACACACAATGCAGCAACAACTGCAAACTGCATTATCAACAAGAAAAACTATTAAACGTAAATACATTTTGAATCGAGGAATGCTTTTATTTTTCCTCTTTACTTTGTGTCTTAGAATCAATACGACAAGACTAGTTTTGATTTATACCTTAGCAACAGCTTCTGGAGGGTAATCTCCTCCGAGTCCTGAATCAACACACTGCATTACTTAACTACACACAGCTTTGGTGTAGCCTAAGGCAAAAGCATAGTTATAGAATATTTAGTTACATGTTTGTAATGCTAGATAGTTCAAATTTTATATCTTTGATAAAGAGATCAGTATATATTACCCGTGTGACTAAACTTTGCTTGCCTCGAGGCAATGTATGATCAACGGGCTTTCGACCTGTTAGAAGCTCGAGCAATACAACACCGAAGCTGTACACATCACTCTTTGCACTCAGTTGCCCAGTCATTGCATATCTGATCAAAGAGAGAAAAATAACATATGAGAGTGAGCGTGATGAGCAATAGAAGAAGAAGAAGATGACAACAAACTTACTCATCAGGGGCATGATAACTAAAGGTTCCAAGAATTCGACTCGAATGAAGGCGTGCTGCCATATCAGATTCGTTTGAAAGATCAAACTCAGCGATTTTAGCTACACCATCACCAAATATTAGAATATTGCTGGACTTGATGTCACGGTGAACGATATGTGGGTTCGCCTTTTCATGTAAGTACTCAAGCCCTCTTGCTGCACCAGCCACAATACTTACTCGTTGATGCCACGATCGACAAGAGTGGACCTGGCTTTGCTTCTTTCACACCTTTCATCCCTGAAGAAGCATACGATATTATATATATGGTATATAGTAAGGCCATCAGCATGTAACAAGATTTCTTAGAATATTAAATGATTTAAATCAATATAAAACAAAATTACAATTAAATTTTAAACATGAGAAACTCAAACCAATGATGTTATGATAAATTTCTCAAAGATTCTTGAGAGTACTGTTTATTTATTTTTTTGTTCCTCTCTTTTATTTTTGATATTTAATTCAGTAGAAACTCAGGTTCAATTTGATACTACCGGTGAAGACGACCTAAATCAACAAAATCATCCTCTCGACTGAAGTAAAGAGACACCAGTATTTTATTTCTCCATTGTACCATGAAGAATATCATGAAGAGATCAGTTTTGAGCAAACCCGAAGACAAGTATCCTTGAATTCCCATCAACACAGTAACCAAGCAGCTCAACAAAGTTATCATGTTTCAACCTAGAAACTATTGAAACACGCAGGTCCACTTTTCCAAAATTTTAAGAAGTACGTGACATGGTAACTATTTCATCAACAATAAACATAGATTAAATGTATATGTATATATGTACACCAAACCTGGGCAAGGAATTCACTATCAGGCTGTTGGTTAGAATCTAACTTTTTGACTGCTACTGGCTGATCATTCTTTAATACACCGTGATATACTCTTGCATATGACCCTTCACCAACGAGAAAACGTGGTCTGAAATCATTAGTTGCTCTACTTCTATTGGCTGCACCTTCACATCTTGAGCTGCCTGTTGGGCAGTGCGTTTTCCATCATTTCCTTCACATGCATCCATTCAGGAACACAGTTATGAAAGGAAGAAACACGTTTTTGTTTATTTTGAGAGAGAAACCCAAGTTATAACTCAAATACCTCCTGATTGTTTTTTCATATTCTGGCCTCCATAATCAGCATCTCCAACCAGATCATCTTTATGGAAACAACAGAAACAGTTCATTGTTCTTGATCAAGATCAGTATGACGTAATCATATTTTTTAAACAACAAATACTTATATTAAAATTAAATATTCAATAGACTAAAATCGGTTACAATCGGAGAGACACTCGTCGGTAAATTATCATTCTACTCCAATTAAACTAAATGGTAAATTTCTTTTTTGGAATCTTTGAAATTATTATTCTATATCATTTCATTCCAAAAATGTATAGTCTAGTGAAGGCAATTATCATCCAGTTTTTGAATGTAAAGGATGCAAATCTTTTCCTTGATCCAGTTCCTCAAAGCGCCGTTCAAGTCAGGGAACGAGTGGATGAGGTCAAATCTGCAACACTTCTGTACATTATCATTTACAGAGGTAACTTCAGCAAATCTAGCACAAAATCTTTTAAAGATTTCATCATATCTAAATAAATCACGCCAGCTACGTTTCACACCATCTATGAGTAAGAAGGGCAACATTGTCAATTTACTCTTCGCCACGTCATGTAGGATTTCTTAATTTTTAAGTAAATTAACTCTTATATAAACGCTCCGAATCGGTGCTAACCATGAACAGAGAAGACGAGGGGGTCTCAATAGTGGGTTACAATACAAAACCGCCATAGAGAACCAATAAGTCGCAACCTTTCAATAACTTATTTAAGAAAAAACAAATAACCCTTTTTATTTCCTCACGAACTCACTAACCGTCTCTCTGAAAACCTCTTTTCTCTTCAACAACATCAAAAAGAAATGGATTCAAGAAGAAACCGTGACAGGTTATCTACTTTACCGGAACACCTCTTGGTTCCGATTATCTCTAACCTGCCATTTGAGGAAGCCGTGAGGACAAGTGTCCTCTCTAAGCCGTGGAAAAATCTTTATCACGGAACAACCAACGTCTCTTTCAAAGAGTCCGAGTTCGTGAAACGCACCGTTTCAAGCAGTGAAGAATCCTCAAACGAGGCTAGGGCTGCGTTCGTTCGCTATGTGGTTAACTGGGCCTCAAGATTTTCCGGTGACGTCATCCAAAGTTTCGAACTCCGTCTCTCCAAACCATTTGGATTCGAAGCCGAGATCAAGCACTTGATCGAGTTCGCTGTCTCCAAACAAGTCAAGACTCTAGTTCTCGACTTATCCGAACTTTCTTGCGATGCAAGTAACCAAGCGAGACTAGCGGCTCCGTTCCAGTTGCCGGAGTGCGTTTACAATCAAACCACCATCGAGTCGTTGAAGCTATCCGCGTGCGGTTTCGACCCGTCGAGGCTCGCGAACCCGTGCGCATTCAAAAGCGTCTGTTTTGGTTATACCGAACTCGGAAGGATCATGACTTTGCTTTCAAAGTCGCCTCTTCTCGAGAGCCTAACCGTTCGAAACTGCTGGAACGTTAATCTCGAATCGATAACCGGAGATCAGAACCGGTTAAGGGAACTGGTTTTCGAGAATTGCGTTTTCGCTACGGAGTATACTCTCCTCGACTTGCCGAACATTAAAGTCTTCAAGTACATTGGCAGTTTCCATTACTTTCAGTTCTTGGCAGTGAATAGGAGAATGGAAGAAGCGTACTTAGCTTACGGAGCGGAGACGGGCGACGAGATTGGACAATTTTTCTGTGATGTACTTTACGATCTTTTGTCGGCTAGGAAGCTAACGGTGTGTCCTTTTCTCATTAAGGCGATTAAAGATAGTGACGATCCGGTTCGGTTGAAAGCACCGATGGAGACGAGACATTTGGTGATCAATACGGGTCTTGTACCGGACGAGTTCGTTGGGATTAGGCTCATGATCAATAGCTGTCCCGAGTTGGAGATTCTCACTCTCCAGATGTTTCCTTCTGTGCCTGTGGCAAGGTACACTCCTGGATTCAATCCGATGTCGTATTGGGCGTATCAAATTAGTCACAAGTGTTTGAAGAAGACGCTTAAGGTGGTTCAGGTAAGGAATTTCACTGGAAGCATGTACGAGTTGATTTTGTTGAGGTATTTGATTAGGTCGGCTCGTGTGTTGGAGAGGGTCGATCTTTATTTGCCGGTGGGAGCGTCTGAGAGTGAAAAGAGTTCGGTACGTGCGATAATAAGTACACTGGGGGACGAGGGCGTGGCGTCTTCGAAGGTTTTACGGATTCGTCAACTCACTGGTCGAATAAACTGTTGACTGTTGCATGTATTAGAATCGGAATGTTTGTTTAAAATGGGCGTACTGTTGTTGTAGCAAAACATTTGCAAAACCTTGTTTCATCAAAATTTAAAAAGTGTTCTCTTTATTAATACAATGTCAGTTTCTTTGTTAATCTGTTGAACACTTTGGCTTGGCCTCTCACTCATGGCTCTTCCTCACGTTATCTTGTTTTGACTTATGTCCCTAATATACTAGACTATCTTTACAAGCAGTGCGTATTTTAGATAGTAACCGTTTTTTTTTTAGATAGTAACCATTTCAACAACTCCTAAGTCCTAACATCTACACCTTAGATAGACTTTCACCAACACAACACTCATTTTTTTTTAAAAAAACAACACGCATTGTTCTTGGCTTTGTCTAACTAAACAAATGGTAGTTGCATCTTGACTCTATTTGTTGTAGATAAATCACAACTCGACTCTTCTTTGGTTAAACAAACAAATGATTAACCCAAAAGACTTATACCACTTTAACTATCTTCTTCTACGTGCCTCTTTGACTATCTTGTTCTTTTACTTGTGCGGCAAGCTCCCTTGTTCCACTTCCATCTTCTCTTAAGTAAAACAAAATGTGGAGTAGCAAACATGTCAAAAATAATATGAAGAATAAATAAAGAATATATATATAAGCTTTTTACCAAAAAAAAAGAAAGAAAGAATAATTAGTACTGTCGTACATTGAATAAGAAGAATGAAGATTTAGCGATGTAGCCATTGAACCATCACCAGTTTCTGTTGCTACTTGGTCCCAATTGAATGAGCATCAATTCCAGCTAATTTTGATTTGCCTTTTATCAAATTATCAAGACCGGTGGAATTCTTATCTTTCGTTTCACAGCTTCATCTTTTTCATGAGAATACTGTTGTGAGAACTGTATCCTCCTCACTGTGTCAATTAAGTGACCCGCTAATGCTTATTTTGGATCGACATGCACAACTTTTCCTTTGTTTCTCTTGACCTTGAGTCCTTGAGACAAGCTCAGCTTGACCATTCTACGAATTATATATCTGGAAAATAACATTATTGACAAAGATATTATAATAGTTAAACTAATGCTTAACAGTTGGGGATGTAGCTCATATGGTAGAGCGCTCGCTTTGCATGCGAGAGGCACAGGGTTCGATTCCCTGCATTTCCAATTTTCACAATTTTTAATCCTAATTTACCATCCTCCGGCCTATAAATAGAATCAGTGAAAAGCCCAGAATCAAACCCAGTTAGTTTTATTTCTGTAAGGCTAGTTCCGTAAATAAAACAGTCCAAAAACCCTAGAGTGTCCTCTCTTACAAAACAAACCCACTTTCTCACTTTTTGTCTCTTCGTTTCACCTGTTTGTTCACGCCGCCGCAAAAGATGCAGATCTTCGTGAAAACCCTAACGGGTAAAACAATCACCCTCGAGGTCGAGTCCTCCGACACCATCGACAACGTCAAGGCCAAGATCCAAGACAAGGAAGGCATCCCGCCGGACCAGCAGCGGCTGATCTTCGCCGGGAAGCAGCTCGAGGACGGGAGGACCCTCGCCGACTACAACATCCAGAAGGAGTCGACGCTTCACCTCGTCCTCCGCCTCCGCGGTGGCGCGAAGAAGAGGAAGAAGAAGACGTACACCAAGCCCAAGAAGATCAAGCACAAGCACAAGAAGGTGAAGCTCGCGGTGCTCCAGTTCTACAAGGTCGATGGGTCTGGGAAGGTGCAGAGGCTGAGGAAAGAGTGTCCTAACGCCACCTGTGGGGCTGGGACGTTCATGGCGAGTCATTTCGATCGTCATTACTGTGGTAAGTGTGGGCTTACTTACGTTTACCAGAAGGAGGGTGCCGAGGCTTGATCTCTTTGTCTTATCTTTAAGGATTGGTTTTTGGTTTTGGTAATTTCGTAAGCTTATTGTAAGGGATTCGATGTTTGGACATGTTTTGTTCTGGATTGATTAAAGTTATTACATTATGTTACTTATGTTGGTCTTTTAATTAATCTCTGTCGTCGATTATGTTTGAATTTGATAATTGCAAAACAAATTAGAATCTAGATCATTATTTGTGAATTAGCTTGAATCTAAGATTTGTTGACTTCTTCCTCACGTATTCAATCGAATCTATATCGTATTGTAATAATAATCACTATTCACTCTCAGACTCGGTGGATTTTGTTCAGGTATAATGTTGAAAAGTTGTAAGGTTTTAACATTCGTTAATTGAATTATAACATGACTACTGATATAATGCGTAAGCAACAATCATGAAAATGTAGATTGTATTACTGAAAATGTAATAGTAACATGTTTTTATCAATATGTCTAACAAAGTAGAGGAAGAAAACAATTTAGATAGACCAGACTTGGAGGACTTGCAAGATATCAAAGTACTGTTGGGTACTGTTTCGCCTGTTGTTTCACCCTTCTCTTGTATTCATTCTTATCCTGCAACAAAACGTGCTTAGGTTACTTGCACTACTCACGATCCCAATCTTTAGAGCTCAAACCATGAACAAGTAATGTTCCAAGTGTTATAACTTGGCGATTAAAGATAATGAATGGTCAACAAGTATATATAAGAATTTTTGTGAGAAAGCAACAAAAACCTGGACAAAGAGCTGGTATCCTTCAGTCTGAGCAGGGTCATTTGGGTTTGGTTCATCGAGCAAGTCTTGAATACCAACCAAGATTTGCTTCACAGTGATGGCTGGTCTCCATCCCTGAGGGGTTAAAGAACCTTGTAAAGCCTTTTTTCTTTTTTTTTCAAAAACATTAGATCTTAAAGAAATAAAAAAAAATTAGAGTGGTTACATAATCTTCATTGAGGATTGAGAGGCAAACAGTTCCAGAAGGATAGACATTAGGATGAAAGAAGCCTTGAGGGAACTTGCACTTTGGAGGTTTGCTTGGATAGTCCTCCGAGAAATTGAGTGTCAGTGGATAAAACCCACCTTCCCAGTCAGTCTTCAAAACAAGAATCCATATCAAATTAAATTTAATACATAAGACTTGGCAACTTGAGAGAATGCTATAATGTATTGTTTTCCAAATACAAGACTTGTGCATGATCTACTAATCTTAGTGATTCAAAAGGGGGAAAATAGAACATGCCTGCAAAATATATAGGCGGCAGGTAATACTTGATCACAGTTTTAGAGAGCAAAAAGTGGAAGAAAGCAAGAAATAGCACAAGAATGTGCAACACTGGCTACTAATAAGCAGGCAAACATTGAACACTATGAATAAAAAGGCAAATCTGTCACAACATTAAACCACAATAACAATATGATTTCACAGGTTAAGTAATCAGAACAACCTTGCCAGTAACAAATTATACATGATCCTTCAAATCCATATAGCAAGAGTATAGTTGATTACTCATTACTCAAAGCAAAACCTTAAAACAACCCAATTGAGTAAAACAGATAGCGAGAGAGACTGACCCCAGATTTGCCAGGGATGATGCACTGCCAAACCATTAGGTTATTTGTTCCATCTGATGAAGTCTCCGGCTTGGCAACAAAAGCCTAAACACATAGTAAGCAGATTCGATTCCAAGTAAGAGAAAATAGAATGAAGAAAAGGGCATAGAGAGGGAGAGGAAGAGGGAGAGTAATAACACATACATGAGGATGGTTCTTACGCCACGCTTTCCTTTCCTCTGTGAGTCGACCACGTGCGATTCCTCCGGACATCACTTCCGTCTGCTTTGCTTTGCTTCGCTTCTATCGCCCAAAATCGCCTAATCTAAAGAAGACTTACTGTTAAAACACAAGGACCAAAACTAATCAATTTAAATACCCTAAATCGATTTTTATTTTATTTTATTTTATTTATCATATCTTAATACGGAAATTAATAGCTTAATTAATAAAATATGAGATCAAGCATTACATATACACAAAACAATCAAACGGCTTGTTGTACACAATCATCATATTATATATAGTAACTAGGGCCGGCCCGCCCTACGGGCGGGATAAAAATTAACAAATAATTTAAGTAGTTAGAGTAAATGTTTAATATAAATTTTTATTATTTAAAAATATATATTTTGTACATGTTATTGTATTTGAAGACTAAATAAATCATGTTATCTGAAAACCTAGTTATAATTTTTCAAAATAAATATTACTTGTTATTTTTCAAAATATGATTTTCTTTTTTTTTTGTTAAAAAGTTTAAGATGATTTTTTTTTGTTAAATAATCTATGTTTTAATTATATATTAAGAATTGAATGTGGCATTACATCATTTCTTATGATTTTTTGGAGTTGGATGACTATATAAAAAACCGTGAGATCTTTTTTTTTCATTTTTTTTAGAAGAAACAAACTATTAAATTAAAATCACATATTTTTCCTTTAATTTTATATACTTAATTAGATTATCTCATGTTTTTACTAAATTTATTTTTTACAGTAGATTATTGTTAAAATTTGTTTGAGTTAAAATGTATAACTAATTATAAAATTATTTATGTAATATTAGTTATTTAATTAATATATTTGACCCAGATAAAAAAAATATACATGTATTTTAAAGTACACAATTTTATTATTGTAGATTTTCATAAAATTGAACTTGGTAACCACATAAAAAAAATTATTGGTAAAATTTAATTTTTATATATGCTGGTCGGAGTTTGAGAAAACATGTAAAATAATAACTTAAAAGAGAATTTTCAAAACATTTCCTTAAGCATGTCACAATATTCAAAATAGTATTTTATCAAAATCCTTTTATCATTCAATAGTAGTTTGAACTGTAAAGTTTTAAACAATCCATCTTAATCAAGAAAAAATCAAAACTTTAATATGTAAAAACATAACAATAATTTAAACAAAATGTATGATCTGAATTTTTAAGAAGTTCAAAATTTATTTACATGTTGATATATCTAAGTTATGGTAATACTTTTGGCTGTTTTCCCTAGATTCAACAGTTAACATTAAGTTTGTCTCTCTCTTATGTTTAGTTAGCAAATGTTTTCTACAAATAGTCTTTGCACACATTGCTTCTGATGTCAAGAGAAACTGAGAAGCACACAAAATATACTCAAGAAATCAAAGCGGTAACATTACGCTAACCAACCAAGGTCAGCTTCAACTTAGTTCAGAGAATATGAATATTACACATTTATACAAAAATAGAGGCTTTGAGCTTCAGATTCTACTATTACACCTCTATCCACACTTCTTCGTATAAAAGATTACATCAAGTTTGAGCCAATGCTTAACAAACCAATTGCAGTTGAAGGAAAACAGTAAAAAATATACCTTTGACAAATTTTTTCAAGTTCTCGTGGATCATTAACAACAACTTGGACACCCAACTGCATTTTTGTCTTCTGAAGATTGAAGTCAAGAAATCTTGGCTGGAGACACTCTTAATGGCATCCCTTGGGCAGCGTGGCCAGTATTGAGAAACATGGAGTAATCAGCCAGAATTGCAAGAAATTATAAACGGATCCCACAATCTAGAAGGAAATTCTATCTATAGCAGACATATGTAGAAAAGAGTCTCCCAGACTACACGGAGAGTAAACATAGGAATTAATAACGCAACTTACAGCACTAATGCTTTGCGAACAAAGGGATGAGAAATGAAAGCATACCAAGTTGGCAAAGAAGTCGCTGTCACCAGAAATCAGTTTGGAGGACATGCTGGTTTTAGCACAGTTTATCAATGGAACTCTACCAAGCTTTACGACCTATATAACGCAACAGAAGTAATGAACTGAAGCGGCAGAGACGACCACTATAGAGAGCTTACACAGTTATGCTTACAGAAAAATATTATAAACGTTCACCACATAAATTCACATTTTCTCACTACTTATTCTGACAATCTGATCTAAGCTCTTTCATTACCTGCTCTTGTGAGCGGAAATACATGAAGGGTGTGTAGTTGAGGAAGTTGGAGACTCTTGATGTGTATATATGTCAGCATACCTGAAACCAATTTTAAGTGAGAGAAGCAAGTGTGAGAGATATACTACAAGTTGCTCAGAAAAAGCAGAGAAGAGGTATCTGTACTTTTCGATTTGTCTCATCAAGTGGCTTTTGTCCCACAAACCAGCACGTGAAAAGAAGCCCCACCTGGTCAAACCCAGAAACTATGAGTCAGACAGAAGAGTATCATAGATACTTGTGTAGTTTGCCCCTTTTTAAGAGAAACCTTCTGTTGAAGAGCTCGCCATCTGATTCAAGCATTAGACCAATCTTGTCATCTAGTCTTTGCATTACAATGAGAAGCTTCTGCATGGTCTCCGTCAGTTCTTGATCAGCCAAGTTGGTAGCAGCCAGGGTCTAGAAAGAAAAGATAAAGAGAATACCTTATACTACCAATTGTATCCAGCACATGAACTATAGATCTTGTAAAGGAGATAAACAAACCTGAGCAGGAACGACCTTTGCTACTTCTTTGCAGATCAATCCGAAGTATAACACTATGAACATGAGTCAAGAAGTATGATAAAGCGATGAATAAATAGCTTTTCAGTTACCTGGTGTGTTATGATCACTTCTAAAATATCTCGTAAGACTTTCAAGTCGAAAGTATCTCTATATGTCTATATCGAGACTCATAATGATTATCAGAAAAATGCAAAGAAACAGAAATCAAGATTTTCACCTCTTACCATCAACCTTGAGATTACATGGAAGTGAGGTTTGACAATTTCCAGATGCATTTGCTGTTCCAAAGAGACAGATCGAAGCAATTAGAGATCAATGGAAAAAAGGTTCACGTTTTGCATATAAGAAAGAGCTTAGAAACTGAGATAATACTGGTGCTGTGTACTAATACTGCCTAGGATCCATCTTGTTGAGATTGAAGCAGCCATATACTTTGAACCAACTGAAGAAACCCCAACTGCTCATCTATAAAACCAATTTGAGTTTCTCAATCTAGCGTAGAATGTAATCTAATCGAAATAAAATCTCAATATATATGAATAATAGATCATATTGTGCTCAACTAAGAGAAGAAGAAAACTAACCGGTCAGAGGAGCTGCGATGATTGATGGTGAAGGCGAAGAAGGAAAACAGAGACTATCAAGGATCCTGCAAAACATGAAAAAATAGAAACACAATCAACGAACGTACGCGAAATCATCTCCCAAATAGATGAAACAAAAATTTTGATCAAAAACTTCGTCAAGAGCATATCAACCCAAAAAATATTTTGTTGTTTGAACAGATTGATAAGATGGTTTCAAAGATAAGGAATGGTTACCTTTTTATATTCCCTGATAAACCGCCTACATCTTGCATTCAAGGCTATATCGGGATTGATTGAACTAATAATGGATTCAATACGAAGAATCCGTAACAGGAACGCTTAGGTGATGGAGAAGAAGATCAGACGTCGCGATAGATCGTAGAGAGAAGATGAGCCCTGCAGTTCGATGAGATGGCTTAAAGGAGGAGATTAGAGCGGAAAGCTCGTCGGGTCGGAAAACTGACAAACTCCAAAAGCCCAATAACGTCAAACGATACGCGGAGACTTAATGAAACGCAGAACATCACTTACCTGGACACGTGGCGCCGTCTCCTTGCTCGACTTTCCTAGCTGGCGGATGACGTGGCGCTCTAAGAAGAGAACAAACTGTTCTTTATATATATAGATAGATAGATAGATACATTCTACAAATCTATCTCAATAGTCTCTTCTCAGCTGCTTATATACAAAAGCAGCTGTGAGAGAGCTTTTTCGTCATCATCAGTGTCAACAGTTTCAGGAGCCATCCAACAGACTCCTCAAGCTACGGAAAGCCTCCGGAGTAAGACCAAAACACCGTTTCTTCTCCAACGGAACCACTCGTTCTCCCGTCACAAAGCTTACCACAACCGCCGTTAAGTTATCAAACGTGTTCAGCCTCAGAGCCTCCATCACAAGCTCCCTCGCGCATCTCCCGGGATCGTCGTGCCGGTTTAAGCCCCGCTTCACGATGCTAACCGCTTCTTGGCTCGTCAAAACATCCCAAATCCCGTCGCAGGCCATCACAAGAAACTCGTCGTCCTCTGTTAGAGTTGTCTGCTTTATTTCGGGTTCGGAGATGAGTGGAGACTTAGAGGAGCCGCGTGGCGTGCGTTTCATGTCCCAGTCGCCGAGAGCTCGCGTTACGGATAGCTCTCCGTTTAGGTAGCCGTCTTCAAAGACACCTCCGGACTTTTCTACTCTCCTTCTCTCTAGTAGATTGATCGGTCTATGGTCGTGAGACATCTCTATCGCTCTGCCTTTTCTGCAAAGAACTGCTCTGCAGTCTCCAGCGTTTGCTACCATCAAGAGTCTGCAAAGGAAAACATTTAATTCTTTATATTTTTGAAATAAAAACATCTAACTAACCACAATTTCAACCAATAGAAAAAACACAATGCAGAATATAAACAAAGTTACCTAACATAAAATCAATAAATTTAATGTGGAAAATTGAAAGTGTCATACCATTTGAAACAAAACAAAATCTCTGAAAAGCTGACGTACGTACCTTCCGGAGATGAGAGCAGCAAGAGCTGTGGTACCAGAGGAAGAGCTGATGCTGCAATCCTCAGCCAAAGCTAGATCGGCTTGAAGAAACGCATTTCTCAACGAACTCCTAACTTCCTCCACATAAACACTATTATTCACTTCCGATGTTTGTGGAAACTTTTCATCTTCAAAGAAAAGCCTAATGGCGTTTTGTTTTACGTATGTTGCTGCTTCTGATCCTCCGTGACCATCAAAAACCTTGAAAAAAAAAAGAAGAAGGAAAACCAAGTCAGGTTCTGTCTTTATAAAAAAATTGTTCAAGGAAGCAATGATACGTTACTTACCGCATAGAAAGCACTTGGATTTGGCAACTGGGAAAGACAGCTAACTTGGGAGGATAGATCATCTACGCAAATGTGTTCGTCTTCCATGAATCTCTTTGGCCCTATATCAGCGTAGCTTCCAGACCGTATGGTTGGAACATACACCGGGACACTGGAATCGTGATAAGCCTTGGAGAGTGTACTATAGAAGGAGGAATAAGCAAGAGATGGATACAGCAGAGGAAAGGAGCGTCTCAGCTGACGTGGACTCAGCTCAGTAACGAGATAAGGTCGTTGGTGGCAGTTACGGACGTTGAGTTAGTTGAGTCTGTTATCGAATATAAATAGTAGATCATAAAGATAGAAGGGTAGTTTTTGAGTACATTGTAAAAGGATCTAAGACGTGAGGTCTTGATCAGTGGCTTGTATCTCTGAGTTGTAGAGTACAAGAGAGGGAGGTTGGGCGGAATCTTAATAAAATCACTATCATTCTCTTATCAAATCGCAATCATCCTCCTTCTTTAGACCCTAAAAAGGTATAAAGCTCATATTCAATTGAGAATATAAATAAACGAAACACATGTAGTGAAGACAAAACATATTAGTAACAAAACATATTAGTTGCATTTAGCTTTAAATTCAGTTAATTTGCAAAGTTTAAGACACCTAAAGATCTTGTCGGAAGTGTTCCAGATAATTTCGTTTTCCTATAAAGTCATCTTCTATGAAGAATCTACAGAACCAAGCAGTAAAGACAAGACATATTAACAAACACAATAATTAAGTTCTTAAAGTCACCGGCTTTTAATTAAGTTTAAGACAGCAAGCATCTAAACATATCTCTTCTAAAGCTTAAGAAACCTAAAGATCATGTCGGAAGTGTTCCAGATCATTTCGTTTTCCTATAAATCCTTTTTTTTTGAAGAATCTAAAGATACCCATCAATTCGATTTAATTGCTAATTATAGACGATTAATTTCAGAAAGAACAAAAAAAAAACATAATCTTCAACTTTTCGGAAAGATTGATACTTACCACAGGAGAAGTCGATAAACCGCCGGAAACCGACGCCGTCGATCGTCGGATACCCAGTTTCGGAGAAGAAAGTGGAGATATAACGGCGGAGGAAACTCCGTCAATATCGATTATCGAGAACCACCGGTAAACTCTGTCGAAACACAACCTCTGCTTCTGCTACCATCTCTCAGTTCCAGAACAATCGACTCTTTGATCACTTGTTTCCAAAGTATATTTGACAATTTCAAAGTTCGCGTTTTTTTTTCCTCGCACAGACGAAAAATTATCTGACTCGTTTGTCTCTCTCTCTCTCTCTCTCTCTCTTTCTGTATATATACGACGAAGAAGACGAATTGTGGGTGACTGGGTGTAACCGGTGAGTGTTTTGTACACGTGGCGGTCACGGTGGCGAATCAGAGAACGGTATTTAGACCATGATTATCGGGGATCCTTAGTTGGGTTTTTAAGGATAATAAGTGATTTAATTAAATGAAAAGAAAAGAAAATACAGATTACCGATCCTTGACTAAGGTGTTTTGTAACCGATTATTAGAAGGGTTTTCCACCCACCTGTCAGCACATGAGGCAAAGTAAAATGTTTTTGTATTTTCTTTTCTCACATTTTTTTTTTTGTGACGATTGTCTTCTGCTAATCGTCTTCTCGGCTTCTCCGTCTCTGACGATCGACGACTCTGTACATGATGTCTTTCTTCGAACCGGACGGAACCGTAGTTCCCGTAACTGTCGTCGGGTTCCGCGAAGGCAACATCAGGGACCACGATTGGGAAAGGGTTTCAGGGAGGGATCAAGAGGCATAATTTCAAGAGAGGGCAGATGACTCATGGGTCAAAGAGTCATAGTGGATGCCTTGCGCATAACAAGGCTGTTCATTTGACAACAAGGGAAGTGCATTGCTTAAGCTCCATTCTAGTGTCTCCTCCTCTCGTGTCTCTTGACTTGCCTGAAAGTTGGGCTCTTGACACTGATACGCCATCCTCTGTTCTCTTTGGTAACTCTCTCCCTTCTTGTTTGTTCCATCTTGTAGTTATTGCTATAGCCATGGATTGGATACTGTTTCCACTGATTAGAAAGCCGTAGTTGATTATAAGGGATGGAGCTTGTACTTCTCAATCTTAAATCCATCATGTAAAGATTCTCTCTTTCTTTCTCTATGTTGATTCTGAATCTCCTGTGTTTGGTGCTTTTGCTGAGTGTTTACAAAATTTCTTAGTTTTTTTTTTCTATTGAATGATCTTTGGTTTGTTCATTGTCCTCTAGTTTGGCGCTTTTGCTGGTGAAGACAACGAAGAGTCAGACAAATTGAGAAAAGCCAGGTATGGATCCTATGCTCTCTGATATGCAATGGCTGTGAAATTGTAACGTTGCTTTCTGTAGCTAAATTTATGTATGCTTTGTCTTGTTAAAAGGTAACTGCTACAAAGAGGCCAAAGAATAGTGCTTTAGAAGTTGATTTAGATTTTGAACACAATGCCAGGCCTCCTCCTATAATCACAGAAGAGGTCACAGCCTCACTTGAGGATATGATCAAGAGCCGAATCATTGAGGTAACTACTCAATTTGTAACAAAAGTCTCTTTTTTTTTGAGTAAGATGGAGCAAGTGTCAATGTCTTTTGCTTTGAGATATTGATGTTACCCGATCTGTAGTTTTTGCCATGATTCTCAAAGCCATTTTTTTTGGAGAAGAAAGTAAAGTTGATGGAAGATGTTGCATAGTTTTTTTAAGAAACCTTAATTTAGAAACTAGCATTGGAGCATTCTTTTTCTTGGTGTTTCTTAACTAAGTTTTTAACTACATTTAATATTTAAAAAGTTATTAAAAAACTCTTATGGGTTCCAGGGTTAATGATGCTCTTAGTTTGTGGATTACAGTCGGCTAAGAGCCTAAGACTAATAAGCCTTTGTTTTTGACACGTGTCGTAACAGTGAGTTTCAGCTTTGACGCGCGTGCCCTAAAACGACGTCGGAAGGCGGAAACTTACCAGCAACGACCAGAAATAACGGGGAGGTTTCTGTAATAAGATTAAATAATGAGGGTAGTTTGGGAAATAAAGGACTTTGTCGACACCTCATTATAATACCCGCGAAGATAGATTAATCTGGACCGCCAAAATGAGCTTGCGTCCCACGCTTACAGGTTGTTCATGATATAGCAAAGAATCATCTATCTTATTATTTGACTTGTGTATAATAATGTTTCTTTTAGACTAAAAATTATCAAGACCTAACGTGTTGTTAAAATGTGAAACTTGTTTGGAAGGTTTGATATTCAATTAAAAATGTTGATCCAGAAATTTCCTTCAGCCAAAAAAAAAAGTCTTAACCAATATGAATAAACAATTGATCATCTAAATGTTGCACGATGACGGTCGGTATTTGATGGCCCATGATTAGCTAAAAAGCCTATATATATATATCTGATAACTGGTGAATTGCTTGGAATCTATTGGGCTCAATAGGTTTCTTTTCTCGTTTGATCATTATGGTATTGCCTTCTTAAGATTGAGATTGTAAAACAAAAGGTTGACGAAATCAATACAGAACAAAATAAACATATAGAGTGAAATGATGATCACTAAGCAATATAAAATATCATAATTGTAGAGTTGATATATTTCTTTGATTATCATGATTTTGGTGAAGATTAGTAACCAAAACATATATATAATAATTACCTACATACGATATATATGATGATTACACCACCAATCTTTTTGTAATTAGATTTGGATTTCGTTCATTGTTGGATTTAGTTCATTGTTCAAGAACCTTTCCCAACAATGACCAAAATCCAAACCTAATGACAGAAAGATTCTTAAGAAGAACCCTAAGATGATGAAGAAAGATGAAATTTCAACAATAGTTTAAATCTTTCTTCTGCGACTTTCTTCTACTTATAGTGTTTCACCGATCATTATTCTTCTGCCATTTTCTTTTTGGTAAAAATATAAAGATATTATTACCAAGATTTTACGTTTTTGACAGAAATTACAAAGATATTCTTCTCCCACTTGATTGGTCTTCTCATCTTCTTTGTAACTGAACAACAAAATTTGTAACGATCTTCTGAACAGCTCTTTACTCTCTTTTCCTGTAACGGAAATTTGATCTGGAGGACGAACTGAGGCCACTTATCTCATCTTAAAGTCGTTTTTCTTCAAAAGAACAAACACTCGTCTTATACTTTTGTCTATCTTGTTTCAGGTACGTTTATTAGAAGTAGACCCTTGTCTTGTTTGTTATCATTTTGCAAGTGCGCACTTATTCAAACCACATAACTTTGGCTTTATAGCCACAGCCATTTCTTTTCAACCAAAACATAAAGAGGATTGCTTTTGCTTTAGCTTTAGCTTTCTAACTAATCTTGCCAACCTTTATACTTCAATGTTTCCACTCGTATCTCTACTTTTGTGTGCGTGTTTACATGTGATTTGAAGGTTGTGTGGTCTTTAAATCTCATCAAATCAAACGTTAATTAATATGGTGCAACATAACATAGCATAGCATACACTTATACAGTATATATATAAATCTCCTCTGGTTTTTATTAAGCCTCCATAACCATTATCCTCACTTTGACGGTGACGACGAAGATGGGTTCAACGGGCTCGGCTTTGGACTATTATGCCCTTTTCCGGCGAGACTAGGACTCATCATGCCACCACCCCTTAGTTCATTCACTCGAGGACTAAACACTTGAGACAGGTTCCTATGATAGACCGGCGTTGAAGTTGAACTAGTAACTTTGGGACTACACGTGTGTCTAAACTCTCCTCTACTTCTTGTCATAACCTCATCAAGAATCTCAGAGTCGCATGGATAAGAAGCTGTTGATCCCATCTCATCTTCCTGCAAAAAATAATAACAAAAATGTTTAAAACAATTATCCAAAAACAAAAAAAAAGAAGAGAAAATGGATTTTGATTTGAACTTACCGCTACTGCGAGATTGAATGGTAAAGCAGGTGCTTCTTCATACTCTGCTGCGTCCAAGTCCTGAAGATGAGCACCTTTGAAGAATCTTGGGAGGATATATTGCCTTACTGGTATTAGAAACATGATCATTAAAGGGAACATCACTCCAGCTATTGGGATCCATGTGAGGCCAAAGCATATCAGAAGGTAAGTTGTTTGGAAGATTGTGAACATTGCTATCGTTTTGAATGGAACAGTTTCCACAAACGTTGCATGGTTGTCTTCAAGAACCCTGCAAATTTTGTATAAGTTACTGAGTTTTGTTTCTTGAAAAGGGCAAAAGAAGATGTTAAGAGACTTTACTTGAATCTTCGACTTGGTGCTGTGAAGAGAAGTAAGATTCTTTCCCAAAACTGGTTCCCTGGCAAGCTTTCAATAGCCATGAAGGCAAAGTATCCCCAGAGAACTGATGTGGGGATCATTTTGAGGATAGGCATAGCTGCAACACATCCTCCAACCATTAATGCTTGAAGCAAGTTGCTTACTCTTTGTTCCTTGACTTCAATAGGCAATAAATCATCTATTTCTTTCTCTATATCAAAGAGAGTTTCATCAACTGGAGCATCTAGATTCCCTGTGAATGTCGTCGCTTGGATTGTTGATTCTCTCAGCTCTTTTAGACCCTGTGGAAGAGATAGTAATGTATCCTCAACTTGGCTTCTCAAACTATATTAGTTCCACTGCAATAATGAGAAAGATCCTTTACCTGAGGCTGCTGGTAGACTAATGGAGTCTGCATTTGATTATAAGCCTCTTGCATGTTACCATACAACTGTCCTAAACTCGCATTCTGCTTAATGCTTCTCCTTGCAGTTGCAACTAGTCTGTTCCTAAGAAGCTGTGGAAATAGCAAACAAACAACAAGCTCAATCCCAAAGGCTAAAAGAAACAAGTAAAGCTCCAAAACCAAAGGTACCTGATACTTAAGTGTTGCTAAGCTTTTGGTATGCATTGGAGATTGAGGAATGACTCCATTTGATGGAGGGATTCCAAGTAGGCCACATATCAAGGTCTGAAAAATGGTGAATATACTAATGGATTAAGCTCAAGAAGAAGAATCTACTAATAATTTCTCCAGATTCTTACCAGAAACCCAAGAAGAAGCAGATCATAGTGGTAAGAAGATGGTTTTCTCAAATTGAATTCTTTCTGCTGAGCAAGCTGTGATGCTACACTATGATCAAAGTAGTAAAGAACTGCAATCATTGTTGCTGGAATGAATGCTCCAATTATGTAGACTACTGGAACTTGAAGCATCTCCTGAAAATTTCATTACCACTATAGGCTTTAGTCATATGTTGATGTGTTGGAGATTCAAGATCAAAGAAGACACACCTTTACAACAGTCCAATTCTCATAAGCACCAGGGGACCAAGGGTTAGGGCTAAAAAGTCGCCGAGGGATTCCTTTAGGAACATCTCCTGTTGGGATGTAGGAGACACCGGTCCACACAAGAACCATGAGTGGCACACCATAGTCAGCTATTAAGCTTCTAAGCCAGCCTGTTTCAACAATAATAATAACTAGGATAAGACCCGCGCCTTGCGCGGGATTAAGTTATTATTTTTATTATATTTTGGAGAATGAAACAATAGTTTGGCTTCATTTGGATTACGGGTGTTCAATCCGGATATCGGGTTGGTTTCGGTTCGGTTCGGTTTTTTTCGGTATTTGGTTAGTAAAATATAACTACTATTCTAAATCCATATTTACTTTGACTTTAGTCTTTCACATACTTTTGAAAGATTTCAACTGGACGACTAAATTGATCAGCCAATCTTGTTGCTTTAAATCATTAGTGTTTATATATATATATATATATATTATTTAGTTTGAATATTTATTAAATAAAAATTCATATGCGTTATATTTTATGATCATTTGTAACTTATTATAACAAAAAAATAATCTATTGATCACAAAATTTTCAGAGTGGGAATATTCAAATTTCTAATAATATATTGACGTTTTGAAAAATTCAAATATAACATATAAGAAAAAATATAAATGGTTTTATTATATATTTAATGTGATTTTTTAATATCTTTCAATAATATAAAATTAAAAAAAAAGAACTAAGATACCAAAATTGTTATCAAATATTTATTATTCATAATAATTAATTTTCATATATACGTTAATCATATTAGGTAATTTCGTAGCTTATAATTAAGGAAAGTGCAAAAACAAATTTGGTAGATTATTTATCAATTCGATAGTTAGTTTAATAAAAAATATAATGTAAGTCAAGATGGACCAACCTATTTTTCTAAGAATAGTATATTTTATATAGTCATTTATTAAATGAGAATTTATAATCATACAGTTCTATGATCATTCATATCATTTTATAACTGAATATTTAAATCATCGATAACAAAATTTTCAATGTGAAATCTTTCATAAGTTTATAATTTATAAATGTTTTTGAAAATTCATTGAAAGTTTTAATATTAAAATATTTATGTAATCTTATGGTATATAGTATAATCTATATATATATATATATAAATATATATGTTTTATTATTAAATGATATTTTTTACTCATATGGTTTTAAAATAATGTGTATCTTCTTATAAAATTAGATAAAAGTTCATATTAATACAATTTTATGATCATTTGTAACTTATTATGACAAAAAAAATAATCTATTGATCACAAAATTTTCAGAGTGGGGATCTTCAAATTTCTAATAATTTATAGACGTTTTGAAAAATTTAAAATATAACATATAAAAAAAATTATAAATGTTTTTATTATATATTTAATATGATTTTTAAATATATTTTAATAATATAAAATTAAAAAAAAAACTAAGATACAAAAATTATTATCAAATATTTATTATTCATTATAATTAATTTTCACATATACGTTAATCATATTAGGTAATTTCGTAGCTTTTATTTAAGGAAAGTGTAAAATATTTTTTGGTACGTTATTTATCAATTCGATAGTTAGTTTAATAAAAAGTGTAATATAAGTTAAGATGGACCAACCTATTTTTCTAGGAATAGTATATTTTGTATAGTTATTTATTAAATAAGAATTTATAATCATACGGTTCTATGATCGTTCATATCGTTTTATAACAAAATATTTAAATCATCGATAACAAAATTTTCAATCTGAAATCTTTAATAAGTTTATAATTTATAAATGTTCTTGAAAATTCATTGAAAGTTTTAATATTAAAATATTTATATAATCTTATGGTATATAGTGTTTAAAATATATATATATATATATTTATTTTATTATTAAATGATATTTTTTACTCATATGGTTTTAAAATCATGTGTATCTTCTTATAATAAAAATGTTAAACCATTGATCATTAATTTTTAACATAATGATTTTAATAGTTTTAGTCATTTATTGTCGTTTTTAAAAATTCAAAATATAACATATACGAAAAAATCTAAATTTTATTTTTTTAGCTAATTTGATTGTTTAATTTATTTTAATAATATAAAATTAAACAAAAAATGATGGAGGAGATATACATTGTTATCAAATCTTTATTATTAAACTCATTAATTGTCATATATATATTAGTCATTTATGGTAATTCCGTAGGTTTTATTTAAGGAAATAAAATATCATATCATATCATTATATCATATAGTTTGACCAACTTATGTATCTAACAACATATAAAAATCGAATGTGTACCTACTTATTTTTCAATTTAATGTAATTGACTACCTAATTGAGTGCCACCTATGCATTGGGGCCTCTTTTAATTAATACAAAATTGAGGTTACATCTTTTCAAATGTTCCTCAATTAATATATAAGGGATGCTTATTAAAAAAAAAACTAAGTTTCTTCAAGAGCAAGTAAAATTTGATTATGATTGGTCAAGATCCCTAGAATAAGGAGATTCCAGCTCATTATATAAAAAAAAAAGAGAGTTGACTATCTATATACTTCAATACCTGTTCCATATCTCCAGGATCTAGCTTTTCTGCTTCTTAGTGCAGTTATAAGAAGACCAAAGGAGAGAACCAAAGCAAACATCCCATTAGCAAATCTCCATGAAGGTAAGAACTCAAGAAGCTTCAGATCTTCCCTCTCAGGAGATCGAAACTCATCAACTAGTCCCTGAATATATATAATTAAAAACATTAGAGACAACAAAAAAAAAAACACAAAGTTGTTGGCTTTGTTACTTTGATGGCTTCTTGCATGAAGAGCATAGCTATAAGAAGTCCAAACAACTCTCCAGCTACTCTTGTGAATCTGTTGATTATTGAACAAGCTCCACATATAGCCAGCACAAACAGAATCAACGAGGTCCACACACAAACCCTGCACATAGTTTAACTACCTTAACACCTTGTTGATACTTTAAAACATTTAACAATGAAAGTAGAAGAGAGAGAGAGTTTTTACCATCCAGACCAAGCCAAGAACAAGTTGCGTCCTAGTTCAGGTCTCCCTTTGGCAAAGTTGAACATGAATGTGTACATGATCACAGTTGGCTCTGCAACTCCGAGTATCAACAGAGGCTGGCCTCCGATAATAGAGTGAATGATTCCGCAAATGGCTGTAGACGCCAGCGTCTGAACAGCTGTGAGAACTCCATCTGTAAACACACACAAATAAAGTTCATAAAGCTCACAACTTTTTAAAAAACAGAGGAAGGAGGTTCAGTACCAGTGCTTCTCTCAAGTTGTTCGCCGAATGAGATGACAGGAATCGCCGACGCGAAGAATATGTATGTGGTGGGAGCAAGAATCCTACAAAGTTTCATAAAAAAAACAGAGAAGTTTGAATCATGAAAACAGAGTACTCTGTACTAAAGTTGGTTCATAGAAAAACAGAGTAACTTTGTTACCTGAAGCCAGCTTTGAATCCTCCGGTCCAGTCTTGTTTGTAGCATCTTAGTCTTCCTTTAAGATCATTCTTGATACCTTCAAACGGAACGAAAGTCTCTTCCATGGTGGCTATCTTCTCTCTGTGTGAACTTGCTCTGTTTTTAAGTTCCTCTGTTTTTTTTTTTGTTAAAACACTCTCCGAGAACGAGAAGAAGATGAGAATTAAACCCAATTATGGGAATAGAGACGAAGAGTAAAGCTACTTGAAATCGAAGAAACCCATATTACAGAACATTCTCAATACAGGTTAGATGACAGAAGACAGAAATGAACAAATGAAGAACAGAGTATTAAGGAACTTGTAACAACAATGAATCTCGTTAAAGAAGAAGATTGGGAATAATTCATGGAGCTAGTTTACATGATAAAGTGTTTTTGAGGGGAAGTAAAGGGGAAGCAATAATGATGGAAAGGGAGAGTGTATTGTGTGGATGGCAAGAAAGTGGCAAAGTTGTTTCAGCTGAGCAAATTGCAATGTACGTCTTTGGTGGCAATGAAGAAAGAAGACGATGCATCGTTATTTATACGTATAATAATGACGGACATTAAGTTTAAGGAATTAATTAAGTTCAGAGTGATTAACGAACCGCGTGAAGCTTCGACCGTCAATTTTTTTAAAATAGTACTTTTTTCTTTCAAGGTATAAAAATACTATATATTTTGTAAAATCGTTTACCAATCCGGCCGGTTACAAGTTTTCATAAACATATTTTTTTTGACCAAACATATTCATATGATGTTTTCGTTATAAACATAATAATTACAAGTTTACTTAATATTATCATTATATATATATATTAAAATCATTCAAAATTAGAAAATATGACTGTTTAAATAGTTTCAATAAAATTAAATTTAACTTAAAAAATTGAAACATCTTACATAAAAAATATGAAATAGTTTGCATTTTGAACCACATGAAGTATTAGGGATGATTAGTATACATTGATACCAATCGATAGTCATATCACATATACTGTAATTTTAGAATTTGAAATGGTTATTTGTGTTTGAGATTCACTTCAGTCTATTTACCAAACAATTGACATTTAGTGGAAAATAAGTTTTTAAAATGTGGATGAGAAGCAAGTTAACCTATGGCTTCAAAAGATAGGCAAAATGTTTTGGAAACTTACATACAGAAACAGTTGAAATTTCAAAAAAAAAAAAAAACAGTTGAAATGTTATTAAACTACATGCAGTCAGTTTTTTTTAATAACCATCTACAATTGGGAAACTGAGTATCTCCAATGTATAACTCCATTTTTTCCTTTAAAATGAAATAAAAGTGAAAATATGGTAAAATTGCTCCAATCCTACTCCATTTTCCACTCTATAATGGAGTGAAGAACAAACAAAAAATAAATTACTCCATTTATGGAGTAAATTTCATTATGGAGTGAGATATGAAGTTGGGTTGGAGCATTCCTTACTCCATATTTACTTTTACTCTATTTTAGAGGAAAAAATGAAGTACGGATAGAGATGCCCTTAAGCACCTATTACTAATACATTACCTGCCTCTTAAAAAGCAAAACGACCCGTACGATGTTTCTTGTAAAGTCAAAACAAAAAAGGGCCACTTTGTGAAAGGTGGTGGAGATAATGTACATATAATCATACACTGACGTTGTAATAGTAAGAAATCAACCTAACACATACGAACATCTTTAAACAACTACGAACCATACTTGACATCGTTATCCAATCACCATTGGTTGTTACTAACCTTTCTTTTGTCACTTAGTTGATTACTTTTGGTATTGAATTTTGACACGTTACGATTGTCCTTCAATGCTCAGCTGCGGATTGTACCCACACCGTAGATTCGTTGGTTTCTTAACTATAAACAGCATCTACTCTATACTAAAAGGAACAAATAGTGTGTTTTAAGCCTATCCACGTAGGCAATTATATTCACCCAATCATAACATTTGATTAATCCACGTAGGACATCGATTTTTTTTTATTGGGTTTCTGGGTCGCGGACAAAACCAAACACAAAATCAAATGCTTTGGGTTTCTGGGCTTCGTTTGGTTTATTGGGCTTGGTCTCAGTTTATTAAAAAAAAAAAACCACCCGAGGCGGAAACCTCGATGCTCCGCGCCTGCATCTCTTCGTCTTCACCCTTTGTTCTTCATCGTAACAGAATTTTCGATCCACATCTCTACAATCAATACCCCACGACATCTCCATCCATCAATTGATCCTTTATGAGTTCGTTTCGGTTTGCTTTTTTCCTGCTCCTTTATAAACTGTTCATCTCTTTTGAGTGGAAACCAAATCTCAAACTTCTCTCCTTACTCTATGGCGATCAAACCGAATGGAAAATCCCCTGTTACCTCCGATCACGATGACAAAATCATGCTTTTCGAATCTCCATCTCGGTTCAATCATTTTGGTATGTTCGGTTATACTGCTTTTTTGTGATTAAGATTAGGGTTCCATAGTCACGCCTCTTCAATCTGACGTTTCCGTTTTCGCTCATCTCTTACTGCAAAGACAATGAAGTCTTTTCTCAACTCTTAGCATCCTCTGTCGTTCAACTTCTCTTTCTGGCCAATAAATGTGAAAGGAATCGTTTTTGGCAAGCAGGCAATGCAAATCACAGTGCATCAACGGAGGAAGGTACTGTGCTCCTGATACAACGGGAGAGACATGATCGATCAGGATTTGCGGCAGGCTTGCTTCTTTTTCAAATACTGAGAATCACGTGTTCAGAGGTGAACAAGAAGCACAAGTGAGCTCTCTATCTTTTTCTCCCTTTTTTTCCACAAATGTAAGGCTTCTAACTATTGATTGCTAATTTTGTTTAAGGTTGGGAAAGGCTCGCGAGGAGATGTGACAATATTACCAACTATTATGATAAACAACAAACAACCCAGAGGTGAGAGAAGCAAGGATGTTCTGTTGGAGAGATCGGTGGTGCTTAAGGACCTTTGCTCAGGGTTTAGCGAGACGACTGAGCCACACATATGCTTAAACAAAGGTCCTCTCTATCCTTCCTATACATATCTCTATTTGATAAACACTAATTTTAACGTATGGTTCTGTGATTGCGCAGGCAGACATAGAAACCAACGAGTGTTTGCAAAACAATGGAGGGTGTTGGGAGGATAAGACTATCAACATTACAGCTTGCAGGGTGTGTAAGATCTTAAAATAATTTTTATTGTTTTGTTAGAGTTATGTTATATATATATCTACGTATATGTTACAGTAAAAAGGAGTCTCTTTATTGCAGGCCACTTTCAGAGGAAGAGTATGTCAATGTCCTGTTGTTCAAGGTGTCAAGTTTTGGGTGAAGGTAAAAAATAATGCTCAAAAGTATGTTATAATTACCGTAATGATATTTTTTCACATGTATAAACAATGGAGGATTCTGGAAACATACTCAAATGGGAAGAACATATTCGGCTTGCTGTGTAATATGGCATATCTCAAAACTAACTAACTTCCCCTCCTCTGTTTAAACATTCCCTCTCTTTCTATATATCTGACTTACAATGATTAATTCTTACCTCTTTTTCAAAAAAAAAAATGATTGATTCTTACCTTTTATTTTATTTCTGTAGTTGTTGCTGCTGTTCAGTATGATCATTCAAAAGGCTGCAAATGTCCACCTGGATTAAAGGGAGTTGGGCTCAAATATACAGTTTGTGAAAGTCATGACTCATGAGACTTGAACTGGAAATGGTGGAGAAAGAAAAGAAAGAATTCATCTCTCGATTTCTCCAAGGTCAGTATCTTTCATTCAGTTTTTTAAAACATATATATGTTTAACAATGTCCAAAGCTGTCTTTTTCATTTGTTTTGGTTATGTTAGTTGTAACAAAGCTTATATATCAAATAAATGCAGGATTTGGAGGAATGTTGCAGCTAAAACAGTCACTACACGTGTTCTTTAGGTGCGGAATCGGTAATGGTCGAACAGCTTCCTTCTGGTACGATTACTTGACTGAGTTAGGGCATATTGGGGATCTCTTGGGTCCTGCGGGATCAACAACTTCGCATACAGTGGAATGCAACTTTTTCAGTAGCAACACGTCTTGGAAATTATTACTTTCCTCCCGTACGTTTTCTTAATGCAGAAACTCCAATGGTTGGTATTTCTTCTACACAACATCCATAAAATTCTTATGCGATGATGTGTATTTGTGGTGAGGTCCTGCTTGAATTTTTTTAAATAGATTGATCTCCTCCAAAGTGACATAGGAACGGCTTAGACAACCTGCACCTGTTGTTTCTTGCCATACTACGGTTTGGTTCAAGCAAGAAATTCCAGGATGTTCTTTTGTTACTTGGATTGCTATGTCATCTAGACTCCCTTCTAGAAATAGGCTGTTGTCTTGGGGTTTGACTGTCCTTGCAAGCTGTGTTCTATGTACGAATGGTACAGAGTCTCATGGACATCTCTTCTTCCACTACGCTTTCGCAGTTGGATTGTGGAACATATTCACGGGGAACCAGCTAGACATTGGCCCATCAGACTTCTTGGACTCGGTGGACTGCATGACTTAACACCGGACAGTGCAAACATCTTCAAGCTGCTACTGCAACTCATCATGTATAATATATGGAGAGAACGTAACTGCAAGATTTTCAGACAAACTTCCTCTTCTGCTGAGGCGGTTCTCAGTATAATTGATTGATCAATGAAGGATAAGCTTCTCTCCATTCCAACAGTTTACATCTCCCTCTATGCTCTAGCTCTACTTCTAATTCATTGAACCTTTCAGCTAATGATGCTCACTCTTTGTTTTTCATTTTCTTTGTTTCTCCTCCTCTGTCCTCAAAAGAGATAATAAAATGAGAGGAGATTTTGTTTCGGTTTGACTCGAAAAGAATCTAATCGCCATGTAACCATTTTGAGTAATCATGTCATTGACTTTGGCTCCGATGTATTAGATATATATTGGTGTTAGCTTTGTCTCCTCCCAGTTCAATTAAATTGTATTATATACTTTTAAATTATTTGATCAATGTGAACAAAGCATGTGTTTCCACGCATTAAAATAATGAACACTATTCTAAATTTTAATAGAGATATAGATAAAATTATAAAACAAACCGACATGTATGAAATTATGAATATGTCATCAATTTAATGAAATTAGGTTATTATGTTGATTAATTGTAAAAGCCTATCATATATTTTCATTAAAAAAAGTCTATCATTTTATTATAAATTGTTGTCTTGAACAATATTTCAGCTTAAACTTTTAATTTAACAAAATTAAATTTATATATATTTAAAACATCTATTACTCTCAAAGTATAAATGAAATTTTTTCGAACAATTTTAAAATGTTTAACAACTAAATATTCTACCATAATGAGCTGAATTTACATCAATATTGTTTTTAGGTCCAATATTAGTCCATTTTAACAAATAATAAAGAATTTACAAATTAAATATTATTTATAAGAAATTTTTTAGCATAAGTATTCACGGGTGTATAATACCAACTCAATATCACTATGCTTCTTCCACATAACCATTATATATCTTCAAAAATGGATTTCAAATCATTCATTATAAATCAATAAAAAACTCCATAAACAAATCCAAAGAAATATTATTGCATGTGCAGATCAATCGTCGAGGAGCAGACAACGTTGGTAATATCATGGAACCATCAATCAACGATTTTAACCAAAAGCACTCAAGATAACCGGGTATGAGCAAGTGCAACAGAACAGAAGTCACTTGCATCATTTCTAACCAGATCAAAAAACAAAAAAATTAGAAATAAGAAAGAGAAAGCCTAAAGGAAAATAGAAGAGAAAAAAAACGATTCTTAAAAAAAAAGACGTTTCTGAGGTTACTTCTTCACATGTCTTCTTTTTAGTGGCAAAAAATATTAATCTATGAAACCACTTATTCATTAATTTATAAAAACCACTCATGCTGTTATTCAGGTTGTCCTAAGCAAGTACAAAACAAAATAATACACTATTTTCACAAACCACTATCAAATATATCAAAAAATAATTTTCAACTCAATAAAAATAAAACATACAAACCCGGCGCGTAGCGCCGGAATACCACTAGTTACTATAAAAAGTAACTATATTTGTATACACATTAATGCATGATTAATAAATTATATATTATGTATGTATGTATGAAGAGAGGTTGAAGCCCATGTGCCATGTACAACTCATTTCTTGGCACTCGACGCAATCTCACAATCACCTATAAAATATTACAAATTCACAGCCGTATTTCGCAACCAACATTTCTAATAAATAAATATTATGAACCATTGTTATAAATATATCATAATTTATATTAAAAAGATCATCAGTTTTGCAAACAAAAAAAAATTCTGAATCGCTTCACATGAAACGAACATATTCATATAGAAAAGCCTTAACATGAATGGCTCTTCATATATATATGTTCATGCAAAATTCACGTAATGTAAAGTCGCCTATATTTGCTCTTACGCATGTGAAGTACTAAGTATTGATTGTTCTGCCCATTGAATGTTTTCTTTTTCTTTCTGTTGAGTGTTTCCTTCAACCCAGTTTTTTTAGTAGACAATTTATACGATGAACCATTATTAAATATAAATAATAATTTATATCAAAATATGTTTCTCTAAATCACAGTTTTACGAAAAAGACCCTTAGTTGGACTTGTTTTTCTTAGTTTTGAGGAATTCATGATTCAAACATGCAATTGGACTAATTTTTTTTTTGCTAAAGGGTAAATATCATTAGAAGATAATGAAAATCCGGTTACAAGTTATAGAACATTGAAACCAAGAGATGCTTTTCAGCTTATCAGGTTTATGGAACCGCAAAAAGTTTAAAAAAGCCCCATAGAACCTACAAAGATTAACACCAAGCAACCCAAACAATGGCTTACTTAAGTTAATATTACATTGAAGCACAAAGACAGCATTTTAAACTCCCATACCAAAGCGCTTCCTGTTCTACTGGTTTGAAACACAGAGCAGGAGAATAACCTGAAGACGAGTTCGATCGAGCCTCACCGAAGTGGCTCCTAGCAGGCATCGACGGAAGCGCCTGGCTCACGCCCCGGAGCTCCGCTGGAGGAGGACGTCGACAAACAAGCCCAAGTTAACACAGAGGATGACGATAGTGTAAACCCGCTGCTACACCACTGAAGATGAAGATCGCGGTCAAGCGCAGTCGGTCGTTTTGGCCCCTCATTCCGCTGCGCGACACAGAAGATGCGGCGGAGACAGCAGAGTTACATATCGCAATCGACCGGGAGCTTTGGAATGGGAAATGAAGCACAGAGGGAGCACGGAACTCCTTGAAGCAGGTGACCTGAAGGCGAAAGAAAACATCGCTCTTTCCGCAACAGACGTCGACGTCGAGGGTTGTCCTCAAGACCCTAGTAGAAGACGATGAGAGCAGGAAAGGGGAGCTAACCATTCGCTGAGGAACACCATGGAAGCTGTCGTTTGAGCTACAGAAACAGAGGTCCTCGGTGGTGCGCCTCACAACCACCTTTCACTCAAAGAGAGGAGGAGCTCTACGCAAACCCTGGAGCTAACTGCTAGAATAGACGGACTGGGGCGAGACGGCGGAGCAGAGGCGTGGACGGCAGTGACGCGTCGAAGCTTCTGGCGAATCTCGGATCTCAGATCTGACCCAGATCCAAGCGCAATCAGCGACTAAGAGTAGATCCAGGGCTCCCAGAGCCATCACCGACTCGTCTCGCCTCGCTGGTGGTCCAGAGGAATCAAAGACCCTTCGATTCCAGTTAGATCCGGTGGAAAAATCTCATCGGATCCAGACACACTGAGCAAAGAGGAGAGACAAAAGAAGAGATAGCAGAGGGCGGAAGGCGATGACAAACGGCTGGAGAGGGAGACCAACGACGAGAGGTGCCGTCGGCCGCCTGAAAACGCAGAAAATGAGCGGCGGCTTAGGGTTTACGGTGGAAGGGGGAGAGACAAATTATTGCATAACAAATATATTTAGAGCATGTACATATTATGAAAAGTTTGATTGGCTTAATGTTTTTATAAATGGTGTTACTTTCTATAGCCATCTCATCTTATTCTCTTATTATTATTACTATTTTGTTTGTTTCTTTACTTAATAATACGATAAAAGGTCAACTACTACTACGCATGTCGATAGATATTTTCGGATTAAACAATTGAGATGTAGGAAGGGACATGACATAACATTAAGTTACATATATACATTACACGAGCTTTATTTTAACTTATCATGCAACCAAGTAAGTACACATCAACACCCCCCCCCCCCCACCCCCCACCCCCAAAGTCTTTGGCACTGAGTTCGATTTTGTCTCTATGCTTGGCCCAATGAGAGGGTGAATTATATGTCTATTTTTACTTATCGATGACATATGTAGATTTTTTATAGTTAAACACCCCCCGCCCCTTCGACCTCGACTATACTGCCTCCCGGTAATAGATGACTCATTGGATTGGATAGTAAGGGGTTTTATATGTGTCGGTGCTTTATATGTTTTTTTGGTTATCCTTCGAGAACGAGTACTTACAAGGCGGCTATAATTGGTCGGTTTTTTACTTTATCAAATCAAGTGAAGGCATATTCGCCCTAAAGATAGTTTCAGTAGAATAATGTCGATAAATAAATCAAATATACTTTTATGTATAGTCTAGTAATGTATAATTTATTTGGTTAACCGATTATTTTTGCAGAAAAGGATATTATGAGCAGTAATGAATCATGTCCATGCAAAACTGCTTTGCGGTATTACTTGATTGATAGCTTTCATATTAATTATTCATCAGACTCTGTGAAAGTTGTCCACCAAACTCACACATATACTCTTTTCGTTCTTTGAATATCTTCTTAGTTTGTTCGTACGCAGTTTTTATCAGTCGGCTCTTTTCAATAATATAAATCGTTAATTTCTGAAAAAGCTACATTATTAAAGATTCAATCATGCATTCACTCATTATAAGTCTTTTGGTTTTCTCTCACAAAGGTATGTCATCAATTTTATATACAAAGCTGTTTCAATCCCATTAAGAATGATGTGTATGATGCGACTTTTTTTCTTCTGTGAAGGGAGCGATAATAATTGAGGTGGAAACATAAAAATGTGAGCGGCGAAAGACAAAGTGTAGTGTATAACTAAAGACCAGCCTTAACTTCTGTATTATTAACCTAAATATCAATATACAGAGTTAAAAAAAAAAAGAAAAACTCAGGTTGGTAGAGGACATTTCCCATTTTCTATTTACATCCTGCACTTGGCATTTCATCTTATTACTAGCTTACTCTTTTTCCCCTGGCGAAATAATAGTAACATTTGTATTCATAAACCATAGTCTAGGTTCAACGTACGTAAACAGTGACTTTAAATAAAAGGCGGATACACAAATAATAACAGGAGACAGACTAATAATTCTGAATTCTATAATAAAGAGAAAAATATTGAATTGATAAAAGAATTTTAACAAATTGAGACAACGGTGGCTCATAGTCAGACTTTTGACTTTACAAAGTGACCTCATATCGCAATCATTAGTCATCAATAGTTGGACTGGGGGGCACTTGGACCGATTTAATATGAGATTTAGAACCGGCTCATACAAAAGGGTGTAGTAAAACAGCATCTATCAAGAACAAGCCCATTTATATATTGCTGATAAAACCTGATTGAATACATTTTTAAGTCAGGCCCAACTCATTAGTGTAAATTACTAAATAAAATAAAAAACGAAAGTGCGGTGAGCGTGGATCGAACACGCGACCTTCAGATCTTCAGTCTGACGCTCTCCCAACTGAGCTATCCCCGCAATTTGTTAATTGAAAACGAACTGAAGTTAATATAATGTATACTAAAAAAAAGCGTAAGAAAAATATAAGTAGAGAAAGGTAGCGTAACACACGATCCTCCTCTTAATCGTTCGAAGACCATCGGCGAGCTCTTCTTCGGCGTAGCCTTTCTTCCCCCCGGTAAGTCCCAGTCTCACTGGATCCGTGATTGCGAGATCTCTGTGTATTCTCCCGGATTCGTGTATTGTGATTGTTTGCCGTGGGAATCTTAGATCTAGGAGGATGTTGATTTGATTTGATTTGATCAGAACTTGCAATGAGATCTGAGAGAATTCTTCGTAGGATGCAATTGATGAGGGGCTAATGAGTAATATTGCATGTTTTTTAACGAACGAACAGGGTTTGAAAGAAGAAGATGGGGCTGTCTTTCGGGAAGCTGTTCAGCAAGCTGTTTGCGAAGAAAGAGATGCGTATCCTCATGGTTGGTCTCGATGCTGCTGGTAAGACCACCATCCTGTACAAGCTCAAGCTTGGCGAGATCGTCACCACCATTCCAACCATTGGTGAGAGACTCATTTCTAACTTTGACTATGCTTGAGTGACAGTGTTGTGTGAGTGATTGGAATTTGACTATTCTTGTTTTTCTTGGCTAGGTTTCAATGTGGAGACTGTGGAATACAAGAACATCAGCTTCACCGTCTGGGATGTCGGGGGTCAGGACAAGGTATTCTCTCATTACACATTCCGTTAGTACCATTCATGATTATGCTGAATGATACCAAATCTGAAAATGCTTTTGTGCTTGCACTAATTCCAATCCAGATTCGTCCATTGTGGAGGCACTACTTCCAGAACACGCAAGGGCTGATCTTCGTGGTGGACAGCAACGACCGTGACCGTGTTGTGGAAGCTAGAGACGAGCTTCACAGAATGCTCAACGAAGTAAAAACTCTGAAACCAGCATCTTCTTCTTATCTGTTTTTACATCGACATTGTCTAGGTTAATGTTTCATTTTTAACTATTGTTGCAGGATGAGTTGAGAGATGCCGTGCTTCTTGTCTTTGCTAACAAGCAAGATCTTCCAAACGCCATGAACGCCGCTGAGATTACTGACAAACTTGGCCTTCACTCTCTCCGTCAACGACACTGGTAAAGCCTAATAAACAAAAGCTAAAGCAGTACAAGTGATGTTAATCGTTGGTTTGGTTTTGGTTTGACAGGTACATACAGAGTACATGTGCTACCTCAGGAGAAGGGCTCTACGAGGGACTTGACTGGCTCTCCAACAACATCGCAAACAAGGTATATCTTTTTGGTACATAATATTTTATTGTTTAAAATTATACTAATGAGTTGAACTAAATGTGTAATTAAATGCAGGCTTAGGATAGCAGTTTGTGGGTTTGGTCTCATCGAAGAATCTTCGACTCTGTTTTGTTCTTTCGTCTCAGACTTTTTATCATTTCACACTTTGTTCTTCGCTCCCTAATAACTCTTTTAAAGTTGTTTTTCTTATATACTAAATTCTGAATATTATGAAATGAACCCACGTTTCGGCGGATTTTCCAATATCTTCACACATTTATTAAATTTATTTATAGAATCCTGACTAAACTAAAATGGGATCTAAAATAATCGTATTACCTTAAACGAGCTAAAATACAAAGCTTACCAAACGAGAAACGACTAAACTTATTACAACAACCAAAGGACCCACCCACATTCCATTTGTCTTGATGGGCTTTAACTTTTTAATCAAATCATAATTAAATTCTCCCCTAAATTAATATAAATAAATAAATAATTAATTCCTTTTTAAGCAGCAGCATTATTCTTTTCTAAAGCACAGAACACTAACTAAAGCACACTACTGTTCTCTCTCTCTCTCTCTCTTTCTCTCTGCTCTAAAGCAATGCTGTCATCCACCGGGAGAAAGGAGAAGCTCTCCGCTTCGAAAGGCTCCGAGATTGAAGTCTCTTCCAACGAGTCTAACGGCAATGTATGGTACCGCGCCATCCTGGAAGAGAATCTCGCTGTCTCCAAGCGCAAGAAGCTCTCCGTTCGCCACTTAAACCCTCTCTCCACCCAAGAAGAAGACCACTCTCCTCCGCTTATCACAACCGCTGTCCACCGCCTGATCCGCCCCCTTCCCCCGCCGGATCCGTCCTCCCCTGAAGAAGTCGATTTCGAGGAAGGCGACATGGTTGACGCTGCTCACAGAGGTGGCTGGTGGTCTGGCTGGGTGGTTAAGCTCTTGCCTGGTCACCGTTTCTTGGTGTACCTCAAGTTCGAGCCTGACGTCATCCAGGTTGGACGGAAGGAGCTCAGGACGCATATGGTTTGGAATGATGATGAGTGGTTTCGTTGCGAGAAACGAGTTAAAAGTCTTCACCTTTATCATTATTATTAAAGTTTTCATTTTTCTTTTGTTTGTATGCTGTCTTAATTGTTTTGTTTTGTTTTTGTGTCTGAAGCATTTGATGAAGTCGGAGTATAGCGCCGGAGAGAATGTAGAAGTGAGGACTCAGGTTGAGGATTTTGGTGATATTTGGGTTTCGGCTATAGCCATCATGGAGAATGAAGATGGGACGTTGCTGTTGGTGAAGCACAAGAGTTTGAGCGGTGGAGAAGAAGATGAGTGGACCAAGAGAAACGTTCCTTACTCTGAAGTCAGGCCTCCACCACCGCCTTTTGATTTAAGACCTTTTGGGTTGATGGAGCAAGTGGATGCTCTGCTCGGGTCTGGATGGTGTCCGAGTGTAGTAAGCATGGTTCTTACTGGGGATAGATACACTCTCCTTGTGGGAACAAACAAGGAGGGTAAAGACTTTGTACAGTCGCAGCTAAGACCGTCTATGGAGTGGAAAGGTGGAGCTTGGCTAACTAAAGAAAAGGTACTTGTTAGTTGTTACCTGATCTTTTAGAGAACATGCATTGAAGTTAGTATGTGTGTAGGTTTCGGATGGGAAGGAGAGTCGTCAGCATGCAGCTGAGGTAGCAACCCGCATAAGGGTAAAAGTAAAACTGAGGTCGACACGATCTTCTAGGTGCCTTCCTCCTGCCTCTCCTGATGTTGCAGAAGCTGGTAAAGAGTCTGTAACACTGCTCCCCCAAACTCCAGCTGTGAGTTATAAATATCTCCTTCCCGTTATTACTTTTTCATTGAGTCTCTAACTTGCCATCTGCTTATAACTTTATCTGCTTTGTGAAGAAGTTAGTAGCAAGTAAAAGAGGTAATGCTGTGGTGGATGGTGGTAACACACTAGTCTCAAAGCAACCAGAGATAGCACCAGAAAGTAAGTGTGTTATTGATAGATTAAGAAACTAATAAAACGTAATATTATTTCATTACTACGTCTTCCTTATATGCATAATAGTTTCCTAATCGATCCTTTCTTTAACTTTAAAAAGTATGATGATGATTCTTGTTTGAGAAAAGTAAAACTTAAATGTGTCATGAATCTACGTTATGTTTTTTTTTATCAGCAAAAGAGTATCACTCATCGGTAGTCCTGGGTGTAGCTGCAGTCCAGCTGACGAAAACACAAGGGAAAACAACTCCGAGGAAGAAACAAACTGTGATGAAGAATCAAAAGGGATCTTCTGCTGATGAAGCCAAGGTGAATGTTTACTAGTATGTTTTCAACATTCCTCTTTGTGTCGGTTTGTTGTTCATCCTATCATTGACTCACTCTGTGCCCAGACACCTGAGGAGTCTAGTAACAGAGAGAGCGTTAATAAGAGGAAGAGAGGACGTCAGCCACGCAAGTTCGTAAGCACAGAGCCTAATCAAAAGCAGAAGACAGGTACTGTATTGTTGTCTTAATGGATTAATGTTGTCTCTTTGGATTCTTGAAACATTGTTGACTTATGAACATTCAGGTGTGGCGGCTAATGGTACTGCTGATATGACTGATGACGATGATCAGCCTCTTGCTTCATGGATCCACGGTGGAAACTCATCATCAGGTTCGGATTTGATTTTTTAGTGCTTACACTTCTTCACCTTTCGGTTCTAATTGTATTGTGTTTTTTGTTTTGTCTGATCTGATCCTTCAGGGCAATCAGCTCCTCGGGCGGCTCCTCCTGATCCTTCTGTAGTGGAAAAGCATGTCGTGGAAACTCCTAAAGCGAAAGATTCAACAATGGTTCTGCCATTTGCGAAAAAGTCACCGTGTTGGCAAGTCCTCGAATCAATGGAGATCTTCAAAGCTGTGCCGCAGCGTCCACACTTCAGCCCGCTCCTCCAATGCGAGGAAGAGTCTCGTGAAGGAGATGCTATTGGTGCAATGGTGAACTTCACCGGTCTGTTGGAGAAACTCAGCAACATACAAGTGGACAGTTCAGTGAGCGCGATAAACAGGATCAAAGAGTCCTTTCTCAAGCTGGAGAAGCACGGGTTCGATATCACAGCTCCTCTATCTCGGATCGAGAAGCTACTGTCTATTAAAGAGAACCAGACGTGGGCGTTGGAAGAGTTGCAAGCTGCTGAGAGAGAGATCACAGAGAATGGTAACAAGAGAAGGAAGTGTGAAGAAGATATTGAACTAGTGTCCAAGAAGATTGTTGAGTTGCAGAAGCAAGAAGCGTTGTTGAAGGAAGCGAAAGTGACAATGGACAAGGATATAGCTCGCATGCATACCTACGCAGCTGTTCTTGACCAGAAGGTTCAGAATGTGGAGGAGGAGTTTCAAGCAACTGTGAGCCTCCCATGGTAGTAATGATAATAATAATAATAAGCTAGCCATATCATCTAAATGAATGTTTTGTGTAATAATAACTTTTGACTCGGTGTTTGTGGAATCTTCAAAGGAACAAACGAGAAGTTCTAGAATCTTATAATGGACATGGTGGTAATTATAATGAAAGACGGCCTTTATGGATTGTCAAAGTAGAATCATCATGTTGACACGTCGTCTTGAGAGAATATGATGATCATCCTTTACTTGTGATTCTTGCTATCTTCCTTTCTCCCTCTGTCTCTTCTTATAGGCTTCTCGAGGACATGTTTCGTGCCTCACAGTTGGGGAAGTTGGAAAAATCGTAGTAATTATGATAAACCTCTATTAAAGTTGGATCCATGGATCATCGGCACTTATAACCATGATCCATGAGTATGCAAAACCTAGACAATATACTGTTTAACTCTAGACAATCATGAATATCATGTACGTAGCATAAAGATGAGCTCTAATTTACATGAAACTAGTAGCAAGCTTAAGCCTACCCACACTAACATAGCCCCTAACACAAGATGATCTCAATATTTCAGGATACGTTTGTGGTTGCAAGTCATTATTGAAACTCTTCTCTGTGTTCTACCAGCACGACCTGATCTCTGATGAGCACTTGCAGCCGGTTTCCCTTTCAATCTTTTCCACAATTTTCTCAGTAAACAAAACCTCTAGCGTTCTTGTCCCTAGCCAGTACCCTCTAAAGGATATCTTGAGACTTTCTGTTAGCACCATGGGTCTATGCTCTTCATCATCACATCCATCTTCAGGAAATTTGATAGGTTCTTGGACATTGTATACTCCTTGTAGATTTCACTTAAAGTCCTCATCAAGCTCTGGGTCTGATATAGTGCTTTCCATCTGAAAACAAACACAAAGCATCTCACTTTCAATTTCCAGAAAGAGTGTAAAGCAACATATATTTGAAGACTATCACAAAACGAATTACAAGTTTACAGCGATTGTGAATTTACAAGAAAAAAGTCACATTTTTTAATTAGAGAACATATATAACATAATATCATAATTATAGACAATCAATTCATTACTCGATGCAAATCATATCCCTTATAATCTCTTATATATTAAAAAGAAACATTGTAATAAATGCATTCACAGTATAATGGACATATGTCAGCTTCACAACGATTTGAGAATTAGTACGCTGACATGTCACGTGTAGAGAGCTTCTCAGCTAAACTCTACATTAATGTATTCACACTATGTAATTTAAGTTTTTTTTCAATATAAAACTCACACTATCTGGATTTTTGGTTCGAATCAAAACGAATAAAAAATCGAAAGCTAAATATATATTATTTATTTTTTTACAGATAGAGCTGGACAAAATATTCATAAATTTTGATTCGATTCATTATCCGTTTTGATTCGAACAGAAAAATCCGGATATCTGTAACTCTACGAAGCAAATCAAATACTAAAATGCAATATCCGTAAAAAAAACAAATCACAAAGATCAATATTTTTAGGAACATATATCCAATTATATCCGTAATATGCATATATATACATATATTTAAAGAATTATATATATAAGTTATATATATATTATAGTTTATATAAGTTTTACAATATTTTTATGTATTAAATTTATTATATTAGGTATTAGAATTTAAAAAGTTAAATAATGCTTTATTTTTGTAATAAAATATTATTATTTTATATATTTTCATTTACTTAAAAATTATTTTATTTACGAAACAAATCGGATATCCTTTAAAATTCTAAAAAAATCAGATATATATCCAAATTACCGAATATCCGTGTGGCTACAGATCGAATCAACATGAATGCCTCTAAATACCCAAATATTCGATCCGTGCCCACCCTTATTTACGGATACAATTTGATTTCTTTGTTTTGAAACCATTTTAACGTTTTTGATATGCATGTTTTTCACATATGAGTCGTGCAGACTTCAGATTTCAATAGCATATTTCTCTAGAAGTCTTATAGAGAAGTCTTATGGAAAATCGGTTATGCAAACTGCAAAATTGGTAAGATTTTATTTTTCATCAATTAGTTTTTGTGTGTTTTGTGTGCTAAATTTATATAAATTTATAGATTCAACTTAATGTGATTATTTTCTCATTATTTTAGATAAGATTATAGATTTGCACAATAGTAGCTCTCTTGAGCACAGTAGGAGCTTGACACATCGGACACAGTTTGTTGCAAATTTCTAAATTTCTAACATTATTTAAAATTTAGTCGCAATAAGATAATTTAATTGAATGATTAACATTTGCTTCATTAGGAGTTGATAATAGATCAGATCATGCGATAAAACTACGTTCATTTCTTCAAGAACAGCTTCCATGAGACGCAAACAACTCATCAATCACTTTGCAGACTCTCTCTACTTCTTCGGGGTTAGTATTTGAATCAACAACAACACAATTGTCACCAACTTCATCATAAACAAAATCATATCCAATTTAAGCCCATCAATCATTATTTTGATTGGAAATGTAAAATCGTGGCCTGTTAAAGGCCCATTAATCTGGTGACATGGTCATATTACGGGTTTAACCCTTGGGTCCACCAGGAGCATGAAAGCGCAAACGCATAAAGATCATCGAAGGTGTCAATTTTTTAGTTGGAAGATAGCTATCTGTGTACATCTTATCTTCATTTTAGGGTCATGATATTTTCACAAGGACCACCAGGACCAATTATATTTTTAGGTTTTATTTGCTTCAATAATACACTTCAGTTTGTATACGTTTATGGTGGATAATTCAGATCTGAAAATTATGATGAGTCAATTAGTGTAACTTCAAGAACCTGTACTCATATATATGAACAAAATGAAAGGTCCAACCTTTTATATAGATTACTTTTATCCTCTTCTTTTTCTAGAAAGTTCAAGAATTTTGAGTTCACAATCTAGCATATATATATATATATATGATTTTATCGCTATACAAATATCACATAACACTTCAATATCGTATGAGAAAAGAGTCAAATTCACAGTTACAATATTCTTTTTCACATCTACAATATCTTCTTTGATTGGTTAGGAATCAAACGTGGGTTTATATCTTATCTTTACATAACACAAAACTTTTCAGCTGTAAGTTTAGTCACGAGAAGGTGTCTTTTGCATATATAACTAACGAGTTACAAGTTACAAATATATCTAACTAACACACTTAACTCCAAAACCAGAAGTCAAGTGGGTTTTGGGGGTTTGCGGAGCTACTTGTATAAATAGAGCCAAAACCGCAGTCTCTTCTTCCATCAAACCTTCTTCATTAGATATTTCTTCTCTAATACTTTAAGCAAACAAAAGATTTTTTTTATAGTAAATAAATGGAAGAAACAAAGGAGAGAAAGATCGTTGTAGCAGTGGACGAGAGCGAAGAGAGCATGGAAGCTCTTTCATGGAGTCTTGACAATCTTTTTCCATATGGTTCCAATAATACTCTTATCCTCCTCTACGTCAAGCCCCCTCTTCCCGTTTATTCTTCCATTGATGCCGCAGGTTAGTCTCGTTATTACACAATATATTATTTGATTGAGTAAACCTTGATATAATTCTTTCAGCTTATCGAACTTTGTTTGGTCAACTTTCTAGGGTTTATAGTGACCGGAGATCCGGTTGCAGCCTTGAAGAAATACGAAAATGAGCTAGTGGAGTCAGTCATGGCTCGATCTCGAAACGTCTACCAAGATTTTGAGTCCGATGTAAGCTTAGTCCAACAAATTTTGGATCACTTTGTTAAGGAGATTTGACAAATTACTAAGAAGTGAAAACAATGGAATTTATAAATTAAAAAATTAATATATGTATTCAATACGAACCCCACATATTATTAGATTAGTTAGCGATCTATTATTTCCAAAGATTTTAACGAAAAAAATGAAAAAAAAATAACTAAAGCTTATTGTTAATTAATGCGCAGATTAATATAGAGAGAAAAGTTGGAAGAGGAGATGCCAAGGAAGTTATATGTAACGCAGTTCAGAACCTTAAGGCTGATATGTTAGTTATGGGCACACATGACTATGGCTTCTTCAAAAGGTAAGACCTTAATTAATCTTGTTTAATACTTACGTTTTATAATGGTTATTGATATGATGTTGTATATGTTTCGTTGATAGAGCTTTGCTAGGCAGTGTGAGCGAGTATTGCGCCAAACGAGTGAAGTGTCCTGTGATTATCGTGAAGAAGAATATGCCTCAAAATAATTGAGCTCAAAAGTGATAAGTCTTATGATTGTGTATCGTTTGAAAGCAATTGATGTAACAGTTGAATCAATCTTCTTATGCAATAATGTATATTATATATATGAATTACTTTTACGTTTTTATTTTCACTAAGGTCTCAAGTTAACCTGACCTGAACACAACGGTGGATTTAACGTATGAGAAGATCGAAGATTTCGATATATGAAATTTAGTTAAGATGAAGTATGTGAACTAAATTTTGTCTAAGGCAACGGTTGTCTTCTCGAAATTTTGAACGAAAACTTCAACAATGTATGCAAAAAAAACCTCGGGTATATCATATTTTAGTGAAATCTTGAAAGAATTTAATACATAAAAAGACAATGATCAAAATCATTACAAGTTATATTTAAACAACAAATTTCTAAAGAGAGGAATACTAAATCAAGTGGTCTTGACCTAGTAGTAAAAACCACATATATATTATAATATATACTAATTTAGAATATACTAATATATACTAATCAATTTCTAAAAATTGATAGATACATATATATTATAATATATACTAATTTAAAATTGAAAACAAAATATTTATATATAAAAATAAATGAAAACAAATACACGCACGGATCGAAATCTAGTTTCAGTTTGTTTTGGTAGTTTCGCATATGTCACAAAAATATTTTTATTGTTCTTTCTAAATTTTTTGTTTATGTATATGTCTCATCTTCACTCGAGATCCTCACTCGAGAAAACTAAACTGAATTGAAGACTCTTGGTTAAAAACAATAGCTATAGTTTTCTGGAGTGGATCTGAGCCTTGACAGGCCGAAATCTCTTGGTTAAGAATTGGGTCGTTACGGTATATTATATATTATATGAATTACTTTTACGTTTTTATTGTCACTAAGGTCTCAAGTTAACCTGATTTTTGAACATAACGGTGGATTAAGTATGAGAAGATTAAAGATTTGGCTATATGAAATTCAGATAAGATAAAGTAAACAAAATTTTGTATGCAACTGGTGGGGTGAGGCAATGGCTGTCTCCTCAAAATTTTGAAAGAAAGACTAACAAGTATGCAAAAAACACGTGTAAATCATATTTTAGTGAAATCATGAAAGAATTTGATACATAAAAGACAATTCGATCAATCTTTCTATATTAAAACAAACCTAGTAATGTTACAAATATTAAGGATCATTACAAGTTCTATGTAAAGAGAGAGAGAGGAGTACTAAGCCAAGACTTGTTTGATCTTCTTCTTCTGATCGTCAGTGAGTGAAGAAGGAAACAAAACCTCAAAAGTGACAAAGAGGTTTCCTTTCTTTGTGCTGTAGTGAAGTGGCATCCCTTCTCCTTTGAACTTCTTCACTTCCTTTGGCTTTGTAATTCCCTATTCCACACACACACACATCATATTCACTTCATCAGATAACCAGTTTCGAGTTTTTTTTTGTGGTGCAGAGAGAGAGAACGTTAGAGTTTACCTTGGAACCGATGTCAACATCGTGATCATCCAAGTGTTTGAATGATTTCTCAAAACCAACTAGCGCCTCAACCTGAAAGGTGTTTATTTTTAAGCAGAATCAATAAATAGATAAGTAGAGATACAGAAGATGTTGGTGGAATATTAAATGTACCAGTGTAATGTTGACGGTCATGTGTAGATCGTTGCCATCTCTCCGGAAACGGGCATGTGGTGCAGTTTTGATTCGGAACTGCCAAAATGTACAATAATACAACGGTTAAAATCCTCTGATCATGAAGATAATTGAAACTTAGGGAAGAGGACTAACCTTAAGGTCACCAGGGTCACCGTCGAGAATGGGTTCACCATCTTCGTAGAAAGACACTTCCTGAAAGGAGAGAGAGAGAGAGAGATTGATAAGCTCACAGTATCTAAGGTTTACAAAAATAAGGGTGTGGAGAGTTTACTTCTCCATCTTTCATGCCTTTCTCGATGTCAACTGTGACGAAGTATCCTTCCCGTTCGTATTTGACATTTGGGCATTTGTCACAGACCTGGAACGAGAGGAAACAGGTTGGGGTGTTTGATACTGGACTCAAGAGGACGATTTTGAGAGAGAAAATGCCTTTATTACCTGCTCTGTCATCTGTTGGAACATTCCAGGACCAACTTGTCTGTGATAAACCTCATTCCTGCAGTTGCACTTTCTCTTTCCAGGAGCTGGTTTTATTTCATTCTTCTCCCTCCATACCTTTGATAGTTTAAGAAACCAAATGTTTTAAGGCTAGTCATTTTCATGTGCATTTTGTCTCAGAACCGAGCTACTCTATACTCCAAAACTTAAATATGTTCACTAGCATAAATGAATCAAAGCAAGACCAAGTGATGATGACAACATCCTGAAAGGGGGGGGGGGGGGCTTAACAAACCTTGACAGAGCCTCCCATGTACAAATCTTCAAGAGTGGCCTCAAGTTCCACAATCACGTCATCACCCTTGACCACCTTCTCTTCTTCCTCCCTCGAACCACCACCACCAAAAAACCTAACATGCGCAATAATAATATCAGCACCCACCAATAGCATTCTATTAAACGAACTTTTAGGAAATTTTTCGCACTAAAATAAATACCCTTTAAATAAAAATCAAGAAAACGATTAAAAACTCTCAGGAAAATGTCATCCAAAACCCATTCTTAGCACTAGTTTGAACCTAAAGAGTAACCATTTAGGAACTATTGGCACTACAGCAAAGACCTTTAACATGACCAGATTCATCAGTATCCACTATCCATGCATAAACAAAACTCCATTTCTTTATTCCATAATTAGTTTAAAAAAAAAAAAAAAAAAAAGAGGGAACTTACTGGCTAAAGATGTCCTGCATATTCATGCCCCCACCTCCACCTCCACGTCCACCATTAGCAGCATGCTGTTTAAGCCCTTCTTCACCATACTTGTTATAAATCTCCCTCTTCTCCTCATCCGATAGCACTTCATAGGCTGTTTACAACAACATCAACACACAGTCAATTTCAAAACGATCAAAAGTGTCAATTTCAGAAGAAGAAAAAAAAAATAGGAACCGTTGTTGATGTCAGCGAACTTGCGAGTAGCTTCCTCGTTGCCTTGATTCTTATCGGGATGATACTTCAAAGCGAGTTTGCGATAAGCTCTCTTGATCTGCTCGTCAGACGCGCCTTTAGGAACTTGCAACACATCGTAGTAGCTCTTCCTGATATCGAAAACGCAACGTTACAACATTATATAAAAAAGAGATTCATAAGTCGAGAGAAAGTGATTATTACCCTGCAATGACGCAGATGGCGTAAGAGAGTGCGAACAGTACGATACATAGCTCTGACCACCGAATCGCCATGGAAGCTGGAGATCCCCGCAGAGAGATTCGTTACTACTAGGGTTGCTCCAACCTGAGATTTAACAAGAACCCAAGCAAGGAACGTCGAATCCCTTTTCGCGGAAAGATTCAAAAAAGAAAAGAAAAAAGGTAAGTGGTCGGGTTTACGTGTAAATTGCAAGGCTTAACCAATCAGAACGAAGTCTCTGACAAGTATTACCAATCAATATAAGCCACGTGGATACAACATCGCAAGATCGCTGATTCTTCTTTCTTTTTTCCTTGACTTTATCAGTACGACGTGGTTCGTAGAGATATATTTTTTAACGAGGCCCATTTTTGCTGAAGCAGTTCTTTTAACTCCACTTAAAATGCGTCTAGTCTACCATTCAATTTGCTTACAGTAGCCTAATAATAATGAGGAGCTTGAAGATGCAACTTGCCGATGCATATAGAGAGGAGGAGTAGTTCTGGAGACAAAAATGCAGAGAGAAGTGGTTAAGGGAGGGTAATAGAAACATCAAATTCTTCCATAATGTAGTAAAAGGATGCAAGGTTTTTTTTTTGATCACAAACTTACTTTCATTCATACTCAAACTTCATCACTACAATAGATAGAGGGAATTATCCATCCTCTTTGGCCATAAACATAGCATACAATACATAAATAAACTAAACAAGATAGGTCTTCAATCGAAGATGACAGCGAATTCAAGACGGTGCTTGAATGCGTCGAGGGAAACTTTCCGACAAAGTCGAACAGCGGAAGAATAGTCACATAGTGTGACGTTAAGGTCCAGATCTCATCAACGAGAAAAACCGAAGTAATCTCGATTGCATCTTCAGGTCCCGTGGAGACCGCTACGCAAGATAACAAAACGATGAGGAAACTGAAGCAGACGCTGAGCAACGAGACCAAGGAAACTCCTCTTTCTATGGAAAGAAGATATGGTGGTAACAGTTTCTCCTCAAAGGAGGAGTATGATCGAATGAGGACCGAGCCCGGTAAACCCTCGGGTAACTTTTTCCAACAGGAAAAGTCTAAGCTTGTACTACACGGAGGAGGGAATCCCGTAAATCCACCGGAATTCTCTGCGTAACTGACCCAATCACCAAACGACATAACATGTCGAATCAAATTTTCTTCTATAGATCTGGATCCTTGCAGGTAAATTGTTGAGCTAACAGGTTCAAAACTACAGATGGGCCAAGCCCAAATATAAAAAGATATCACCTTGATAAGTGCTGTCAGCATGGGCCGGATTACGAAGGATTTGGGCCGTTCGTCGGCGCCATGAAAGAGGTCGCCGGTAGAGCTTCGCCGGAGCGGAAGCGAACCGCCGTTCGTGAAGCTTCTAGATCTGACGCCGGTTTGAAGAATAGGAGCAACCCGCGGTGGTTTGTGGGACTCAAGTCTTGCCTGAGACCAGGGGTTTGAGTTCGTCGTCTGATATCGACGCTTTGATAACAATTGAACGGCTTGGACATAGTGCACACTGTGACTTGTCTGACGGCGAACAGAAGGAGATACGTCGGCCTTTGAATCCGAAGACCGAAGAATTGCGGTGGCGAGAGAATCCTCTCGACTCATCGCTGGAGTAAAGATTAGTCGGAAGGAAAGGACCACCGGAAGAAGCACAACAAAGAGTCCCCGTCTTCGTCGTAACGTCTGTCGAGTTCGCCTTCCTCCCACCATCCAATTAACACGAGCAAATAAACAATACATAGAACAGTGAAACAGGACCACGAGAGCGAGGGAGACGAGTAGCTTTGTCGAGAAGGCCCAGCGCCGGCGAGATGCGCCGTTGCCGGCGCCGAGGTGAATAGATCTGGTTTGTGCCTCGAGCACCGTGTCTGGGAGAGTCTTAGGTTTCGCTTTTGTGTAAAATTACTCAATGATATCTATAAAAGGATGCAAGGTTAAAAACAGAATCCTGATGCTTATCCATGAGTTAGGGAATGAGCATTTCTCACAAGGTTCAAAGGGAGACATTGCGGTTTCTTATTTCCGTGAACTGTTTCTCAGCTCCAATCCCTTTGACCTAGAGTCTCTTTTCCTGTAGCTGCCTAACAAGATCACAGATGATATGAACATAGACCTCACTTCTCCAGTGTCTGCAGAAGAAATCAGAAAAGCAGCTATGAGTGTTAATGGTGGAAGCGCACCAGGGGAAGATGGTCTCACAAGTTCATTCTATCACAATTATTGGCACATAGTTGTACATGCGATCACTGAAGAAATATTGGGTTTCTTTGCCACAGTGGTGATCCCTGAGGGGTGGAATCACACTCAGTTGAGCCCCACTCCAAAAGTATCAGAGCCTTGCCGTATGCAGGACATGAGACCAATCAGCTTATGTTCGGTTCAATACAAAATCATCTCCAAAATTTTGTGCAACCGGCTCAAGGTAATCTTGCCATCAGTGGTGTCTGAAACTCAAGGCGCGTTTGTCTCAGGCCGTCTTATCTCGAACAACATAATCATAGCTCGTGAGATGGTGCTTTCTTTACGCACAAATGAGAGAGTGGCGGGGGAATACATGGCTATTAAAGCTGACATGTCTAAGGCGTATGACCGCATGGAGTGGTGCTTCATGTAGACTCTCTTGGAGAGATTGGGGTTTGATAGGGTATGGGTGCGTTGGATCATGGTGTGCATCATGGCTTTATCAAGCCTGAGCGTGAGTTACGGCAGGGAGATCCCTAGTCTCCTTTCTTGTTTATTTTATGTGCTGAAGCCCTAGTGAATTGCTTGAACAATGCAGCTGAAGCCGGTAAGCTACATAGTATTGAAATAGGAGTTAGAGTACCTTCGGTTCATCATCTCCTTTTCGCTGACGACAGCTTGCTCCTATGTAAAGCAAATGTTTTAGAGGCTGAGGAGATACTGAACTGTTTTAAATTATACGGAGATGCATCGGGACAAAAGATCAATTTCGAGAAGTCTTCAATCATCTTTGGTTCTAAGGTCCCTGATGAGTCTAAAGGACTAGTCCAGCTGACGATGGGTACTACAAAAGAATGAGGAGAAGGGAACTATTTGGGACTTCCTGAGTGCTTCAGTGGCTCCAAGAGACAGCTTTTGAGCTTTTTTCGTGGTAAGTTGCAGGGTCGTCTGAACGGTTGGTTTGCGAAGTCTTTATCTCAGGGAGGGAAGGAAATTTTACTTAAATCAATCTGTTTGGCTTTGCCTATCTACGCGATGTCATGCTTCTGTTTGCCTAAGGATACTTGTGCTCGTTTGAGGAGTGCTATGATTGAGTTCTGGTGGAGCAGCGGGAATAATAAGAAGAAGATTGCTTGGGTGGCTTTGTAGAAGCTATGCAAATCTAAAGATCAGGGAGGTTTGGGTTTTAAGGATTTGGAGAAGTTTAACCAATCTCCTAGCTAAGCAAGCGGCGCGTATTCTGAACAATCCCGACTCCCTCTTTGCTCAGGTTTTGAAGCAACGCTACTTCCACAACAACTCTTTTATGAAGGGAGGGCTTGGTTCTCGACCATCATTTGCCTGGAGGAGCATTATTCATGGCCGTGACCTTCTGCAGCAAGGTTTGGTTAAGAAGATTGGTAATGGAATGGACTTTAAGATTTGGTGGGATCATTGGATCATCGATGGGATTCCTCGTGTTCTAGAGTATATAGTGAATTATGTTGTGGACTTAACATTGAGTGTCAACGACTTGATGGATCAACAAGGAAGAGCTTGGAATATGGCTTTAATCCTTGATACCTTCAGTCAAAAAGATGCAGAGATTATTCTTAAGCTCACACCAAATGCTGATCAGGCGGATGAGGTCTGCTGGGGCTTCTCTAAAAATAGAGATTACACGACGAAAAGTGGGTATGCTGTGCTAGATGATATTGAAGAGTTGAACTTGCCCCATGGTACTACCATCCCTCCTGTTGAGAAACAGCTTTGGTTAGCTCTCTGGAAGTCAAAAACCTCTCCGAAGTTAAGACATTTCCTTTGGTGCATTCTCTCTGGAGCTCTAGCAGTTAAAGAAAGGCTGAGATCAAGAGGCATTCATCTGAACAGCACGTGCTCTTCATGTAATGGGGCTCCGGAGGATATTGGCCATGTTCTGCTCCATTGCAAGTTTGCTAAGGAAGTATGGTCTCTCTCTCAAGTCCCAATGCCTCCCTCTGGTTTCTGGTCAAACTATGTTTTCTTGAACCTACACCACTTGATAGCGTGTAGTAGAAAAAAGAATCTACCTCAGGTGGCTGGTAAGTCTTTTCCATGGATCTTGTGGCATATCTGGAAAGCTAGAAACAACTTATGTTTTGAGCATGTTAGACTAGATCCGACTAATGTACTGGAAAACGCTATCATAGAAGCTGAGGTTTGGTTTGAAATACAAAATACCTCTCCGGCTGTGGCTTATACGACGGGTCTTCAAGGCTTGAATTCTGTTGTTTGGTCCAAACCGCCGACAGGGTGGCTCAAGTGCAACGTCGCTTCGTCTTGGTCAGAACACCTGCGATCCTCAGGTGGTGCTTGGTTGTCTCGTAACTCATCAGGAGTCGTAGCTTTCCATAGTAGAAGAGCATTTTCTGGAATGGGGAACTCACTACTAGCGGACTTCACCACTCTCCAGTGGGCGGTCGAAGCGATGGTTAGCTTACGAGTTGAGAAAGTTGTGTTCGAAACTTCTTCGGAGGTTCTCTGCCACTCCTTCACACAGCCTTCTCATGATTCTTTCATCAGTAGCTTGGTCTTCACGTCGTCCTTCAGAGAATGGAGACTGGAGCACGTGTCTCAGGATAGAAACAGTGTGGTCTCTCAGATCGCTTTAAGTGTCTTGAGAGATGGCCGCCTGCAATTCTATGTTGCTTTAGGAGACCCTTCTTGGCTAGAAAGGACAATCGATCATGAAGCGGTTATCCCCCATCACTGATCTGCTCTATAGCAGTACTAGTCTAGTTTTGGAGGCGAGGGCCTATATTGCTACCTACTGGTAGTTTATTTTTATGAATCTTCCTTCTATTTGGTTATGTACTTATTGTTTCAAATTTGGCTTATGGTTGTACGTTTATGGGACCTTGTCCTCTCTTGGGTGTCTTTCCCACCTAAAGTTTTAATGATAATCCAGTGTTAAAAAAAAAAAATTAACATCCGGTTACCCAGTTTCTTTTTTTAATTAACGTCATTTTCAGTGTCGGTATACCTCTTTGGTGGGCGACCGTGTGTATGGGGAAGCATGTTTATGATCGTGCATCACACTAATATGAATACAAAAACATGATTTTCTATTATTCACTTGTAATGATAACAATTTTAAATTCTTCATTACTCGTTAACATTTTCTTATAAAACCCCATTTGATGTAATCATTTTCTTCATCCCACTTAGAAACAAACAAAAGAACTAGCGTAAGGTAAAAGAAAGGCCACACTCTCAGCAATGGCGATAAAAAGCACCTCCTTGGCCATTTGCCTCCTCTTTTCTTTGGCCACCATAGCCACTGCTTACTACTCTCCCTCATCTCCTCCGGTTCACCAATCACCAGAATACAAACCCACGCTTCCCCCTCCGGTTTACATCCCCAAGCCTACACTCCCACCTCCAGTTTACACTCCACCTGTTTACAAGCCAACCCTTCCCCCTCCGGTCTACACCAAACCAACTCTTCCACCTCCCGTATACACTCCTCCCACCAAGCCATATGTCCCAAAGCCAACCTACACTCCACCCACCAAGCCATATGTTCCAAAACCAACATACACATCTCCCACCAAGCCATATGTCCCAAAACCAACCTACTCTCCACCCACCAAGCCATATGTCCCAAAGCCAACCTACACTCCACCCACCAAGCCATATGTCCCAAAGCCAACCTACACTCCTCCCACCAAGTCATATGTTCCAAAACCAACATACACTCCTCCCACCAAGCCATATGTCTCAAAGCCAACTTACACTCCTCCCACCAAGCCATATGTTCCAGAGATTCTTAAAGTTGTTGATGGCATCATTCTTTGCAAAAACGGTTATGAAACCTACCCAATTCAAGGTATAAATACATACTTAATCTTCCATAATCAAATATCTATGAAAAAATTACAAAAAAAAAGTATTTCTAATCTGAAAACATGGTTAATGAAATTCATGTAGGAGCCAAGGCAAAGATCGTGTGCTCTGAGCCCGGATCATACGGGAAGAAGGATGTTGTGATCTACAGCGATCCAACTGACTCTAAGGGATACTTCCACGTGGCGTTGACCGACATCATCAAGAACCTACTTCACTGTCGTGTCAAGCTCTACACATCTCCAGTTGAGACTTGCAAGAACCCAACCAATGTCAACAAGGGTCTGACCGGAGTTCCATTGTCTATGTACGGATACCGTTACCACTCCGACAAGAACTTGAAGATCTTTAGCGTCGGACCTTTCTACTTCACCGGTCCCAAAGCAGCCCCCACCATTCCCAAATACTGATGATCACATTATATGGTGATGATCTTGCATGATATGAGGTCACGTTGGTCAATTTTTTTGTTTCGAAACTTTTCCCTTCTAAATGTTCCTGTGTTTCTCTGTACCAATTTCATTTGATTCATTGCATTACCGATGCAACCGTTCTTTTTGGTTATGTTATGTTTTCCAAATTGTATTTAAGAAAATTATCTGAGGAACGTCTTTGTTTGATCTACGCGACTGCTTATATAAAATATATAAGAAATTTAATACTAACAAGAAATTTTGTCGTCATTATTATAAAAGTTACTTTGGTAGAGATTGTTTGTAATTTGTTGATTGTTCTCAAGATAGAACGTCGTTTCTTCTTCTGTTGTGAATGCTGTGTGGACTTGTGTCTAAAGAATCTATGAACAACTACTTCTCTTTATGTTGCTTTAAAAAAAAAAAACTATTTCTCTTTATGGACCCAATTAGAAACCATAGTTTACGAGTCTGATGCTAAACTGTCATTAACCATAGATTGGTTGCACGATATAATTATACAATACGAAAATCACACGAACACTATGAATCGGCACTAATTTAATCGTGGAACCAAGTCTAGCCCTTGTGTATATATATATATATATAACATCATAGAATCAGTATTTCTTATATTGCAGACAAGTTGATCAGTGCTAGCTGGATGACTAATTAGTTGGTCAACGTATAATAAATATTATCGAACTCGAGGGTCTTGCTGCGCAAGTTTTCCAAGATTAACTTAATCAAATTTTGAGTTTGTTCTACGGGTGCACTAGAATGCATTTTTAGAATAAAAACTTCATGGATACTTAATTTCTTTTCATTTCACAAAATGTTCACCAGTTACAATAAAAACAAAAAAGAATATTTCAACCATTCCAGTTCCAAAAGAATAACAACAACATTCATATGAAAAATCATTCCACATCAAAATAGTTTTGGAATCAGTGTCGGTCCGAAGAGAAACATTACAAGCACCCTACAGCCCAAAAAAATACTTGCATAAATCAGTTTTTTGAAAAAAAAATTATCTATAAAATTTATAAAAGTGGCCAATTTTTTTAAAAAAAATTGTTTGTAGTTATTTTTTATGTCAGGACTGGGACTGTCTCGAATAAGTGGAATAATAATTTCATTCCATTGGATTCCATTGATTATTATTCCTTTAGTTCCACTTATTCTTTTTATTAACATCCAGTTACAGCCATAGTTGTTATGCTATAATATTGTCAACTATAAACGAGCTTAAGGAATCTTTTCTAATCAATTTTCATTCCAAAATTATAGGCATTGGGTTCAAGTCCATATTGGAAATGGCATGCTCAATCATCAAGTCATGAACAAGCTTGTTCTGATCTGTGAACAAGTTGCATCGTACGTATCATGATTAATATTATTAGTTAACGAGCGTCCGGTTGCCCCAAAAAAAAAGTTAATTAACGTCTTTTTCAGTGCTCACATACAGCTTTTTGGTGGGTGACCGCGTGTATGGATATGAATGGGGAGCATGATTTTTTGATCGTGCGTCACACTAATATGAATACCAAAACATGATCTTTTATTATTCACTTGTGATGATAACATTTTTAAATTCTTCATTACTCGTTAACATTTTCTTATAAAAACCCCATTTGATGTAATAATTCTCCTTATTCCACTTGAACACACAAAACACAACTAGCGTAAGGCAAAAGACAGGTATGCTCTCTACAATGGCGATAAAAAGCACCTCCTTGGCCATTTGCCTCTTCTTTTCTCTGGCCACCATAGCCACTGCTTACTACTCTCCCTCATCTCCTCCGGTTCACCAATCACCAGAATACAAACCCACGCTTTCCCCTCCGGTTTACATCCCCAAGCCTACACTCCCACCTCCAGTTTACACTCCACCAGTTTACAAGCCAACCCTTCCACCTCCAGTCTACACTCCGCCGGTTTACAAGCCAACTCTCCCTCCTCCGGTCTACAAAAAGTCTCCTAGCTATCCTCATCCTTCATATGTCCCAAAACCAACATACACTCCACCCACCAAGCCATATGTCCCAAAACCAACCTACTCTCCACCCACCAAGCCATATGTCCCAAAGCCAACCTACACTCCACCCACCAAGCCATATGTTCCAAAACCAACATACACACCTCCCACCAAGCCATATGTCCCAAAACCAACCTACTCTCCACCCACCAAGCCATATGTCCCAAAGCCAACCTACACTCCACCCACCAAGCCATATGTCCCAAAGCCAACCTACACTCCTCCCACCAAGTCATATGTTCCAAAACCAACATACACTCCTCCCACCAAGCCATATGTCTCAAAGCCAACTTACACTCCTCCCACCAAGCCATATGTTCCAGAGATTCTTAAAGTTGTTGATGGCATCATTCTTTGCAAAAACGGTTATGAAACCTACCCAATTCAAGGTATAAATACATTCCCCAATTAAATATCTATGATTACAAAAAAAAAACTAATCTGAAAACTCGGTTAATTGAATTCATATAGGAGCAAAGGCAATGATTGTGTGCTCCGAGCCAGGATCATACGGGAAGAAAGATGTTGTGATCTACAGCGATCCAACTGGCTCTAAGGGGTACTTCCACGTGGCCTTGACCGACATCATCAAGAACCTACTTCATTGTCGTGTCAAGCTCTACACATCTCCGGTTGAGACTTGCAAGAACCCGACCAATGTTAACAAGGGTCTCACTGGAGTTCCATTGTCGATGTACGGACACCGTTACCACTCTGACAAGAACTTGAAGATCTTTAGCGTCGGACCTTTCTACTTCACCGGTCCCAAAGCAGCCCCCACCACTCCCAAATACTGATGATCACATTAATATGGTGATGATCTTGCATGCATTATATATGAGGTCACTTTGATCAATTTATTGTTTGGAAACTTTTCCCTTCTTCGAAATGTTCTTTTGTTTCTTTGTACTAATTTCATTTGGTTCGTTGCATTACCGATGCAATCTTTTTTCTTGGTTATGATATTTTTGCAATTGTATTTGATAAAATTATCTGAGGAACGTCTTTGTTTGATCTTTACGACTGCTTATATAAATATATAAACAATTTAATATTAATAAGAAATTTTGTCGTCATTATTATAAAAGTTACTTTCGTAGAGATTATTTGTAATTTGTTGATTGCTCTCAAGATAGAACGTTTCTTCTTCTGTTGTGAATCCAGTGTGGACTTGCGTCTAGTGAATTCATGAACAACTATTTCTCTTTATGGAATAAACCATAGTTTACGAGTCTAATGATATACAGTCATTAACCATACTCCATAGATTGATTGCACGATATACTTATCTAGTATATATTGTAGATCCGAAAATCACAACTCTATGAATCAGGCAATCAGCACTAATTTAGTCGTGGACCAAGTCTAACCCTTGTATATAAATAACATCATAGATTCAGTATTCTTATATTGTAATTTGTAGACAAGTTGATCAGTGCTAGAGCTAGCTGGATGACTAATTAGTTGGTCAACGTATAATAAATGTTATCGTGCTCGAGGGTCTTGCTGCGCAATTATTCCAAAATTAACTTAGTCAAATTTTGAGTTTGTTAATATTATGTTTACATTCCTATTTGGAATTATGTTACATGGATATCTAGACGTATTATGTGTATGCATGGGATATCTAGCCTTTACGTAGGATTTTGTTGCTATGCTAATATTGTCAACTATAAATGAGGTTAAGGAATCTTCTAATCAAACTCATTCAGAAACTATATACATTGGGCACATATCCATCTTGGAAAAGGCATGCTCAATCATCAAGTCATGAACAAGTTTGTTTTGATCTGTGAACAAGTTGCATCGTACGTATCAGAGTATAAAGTGATAATATTATTCATTGAAGAAGCGCCACATTTAAAATTTTCACATATTTAACATACATGACAGATGATTTGATTCTTCATTTAATTTGTAATTCCGAATCCGAAGGGGAAGAGAGGGTCGTAGGCCGAGTCGCCAACGTTCATCGGAAGCTGAACCACACTCTTCATCCACGTGCGAGGCAAAGTGCCGGTGAATGGATGATCACCAAACAAAACATCAGCGACTCCTTGTCCTTCAGTTCCCGGAAGCCAAGCGACCGCAACAGCGTCGATGAAGTCAATGTACGCCTCGATCATGAGAGGACGTCCTGTGACTAGGACCACTACACACTTCATACCACTAGCACACGTGTGGCTGATCGTGTCTGGACCTGGTGCGGCCATGTTTAGCGTGGTGCTGTCCCCTTGTGACTCTGCGTATGGAGCTTCACCTACAACCACAATTGTGTATGCTGCGTCGGCATGAAGCTTAGCTGTATTTTGGTTTGGTTCCTCCACGTAGACAACTTCAGTGGTGGCATCCACTGTTTTCATGATTCCTTCCAAGATTGTAGTTCCTATATATGTTTTGAAAACAACATTTTAGCGTAAACATCACTATATCATAATGCATGTGTGAACGGACTAATATTATACGTATATCTTTAGACATTTATTTGTATTACCTCTGGTTTTACCGGTAGGGAGGTTCATGGCTTTGTTACGAGAGATGTTTTCTCCGGTTCCGTTGAATCCTTGCCAAGTGAGAGTAAAGCCACCACATTGCCAACCCATGTTGTTAGCGTGTGCGCCAGCAACAACGATCTTTTTCACCTTCTTCGGGAGCGGAACAATTTTATCGTTGTCTGTCTTCCCGTTCTTTAGAAGCACCATTGATTTCCTCACCGCCTCTCTCGCTACTTCTCTATGCGCCTACAACATTGTGTTAGTATCCCACATCACTTATATGTTTATTAAGACTAACTATAACAGTTTTGTTGTAATTTGTGTTCACGTGGTCTAATATGAAATGGTGGCTGATATTAATATTTTTTTATGTTGTTTACCACATATTCTGTATCATAGACATCTATTTGCTCCCTTAATCCCACATCCCTTGTGTATAATAAGACTAACTATAATAGTTATGTGGTATGTTCACATGGTCTAATATGTAATGATGACTAATATTAATTTCATTTATTGTGTGTCCACATGCTATCTATCATGCATGCATATACATCTTTTTGTTCCTTTAAAATGTTTAATATAATAATAGATATATATATATATCTAATACAAGTTTAGACATGGTTAGAAAGTACAATTGAATTTACCTCAGATCCAAACTCAGCGGCAAGACTACTTCCCTCTGCAAATGGATTCTCAAAGAGACCGAGAGAGAATTTGACCCTCAAGACTCTTCGGACAGCATCATCTATACGGCTCATAGGAATGTATCCACCGTTCACTAGGTTTGTCAATTTTTCCAAGAACTCTTTGTACTCCCATGGAACCATAACCTACATTTTTAAAATCCCTTATTTTAGAGTCTAAACATTTGTAGCATATCAAGAACCTGTTTATTGATTCTTGAAAATGAAAAAAAAAGAAAGAAAAAGAAAGAAGAGAGCCAACCATGTCAATGCCGGCATTAATAGAAGCTTCGATAGAGTAAGTGTAATTTGCTCTAGGTGGAGTTGTGATCTTATCAATTCCAAGCCAGTCAGAGATAACAAAGCCTTGGAATTTGAGTGTGTCCTTGAGGTAATCAGTTAGCATTGCTCGGTTTGCGTGCATCTTAACACCGTTAAGACTAGAATAAGAAGCCATAATTGATGCGATCCCTTTCTTTACCGCTAACTCGAAAGGAGGCATATGGACATTAAAGAGAGTAGCGTTGTCAACAACAGTGTTGTTCTCATTGATTCCATCTATCGTTCCTCCATCCCCAACAAAATGTTTGGCGCAACCAGCCAGTTTAGTCCTGATCGCGTGGAGATACATTTTCACATTAGTTAATTAGTGATCAATAGCATTAAAATATTTAGGTTTAAAACTAATTAGTTACTTGAAATCAGCGACGTAGGGAGCATTTCCCTGTAATCCATCCATGATACTTTCGGTCATCAGATTCACAAGTTTCGGATCTTCACTATAGCTCTCATAACACCTTCCCCATCTAGGATCTCTGCATACCGCAACACAAGGCGCGAAAGCTTGCGCGATTCCTGTAGCTCTTACTTCAAGCGCGGTGATAGCTCCAATCTTCTTAACAAGCTCAGGATCTCTACAACAAGACGCATTCACAGTCAATAAAACTATAAAACGCAATAGGGTATTTCTACATGTATATATATATATGTTACGTTTCATTTAAATATATATATATACCTAGTGGCACCAAGACCTATGTTGTGGGGGAAGATGGTGGCATTGATAAAAGTGTTGTGGCCATGAACCGCATCAATAGCGTAAAGCAAAGGGATTCCAAGCCTCGTGGAAAGACTCAGTTTCTGCATGGTGTTCGCTAGTTCAACCCGCTTTGCTATATTAGCCCCAGTATCATAAGGATTGCTCAAAACACTTCCTATACTCATGCACCAATACAAATCATAAATCATTTTTTTTATTCGATATTTGGATATATAACAAATAGTTTTGTTTGTAACATACCGATCATGTACTTTGTGAAGATTTCCTGGCCAATACTGGGATTGGGATATGAGAAGTTGAACCTATCAACTTGACACATTTGACCAAGTTTCTCAGGTAATGTCATTCGTGTTAGCAAGTCCTCTACTCTCTCTTCAACCGCTGCTTTTGGATCTTTGTACTTAATGTAACCTCTGGCGGCTGCGGTAGCGTCTCCGTAACGACCGGCGAACAATAAAGCAATCGCCGCGAACAAGAAAAAGCTCCTGACGCCGGCCATTGGTGGAGACCCTCTCCCTTAATTAATCAGAGAGAATTCAGAATATTAATTTTTCTAAAAAATTAGTAATAATAATATTTCTAAATCCTGAATTGAAAGTAAACATGGATGCATCAATTTATAGTATTTTCTTTTCAATTAAAAAAAAAAATAGGCCGTTAATTAATCCCAAACGGCAAAAAAAATTAGCGACTGTTATTTCTTGGCGCTCTAATTTTTAACCGGACAGTTGTGCGAGCTTAATCTTAAAATGAAACTCAACCGTCGATCTCCCCACCAACGACTTAAAACGGTTTCTGTTAATGAAATCAAAATTACCTGTAATTGTTGGGCCGAGTTTTAATTGGGCTTTAGATTATTTCGGCCCAACTAGTATCAGACAAAGATAGCGAATCTATCGAGTGTGTTGTTGTGTCTTGACATTTTAGGACCAAGATTACGCGTCTAGAAGAAGACAGGCAGGCATGTTCTGTCTGACACATTTCAAATATTTTTTAAATCATTATTTACTTCTTTAATCCAAATCCAATACTCGTTGATCCTTTCTTTTACGTGGTTAAATATCATAAACGCGTATAATTAATTCCTGTCGTCAAATCTCGTTAGATTTTCCTTAAAATTCTCTCTCTTAGATTGTGTCTGAATCTGGACAAGATCCGGGTGTTGGAAAACCAGAAGAAGAAGATGATAGAGAAATGCATAGGAACGCAGCGTCTTAGGAGATTACAGAGAGTCTGGCGTCAAGGAAAGGTGACGCTTCTCTGCCTCGTTCTCACCGTCGTCGTCCTACGTGGCACAATCGGAGCAGGTAAGTTCGGTACGCCGGAGCAAGACATCGAGGAGATCCGCGAGCATTTCTTCTACTCCCGCAAACGCGCCGAGACTCACCGCGTCCTCGTCGAGCTCTCATCCTCCTCCAAAACGACGTCGTCGTCGGCAGCTGGAAACAGCAACAACAACAACAACTACGAGACCTTCGATTTCAAAAAAATATTCGCTGACGAAGGAGACGAAGAGAAAGCTTTAGACCGGAGTAAACCGTATTCTCTCGGTCCGAAGATCTCCGATTGGGACGAGCAGAGGCGCGATTGGCTGAAACAAAACCCTAGCTTCCCTAACTTCGTGGCGGCGAACAAGCCTAGGGTTCTTCTCGTCACAGGCTCGGCTCCCAAGCCGTGCGAGAATCCCGTGGGAGACCATTACCTCTTGAAATCGATCAAGAACAAGATCGATTACTGTCGGATCCACGGGATCGAGATCTTCTACAACATGGCGCTGCTCGACGCGGAGATGGCTGGGTTCTGGGCTAAGCTTCCGTTGATTCGGAAGTTGCTATTGTCTCATCCCGAGGTCGAGTTTCTATGGTGGATGGACAGTGACGCGATGTTTACGGACATGGTGTTCGAGCTTCCGTGGGAGAGGTACGAGGATTACAACCTCGTGATGCACGGTTGGAAGGAGATGGTTTACGATCAGAAGAGTTGGATTGGTTTAAACACCGGAAGCTTCTTGATTAGGAACTCGCAGTGGGCCCTTGATCTCCTCGACGCTTGGGCTCCCATGGGCCCTAAAGGGAAGATCCGGGAAGAAGCGGGTAAAGTCTTGACCCGGGAACTTAAAGACCGCCCCGCGTTCGAAGCGGACGATCAGTCGGCGATGGTTTATCTTCTCGCGACGGAGAGAGAGAAGTGGGGAGGGAAAGTTTATCTAGAGAGTGGCTATTACTTGCACGGTTACTGGGGGATTTTGGTGGACCGGTACGAGGAGATGATTGAGAATCATAAACCGGGTTTTGGAGACCATCGGTGGCCGCTCGTGACTCATTTCGTGGGGTGCAAACCGTGCGGGAAGTTTGGGGATTATCCGGTTGAGAGGTGTCTCCGGCAGATGGATAGAGCGTTTAATTTCGGAGACAATCAGATCCTTCAGATGTATGGGTTCACGCATAAGTCGCTAGGGAGTCGGAGCGTGAAGCCAACACGCAGCCAGACGGGCAGGCCGGTTGATGTCAAGGACGAGTTTGGGCTGCTTCATCCACCGTTTAAAGCGGCGACGTCAACGTGAAGGAAGAATGTTGTTTTCTTTAGGACACACATTAATGTTTCATTCCTTTTTTTTATTCATTTGTAGTTTCCTTAATTAAGTTATACTACTATGATCTCGGAGTCGTGTATGAAAGAGTATCTAGTGATTTTCTTGTACATAATCAATTTAATGATTTACTTATCATTAGCCGATGCTTTTAAGTCGTTAATGGTAACTTGTTGGAGGAAAAAGGGATAGAAGATTACTCTTCTTTTTAAAATTCCAAAGATAAGCGGGTTTAAGCCAAAACTTTTGGTTATTACGTTAACGTTACATATGTTCAGTGTAATTTCATAATATTTAAATAAATGCTCAGAAGTATATATTTTATTACCTTTGTTCCCGTGACTTTTGGGTTATACGTGTGTGCCTGATACCAAATTTACAAACTCACAGTAGATATGAAAGTGTTTACGATCGAAGGTTTATTGATACAGTGTTTCAGGTAAGGCACGAATAATTTATAACACAAGATTTTTATTTTGTTAACGACACTCAAAGAATATTACAAAGGATTCAATAGACTTTTTAGGACTTAACTTACTCAACTCACTTAACACACTCCAAAGCTTTTTATTTATAGTACAACGCTTAAAGAATATTTCGTAGAATATTTCTCTAGATATTTGACATCTTACATTTACACACTACACAATTATTTAGTTAACATCTTACATTACACACCACATATCATTGATGTTGACTCTCTTAGAGTATCTCTAATTCATTTCTACATTTGTCTTTATAATAGCATTTAGAGGTAAATCTAAAGCGTTATTCTATTTTTTCCTAAAAAATAAAAATTGCTATTTTTTTTTTTTTTTTTTTTTGCTAAATATGTTAATATCATTTATGAAAATGAAGATAGTACAACTATACAAGCTTCTACCTAACAAAGAATGTCCCTGGCAAAAAGAAAGAAAAAACAGGAACATCTTAAGAAGAGATTTATCCACTCACAGTTACGAGCGTGAATGAATCAAAGAAGAAAACTTTAGGTTACAGTCACCAAGGCTCTAAATCAGATAAGCCACTTAGCCATGAAGTTTATGAAGTTCTTCCTCCTCCTTCTCGCGTGGATAGCATTGAGGACCTGTCGATTGATATCTTTGAAGACCGACATTGGGGGAATCAAAGTCTGGTTAAAGAGAACGTTGTTTCTCTGCCTCCAGATGTTATAAATGACCGCTTGTGCGACCAACATTTTGAGATTTGGTGGAGCATTTGAGTTCGAGTTTGCCCAAGACATTAGGCCTGTCCAAGTAGTAAACAATGGCTGAGAGATGCGAATCCTTCTAGATACCTCCAGCCAGATAGTGGTAGCATACTGACAAGAGATTAGCAAGTGATCTCTGGTTTCCACAGCGGTTGTACATAGGCAGCAGGTGGTGGGAATTTGCATTCCCCAATTTGCTAGCCTTGCTCTTGTTGGGAGACGATTTAAGTGAGCAATCCACATGTTGAAGGCATGCTTGGGGGTTGCCCCTTTGAACCATAAGAAACTTGCCCATCTCTGTTCTTCCCCTTTTGGACGTAGAACTTCCCAAGTTTTTGCAGTAGAGAAACTTTCCTCTTCTGAAATGGTGCGCCATTTGTAGCAGTCTTCCTCTGGTGATGTTGATGGTAACCTTAGAACCGAGATGAATGCGTGGAGTTGTACCTCCTGGTCAGATCTCGGGTGTGGCAACAACCAACCTGAAGTATTGCAGGCGTTTGATACAGTGGCATCGATGCTTAGGCGAAGTCTCCTAGGGCCATCAGCACCAATACAGTTGATTAATGGTCCCAAGGGTGACCAGTTATCAAACCAGAAGCTTGTTTTAGACCCATTTTTAACCTCTGACACCAGGAATTGAGCAGCCACAGGTCGAGACCTAAGAATACAACGCCAACTCCATGACTGTGTTGGTGACTCAACCTGTGACCAGAAGTGGTAAGATGAATTGAAATCGTGCTGTTTGTGCCAAGCCACCCACAGTGATCCACTTTCTGAAAACAGAAGCCATACCAATCTCAAAATAAGCGTTTTATTCCATACTTGAAACCGACGCAGACCCAAACCTCCTTCATCTTTTGGTAGACATACTGTTTCCCACGAGACTTTTGAGCATGTCGGAGAGTCTGTTTTGCCAGACCAGAGAAAACGAGAACAAAGGGATTCTATTTTCCTAATGCACCCTTTGGGAAGCATAAAAGTAGAAGTCCAGAAATTGACAGTTCCGGTGATTACCGTGTTGAGAAGCAAAGTTCTACCTGCAAAAGACAGAGCTTTGGTGGCCCATGTGTTGAAGCAGATTGTTAACTAATCAATCAATGGTGAGTATTCTGAGATCTTCAACTTTCTGCTCATTAGTGGTAATCCCAAGTAACGGACCGGGAGAGAGCCAATAGGAAAACCATATTGCGTGAGCTGATTGCACTCTTCTTGGTTCAACCCAGCATGAAACAACTCAGTCTTAGTCCTATTCATGTGCAAACCAGACCAGCTTGCGAAATCCTCCAATGTCTCATTTATGCCATAAAGTGAGTTTCCACTTCCATCAAAGAAGATCATGACATCGTATGCAAACATGAGGTGGGAAATGCCGATTTCTTCAGTATTTGGGTGGTAACGAATATAACCAGAGCCGTACCTTGATTCAAGCAAGCTAGAGAAAACCTCCATAGCCAGAACAAACAAATACGGGACAGGGGGTCTCCTTGGCGCAAACCTGTGGTACTGCTGAAGAAACCGTCAGTTTGACCATTTATTGAGATGGAGAATGACGGAGAAGATATACACTCAGATATCCAATTAACAAATCTCTCCGGGACACCAATAGCTTGTAGAGCAGCAATAACAAAATCCCATCTCACTGAATCAAAAGCCTTGCGCAAGTCCACTTTTAACATGGCACTTCTCTCCACCTGCCTCTTGTTATAACCGTGAACGATTTCAGTAGCCAGCAATACATTTTCGGTGAGTAAACGTCCTGGCATGAAGGCTGACTGAGAGTGGCTAATAACATGCTGTAGAATTTCTTTTAGGCGACCTGCTAACAATTTTGATATGACCTTGTACACTGTATTTAAACAGGAGATAGGTCTGAAATCTGTCGTCTTTGCAGCATTTGGAATCTTGGGAATGAGGACTAGGTTGGTTGCGTTCCACTGTTTGAGAAGAGATCCTGAAACAAAGAACTCAGACACCGCAGAAGTCACTTCACCCCCTACCACTGACCAGCAATTCTTAAAAAATTCTGAGGTGAAACCATCCGGCCCGCTTGCTTTGTTCGATGGTAGGCTGAAAAAAGCTTGTCTGATCTCTTCGTTGGAGAAGGAGGCTTGAAGCATTTCCTTCTGCTCATCAGTGCAGCGGTAATTCAGTAGCCGATCTATATCATGTTGGACAAACATTGGAGGCACGATTTCTTTCCCAAGGAGGTCGCTGAAGTAGCAGACACACAACTCTTGAATTTCAGTCTGAGTTTCATATCTATTACCATGGTCATCCTCGAGGAAATGAATGTGATTTGCGGCTTGTCTTGCCATTGCCATCCTGTGGTAAAATGGTGTATTCTGGTCGCCTACTTGGAGCCAGGACACTCGAGATCTCTGTAAGAAGAAAGATTCCTCAGCCGAGACAAGAATTCTCCATTTCCGCTCTAATTCCAACTCCAATTCACCATTCAAAGAGGAAGGGTGTTCAAGTGTTCTTCTCTGCGCAATAACGAGGGAGGCGTGAGCTTCTTCTGTTCTTTTCTCCAAGTCTGAATAATTAAGCTTACTGAACTGTCGAATCTTAGATTTTAGCATTTTAAGCTTTCGGGAAACTCGGAACATTGAGGATCCTAGAACCGAGGTTGAGAACCATTCATGAGCTACCATGGGCAAGAAGTCCTCATTCTGGAGAAGATAATTGTAGAAACGGAACGGCTTCTTTTGTCTTTGTGACCCAGAATCCATCTTTATTCCCATTGAAGCATGATCCGAAAAATCAGGTTCACCAAATAGAGCCAAAGAGAGAGGAAACTTCAGCAACCATTCATCACTGACTAGGACTCTATCAAGCTTTTTTGCAATAGGCTCTGATTTTCTTTTATTCCACCAAGTATATGTGGATCCTCTGTAATTGAGATCAACAAGAGAGGAATTAACCAGAGTCTCAGAGAAAAATCTCATATTCAGATCCATGTTTTGACTAGCTGCTGCAGAATGCTCAGACGGCCGCGACACTTGATTAAAGTCGCCCAACACAGACCAGGCCCTTCCGACCACACGCTGATCATGAGCTAAGGAAACTAGCTCATCCCATAGAACATTCCTTGTAGCCTCATCATTTGAAGCGTAGACAAAAGAGACTATAATTGGAGAGACAGAATTAGGCAGGATCACTTCACAGGTAACCATCTGAAGTGATTTCGAAATGATCGTTACTCGAACACTAGGATGCCAAAGAACCCAGATTTTTCCTAGCTCCGAGTAACTGTAATTGTTTTCAAAAGACCAACCAGGCAGCACTGAGTTGACCAACTTCTGCTGCTTAATCTGCTGAACATGAGTTTCCAAAAGGTTCCCAAAGAGGCAGTTATTCTTTCTAATCCATTTCTTAAAACCACTACGGTGAGAAGATTTATTAAAACCCCGAACATTCCAACAAAAAAGTTCTGTACACATTAAAAAGATTTTAGTGGGATTTGGGAAAAATTCCCCGACCATTTCTGGCCTTTCTTCGTGAACGGACTGGGATATACTGACCCTCTTCAAGTTCATTATCAGAAGAATAAACATCTGAGGAATCAGAGGAAGCTTCAGAAACAAGAGAGAGTCGATGTTCATCGCTTGAATCAGCATATGCTATGCCTTTTCCTTTCAGGTCTTGGGCCGGCTTAGGAACAGAAGGAGTCACAGTATTCTGATCAGACACTGAGATAAGGCTCCGCTGGGGGACAGAAGAACCAGCATAAACCTGGTCTGTGATAGGCGCTTGGATATGCTTTGAACTTTGCTGACCTTCTACTCGAGGTTCTTCAGGTCAAGGCTTAGCAGAATGTCTGCGTCTTTTGGTCTTAGGAGCAGACTTCGTTCTAAGGCGAGGGCAAGTTTCAGCAGAATGACCAGAAGAGTTACAGTCTGAGCAGGTGATCGGAGCTAACTTACATCTCTTCACACTGTGCCCAATCTCTTTACAGTGGGAACACACAGGAGGCATCCAAGGACTAGACACAGCAACGCGACTTATCTCCCCGGATTCAAATTGCACATTAACTGCTTCAGGGAGAGGAACTCGTGGGTCAATTATTGTGAACACCTTTGCCACTTCCAGATTTGTTTTATTTGCAGTTGCAGGGTGTAGAAATTTGGGATCTCCGACCAAACCTGCTATTCGCTCTAGACCATCTTCATTAAAGAACTGAAAAGGGACATTTCGAAGCTCTAGCCAGATTGGTGCCGACTTGAGTTCCGGCTTCTGAGGGATAAAGCTTGGTTCCCAGTTAGCCACAAACATTGTCTGACCTTCGATCTGTCATAGACATTTCTTAAGAACCCGCCTCCTAGTAGACACGTTTGGAATACGGAAAAGGAAAGCATTTCCTTCCAATTTTGAGACTGTGATATCCCTGAACTGCTTACTCCAGATCCCGTTCACTATGTTGTGTATAAGGCTTTGAGGTGGAGCGTCATGGTAGAATTGCCCTATGACAAACGATTCCCATGATTTTTTGTGTTTTGCAATCACCGAGTTTGGGATTTTCACACATACTTCTCCTGAAGGGAGTGTGAAAGGCTCCCCCTTTCTCCGTAGTTTCTTGCATTTACCGTCAAAGAGTCCCACCCAGTCATCTTTAGCAGTAACCGGGTTGTTTACTCTGACTTCTGAGGAGCTTGGTTGAGATTTTCTAAAGGAATACATTTGGCTGCTTCATCCGTCGTTTACAGCGGCCAAGCTAACGACGTCGACGTGAGGAAGAGTATTATTTCATATTTTAGGACACATTCATTTCTTTATTTGTTTGTAGTTTCCTTAATTAAGTTATACTACTATGATCTTGAGATCGCCCATTGATGGTGGAGTCGTGTATGAAGAGAATATCTAATGATTTTCTTTTACATAATCATTTTAATGATTTACGTATCACTCGCAACAGGATATTTTTAAGCCAAAAAGAAGGATTCGTAACTGTTATTACGTTACATATGTTCAGTATAATTTCTCAATATTTAAATCAGTGCTCAAAAGTATAGTTTATTACCCTTTGTTCCCGTGACTTTTGGGGGTTATACTTGTGTGCCCGATATTTTCAATAATTTACCCCTATACCCAAAACTTAATATTATTAGTTATGTACCCAAAACTCTGTAGTTTTTACATATGCTCCCGTATCTTTCTTATACTCAAAACGAGACGGAAGAAACTAAAACAAAAAAAATGAAAGCTTTCTCTGTGTTATCCATTTCTGTGGTCATCGTTTTGGCAACAAGTCACATTGATGCTTTCACAAGAGACGATTTTCCAGAGGATTTCCTCTTCGGAGCTGCCACGTCTGCTTATCAGGTTCCACTCTTTTTCTGTGATCTTTCCTTTTTTTTTTGCTATTGGAAAAAGGGAAGTGTTAGAAGATGGTGAAACTACAACCATCAAGTTGTTTTATAAGGTTTTGCCTTTTCTTGTTTTGAACTGTGTGGGGAGATATAGTGGGAAGGAGCTGTTGATGAGGATGGAAGAACTCCTAGCGTTTGGGATACTTTCTCACCCTTTGGTAAGAAAAAAAAAAAGAGAGAGATGTTCATATATTTTTGACCAAAAAAAAAGAGTATGCCATAGTCATATCATAGCTTACCATGTGGTTCCATTTCATTGGCATTTAAAAAAATAAAAATATTGAGTGAGTCGTTTCTTATCTGAGAACCTTTTGATTAGATTCATAGATCATGGTTGAGTATGTTTTCTTGCAGATAACATGGACAATGGAGATATAGCATGTGATGGATATCACAAATACAAGGTGCTTTTTTTTTCTTCTCTTCTTTGTTTTGCTCTGTTCTTGTTTTATAAGCCTCTAGCTTAGCTTTGTTTTCTTATGCTCTATTGTTATTGTGGGCTTTTGCAGGAAGATGTTAAGATAATGGCAGAAATGGGATTAGAAGCATTCAGATTATCTATCTCATGGTCAAGGCTTATACCTAGTAACACCTCCTCTTCTGGTTTCTTGACTTGCAAGTTTAAAACCCCTTTTCACTCTTAAACCATATTTTGTGCGACTGTTGTGGTTTCTCAGATGGAAGAGGACACATCAACCCAAAAGGTCTACTGTTTTACAAGAACCTCATCAAAGAACTACTAACCCATGGTGAGATTGTTTTTCCTTAATAATCACAATTAATTAAAGCTAATCTCATTCTTTTTGATATATTTTTTTGCGAAACAGGAATAAAACCACACGTTACACTATACCACTATGATCTCCCTCAGGCTCTTGAAGATGAGTATGGAGGATGGATCAACCGCAAAATCATGTATATAATAATTCTGTTCTAATATTTTTGTTTTTAATGATGAACTGAAGAAGAAAAAAAAAGATTGTTGGTTGCAGAGAGGACTTCACTGCTTTTGCAGATGTTTGCTTCAGAGAGTTTGGTGAAGATGTGAAGCTATGGACTACAATTAACGAAGCTAACATATTCGCCATTGGAGCTTACAGCGAAGGAATATTGCCGCCAGGACATTGTTCTAATTCCAAATACGTCAATTGCTCCACTGGAAACTCTTCAACTGAACCATATATTGCAGGCCATAACATATTGCTAGCTCATGCCTCTGCTTCAAACTTGTATAGACTCAAGTACAAGGTACACAAATACACACATATATAGGTCTACTCTTAGGCTTTTGAATCCTAATGAACATAATAATATGATGGTGCAGAGTAAGCAGAGAGGATCCATAGGCCTTTGCATATATACATATGGGTTATTTCCTTATACTAGCTCCAAGGAAGATGAGATAGCAACTCAGAGAGCTAAAGATTTCTACTTTGGCTGGTGAGGATGATATTTTTTTTTTCGTTTCAGTGACGTTGAGGACAAAATCTGAATATGATATAATACAGGTTGTTAAAGCCTTTGGTGTTTGGTGACTATCCGGATGTGATGAAGAGAGTGGTGGGATCTAGGTTACCTGTTTTCTCAGAGGAAGAGTCAGAGCAAGTTAGAGGATCATCTGACTTTGTAGGAGTTATCCATTACACGACACTGTATGTCACAGAGAGTAGACCCACGCCTTCTATCCTTCTTAGGAACCAAAGTTTTTCCACAGACATGGGTGTAGAGACTATCTGTAAGCTTTACTTGCTTTTCAAGTATTAAGTATATTATCCACTCTTTCAGCTTATGAATGTTCTTCTTGTGGATAGCCATTGGGAACTCTGTTCCATGGGGTTTTGAAGGTGTCTTGGAGTATTTGAAACAGAGCTTCAACAATCCTCCTATCTACATTCTTGAAAATGGTCACTCTCTTTGGCTCTGTCTTTTGGCTCTGTTTTGTTTGCTTTGAAAGCAATCCTTCTTCTTGTTTTTAAGATTGCTTCCAGTTGCCAACAGGTTTAGCTACGAAACATGATTCGACGCTACAAGATACATCAAGAGTTGAATACATTCAAGGTTACATTGGTGCTATGTTGAACGCCATCAGGTATGATTGGTATAAATGGTTTAACTCTGGCTGACTGAGTAACTCTGAAGAATCTTTTTGAATGATTTAGGAATGGATCGGACACGAGAGGTTACTTTTATTGGTCGATGATAGACTTGTACGAGCTATTGGCTGGATACAGGCTCAGCTTTGGATTGTACTATGTGAATTTCAGTGATGCTGGTCTCAAGAGGTCTCCAAAACTCTCTGCTTCTTGGTACTCTGGTTTTCTCAATGGTACAGTTGATGTTGCTCCTCGGGATATTACTCAGCTGCAGAGCCACTCTTCTGGTTTGTCATCTTTGTGATGTTAGTTACCTATATATCTAAAGATTCTGGTTAACAACACTCAAACACAACCACATAAGCTTCCCCCCGGAAGGAAAATAATGTTTACATATTGTTCAAACAAGCAAAAGCGCATCTGGTGTAGTGGTATCATAGTACCCTCCCACGGTACTGACCAGGGTTCGATTCCCTGGATGCGCATTTGTTTTTGTCTATTTAACCTTTTTTTTCACAATAGAAATCCTTTCTCTAAGTTCCTAGGTTGTTGTGTTACAAAAAAAAAAAGTTCCTAGGTTGTTAAAAGCTTTTGAGTGTTTGGATTCAAAGCTTACGTTGGAGTTTTGCTCAGAGCTATTGTTTTTCAATGATTTCTTAAATCTATTAAAAATATGGACTAAAAATATCAGTCAGTAACCGGATAGGTAAAGATGTTTGGTTTGGTTATGGATGTTTCTCAATATAGGTTTGTATAAAACAGTAACGATTTCATTAGAAAACTCTTATTTTAAGCAAATAACTCTCAGTTGATTTTTTGTTCCAAAAAAAAAAAAAACAAAAAACTCTCAGAATCAAGGTATTTATTTGTTTTTAAATTCACCAAACTTATTTGTAAAATGTAAACGCAAACATACATAGTTTTTTTTTTTAATTTGTATTGCGTTTACATTTACAAATAACTTTTGATTACAATGATAAAACCTTCAAGACAATAGTAAATGCAAAAGAAAAACAACCACCACCTTATCAGAGAAACATAAAGACAAGATGTAGAGAGAATCTTTGGATCAGTTCGTTGGCGGAGCAACGGTCAAGCCAGGTGAGACTTTAAGGAAAGCCGGACGAGAACAAAGGTCTTCCCACCACGCCTTGACTTTAGGACGGTCGTTGACCAAACCAGCATGACACGTCTTCATGAAGTAGTAAGTGTAAGGAACGTGGTGGAGATCCGCGAGTGTGTAAGAATCTCCAGCCAAGTATTTTGTCTTCCCGAGCTTCTCTTCGTACACATCGAGCACTTTCCCTAACTTCTCCAGATTCTCCTCCACGATGGCTGCATCAGGAGTCTTGCCTTGAAGCGGCACAACTATAAGCTGATGGATGACGGCGGAGATCGCGGGGTTGAAGTGGTGGGACTCCACTTCCGACCACAACTTCACAATGGCTGCTTCTTTAGCGTCTGCATGTCTCGTCAGATCCGTTCCTTTGTCTTTGTGTTTCTCTGCTATATATGCCGTGATTGCCCTCGACTCTGTTTTTAGTTATAATATAATCAAAAAAATGAAAAGCATCATTAAAGAAGTATAATCAGCCTGAGCATAATATCGATTGATACGAACCAAAAAGGGTAAGGTCGTCGTCTTGTAGAACTGGAACTTGGCCAAAGGGCTGCATCAAGAAGAAGAGATGTGATTAGATACATCATATAAATAATACATATGCGCATAATAGTATTGTGTTCATGAGTAAGCGTACGTTCATGGAGAGGAAAGAAGGGAGCTTGTGGTGGCAAGCAAAGAGATCGACGGGGACAAGCTCGAACTCAGTCTCCTTCTCGTGAAGGCATAGAAGCACACGTGCCACGCACACTGACATCCCATTTCCATATACCTTCATCGCCATTTCACTCTAACTTCGTAACTCGGAAGAGAGAGTGAGTCAGAGACTGAGCTGTGATCTCATTTTTGCTCCTGCTTCTATATATATAACATATGCTTTTGTCCTGTACAACCAAGCCAATATGAACATGGTCCTACTGTTTCTTGGACTTTTAACAACTATATAGAAATATGAAATCTAACAATTAGGTTACGCAAGCAGTCGAATCTTTGCAGTTCTTTCAGAGACTGGTCGTTGAAATTTGACAGTTTGAAATAGGATTCCTTTTCCTCGTGCCTCGAAACTCGGTATACGATATTTTTTTTTACCTGCCATCGTTACTATGCGCATGAGGATCCGTGAGCGTTCACGTGGCACTCAGCTGCTAGCTCACGTGGTCTATCGTCCTTTGACCGGAACAATGTTGACTGAACTGTTCTTCTTACACAACAAGACAAGTTGGTTTAGTGGAATGTCTGGGGAAGACACAAATTGAAGAGCCCCGAGTCTGTTTTGGGTAGCGATAAAAGGTTTTTGGAAATTATAAGAACCATTCGTAATTATTATACACACAAACTATATACATTAACACCATATGGTTGCACCAACTCTCACCACTCAAGTAGAGCAGAGATAAAAGATAGAAGGAACTTAAGAGAATAGATTGCATCTAGAAAACAGAAGGAGGTTTTAGACAGTTGTGATACTCAAGCTGAGACATTTCTCCCCCATTCACCGGATCAAACTGGCATCTGTAGAAGCTGTTCAAACACAACAAAGAATATAATTCAGGCTCGTCAAATCACATTGCACTAAGAGTTGACAAGTTTTTTTCTTCTTACCTCCCATCCATGCCAAGAATAACAACAGTGTTCTTCTGGTGACCAAAGGCGACTATGTACTGAGTTCCTTCAACCAACCGGAACTGAGCCACCGACCACTCCGAGCTGAAATATTTGGGCAACACTCCTAATAGAGCAAAAAGACTTATGCTTACTGAACCAAGAGACTGCTAAATGGTGAAAGTAGCTGGTAATTATATATACCTTTGAATAATGACAGGGACGAGGATGGGGATGAGGAAGTACGAGTGAGATCAGATGCAATTCGGGGTGTGTCTTTCACCTGAGCACCGGAGTTGCCTTTGAGGCCAAAGACATGGACGGTTCCTTTGTCACTTGAGACAGCTAACCACTGAGCATTTGAAGAGAAAGCCAGACTATAAATCTCTGCTCTATCTGCACCCCTCCTAACCTGTACATTCACATACACACGTTTTGCCATTACTGAACCCATGGACTCCAAACTCGCAAAATATTATTACTATAAAGGATCAAAACTACATTTGAGATTTCCTAACATAATAACATAATAGTTCATTCATCCTCAAGACAGTGACTACTAAACCACCAAATCAGCTAAAAGAGAAAGGCTTTCGATGACTAGTTACCTCTTGTCGCAAGGTGCCATCAACAGTATTAAAGATCCGAACCAGAGTCCCCTTGGAGCTAGCCGTCGCCAACAGATGCCCATCCTGCGTGAGAGCGAAGCAAGCAATCCTGGAATCATGAGCCATAACGAACTTAGTCCGCTTGGAAGCATAATGCTCGATCCTCACTTGGCCTTTCTGCAAACCAGGGCACACCAACACCATAGAGCCAGCCCCCTGAGAGACAGCGCACAGGCCCTTAGGGTTCGCAATGGTCTCAATCTGATGCATCAGCTTGAGGTCCGCGAAGTTGTAGACGAAGATCTTCTGCTCGAGGACGACGATGATCCGATCCCTCCTCAGCCTAACGGATCGAACATCGGACCTGAAGGAGAGCTCGCCGATACACCGGCTCTGGTGATCGTCCCAGATCATGACCTTGTTCGGCGGATACTGCGGGTCAGGCCCGCCGCCGACGAGCGCTAGGATGTTGCATCGGAAGAGCATCTCCACCACGGCGACTCCGCCGCCGCGATCGAAATCGCGCCGGAAGATTTCGCGGAAGGGGTCGCAGTTGAGGATCCGGAAGCCGCGGTCGGTGCCGACGGCGAAGCAGGCGTGGTCCTGGTTGAAGGAGAGGTGGAGCAGCGACGGAGGAGGAGGAGCCGGTGTTTGATCGGAGTTGTGGGTAGCCTCTTCGGAGTTGAGGCTCATGGAGGAGAAGGAATCGAGAGACTCGGTGTCGTCTCCAGGGTCGCGGTGCTGAGAGGGAACAGTAGAGTCGGAATCGATTGGCCAGGGAGAAGCGGAGGAGACGGTGGCCATGGAATCTATAGAAATGAATCTATATAGAGAGAATAATGAAGTTTGCTTGTTGCCGTCGTCTCTTTCAGGCGGCTACTCACCTTCTTATCAAAGATATCCATTTTGGGATAAAACTCGATTATTATTATATTACAGAAAAATTATTCCTGGTTTTTTTTTGTTACAGTTCGTAATTTTTATCTATCTGAGAATAATACAGAGTTTTTTTTTCTATTTCAAGTTCATATCAACTCCTTATATAAATCAGTAGTTTTATATAGCTAACAATGCTGTTAAGACTCCAGAAATGTATAGTTACATCTTACAAATGTATATTATTTTCTTACAAAGCTGAATGTTTTATTGTGCTTAATTTTCTTTATCTAGAAGGATATGATATTAGATATGTTCTGTTTTATTTGTTACCAGTATTTTTGCTTGTTACATAAATCTCGCAACCAATAGCATTCTTATCTAATTTTTATTAAATTGTTTTCATATTGATTTGAAATTAGTTTCTTTAAATTTTTAATTTTGTATATATTCAAGATTTTCAATGATAATAAAATCAACAACAAGCAAACAATATATTTTCTGTTTGAAAAATAAATAGAAAGTGAATAGAAAAAAGAAAGAAGTAAACGTCTACAAATCTCCTTATCAACGACTTTTCACCGACGAGTTGACCCGTTAAAATCGGTAAGGATTCATCGGTGGGTATAGCGCCGGTTGTGTCTGCGGCGGAGCCGCATTAGGATAGCCTTCAGGTGGACATGACAAGCCAGGAAATATAGATGTATACATTGTCGGTGCACTTTCCGGTGTATAACTCATCGGATAGCCATGAGGTGGATACAAGCCGGGGAAACATGTCGGAGGCAGAACCTCCGGTTGAGCCAACGGTGGATAAACCGGTGGCTGATGAGAAGGAACGTGACCGTAACTAAACGATCCAACGCTTGGAAGCAACTGACTCAACACGGGTCCGTTCGAAACTGGCCTGCACGTCACTGCAGGGGGACGAACCGGCTCGTGAGCTATGTAACGTGAGCATCCAACGCCGCTCGCAACAGCCACCGGACCGGTGAAGGAATAAGTGAAACTGATGTCTCCTCCTGGTTTTCCGTTGGTCTTCTTGATTTTGTAGGTGACATATCTTTGACCGGCCTTATCCTTTCCGAGATGATCTAAAAGCTCCTTCACCGGAACGTGAACCTCGCCAATGTCTTTATCACCTCCTCCTCCTCCACGTTGCTCGCATTTGATCTTGAATGTGAGCACAAGCCGGTTGGCCTCAGCTAAAGTTTGGTCGATGGTGAATTTCATTAGGCCGTCGACCCACCTGGGGCTTGTTCCACTGTCTCTAGCCACTTGTGTCCGCTGCTCACGGTGGTCGGAGCATTTGGGATCGCCGGATAACTTGACCGCCACGAAAACATCCATCTTAGAGACTTTCTCAAGCCCTTTTGCTGACGTCACATTTATTTCTAGAGATCTCGTCGTCTCCATGTTGAAAAATTACCAAAGATTGAAATGCAAAAAGCTGGTTCATCTCTAGAGACAGTATATATAGAAGTTGCAGAGACGACTAAGAGAAAGTCAATGGACTATTTCTTTTTTTCTTTTTTTATTGGTCAAAAGACTATTTCATTATTACATCCACTAGTCTCTTTGAAATTTCTAACGAATTAAGAATTTTAATATGCAACCTGCAACAGTAAAGTATTACCATGTAGGAAGGAGTCTGTGTGTGATGAATGAACAGTCCAAAGGCCATATTACAAACTCAGACATATAGGATCCGAAACATTCGGGTTTAGTCCAGATGTAACGGGTACCACTCGAAATATCCGTTAGTGGCCCAATAAAACATTAGGCGGGCCCATTTGGAACCTTCGAAGTCGATCAGAAGGTTTGTCGGAAACCATTTCTATTCCCAATCTTGGCGGAGACGACGGCGCACGACCGAAAAGAGCTGAAAGGAGAAGAAATGGTGAGCAGAGAAGCGTTGATCGCATACAGAGCTCTGCTCAGGGCTACGAGGAAATCATTCGCCGGAGATACCGAGATGCTCAAGGCTTCGGCTTCCGAGATCCGTAAGAAGTTCGAAGAGAATCGCCACGTGGCTTCCGATTCCGACATCCCACGCCTACTCGAAGAAGCTCGTGAGGCGACTGAATTCATCTCCACCATGATCGTCCAGGCCAAACTCAACGAACGCGGCGGATACGGTACTCTATTACACTCTTTCCTCTGCGCACCATCTGTTTGTTGAAATGTCTGACTGAAAACTGATCTTTTGAAATTGACGTGTCTTAGAGGTGAAAGCAAGTCAGGAACACGCGGGAGCGACTTTGGAGCTTCCGACAGAGGAGATGCTCTGGAAAAAATCTGTATGAGTTAAGTCTTGGTGGTCTCTGAGACCACATTGTCACTGTCTGAAACTGGATTTCTTCTCCCTTGCTTGTTTTGTTTTAATAGGGAAAGGTGTAACCTTTTTTTGTGATTCTCTGTTTTGTTCTCTCTTCACAGCAAACCCAACTCAGATTTTTTTAATAAAGAGCTCATCACATTCAATTTAAAATGAAGTCCTTCCGTTTCTGATCTATGATTTGTCCATGAATGACAGGATTTCACTTGCTTTTCATGCCTCATATTGGTTCTATTTTTTTGTTAGCTATAGACACTCACTTTCCATATCTCTTGGAAGCCTTGTCTCAGAGACCCACTTCTTGTATTGTGGCTATATCTATCTCCTTGCTACGTGCTAGTTTGGAATTGAATTGTTTCTTACATCAGTTATGATTTTTTATCTGTCTACTGCTCCGTGCTTGTGCGGTTTCATAGAGTCTGATCAGAAGTTTGAAAAAAATTGACTGCGGGAGAGTGAAACCATGATCTTAGTCTAGTTTCAAACCAGTTGAATAGTAGAACCCTTTGTTTGGATATGGTTTTCTAAAAGAGAACCACTAACCCCATTCATGGTTTTGCTCAGGGGCCCATTATGTTCTCCATGGTTTAAGTTCAGAGTGTTCTACGGTTTAAGTTCAGAGTGTTCTACGTTTATCTTTAATGTCTCATTCATACTCTGCAATCATTTAGTTCTTGTGGTGAGGAGCACTGTCTTTTGTTTCTCTTGTGAGTTCAATTTGTATTACTGTATTTAAAAATGCTCACGCATTACTGGAATTTCTAAGCTCATATTTTATTGATTGCACTGATAACTATACCTCCGTTCTACCTAATCAGTATTAAGCCTAATCAATTATCCCCCAGCCGAAATATTGTAGGCGGCCTAATGTCATATATTGGGCCAGTAGTACTACAGTTCCCATTATTCTCACCGTCCCAAGCTCAAGAGCCACCTAGCGAGTAACCAACCTGTCATAAAGTCAAAACGTAAGAAGAAGTCGGTGTCAACTTCATGAATGCTCGAAATTTTCAGTTCTACCATTTTTGATCCATTTGAAATCGTTTTTATGTTCTTTTTAAACGGCAAGGTACGATGCCGCCAAGAACCTTTGGGCAAGTGGCATAAAAGCCATCTCGGCCTGGTCCTGGCAATTAGGAGTTCCTCTCCAAATTTAAGTGGGGCTTATTGAATAAGGATTCGAAAGATTCCAAAATTTGAGTAAATCCAAGAAATCAGAGATTTAAATAAATCATAAAAAGATTTATTACAAGTTTTAAGGTTTTTTGAAGAAATTTCAGAGTTTTTGAAAAAAAAATTCAGAGTTTTTAATTTTTTCTTAAAAATTATTTAAAATAATACTTTTATTTTTAAATTACCGTAGTTTGATATTTTATCGTTTTATGAAATATATAAAATATATAAAAGTTTTTAAAATTGATTTTTTAAATAATTTTATTTTTTTTCATTTCAAATAGTTTGATTCACTTTTTAAAAATGTGAAGTAATTTTCTTTTTATTTTTAAAAAAATATCAAATACCATCATAAGAAATGATATTTCAATTCTTTATTTTCTACTATAAAATATCATCTAAACCTCACCAAATTTCGTATGATAGATTTTATTACAAAATTCATATTTTTCAATAAGCTGGAATTCGAGAAAAAAATATACAAGTGACTAATCCAATAAACTTGGATTTCATATAAAATTTATAAATGATAGATACAATAAGAGAGATTTAAAAAAAAATGAAAACCTCTAAATCCTTGTTCCAATAACAGTGGCGGACCCAAAGATTAATTTTACCTGGGTCAAATTTACAATTAAAATAAAAAATATAAATAAAAAGAGTCACCAATGAGTTTTGACCTTGGTTTAAGGGGGTCAGTGGGAGCATTTTACCAGCAGAACTACCGATTCCTTAACATTTTATCAACCAAACTTATATGTATTGAGATTTAAGGGGTGTCAGGTGCAACCCCATCTTCCTCTGTAGGTCCGCCACTGTCCAATAATATCCCCTAATGGATCGTTCGACTAGGACCGGTGGACTCTAATACAGCATCTAGAAAAATGTTACCGAAATGTTCTCAAATAGTATCAAGTATCAACTCAGCAACTTTTCCTTTCAAAATGTTCTGATTTAGTTATATAAATATATTTATCGACCATCTCACTGAAATTTAGTTTTAAATTGATACGGTTTAACTTAAAATATGATATATAATCTTTTTTTTTGTTCAAACTCAAATTTCATTAGAATAATTAAGGTGGGCTCAAGGCCCATAAGGCCTGTTTTGCCAAAAGGTTTGCAGAGTTGTTTGACGATCTAGAAATAAACTTGAAAGCAATAGATTTAAATGTGGTAGATAGAGAGTAAATGTCCCGTAGAGCGTTGTACATCTCCAACTTCATCTCTTTCTGGTTGATGGTATTGATCAATACTTGCGAATACTTGCGAATCTGAGAAGATAGTAATGGAGTCGAGGCTTAGGGCGAAAGCAGAGTTTAATCTACACATACATACATTTATAAAGCGTCTAAACTGGATTCGTTTACATGATCTTGTTGTTAGCTAGTCTTATTCCATGTTTTGAAAATTAATATTCAATTGTTATTATAATAAAGTAAAGAAATTGATTTGAAAAAAGAACCATGTTAGCCATCGCAAATCCAATAATTTGGGCAAGAAAGTGAAGGAGATATGCCGCCACGTTAGAATCACAAGTCAACGTAAACGCTAATGCTCATCCCCTTCTTTTTATTTTTCACCTCCAGATCCAAAGTTTTTATTTGAGTTTTTAGTTCAATGACTGATCAAAGTTTATAACATTTAAATTCAGATAACAATATTATATAATTCAGGTTCTTGGAAATTTTGTAGTTTTGCTTTGTATGTACTATGAATGTCTTCAACTATATCAAAACTAATTTGTGTGGCCAAGTGAATTATTCCGACATAAATTAGATGATAGCCTCAACTTGTTTTTTGAGTAACAAATCTATTCTATTAAAACAGCAGTATGACCTATTGATAAATGTTATGTCCAACCATTTATTTTTTTATTTAAAGAACTTATATATATTAATTTTTTTTGCTCAACTGAATCTAAAGACAATTAGATAACCGTAACTACTTTTACTAATCTAAATATTCCATTTCGTAACATTCAATTTAATGTAATCCCACAATACACGGGATCCACTTCTTTCCACTACACATTATTTGACATTTTCAGTTATTAATAATTGTTTTTTTCATTTTGTTTATACCAAATGAACATGGCATTGGGTAAATAACAGTTACAGTAAATTGCATATTGGAGTCTATAACAAACACATTAACGATTTGATTGAGGAAGTAGTACGGGTATATAATCTATTAAACCTCCATCACAATAATTTATAAACTTCTATAAGAATTAGATTTTTTGAAAATATCTTAATTTTCTATGACAACAATATTTTAAATTTCAATATCTTATATTTGAGCTATTATATATATTTTCAAGATGTGTATAACAAACACATTAATTTGTTATATTAATAATTTAAAAAAAATTCTTTTTGACTAATACAAAACAATTTAAAAACTTGGTTTTAATTTTAGTTTGTTATAAATAAATTAAAACAAATATGAGACACACCAAATAAATGAATTATTCTATTTTGATTGTTATACAATTATTTTTATATAAAATATAAATTGATTATAAAATATTGAAAGCATAAATAAATTTTTTATATGAATATACGTTATTTCGTAAAATAAAAATTTTACAAATCAACTCAGTATATATTAAAATGAAATTTTAAAATTTAACTAATATTAAATTAATTAGTGGTGGAATGGGTTATTAATAACATTTAATTTTTAGAGAAATTGTCAAAAATATCAATTTTCATATTAAGGCTAACCACTTTTATCCTCATTTTTAATAAATGGTAAGCGATATTTATAACCCTATGGTTAGCTAATCTAGACTTAGGGTTTAGAGTTGAGGGGTGGTGTAGGGTTTTTAAAATGTAAAATTTAGGATTCTAATAAATACATAAATAAACACTTTAAAAATATAGAAAAAATTTCAAAATAGTTTCAAACATAAAAAAAAATCTAAAGAAAGTTAAAAAAACATTTATTAAAAAGTTTAAATTTGAAAAAGTATAATTGAAAATTATATATATATATTATATATTTAAATAATTATCTATAAGAGTCTTTCGCTACTTAATGAAGAAGGTATTTTTGAAAAAAAAAATTTAATGGTGGTAAAAGTGAATAATAATACCATGAAAATGGTAAATATGAATATTTTCCTAATTTTTATGACCAAAGGTTTTATAGGTTATTTCAGTAAACATGCAAACTATTTATCAAGTATGAAAATGAGCAGACATGACATATTAACACATTTCTATTAAAAAAATTGAACTAATACAATAGCGTTAAAAAATAAATTAAAAATTTACTATTTTAAACCATTAAAACAAAACAAAAACTAAAATAAGACGAGTATCTATATATAAATTAAGTGCAAAACATGTAAAAATTTAAAAATAATTATGTAGAAAAATGATTATGTACTTCACTAAACACAAATATGATTACAAAAGAACACAAATATAAAAAATTACATATTTCAAAAAAAATTATTTACAGATCTTTTTTAGCTCGTGGGCTTTTTTGAAAAAAAATACATTATTGGTTGGGCTTTCGAAGTTACTTTATATCAATACTATTAAAACAGGAACATGACCTATTGATATATATGTGGTCGAACTATTTTAATACAATTATTAAAACTTCTTATTAATCATTTAAGATAAATATTATACAAAGAAAAACGTATATATGACTAAAAAAACAAATATAAAATTAAATTTTAACAAAAATGTAAAACGAAAAATATACCCGCCCATTTAAGGGCGGGTCAAAATCTAGTACTTATATTAAATTGATAGCCTCAACTAACACGTAAATAAGACAAGTTATACTGCAATCATTTAATTATGCATCTTTTGTTGTCATTTCATATACGAATAAAAGATATAACTGATGGTCTGTTCTTGTAAAACTGCATGGGAATTAGGAACAAGACGAATATACGATGCAAATGCAACTGATGAAATATTAAATAGTATATTCAATTCATACTCCATAGTAGCTATATAAACGCATTAGATCCAAAACAATGCATGTTGGAAGCAATAATGTTTTTTTGGGTCTGCTACATTTCTAAACGAAATTAGATCCTAATATTATGTTAATTTGTACCCACCACCACCCACGTCGGCTCTACGAATCCAATTAAAATGTTGCACCCAAAACAGCTAATGATGTTTGTTTTTATTATACACGTTTTCTATATTTTCACCATTAATCCAAATGTTCCCTTCCATCAAATATTTTATATTGCTCCGCGGACCTATTCAATATCTTTCACATATATCATCAAAAACAGCTAAGGAAATATCTCAAAGTATACAGTTTTTATTTGACTAGTTAATCAAATAAATGTTACTATAAGCAAATGTTTCAACCATATAGTTAGGATATGCTTTTAAAATCAAACAATGATACGTAGTTTAAAACTTTATTGACTCGTCCATGTTTACCAACCCGTTTTTCTCTTAAACATTTTCCCATACCATTCTTTTAGACGACTTAAAACAATATTAACATGTTTGATTTGGAGTTTTTATTTATGTTAAGAATATGACAAAATAAAACAAACAACAAGTCACATTTAAAGCTCAGGTAGACACGTTTTGTGTATTATATATCACGTTTCCCAAACCATTAGGGTCAAAAACGTTATGAATGTGACTATGTAAAAAATAGTTTGTTATTAGGACATTTTAGCTTTTGTTTAAAACGAACATTATGTTTTCTTACTAGTTTGTAATTGTTCGGCAAATTACTAATTCTATATGCATGTTGATTGTTAATAACCTAAAGGGAAAAAAAGTAAAAGAGAAAAACGAACGTCGAAATCACTCAAAGCTCCTACCGATTTGGCTTTGAGTGCTAAGTTAGGGTTTGGCATTGACTTTGTGGTCATTAGCACACCTAACGAACCTATCACATCATTTAGTTACACTTATTTTTACAATTAAATTTTTAGAAACATTATAAATCACATTATTATATGTGCCTTTTTTTTCTTGTTGCTGCAAATAATGGAGTAAGTAACAATATTATTAATGCCCGACATTGAAGTAAAGTCCAAGAAAATAAATAAAAATTCCCATTTAATTCGCACCCTAACCGAAAGTACTAACCGAAAGGGTATTCTCGTAAATAACAATGATAAACCAGCCTTGATCTGTAACGCATTCGCTACTTAAATACACAGAAAGGCCCGATTCGCTTTTCACTCTCGTCTCGTTCAAACTCGACTCAGTTCCCGGCGAGTTCGACTCGGAGATTTTTTCTTTCCCCCCAAAAAAAAACCGAAGAAGGAAGCGAGATGGCGAGCGAGCTGATCAACCGGCGACACGAGGCGGATCAAGCCGGCGCCGATGCGTACTACCCGAGACCTCCCAAACGGTGGCTCTCCGCGTCCCGTCCGATGCGTTACATGCTCCGCGAACAGAGACTCATCTTCGTCCTCGTCGGAATCGCAATCGCGACGTTAGCGTTCACGATCTTCCCCCGCTCCACCCGATCCATCTCTTATTCCGATCCGTTCGCCGGCTACGGAATCAAACCCGAGGAGTCGCACGTTCCGGCCCAGAGGAGGCCCAGCGTCGAGTACGTGAGCCGGATCGGGTCAACGGGGGGGAAAATCCCGCTGGGATTGAAACGCAAGGGGCTGAGAGTGGTCGTGACGGGCGGCGCGGGGTTCGTGGGGTCGCATCTGGTGGATCGGCTGATGGAGAGGGGAGACACGGTGATCGTGGTGGATAACTTCTTCACGGGGAGTAAAGAGAACGTGATGCATCATTTCGGGAACCCTAACTTCGAGCTCATACGCCACGACGTCGTCGAGCCCATTCTTCTTGAGGTGGATCAGATCTATCACTTGGCCTGCCCTGCCTCCCCTGTTCACTACAAGTTCAATCCCGTCAAGACTATCATATCCTTTTTTTTTTAAATTGAATTTTGTTTTGGGAGATATGGAATGTTGTGTGTTTCTTTGACTCGATGTGTACAAGACGAATGTGGTTGGGACGTTGAACATGCTTGGTTTGGCCAAGAGAGTGGGTGCTAGGTTTCTACTGACGAGTACTAGTGAGGTTTACGGTGATCCTCTTCAGCATCCTCAGGTCGAGACTTACTGGGGCAACGTTAATCCCATCGGTAATCCTTCAAATTAGCGTGCTCTGTTTTGCTTGTTTTTTTCATTCATTGGTTGTGTTCTTAAATCGGAATCTAAAACATATTCCATCGTGATTTGACACGATGACGTTTGGAGCTTCTCTGTCTTTTATGGCCTTTTGAAGTTTCTTTCTTTCAATGTGTCGGAAAATGCGCACGTTAGGGAGAGAGAGTTGTAAGACAGGTGTTTTGTGGTGTGTCTGATGGGAATTCCTTTCGGATCTGGTCCCCATCTATTTACGGTCAAACCATTGTACCGTGAAAAACGGGTCTTATACGTTTCTCTATCTTAGACGCAGCCACCACCACACTGACTGCTACCCTGACATTTCGTTAACATGCTTCCAAATTCGAGAGCTTTTAATGATTTTGCTTTTACGCAACTCATTTTACTGACACACTCACGTTTACTTGGCCGTTATTGACTGTGTTCTTTGAATTGTTCTCGAGTCTTCTTAAAACGTGGTGAAATCATGTTTCTTTGTGCTTTGATTCATGACTGATGTGGTTGTTATGGTCTGGAACAGGTGTTCGTAGTTGCTACGACGAAGGAAAGCGTACGGCAGAGACTTTGGCCATGGACTATCACCGTGGAGCCAATGTTGAGGTTGTTTTTTTTTTTCCTTTTCATTTTCCCTCCCGTTCAAGCCAAGTTATGTTTATGTCTAGTAACTGATGCGAAAAAAGAGACGGAGTACACGTTTCAGTGACTAACTTTTTGTCTGCCTTGTTTGATTGTGGTCACAGGTCAGGATTGCTAGGATCTTCAACACATATGGTCCAAGAATGTGTATAGATGATGGGCGTGTTGTCAGCAACTTTGTTGCACAGGTTGGTCAATAATCTAGTGGCACGAATAGTAAATGATTTTAAGAATGGTTTAGTGGATCATGAGAGTAATGATGGTCTGAATTGGTAATACTTGAACAGGCACTAAGGAAAGAACCGATGACTGTTTATGGTGATGGGAAGCAGACAAGAAGTTTCCAGTTTGTTTCTGATCTGGTAAGCCCTCTGCTTTTTCTCCCGCAAAGAACGATTCTGATCTGGCTAGAACAATATCTTTTATTATGTCATCTCTTTGTTCTAACTTAAGATTTATTCTTACGTTCGTGTGGGAAAGTGGAAAACCAAAAACAAATTGGTAGGTTGTCAAAAGCTTTTGCAGTATCAGACCTTTTAAGTTATTTTTCTATTTACTGGGAGCCACACTTTGGCGTAGAAAGAGTTCTTTAGGATGAGAGAGAGAGAGAAAAAAAAAGAAACAGGGAAAGTTAATTTGTGTCGAGTGAGCTCACATGCTATTGTAATTTGTAAGAGAGTGTGTTGTGGGATCTAACAACAAAAGGCTTTAAACATGAGACTCAAATCTCTGAGAGATATAAAACGGTACCCACTTTAGCAAATCTTATGACAATGGGAGGGTATCAGAATCATGTGACAAAGGACCACATGGAGCCTGGTTATTTTTTGGCTGTTGATTCTGTTGTACTGAATCTAGTTTTGTGTTACTGTGATGCATAAAGGTTGAAGGTCTGATGAGATTGATGGAAGGAGAACATGTAGGGCCATTTAACCTGGGTAACCCTGGTGAATTCACCATGCTCGAGCTTGCTAAGGTCTCTTTCTATACATACATACATAGTAAAACCTTTTTGAGTTCTTTACATTGAACCCTGGTGGATGTTGATGTCTTTGATTTTGGTTTGCAGGTGGTGCAAGAGACGATAGATCCAAACGCAAACATAGAGTTCAGACCAAACACAGAAGATGACCCTCACAAGAGAAAGCCTGACATCACAAAGGCCAAAGAGCTTTTAGGATGGGAACCAAAGGTGTCTCTTCGTCAGGGACTCCCTCTCATGGTGAAAGACTTCCGTCAACGTATCTTTGGTGACCAGAAGGAAGGCTCCTCCGCGACTGCAACAACCACCAAAACAACCTCAGCTTGAGCAAACGCAGATGCTAGTAGCTGCCATAGTGGTTTATAACCAGAAATCATAAGCCACTGCTTGCAGCCACAATGTGGAGAGAAAGAGAGCTTCGTTTCATAAGATTCATTTTGTTTTTGATTTTTCTATTTTGATATTATATTCGTGTAACGTAGAGTAAGAGTGGTGCGTTTACTATATTCATGGGACCTCACTACAGTTTAAGGAAAGCTTTTGCCTTTTGCAATTAGTAAGTTTTGTGGTGACAACATAGCTGCTGCGCTTTAGTCAACAACAAGACAACAGTAGGTTTAAGACTCAAAATCAAAGACTTTATCTGAAGAAATAGAACACTGAATGATAGAGATAATTATACAGTTCATTCAAAAAAAAAAAGAAGAGATAATTATACTGAAACAATTGTATATTTGGCAAGGAAACAAGCCACAAGCAGACTCATTCCTTTCCCTCCAGTAATGTAATGCGACTTATCTAGTTAAACAAAAAAAACTCGTCTTTTGCAATTTTAAAGTTTAGTGGCATTACTCAAGGGTGTATCTTTAGTCATAAGAGATAGGAAGTGAAAAAATACAAGGAAACGCTAGATTTAAGACTCAATAGTCAAAGATGTTTATCTCCTCTGATACAACCATAAAGATTTTGATGAGAAAAAAACAAGTACAAGCAGGTGACATCTCTCTCTCTCACTTGGGATTCCTGAGGACGATAATGACAGAGTCCCCACGGAGAAACATCTTGCTGATGAAGCGATCTCTGTTGACGGGAAGAGCCTTCTTCTTTCCTTTTCCAGTTTTAGGAACCTAAAAGAAACCATAGAGAGAAGAACGCCCCATGTAAGAAACGAAAGGAATTTCAATACAAAATAGAAAAGGCTATCTTTACCTCAGTCCACATTTCTCTGACGTTTTCGAGAACCATGTTGCAGTGCCTGTCAAAAGCTCTAACACGGCCGAGAAGTTTCCTGTTGTTGCGGCAATTGATCAACACCTGAGTGTTGTTCTTAACACTCATCATCAGAACAGAAAGGGGTCCCGTGTTGAACTCCTCCTCTTCCGTTTTTCCCTGCTAACAAAAGTACATAAAAAGCTTATATGAGGGACTCTATGACAAGCATAATCAATCATTCCAACACCATAAACATTCACAAAGCTAAAACTCTATGACTATCTCTGAGCAGACACAAGACAATTCTCACAACAGTGCATCTGATCTACTACTAGCATAACCTCTACAAGATGCAGAACCATAAATCAGTAAACGAGAGAGATTTTACTTACGTTGGTGGTATCCTCTTCCATTGGCCTACTGCAAAAAATACGAAACCAAAATCAGAGTGTTAGAAATTATAAAACTAGCAGACGAAGCGAAGAACCCTCCTACCTCATGTTGACTCGAACAGAACTCCGACGCAGATCCAAGAAATTAGGGTTTTATCAGCTAAATCACGCTCCAGGCGGTGTCGAGAGTTGGAGAGTACGTGGCGGTTAAAAGAGGGCTGCTTCTAAAGGCCCACAGAACTATTGAGCCTACGTATTATTACACATATAGAGGACTTAAGCTAAGATAGCCCATTAACTATTCAACTACTTCACTAATAGCCCGAAGATTTCAGCTTTTTCACACTATTATATGCATATTATTTATTTATTTTTTAAATATTTTAAATCTATTTAGCAAACATTTACTTTTAGTATTCATTTCATATAGAAATGCTTTTATTTAGCTTGTACATTGTGTACCTATTTAGTGTTTCTTGAAAAGATTTTTATGTAATCTAGTAAGCAAAATTGTTTTAGAACACCTCCAAAATATCTCATAATTTTTTTGAAAAAGAGAGAATTTTTTTTTTAGATATCTTTGAAAATCCTTTTATCATGTATTTATATATTAATGGTTTATTTTGGTTTTAAATATTAAATTTTAGTCAAGTAACTAAATTTTATGGAAAATACTTAATTATATTATTAAGTTTAGATGATAAATAATTTTATTTTTTAGACCCTGATATTATTAAGTAGGTCCGAGAACAAGAACAAGGCTTAATACAAAATGAACACAAAGGAAACAGATTATTCTCTCCAGTGATTAGGTTATTACATAGAAGATCGATGGACCAAACGGCGTCCACCACCGTTTAAGCCACAAAGGAGACTAGCATATTGCCTTTTAGGCTTCCCTTGATCATTACAAGCGCCTTCAACGACCTTTTCAAGGACCTTTTTTGCGGTGACATCTCGGACCGGAGTGACAGTGAGTGAAGCGGAGTCGCCGGTACGGTCATCAAGCCAAGTAATTATGTCAGCAAAAACAAGGTCAACGTTAGCATCAGGCTCACCAGAAGTCAACCCGTGCCACATGCCTGGATAAAGTTTAATGGTTTTGTCACGTGAGCTTGCTTTCTCGAACAGAGCTTTGCTAATCTCTGGATCGGTCAATATGTCTGCTTCACCATGAAGAACAATGAAGGGTAGTGTGATCTCGTGGAGACTGTCTTCGAGGTTCATGCTCGTTCTAAGCATCTCAAGTGCTGTTTTGAGCCTTGGTTTGTCTTGATATATCAGCTTGTTATTCCTTATCTACATTATAGGAAGTTAGGAACCATGTGTTAGGACATTTACTTTGGTCTCAAGTAAGTAGTTTAGGTTTGAGAAAAAAAAGTAGTTTAGGTTTGAGTATATATACCTCTTCGCGCTTGACCGGATCTTTGAAGGCAGCATCGATAACATCTTTGGTGGGCACGATCTTCCATTTTGGTATAATCTCTTCAACTCTTGTTAGTAGATTAATCACTACTGGATGTGGTTTCGCCTTCTCTGATATCTGCTCACACACTTAACTAGGTAAATGCTAACAAGTCTTGTTTGTAATTAATTGGATTTGTGTATCAACTTGGTTATAGAAGAAACGTGACACGCCTAACCTTACACATTGGAGCGACGAGAAGGGCACCATTCCAGAAAGAAGGATCTTTCTTGTGTAGCAACAAAGCAACCGCACCTCCCATTGATTCTCCATACAAGAATCTGCCTTTTTCTTTATATTCTTCCTGCGCTGAAATACACAAATATTATGTGCTAATAGTTAGTTTTATGGATGCATATCAGTACTAGAGATGATGCTAGAATATGTTATTTTTTTCAGGTACCAGAGATGGAGGTGTAATAGTCATAGCAGTCGTTTACTATGTTACTGAACTTTTTGATGTAACAACGAGCTCCTTGGGATCGACCATGACCTTCGTAGTCCATTCCAAATACCGCATATCCTGCTGAAGCCAGCCTTATCCCGCATTCTAATCCAAACATAAACAACTATCATTGACTAATCCCTTACAAATGGGGAACAAAAGAACTGAAATCATGCCTAACTACGTTTTGTTTTCTTCTTCATGTGTATATAGTTTATTATAGTAAACTATAGTGATTAATGTGTGTCTTCAACTCAAACAGTAGATGGTAAAGCAGTGTCTGCTCACCTGGCTCTATGTTAGCTGAGAGAAGCAATTATTATATTTTGTAAGTAAAAATTAAATGTGGCAGATTCAAGAAACATGATTAGTTGTCAAAGACGACAATCAATGAAGGCCGGTCACGAGTTTCTCGTTGTGCAAAGGGCTGAGAGAAACGGAACTAAATATTTAGATCCGTGGGGACTCTATTATATACTCTCGAGATTTTTTTTTTTGCCAACAACTTATTTACTTCTATTGTTAGGTACACAATCACGTTGATCATTATTAGATACAATTTTTTTTTTTTTTTTTTGCTAAACTGTAAATATCATATAAATGAGCAAAAGATTTTACAAGAAGATCTTAGTTCTGAAACCATCAAGGCAAAAAAAATTAAAACAAGATGGAACAAAGGCAAATATCACTAAACAGAGGAGTCTATCTCAGCCACATTTGCATGAGGCTTTTGAAAGGCTTCCTTTGTCTCCTAGCTGAGATGATGTTTCGCACCTCTCTGTCGATACCATGGAAAACAGTTGCGCTCGATAAAGAAGCTTGATTATGAATGAGGTTGTTCCTCTGTTTCCATAGATGAAAGATAACTGTTTGGCCTGCAATTTTCCTCAAGAGTGTGAGGCTCTTTGAACGGGAGGAACGTATCCAAGAGAGTAGCTTCGACCAGGTCGTGATCATTGATGGCGGGGGTTGGCATCTTCTCATCACCTCGGACCAAACTTCATAGCTATACGCGCAGGTAAGCATAAGATGGTCTCTCGTTTCATCATATCGCGTACAGAAGGGGCACGCTGGTGCTATCGGTAGACCCTAGGCCGCGAGCCTCGCCCGTGTTGGCAGCCTGTCGTAATTCGCAACCCACATCGTGAATGCATGTTTAGGAATTCCTCCTTTGAACCAGACGACGTCTACCCAGTCTTTTTCCTCCTCCCTCGGCCTCAGCATCTCCCACGTTGTAGATGACCTGAAACTATGAGAAGGACAATCAGCCACAATCCATTCATACTCATCTACTTTATCAGGAGCTAAAGGCAAGGTAATAGTTGTAAGATAGACATGAAGATCAACTTCCTTTTGTGCTCTAGGATGTGGGAGTTTCCAAACATTCTGTCTGATTGCATCAGCAACAACTGCCTCCTTTCTAATCGTCAATGCTCTCGGACCCGAAGGACCTATGTACTCGATTAACTGGCCAAATGGCGTCCAGACATCAAACCAAAAGCTAGTAATCCTTCCATTTCCCAGGTTGGATTGACAGAACTGAATCGCTAAGGGTCGGAGATCTACCAACTTTTTCCAGGTCCAAGAATCCGTTTGTGAGGCTTGGATGGTCCAGAAAGACTTATTCTGTAAGTGGATACTCCAGTGCCAGTCCACCCAAAGAGACGGAGCTTTAGACAAAAGCAACCAAATGAACTTTAGGCATAGGACTTGATTCCAAACAGAGAAGGTCCTAAGTCCCAGCCCACCTTCTTGCTTGGGGAGACACACTGTCTGCCAAGCTATCTTGGCTACTCCTCTCTTCTCATGGTTACCAGACCAAAGGAACTGGGAGCACAGGGACTCGATGCTTTTAATGCAGCCTTTGGGGAGAATGAAAGCAGAGAGCCAAAAGGAGACGAGACCGAAGATCACAGTCCTCAGCAACTGCAGCCTTCCAGCGAATGAGAGGATCTTAACAGTCCAAGATTGAATTTTCGAGGTGATCTTCAGCAACAAGGGAGTATATTCTGAAATCTTTAGCTTCCTGCTCATGAGAGGAAGACCGAGATACCTTATAGGAAATTGACCCGAAGAGAATCCGTAGCTAGCAATAGCCGCTGATTCAACCTGGTCAACTCCTGAAGTGAAGAGCTCGGTCTTATTAGTATTCATATGAAGGCCGGACCAGGAAGCAAAGTCATCGAGGCATTCCGCTATTCCATGCAGGCTGTTACTCGTGCCGTCGAAGAACACCATGACGTCATCAGCAAACATGAGGTGAGAGATCCTCAGCTGTTCCGTTCTAGGGTGATACCCAATAATCCCCGACTCATAACGAGAGAGGAGCAACCTAGAGAGGCATTCCATAGATAGAACGAACAAGTAAGGTGATAGGGGATCACCCTGCCTAATGCCTTTTGTACTCTTGAAGAAACCTTCAGTAGCGCCATTCACACAGACAGAGAAGGAAGCCGTAGACAGGCATTCTGATATAAGGCTAATATAACTTTCAGGAATGGCAATGGCTCGAAGAGCAGCGATGATGAAATTCCAACGGACGCTGTCAAACGCCTTCCTAAGATCAACCTTTAACATGCCTCTCGGTGATAATGCATGGGTGGTGTAGCCATTGACGAGGTCTGTTGCGAGCAGGACATTCTCAGCTAAGAGTCTCCCTGGGAGGAAAGCAGACTGAGCTTTAGAGATCATAAGCGGGAGAATATCCTTAAGCCTTGTAGCCAGGAGCTTAGAGATGACTTTATAAACCGTATTTAGACAAGATATTGGCCTAAAGTCCGTTGTCAGTGAAGCATTCAGCTTCTTGGGAATGAGAACCAGGTTTGCACAGTTCCACTGCTTGAGAAGCTTCCCTGAACGAAAGAATTCTAGAACCGCTGCAGTTACTTCCGGACCCACAACCACCCACGCAGATGTGAAGAATTCTGCTGAATATCCGTCAGGCCCAGCCGACTTATTCTTAGGAAGGGAAAAGAACGCATTCCTAACATCCTCAGCAGAGAAATCCTTCTCGAAACTAGCCACTTGACTTGCTGAGCACTTGAAGTCGAAGAGAATATCCATGTCGCTTTGTATGAATAAAGGATCCGCAACCGGGCCCCCAAGGAGGTCCCCAAAGTAATCCACGCATAGCTGTTGGATACCCGATTGAGAGGTAATTTCCTCCCCGTTAGGTGCAGTAAGGAAATGAATATGATTTTGAGCCTGCCGGGAGGCTGCATACCGATGAAATAGACTAGAATTTCCATCCCCAAGAGATAGCCAGTTGATGCTTGTTCTTTGGTAGAAGAAAGCTGTCTCAGCTGATGCCAATTCTTCCCACTCATGTTGAGCCTGAAGCTCGGTAGCAGCGTTAGAGGATGAGGGGAGAGATAGCATAGCAGATTGCGCATGGAGGAGTTTCTCATGAGCCAGAGCCGTTTTCATCTCAATGCCCGAGTAGTTTTGACGGCTAAACTCTCTAATAACATTTTTCAACAGCTTCAACTTCTTTGATACCCTAAACATTGCTGAACCCGTAATGTTATACGAGAACCAGCTGATGCAAATAGTAGAGAGAAACTCCGGGTTCTGAAAGAGGAAGTTGTAGAAACGGAAAGGCTTTTTAGTTCTCCGTCTGTCGGGCTCCAACGTGATGGATATGACAGCGTGGTCAGAGAAATCCGGACTGCCCACAAACGCAACCGATGAAGGGAAGACCGGATACCATTCATCATTCACCAAGCTCCTATCTAGCTTCTTAGCCAAGGGACTCGCCTTCCTCTTGTTCCACCATGTGAATGTTGTACCCCTGAAATTAAGATCATCCAAGTTTGCATCAGATAGGCAGAGATTAAATTCTCTAATTCGCTTATCCATATTTAAAGTTGGGAGCAAAGAGTGTTCAGATGGGTCCCTGATTTGATTGAAATCACCCAAGATCAGCCAAGGCTTTGTGCTCATAGCCATATCATCCGCCATGGCCGTGATCTCCGCCCAGAGAAGAGACCTGTCCACAGGGTCGTTTGATGCGTAAACTACCGAGATAAACACCTTAGCTGGTGTAGAAGAAGGCCAGGTCACTTCAGCAGTGATCATCTGGAGTGACTTAGAGATAATAGTAATCACCAGGGAGGGATACCAGACAAGCCATATTTTCCCAAGAGGAGAGAAACCATAGTTGTCCTCAGTAAACCACCCCGAAAAAATTTGCGACACAAACTTATTCATCTTGAGTTGCTTCACGTGAGTCTCAAGGATGCCGCCAAAAAGAGGAGAATATTTCCTGATCCATTTCCTTAATCCGCTGCGGTGAGAAAACTTATTTAACCCGCGTACATTCCAACAAAAAAGGTCCGTCGACATTATTTAATTGAGTTTGGGGCCCCTGCCCCGGTCACCCTTTTGGCCTGAGTATTTCAGACCTGAAAATTTCTTCTTATTCCTTACTACCTGAAAACCCAAATCCAGGTCGTGCTTACTTAGCTTCCCTTCCTCCAATTCTGAGTCCGAGGATTCGACATCAGAGGAGTCCGGCTGGATGTCAGATTGAGAGGAGTGAGAAGCACCATAGCGGCTCTTTAGCCTCATAGATCTGAGGTAGTATGGTGTGGTACTGGATTCTCCCAACGCTAAATCTGTAGATGATCCCAGCTTAGAGTCACTAGGTAGCACTTCTTGCACACTCTGAACCTGCTTCTTACCTAGCAAAATTGGATGCACCCCCTGCTCAGTTCCTTCCGCTTGCGCAATTGGCTCTTCTTGCGCTGACTGCCTAGCCAAATCTGCGAGCCCCGGCGGGGAGGTGTTCTGGCCATCGAGCGAAAGATGTTTTGCCTTAACACCCGAGCTGCCGACCTCTCTCCAAACCTGCTTGTCTCTAGATTTTCCCCTGCGCGTTTTCCTACCAGGAGGATCCGCTTTCTTCTTCTGAGGGCATTTTGCGGAGGAGTGCTTCTCAGAGTTGCAATGCTCACAAACTTTAATCACAGAGGGGCAACGCTTTGAGACATGGCCAACTTCCTTACAAATGCCGCACACAGGTGGCATCCAAGGGCTTGAGACAAGAACTCGGCTGATTGCGCCAGAATCAAACTGAACATTTACAGCTTCCGGTAGAGGCTTCCTTGGATCAATGATCGTAAAGACCTTAGCAACCTCAAGGTTAGTTTTATTTGCAGTGGAGGGATGTAAGTACTCCGGGTGACCTACAAGCCCAGCAATCCTCTCCAATCCATCCTCATTGAAGAATTGAAGGGGCACATTTCTAAGCTCAAGCCAAATCGGCGCAGAGGTGAGCTCGGGCTTTCTCGGAACGACTCCTGGTTCCCATTTGTCCACGAACATAGTTTGGCCCTCAATCTGCCAGAGCCGCTGCTGAACTACCCTGTGCCTTGTTGCCACATTCGGTATCCGAAACAGGAACGCAAAGCCCTCCATTTTTGAGACTGCAATGTCCCTATATTGTTTGCTCCAGATCCCATTAACAATGTTGTGTAATGTTCCCTGAGACGGAGGATCAGAGTAGAACTGGCCGATGATAAATGGCTCCCAAGATTTTCTATTCTTCTCAATCACCGAGTTTAGAATTTTGATGCAAGCTTCACCCGAGGGTAGTGTAAAGGCTTCTCCTTTCTATGACTATTAGAGACACCATGACCATACCTCCATAACCTTTTACTAATTAAAGCTATGACTATTTTTTATTATCTACTATACTACTTCCTCCATAACACTCGGTCACCATAAATCAGAGCAAATAAAAAAAAGAAAGATGAGGATAGTGTTAACGTTTCCCCAAAATAAGGGGTATAAATAGTATATATATTTAGACGTGAAGATGGGTCAAAGAACACGTGGAGAATGTAGATGAATAACAAAGACTAAATCATAAGTACGAAGCAGACATAGGTGTAATGGTCATACCTTGCAAACTAACAACAGCTTTTGTTATAAATTTCTTTCTATCTGCTACTTATAAAAAGAGGGGTCATTATCTTTTTATTTGTTTCAAAGTATATTGTAATCGTCCACTTTATACTATAGAAACAACCTTTTTGTTTGTCTATTCTTTTCCTATAAAATCCCCTATTAGATTAGAGATCGGATCTGCAATAACTACATGGTAGATACTACACACAAGTTTCAATTCAAGGGAAAAGAAAAATCATGGATTATACCACGCAAAAAGCTGATAATTAATTATTTTTAATTTAAATCCGATCTGCATGCATGTCGGTGTAACAAACGCTCAACATATTAAGCAAACGAACAAAACTTGGACTATAGATCACAGTTATTCTACAGAGAGTAGCTCTTAATTAACTACGATTCCCAGTAAAAACATCAGACCATGCAAATAAGTATATGCATATATACACACATGTTTTAATTTTATGGTTTAATCGAATAAGATTATTTCTTAGTTTGTTTGGGGTAGACTAGATGACTGTGGAGAGAGGAGGGGCATTAAAGGAGAGTAAAGATGATAATTAAATACCTCTCATGAAGCCACTGCACTCCATCCCGTAGCCTGCCGCACATTGATCAATTCTTCTTTTTTTATTTGTGATTAAATAATTAAAACACTTATAAAATAGGGTAGGTTTTTTTTTAAGAATTAAAATAGGGTAGTTGATGAACTTAAAAGAAAATATTCAATGAACAAGGAGAAGAAGAAGGTGTTACCATGGCAGAGGAAGATGAGAGCTTTGGGAGGAGAAGTGGATGGAACCCATCTGCAAGCGAACAGCTCAACGTCTCTCGAGTTTCTTATGCATTCCTGTTTAGTAGTAAAAAAAAAACAAGAAGGTTGTTTTGTGTTTTCTGATATAGAGAGATTATTGTAAGACAAATAATCAAGGATCCGAAGAGAGAGACCTCTTGGTAATCAAACTTGAACTTCATCAAGCTCTTTCGTTAGTGTATACAATATACTTTGAAATATTATTTTCGTTTTATCGCTGCCCGGTAGAAGAAGAGAGAAAACGAGCTAAACTGCGTTTCAGAGAGAGAAACCTGGGTGGAGGCGGTTATATATAATTTACAGATATTGATGATACTTTTTTTATTTATATTTTTACCTATATTTCTCAACGAATTAAAAAGACATTTAAATTTTAGTGAAATAATTTAGAAAAGAAAACAATAGTTTGTGTTTAAAAACAATCCACAGTCCATTGTGGTCTGGATTTGGGCTTTAATGTTTTTGGGAAGGTAGGTGTTTGGATAGATGTTTACCTATTTATGGGTCTGTGAAGAGATGGATTTGTCATGTGTACTATTTGCATTTTGAACATATATATCATCAAATGACCCCCAAAAAAAGAACTGGGCGTGTGAATTAGAACAGCATTAGATGCGGTATATTTTTGAAGGACAAATGAAAGCTGCTAACTTCACTTAGTTTTTGGTAATAGTAACACTACTAGCTATTCTCCTTTTAGCAACTCTGGTCATCTCAAACAACTAAGTTGAGTAGTTAAATTCACTGGGCAAAATTATAACTCTAAGCACGGGTTCATTGTTTTAATATGCAAAAAAGGATCAGTAAATAAGAAAATAATAATCTCAAAAGTAAAATGTCTTAACAAAAACTGCATAAAATCCTCAAGTGTGCAACATCGATAGTAAGAGCATAAAGTTTTAAAGTATCCCAAGAAATCGCTAAACAAAAACATAACTCAAACGAGATGCTCCGCTTAGTTCATTCTCTGGGCAGCCTCCTTGGCAAGAACCCTCTCCTTAGCTTTGGTCTTGGCTTGAGACTTGGATCCCATGATGCCTCCTCCCCACTTCTTCCTGTACTCCTCGTACTTGTCGTTGAAGTTTGCCTATTCAAACCCAGACAAAAAAAAACGTTAGAAGATATACTCAACTCTTCTTGAAGAATTATACTCCTAATCTTCAATTCAAGTTGAGCCAGTTTTTTATTCACCTTGATGGCTTCGAGGATTTTGCTGAACTCGAGCTTGTCCTCGTTCTTGACAGTGGTCAAACACAAGCAAGCAGCAGTCTTCTGGTGAACAACCTGCAAGCAGATGCGAGAAATGAACATCAATCAAAGGTGTAAGAGTGTATAAAAAGATAAAATACTAATTAAGTGTAAATAGTCGAATTGTATTTACCGTTCCAAGACGAGATTTGCCTTTGACAATGCAGTAAGGCACTTCCATCTTTCTGCAAAGAGCAGGCAACCAGACAACCAGCTCGATGGGGTCAACATCGTGTGCAATGACAACAAGCTGCGCCTTGTTCTGCTCGATGAGGTAAGTCACGTGGTTGAGCCCATACTTAACAACAATGGGCTTCTTGGATTCAGAAGGCTTTCCCTCAGCCTCGGCTTGGGCCTTTTTCAAAAGACGATCCTTCTTAGCGGCCTTGTCCTCTGGCCTGTACTTCATCAGAACCTTGAAAAGCTGGGTAGCAAGGTTCTTGTCGAGAGTCTTGGTGAACTGGTTAAGAGCCGGAGGGACCTTGAGCCTCTGCTTGAGGATACGCTTCTGCCTTTGAAGACGGATGGACTTGGGCCATTTGATGTAACGAGTCAAGTCTTTCTTAGGAGGCAAGGCACCACCGATGCCAAATTGCTTTGGCCTTCTCTCAAACAGTGGATTCGTAACCTTATCCTGATAAAGAAGTAAAAAAAAAAACGAATAAGACAAGTGTATTGCATAATGTTTCTAGATGATGCCTTTAAGGAAACAAGATAAGAGCATTACCGTCTTCTTCTTCGCAGCTACTTTCACTCCCTTTTTGGGTGCCTACCCATTCAAAAAATGTCACAGAAACAGATCAAATGTTTCAGCATAGGAAACATATTAACGAATCTTCATTCATGTACTCATTTTATGCTAGTTAGTTACGAAGGTTAAGAACAAACAAAACATCGAGTAGAAGGCGTGAATCGACGTACCATGGTCTCTTGTCAATTTCTGGAGTTGGACGGCGGAAGAGCGGCAAAGACTGTAACTAGGGTTCTTTTGTTATCTCTACTTATATAATATAAGACAGGTATGTGTTTTTCTTTGTTAAAGCCTTTCATGCAAAATGTTTTATACACTTGAAAAGCCCAAATCGTTGGCCCAATATATAAACTTTTTTTTTTTTTTTGACATCGAAATATATATAATCGTTGGCCCAATATATAAACCAGTACCAAAAATTTGTACAATGGGAGTGATATTATTTTCTTAATTTATAGAATACTGTATTCAGTTTTGTGTTTAAAAAATGGCACTTTAATTTAGATTTGCTATTAACAATTTATAGTATGCACTATATTTGGTTAAACTACTAGTATCAGTGTTTGGATAGTTGATTTGAATACTTAACTTTGCAAAAACATTATACATTTTCCCACAAGTTCCAATCACCCGCTGATTCAAATAATGTTTTTGGTTCGGACAGAGTCTCTTAGAGTTTCACTTTCTTTTCTTAGCAAAGATTATTACAGAGGGTTATTTGTCTGTGAATCAGAGAGTTTGGTATGATCATCTGTCACGTTCAAGTTCCAGGACACAAGTGGTCTTGATGAATGGACTTATCCGAGACCTGCAATCAACAAAACCAACAACAGACAGATATATAAGGAGATTGTTTCGTAATGTTGACCGGTGAATGAGGAATGTGGATGCATTAGAATTATGTCAAGAGCAGAACTGGATGTGTTGTGAAATTCACACCTTAGTGTTGTTGTTGTTGTTTGAGATCAGTCCTGGTGGAATTAGCCAAAACACTAAAAATAGAGACGAGACCGGCGGTGGTAAGAACGTGAGACCAGTTTCTAGTGCGAAGAGCAACAGCTGCTCCAGCCACAGCTCCTCCGACCAAAGCATTCACCTGAAAAAGGGTCCATCCAACTAACTAAGCAAGATCGACTTTCAGATCTTTGTATAACAAAAAAAAAAAAGGAAAAAGAAATAATGAATGGAGCTAACCCAATCACTCTTGCCTCGATATCTCTGAAGGCCACAGTTAGTCAGAGTAAAGATACCACTCACTATACCTGAAAATAAGACAATTCTAAGCAACCATTAAAGCAAAGAACATATAACCAAGTAGTAATATCACCAGCAACACTAAGTATGCCAACTAATCCAAAAAAACATAGAACCGAAGCATCTGCATTTGGCAACCAACAATCTAGTAGTACTCATCTTCGAAAAAGGAGACAAGAAGGGAGATATATACTTACCGCATTGAAACCCGATTTTGCCAATGGATTTTGCCTACCAAAATGAAAAAAAAGAGAATCCAACCCAGTTGACATGAGACAAATGGTTCATTTTCACAGAGAGAGCAAAGAGAGAGATAGGGTTTAGTTACCACATAGGAAGCCTGAGAAACGCCGCTTAAACCTGCCAACTTTTAACTCATCAGCAAGATGATTTTGATCCAGAATCTTAAAATAGATTAATAAAAAAACAGATATATATATCTTGGATTTTATACCCAGTTTGCGAGCATTATGAGGTCCGGCGCAAAAGCCATATAATCCACCCGCCTGATTGATAGCAGATTCATTCATATAGGCACGTGCAAACATTGATTGATTGATAGCAGATTCTCTAGAGATTTGTAGATAATTACCGTGGAAACTCGGATAACTGACTCGACGGCGCGGGAAGAGCACGGCACGCCCGCAAGCAACTCCTCCTCCATCTCTCTCCTATTTCTTCTCCTCCCCCATACCAAAATCCTTTTTTGTATTCCGTCGAATCCCAATCTAATAAATTGAATCCGACCGGGGCCCAATTTTAATTCCGGTTTAGTTCGGTTTTTCTAAAAGTTGACCTTCTTTATCTTCTTCTTCTGATTCTCGTTCGGTTCCTTTCGAAACCAAGGAAGAAAAAACAATAATACTAGTTTCTTTTTCTTTTGGGCTCTTAAAGGGCTTATAAAATTATTGGTTTATTGGTCCCTAAATGGGCCTATGAAAAACCTCAAAGTGTGACTTCCTTTGATCGGATTCTCTGTACGAACTCACTTCTAATCGTTTGTTCATTTACATTTTCACAATCACCATCGAAATAGCGAGGAGCAACATAGAGAGTGATAAGAAGACACTCTCTCATCAATTCACCGACGAAACAGAACCTGCGTGTGCTTGCTATATTTTGGGAGGGGTTTTATGTAATCATGATGTCAAGTTTGCTATACTGCCGACGCTTTCTCTTGACATCTTCTTCTTCGATTGACTCATCTTCCATTTCGTCGTTTCTGCTGAGTGGTAGTAGTAGAAGAAGAACACTGAGTTCAGTCTCCGACACGAAAACAGAGGACGCCAAAAGAAAGAGACCGCCTTTGAAATCGTTTACTGTAAATTATCTCTTGAACTCATGTGGGTTGTCCTTGGAATCTGCTAAATCGAGGTCTAAGTTCGTAAAGCTTTCATCTTCCAAGAGACCAGACTCTGTCCTCGCTCTCCTCAAGACCAACGGCTTCACCTTTGAACAGATCACCAGAGTCGTCAACTCATTCCCTAGCATCCTCATAGTGAACCCTGAGTCAGTTCTCTTGCCTAAGCTCTTGTTCTTCCGTTCGATCGGGCTAACGAGCTCTGACACAGCGAAACTGATCTCGAACTGTCCCACGACGCTCTCCCTCAGCTTGCAGAACAGGCTGATCCCTTGCTATGATTCCCTCAAGAGCATACTCGTGGAGAAGGAGAGTATCCTCAAATGTCTGAGACGCGGGTACTGGATCTTCACGTTGGACACTGTGAAGTACTTGGCTGCGAGGCTTTCTCTTTGTAGAGATGCTGGAGTTAAAGACCAAAGCATCAGAAGATTGGTCCAAAATGGTCCGCTTGTGTTCTTCTGCTCGGAGAGGAAGTTCAACGAGGTTCTGACCAGAGTACGCAGCTTTGGCTTTGATCCGAAGAAGATGTATTTCATTCATGCTATGTTGGTTTTCTCTCATGTGAGTGAATCAACTGTGGAGCGCAAGTTTGAGCTGTACCAACAGTTTGGTTGGTCCAGAGGAGAGTTCGTGGCAGCGTTCATGAGGTTTCCAAACTGTGTGAAGATATCGGATGAGAAGATAAAGGGAACCATGGAGTACCTTGTGAACGATGCTGGTCTGAAGGCCGGTGCAGTTGCTATGCAGCCTTTTGTTTTGGGGCTGAGTTTGGAGAAGAGAATCAAGCCGAGGAACATGGTGATCTCTGAGCTTCTGTCTAAAGGGTTTGTGAAGAGAGAGGATTTGAACTATTTCCAGATTCTTAAGGTTAAAGAATGTGTTTTTGTGGATAAGTTTGTTCTCAAGTTTCAGCATGTTTCTTCTCTCCAGCCATCCCTATAGTCTCTTCTCTTTGTTTTGTGTGTATTGTGGCATGTTCTACATTGTTGATCTCTTGTTGATTTGATTGCAGTGGTTTTAACATATTAGTTTCAGATGAACTTTGTTGCTAAGCTTACACGTATTGTTCATAGAATAATTCATATGCTTAGACGTAGACATAAATAAAAAGGAGATTTTATAAATAGTGATATGTTCAAAGACTTTCATACATAAATAAAGATTTTATAGTTATGATGTCTGTTTAGCATAGTATTGAGGCTTTATCAAGAAGCAGCTACAGACTCAGACAGCTCTTCCATGAGTTCTTTTTGTTCCAAAGCAGCACAAGCCTGCAATATAAACAACAACGGAACAACATTTCCTCAGGTTTCATATAGTCAACTGATAACTACGCACAAACAAGTTTTTGAGTTGTAGAGTTTGAAGGTAAGGGAGGTAACCTGCACTGCATCCTCTAAGCCACCTTCAAGAAATGATGTAAGCGCAAAGTTCATCTTTAGCCTATGATCCGTCACTCTACTATCCTGTTATTTTCATTCACACATCATCATAAGCATTACACAAACCATCCTCAATAACCCTCTGAATAATCAAATCCGTGTATTACCTTATAATTATACGTCCTTATCTTTTCTGAACGAGCTCCAGTTCCAACCTGTTTTCCCAAGAATCAACATAAAACATGAATATTCATTCCATGAGCTTAAACCAAAAAAAAGTCATGGGGATAGTATTACCTGAGATTTTCTTTGATCTCTTATCTTCTCTTGTTGTTCCCTTAATTTGATTTCGTACCTATATATATGGCAATATCTCATCAAATCAATAAGAAAGACTGAAGATGAAGAAAGAGGAGGCTGATACTTTTATAAGGTTGCTTACAGTTTTGCTCGGAGAAGCTGGAAAGCACGAGCCTTGTTACGTATCTGAGTCCTTTCTTCTGTACAGAAAATGCGTATACCCGATGGTTTATGGACTAGGTCTATAGCCGTCTCCACCTTGTTCACATTTTGCCCTGCACACCAACACCACACTCTTCAGTATAATAGCAAGTGAAAAATTGCAAGAGAAACATAGAATGAATTTATTTATATTTTAGCCCTGACCTCCAGCGCCACCAGATCTTGCAGTTGTAAGTTCAATGTCTTTCGGGTCAATCACAACTTCCACTTCATCAGCCTATTATAACAACAGACAGAAAGCAAAGATAACAGTTTCCAACTGGTTTACTATAAGTCTTGAGGATATCAATAAAAATGCAACATGTGGTTTACCTCTGGCATGATGGCAACAGTGGCTGTAGAAGTGTGTACACGGCCCTGTGTTTCTGTTTGAGGGACACGCTGGACTCTATGAACACCAGATTCGTATTTTAGCTTGCTATACACACGGTTTCCTTTTATCTCCATCACACACGTCTTGTAACCTCCATGCTCAGCCTTATCAAGTAGGAAGATATCAGAAGCTATCTTAAGTTGCTATGCTGTACTGCAATCTTCTTTAAAAACGCCAGAAAATAGAGGGCCTTACCTCAGAGCATGAAACCAGAGAAAACTTCCAAGAGCTGCGCTCGCTGTACCTCTGATACATCCGCACCTGCAATTTAAAAGAATATTGCATAGCAGAGTGATTCACTATAATATTATGATGAAGCTTTCAGTTACCACATTTGCTTAGCCATGAAATATAGGATCAATCACAGTCACAGGTTATTATGAATAGAAGTGAAACAAAATGGTGAATAACCATCAGATTGCGTTTTAAATTCAGGAAATTCCAAAGTATTGGAGGTCAGAAGAACGTGGAATCAAATAGAGGAGCAGAAGGAATAAATAAAGGGAAGCATGTACCTACAAGGTCACCAGTCCAAATAGCAGCTTCATCTCCACCTGTTCCTGCTCTCACTGTACAAGGAACGAAAACTTTATACTCGTCCACAGGTTAACAAATGATACAAGTTGTCAACATTTACAATTAGTCAGTTTACCTTCGAGCAATATGTTTCTGGCATCAAGAGGATTGGTAGGAAGAAGCAACATCTGACACAAGCAAACACATAATGTTACAGCTTGAAGATTCGAAACAAGCGGGACAAAGGGCATCTTCAAATAATTAAAGTCAGCAACATCCAACTATACTATGGAACCAAGTCCAAGAGCATTGCCTAGTTACATGATGAAGGGTGTAAAGTGTAAAACCTTAAGTTGTTTTTCAAGCTCCTCAATTTCTTTAGAGAGTGAGTTGATTTCACTTCCTATCATTTCAGCCATTTCTTCATCATCTCCAGCCTCTTTCGCCAAAACTGAATCAACAAGACCAATCACAACCAACTCCAAGGAACAAAACTGAAGCAAAAAGTAAAGAAAAAAAAAGGAGAAACCTTTGGATTCTTGTAATTGCTTCTCACAATCCTTGAATCTCCTGAACACGGATACAACCTAGGAATAATCCAAACTGAAGTCAAATATAAAGAAAAAGATTCAAACATTGAAGCAAATAAGTAATGGGAAAACCTCGTCAAGCTCGGACATGGACTGTGCAAGTTTCTGGTATTCAGAAGGATTAGAAACAACATCTGGGTCAGCTAGTTTTACCTTACCAAACAAAATAATACAAAGCTTGTAAAGATGTCTCCACATAGAATATAAGAGAACATAAACCAATCAAGCAAGAACATACAGATAACTCCTTCCATGTCTTCTCAACAGACTCCATTTTCCTAATCAGGTAAGGTTCCTACAATTCTCAACAGTAAAAATCAAAATCATAAGCTATATCGTAAAGTCACGAACCTAGAATCTACAACCACTTACGGCCATACAGACGAGTCGTGGAGTCCTGCGAGACGACGGCGAGTGCGGTATTAAACATACTCCTGACGGTGGCTGCCCTGAACGTAAGTGTAACGGTGAATTAGAGTGAAGATGCACGAGGGCTCGAGCCATTGGACTCGTCGTCGTCGTGAAGCTATTCATCTCCGTTAAGAGAGGTGGTGGAAGAATGAAGAGTGGCGCGTGATTTTTGTCGGATAAGGCGTTTTAGAGTTTAGAATGATGAGACGTGTTTGGCTGTGAGGACAGTCGTATCTTCGTTATAACCTATTTATTGGGCCTTACAACCTTCTTCCGGCCCATTGTGATTCAAGATTTCAACTCATTATTCCGATAACTCAAGACTCGGTTTATGTTTTACAAAATAGTGAACACCAATGACTTCATGGCCCAATGGATAAGGCGCTGGTCTACGAAACCAGAGATTCTGGGTTCGATCCCCAGTGAAGTCGTTTATATTTTTATATTTTGGAGTATTTTTTGGATTTTCGGATCCTAAAATAACTGAAACTGATCCTAAACTTTTTGGAACAAAAAAAATTAAGGATATTAGCAATTCCTGGAGACCTGAACCAGTCCACACCTAGAAAGATTCGAACTGATAACCGAACGTACAAGTTTTAAATATCCTAACTAGATTTTGATCCGCACGTCCGTGCGGATCTATTTTTTAAAATAATATGATGCTATTTGCTTTTTATGTCACTATTTAAGGTTGGGCAAAAAACTCGAATTCGAAGAATCGAACCAATCTCAATCCGAATAAGTAGTACTAAATCCGAACCGGAATAGATTAAATATCTGAATTATTCAAAATGTTGGTATTTGAAGAATTGAAACCTAATCCGATCCGAACCGAATTAATTTGGGTATCCAAAATAGATTTATATACTTATATATATTAATTATTTTTAGATTTAATATATATAAAAACATCCAAAATATATATGATACTTTTAAGTTCGCATAAATGCTTGAAAAATATATACAAATAATTAAACGTAAATATCTTAAATAGTTAAAAAATACTCAAAACTCCAAAAAATACTTAAATAATTATTAATTCTCTATCCAAATATTTAAACCAAACCTATTTAAATTGGTTATCCAAATCAGAACCAAATCCTCAAAGATCTGAACTGAACACGAAATCCCAAAAAGATCCGAAAACGAATTCGAACGCCCATCCCTAATCACTATTATATACTATATGTGTTATCATAGATTACAAAATATGTGCTATCATATAATTAATCGTATTTTATACGTACCATCAAATAAGTTTTCTTATAATTAATAATATTGTATACGTACAATCATATAAATAATCAAATATATTATATTTTAAAATTTAATGTGAAATATAAAAACTATAATTTAAGTTGGTGTTTGAAATTGAGCTTTGTATTGTATTTTTATTATATATATTGAAAACATTTTTATAATAGTTATTGGAAAATATGTTAGTAAAAATCAAATTTTAAATATATGTAAATTTTTGAATGAATTTTGATATAAATTAATTTTAAATTATTATTTTGATTTGAATATATATATCAAGTAACATAGATCTATTACTTTTTAATATGATGTAATGGACTTTCAATTTTTTTTAGTAGCATAAGCTCATTATTTTTTTAGTAGCATAAGCCCATTATTATTTTTTTTCTAACTTACTGCTATCCATGTTTCCAAACACTACTATTTTTTTAATTACTATTCATATTACCAAACAATCCTAATGTGTACTTCAACTTTAATAATATAGACTAGATTTGGACCCGCACAACCGTGCGGGTATTAATTTTCATGTTTATATATATTTTACATAACTAAAACATATTTTTAAATTTACTTATATATTTAAATGTTTATATTTAATTATTTTTTAAATATAACAATTTGATAGTTTTCATGTTGTAAGTTAATTGATTATTTCAAATCATCATATATATTTGGTATTTTTATTATATATATTTTAAAATTATTTTTTATTCAATTATTATGATCATGATCCATAATTCAAAGCGCTAGATTTCCTTTATCAATATGTTTTTATGTTTATTCATTTAAGATAATAACAATATATATATATATATATATAAAAGTTTAAGATAACTTAGTTTTAAACATGAATTATCTAATTTACTAATGTTAACCCGTTCTACCAACATATTATATTTCCAGCATAAATTTTTAATGTTTGTGAAAATAAAATATATCAATTTATCAGTTTAACATAATTTAATCATATTTAGTCAAATACAATGTTTTATTTTAAAATGATAGATATAACTATAAAATAGTAAAATTTGATCTAATTTTTTTCATTTTATAAAAGATAACTGAGTATATATATATTAATGTATAATAACATTAATTTCATTACTAATTACAAAATTAGTGAAAATATTTATATACAATTTTTTATAATTAAGATATTGTTATAATATTTTTCAACACATTTGTTAAGAAAATTAAATATATATCTAATATATTAAAACAGAAGTCATGACTTCTTTTCATGTGTGACTTTTTTTAGTTTGGATCATTCCTAGAAAATATCATATTTTACATAAGTTCATTATTAAACCATATTGGAAAACTCGTAACCTAAAAAGACTTTAGAGAGAGAAGAGAGAGAAGAAAAGTAGATCGACCTTTGGGTCCGGTGATCGTCCGGCGCGTGAGCGTGCGTGCGGTCACCGGAGCCCCTAAAGCCACCTAAAAGTTTCCGATCTTCGCTTTGCTGACGCCCCCTCCCTCCTCCGCCTTGCCTGAGCTCTAGAAGAAGGTCGTCCATGGCGGATCTGGTTTTGGTGTAAAGGCGCGGTCGTGGTGAGGATGCGGCGGTGAAGCGCTTTCTGTGGCCTTTTGGTTTTATCTCCGGGAGGCGGAGGCTCCGTCAGCTCCGTCGACGCCGGTTCAAGTCCCCGCGAGGTGGAGGCTACGTCTAGCTCTGCCGTCGTCGGTCTAGTTTACGGGAGGTGAAGGTGTTTCATGCCTTGCCTCGCCGTCGGTTAGTTCCCTAGTTTAATTTTTAGGGTTTAGTCGGTTTCTTTTCTTTTAGTGTTGTCGAGGTTGCTTGGTGTGGTTTGGTGGTGACGACGTCGGAGGACGATCGAAGCTCGTCCAAGGTTAACGGTGACGGTTCCCGCAAAAGTCTTCCTCTCGGTGATTGCGACGATTGGTGACGGATGAGATCTCGATCCGTCGAGTGATACTCTCCGTATTTGGGCTCACCTCTGTCGAAGACGTTTGGCGGTGGTGATGGTGTGGAGTAAGTGAGCTCCGGCGATCCGGGTGAACCGTCGGTTGGTTCCCGGTGTTGATCCGAAGCGAGGGCGTCGTCGATGCCGCAGCGTGTGTCCGCGCGGCGGCGATGCCTCGTGGGGGTTAGGGTTTCTAGTTGTTGGGCTTTAGGCCCAGAAGTTTAAGGTTTTTGGCCCAGATTTTTGGGTTTATGTATGTTTTTAATGTGGGTCTTTAAACCCATTTATCTAATATATTGACGGAAAAAAAAAAAAAACATAAGTTCATTATTATATCTTTTATTATCTTTATCTTTTTATTTGAAATACAAATGAATATATTTAAAATGTTCTAACAAAATCTTTTTAAAATCTTCTTAGAATCTTTTTAAATTTACTTTTGAAAATTAGTTAGTTTTAATTTAAATTATGATAAAATATAATTAGAAACTAAAATTGAATATAGTTTTGGTTTATAAATGAAAGTTTAAATAAAATGAAATTAATTAATTTCTAAAAAACATTTACTAATAATTTTTAAAGATTTTGTTAGAAATAAATATTTATTTCTATTTTAATTTTTCAAATTTGTTTTCTAATAAAATAAAAATCATGATTTTTTGATGAGTGATATTTTTATTTGGACCATCATCTAAATTTTCTATTAAATGTATATCACTAATGCTAATATATATAATATTTTTAACTACTTTAATCATAACTAGATTTTTCACCCGCACATCCGTGCGGGTAGATTTTTATTTTATAAATATATAACGGATACCATCGCAAAATTTTAAAAGATATGATTTACATTTTAGTGTTATGTATTGTGTAAATCTATAATATTATTGGTTATGTTTCTTGTTCGATATTATTAATGTATAATGATTTGTTTTATACATTTTACTTTCTTATTAATTGTTATTATATATAAATATATTTTCGAGTTTGGTAAAATAAATTCATAGTATGAAGTAAAAAAATTTAGAAACTCCTTTATTTTTTCTAATTTTTACAGACTGAATATAACACATTTTAAAATTTTATTTAGTTATACTATAGAAGTGATATTTTCTTAACATAATTTATATTTCTATGTTATTTATTTTAGTATATTGTGAGATTTTATAGTAAATACATTATAATAATACTATATTATTAATTATGAAATCAATCGCTGTATTAATTTAAAAATATTTTAAAATTTTATTAAAATTTTATTAAAATTTTAATAAAATTTTGTTAGGTTTTTCAACATATTTTGTTATAAGTAAAAATAAAATTTAAATTTATAGTTAAAATTTATTTATTAATATCTATATAATTTATAAGATTTTTTAGAAATGTTATATATTAAATAGATTAACTTAAATAGTCAAATAGATGTAATTGATGAAATAGACCTAGTATGAATTTTTATGGTATTTGTTTTAATAAAGATGATATAGAATATAATTATAAAATTTGAAAAATAACATACAATTTTATTTTATTTTGTTTTATAATAAAATCTTATTTAAATTAATGTATAATAGTATATATTATTAATCACGAAATTAATCAATGGTATTATTTTAAATAAAATATTTTAAATTTTTAGAAAGATTTTGTTAGATTTTTTCTCAACATTTTGTTATAACTTAAGATAAAATTTAAATTTACAGTTAAAATTGATTTATTATTAATATCTTTATATATTTAATAGATTAATGTAAATAATTAAATAAATGTAATTAATGAAATGAATCTAATAAGGCTAGTTTGACTTTTTTATGGTAGATAAAAATGATACTTCTCTTTTAATAGAGAAGATATCTTTTATATCTTTTATTTTTGAATTTTTTAAAAAAAATTCTAACAAATCTCTTGAAAAAGATTATAATAAGATCTTAATTGTCATAAATTGAATATAAATATTTTCAACTAATTTTGTAATTAGTAATGAAATGTTACTAAAAGAATAAAATTATATCCTATTTTATCAATTTTATAATAATATCTATCATTTTAAAATAAAAACGTTATATTGAAAAAAATATGATAAAATTATTTTAAATTGATAAGTTCACATATTTTATTTTCATAAATATAAAATATTTATGCTAAAAGTATAATATGTTAGTAGAACGGGTTAATATTAGTAAACTATATAATACATGAATAAAAATTTATCTTATCTTAAACTTTTTAATATACAGTAATTCATTATATAAAATTAATAAACATTAAAAAAATTACTAAAAAATCTAACGATTTGAATTACGGATCATGATTATAATAAATTAAATACAAAATTGTTTTCACATATGTTATTTCATGTATTAAAAAATATAGTTTAGTAATCAAACGCAAATTCAATAGGACAAATATATAATAAGCAACATATATATGTGATGATTTTAATTTACAGCATGAAAACTATAAAATTATTATATTTGGCATAGTTATACAAACATTTAAATATGTGAGTAACAATAAAAATATATAATAATTATGTAAAACAAATATCTAAATATATATATGTGAAAATATATACTCGCACGGTTGTGCGGGTGGAAATCTAGTTTATATTTTAAATTAAAAGATATCAAATTATATTATGATTTAAGTAGCTAAAAAATTATATATTAGCATTAAGGAAATACATTAAATAAAAAAAATTAAATGATGATCCAAATAAAAATATCACACATGGAGCAAATTGTATTTGTTAACCAATCCGGGTTTTTAGGAGTCGTTGTTATATTAGGATTGATATATTATTAATTCATATTATTAGTAATAAATAAATGATAACTGATTTCTAGTGAGGGTTCATTTTTTTAAAAAATCACACATGAATCAAGGTTGTGATTTCTGTTTTAATATATAAGATATCTAAGAGTCGAAGGATCCGATCCGAACTCTGGCTGAGGACCTGAGTGCGCATGCCTATATGATCTCTAGTCAAAAGTTCTAAACCTTCTGACGCATCTAGAAGCTTTCTGTTGTCGGAACCAAGTCTTTCTTTTCTTTTTTCTTTTTTGGTTGGAAGCAGCCGCAGCAGCTCCTCAATTTCATCTCGTTCCTGCGACGATGTCTATCTACAGAATCGCTAGAGCCTTACCCTTCTCGGCCCTCTTCAGGTTCGTTCAACTTCATCTTCTTATTTTTCCTTTGTTCTAAATCGCCCCATTTAATTACCCCGGTGATGAAGATATTAGTGCTTGCATGTTGGCGGAAATGAAAAGGGTCGAGCTTTGAAAACATGAGCTTCTACAAATAGCACAGTCTTAGCTTTTTATGTTGAAATGCTAAGAGTTTCAATTTTACAGGCAGCTTGAGAAAGAAGCCGAAACTGTGATCAGTGTCCTGCGACCTGGCCCATTGGGAATCATAGAACACAAGTTCACGCCTCAAGAGATTCGCCAGGCCAAAGCTACAGTGTGTAGATCAGTCGATAATTGGCGAAGACATTCTAATCATGCTAATGGCGTTTTAAATCGTTTCATCTATAAATGAAATAAGTCAATACATCTCCACTCTTGAATAAAATGCCTTTTCATTTTGTTAAAACAAAGATTAATCAAAAAAAAAAAGCAAACGTTTCTCTGTTAGTTATGAATAAGCATTTGCTGATATAACAAGTATGATATTATTATAATACACAAGTTCTTGATCTTTAGAGCACCAGGGTTTGTGTGTGTGGGACTACTACACTTGACAGTGCATTGTAGTAGAAACTCGAAAACCCGAAAAAAGGCAAAACAAGTAGTATATAGATTCTTCTCAATCTTTAAACCCATATAGCTCCGGCTCTTCTTAGCAATGCAGCTAGTTGGTTCTTGACATGAATGGTCATCACCTGGTTAGCACCACCGATTAACTGTTCCCCTATGAACACAGCTGGCACACTCGGCTTACACCCCATTTGTACCAATGCTTTCTCCACCTCCTGGCCGTTAGACAACTGGTCAAGCTCGTAGACTGTCACATTTGCACCATACCCTGAGATCAGTGTTTGGATTGAATGGCTCATGCAGCAACTGCTTTTGCTGAATATCACCACTGGTTTCTCTGCTACTAAACTTCTTATGCTTTCCATTTGGATGAAGAGTGTAAGAGGGAACTCAATGGTTGTTTTTGATTTGATGTTATAACAATGTTGAGTCTATTTATAGTGTTAGATTGTGTAAATCAGATCTATGTCACTACTTTACTACCTTGTGTTCCTTTGCCCAATGATGTGCCCTTTCGCGTTCACTAAAAACTGCATCAACTTAAGATTCTTTAATTTTTTTTCAAATATGAGAACTAAGTGGCATATACAGTTCATGGGAATCTTTTTTTTTTTTTACTAAATATGGAAATATCATTGCCAATGGTTTAGTAGTGATCCACGGATTCAAGGTGGTATACCAACAGTGTGATTATGTTGCTCTTTTTTTTTTCCAATACCTTTTCTTTTGCTTTTGATGCATTTACTGAGGTGGAGATTGGATTATAGATTCCCCCACAGGTTTTAAGCTCAAAAGAAACGGAAAGGTAAAGAAAGAAAGATTGACTCAGAGTCAGAGATACTTTTTCTGCTGGTGTGACCTGGAGTCTAGAGAGCAAGTGAGTGTGTGTATGATCAGACCCAAGATGTTGCTTTTAGCTTTTACACTAATCTTCAAAACCATCTGAATGTGAGAGTTTGTCTTTAACTCTTAAGAGTTCTTCTTCTTTGTTGTTGCATTGACTCTCACAGAAAGTTAAAGAACCACCCACTAATCCATTTCTGTGGATTCTTGAAACCATATTTGGAAAAATCCATAGAAAATGAGGAATCTGTTGGTAGATTCGTTGATATAAGGCCATGTGTCTTATTTTTCACCATGATTGACTTATAGCAAGCACACTTATGATAATAATCACAAGAGCATAGATTCTTCATCATATATTCTCCTCCACATCTCTAGAACTGTCTTCCCAAATTGGCTCCAAGAACTGCCCAAAGGCCATCATCGTAGTATGTTATCTTCTCCACAGAACTGCTACATTGGTGTTAATGTAATGAAAACTTGGAACTGTATTAGAGGACAGAGTATGCTTTCTCCAGTTGCACAAAGGAAAAATTAAAGTTACAGGGTAGCCAATAGATCAAGAAACATTAAAGATACAAACAAAAGTAGTCGTCAAAGCTCATCATCCAGTCATGTTCTTGACGAGTACGACGGAGTTATAATGTTCACCGAGTCCAAAAGCATGCCGGTGATACGATAACATGAGGCTGGAGTCATTACTGGACTTATACTCTTTGCCCATTTCAACATCAGGAAATGATCCTGAAAACACCATTATGTGTTTCCTCAAGCAATGCGTCAACGCCCCTAGCTCCAGCTGACCGCCCCAAGCCGCCGTTGACTCGACTTCTCTGCAGTATTTCTCAAACCGCTCCTCCGCAGACTCGGACTCAGACTCGGTTTCTGATAAGAAGAACGGGATGAAGTCTGTTTTGTGATCTCTCATGTACGCAGCAGCCATTTCTCTTAGCTTCTGGTACGTGTAAGGAGACGCACAGCCCGAGAGATTGGCGAGCTGACTTTCTACAGCTCGGTAAAGGCAGTGCCCGTCCGGTTTGATCTCGCTGACGGTTAGCCCCAGGGGTTTAAGCTTCTTCTCTAGCTTTTGGTTCTCGACCATACGATCACTCGTCACGTTGCTCTGCTCTTCTTTGATTCTCTGCTCTCTATCCGCCTCTTCTTTGGCTCTTTTCTCGCGTCTCTTCACGCTCTTGCTCGGCTTTGAGTGTTCTTGCTGAGCAGTGATTGAGACTCCGGCGATGGCTCTCACCAAAGTGTCGATATCTCCTTTCTTCTCATTCGTCTCGTCCTTGGAGATGTTGCCGCTGCTGCTACTAGTGCTGCTGAAACCTTGTGAGGCGAGCTCTTTCAGCTGTTTCTCCTTGAGCTTGGTGGAGAGTTTGGAGATGTCTTCTTCGACTTGCTTCTTCTTAGCTTTCTGCTCGGCTTTGCTTCCTTTGGCAGCAGCCTTTTTCAACTCAGTCTCCTTGTTCTGTAGTTGTTTTATCTCTTGCCTAACAGTATAACAAACATCATCATCAACAGTAGTACTTCATAGCTGAATAAAACTGAAACTAAAGGTGGTGGTGTTACCTGTGCCTAGCAAGCATCTCATCGACCGTTTCATGTTGCTCCATGGTGGTTTCATCCTCGGATACATTAGTCTCTGCCATTTAAGGAAGCCTAACAATACACCAAAAAGAGAGGCTTAAACGTAAAATACGAGCTCAAATTTTAAGAGCAAGGAACAATAATTAGAACCACCAGAAAAAAAAAAACAATGACTTAGTTCCAGTATCAGTTTGGTCCTAATTTTTAAAATAAGACAATAATTAACACTCGGCGTAAACAAAACAAAAAAACTCATTATATGAAGAGATTCTCCAAAGCATAAACCAAGACCGAAACACATTGACCAATTCAATAATCTTCTACCAAACACTAACAAAGAATTACACGAGAGCCGATTTGTCTTTTTCATATAAAATAACGAGGCTTTCAAATTACTCCAAAATTGTAACATACAGTTCTAACTGAATTAACGGATTCGACTTGCAAAAGAGTGATACAAGGATCCAGAGTTCGTACCTTTTGATCGAAGGAGAAGAACTCAATTTGTGAAATTAGGGTTTACTGCAAAAGAAAAGAAGGATTTGTCCGAAATAAAATATAATATAAATGGGTTGACAAAAAAAAAAAATAATATAAATGGGCTATAGAAGTAGCAAAATCAGTGCAGACTATATTTACTGGACCTTAAGGCCCATTTATATCAATCAACTCAGATTTTTTTTTTCTTTTTTGACAAGTAGACTTTTATATTCTGCCTCAACTCTAGCTTGGACTTTTATTAAAAGTAAAAAAGAATCCAATCTATGGATATGGTCTATAGGTGAGACGAGACCTAACAAATAAATATCAATACAGAACTTGTTCTGAAAGTTACAGAAATCTTATAATTAACCATATGATCCAATGTTTTTTAATCACAAAATATGTTACTACTTATTATTATAGGAGAAATATATTTAAAAATGTATTTATGAAAAGTATAAAATATATGAAAGGATTTTTAGTTATCATTCTTAATATGTGGTTTACTATGATAGTATTAGGAGACGCAACACTTATCTATGTAGTTTTCGATTCACTGATAGTGGGGAAAGATTTATTCACCTATTTGTGTAGGTGAAGATCTTTTAAAAGAATATCAATCAGTAAAGACATATATATATATATATATTTATATAAATATGAAAAGTGTTCATATGTTTCACCTGTATGCCTAAAAGACTGATTCGTGTATGGCCAAGTGGAGATAGTGTCTCAAACTGTAGGTTTGGTTCCTAAGCATCTTACCCACAAAACTCATAGAAAAGGCAAGCTCCACCCGTTATTTGATCACATCGAACAAAATGTTACGTAGTTTATAAATATTTTATACTCCTATATGTAAATATGAATCGTATAAAATCTATACCTATAAACTTTGAATATAGGTAATTGTAATGATTTACTCGTCAAAAGAACAGTGAGACATTCATCTTGTAATATTGTATATAGTGGTAAAATTAAAGAATAAAAACATTTGTAACTAATTCCAAACAAAAGAATTCATTAGAAAGTTGAAAGATAACATGAACAGAGTATTTTACTGTGATTTCAATTATCTAACCCAAACAAAACATTGTAAAACTAGATCCAAAGCGGTATCTAGAGGACTGAACATATCCAATGGCTCGTCTCTTCTTTGTCTTTTTACAAATGTCAAACCCCGTTCCATTTGAATAAATTTATCGTTTTCTAGATTTCAATATTCGTAGAAAAATTCAGTTTCAAAAAAAATATATATATATTCGTAGAAAAAAGAAGGAATATATAAAGAAAACTTTTAGATATTGAATGGGTTACAGTTGAAACAAGACAAGTAGGCGACACATGGATAGTATCTTCATTTACACACACATATTACATATTACATATAGATGGAATCATTGACAATTCTTCTTTTTTAAATAATTGACAATTGACATATACATTTACAGATTCTTCTATACATTCTCTTATAGGTAAACATATTATACGATGGCTGTGTATGTTTGTGGAGTGGGGTCAGATATGGATAAACTTCTTATCTCAGATTTTTTCAATGTCAAAGATGACGCAACAGTCACCACCAAACACTTCTCAAGTTTAAAACAATTTAGGTTTTAGTTTATAATGTAGCCACCTTGAAACATTAAATGTATAAACCCCTTTATTAATTGTTTTAGTTGTAAAACGCAATGCATATACATTGAAATAGCCCTATTAGTCTATTACAAAATTCATGCATCTAGAAATCATTATTTTAGATAGATTTTGTCGTCCACGTATAGAGCAAATACGAGATGATTCTGTCTAGAAGTGGCTTTTTCTTTCAGGTACTTAGGCTTTAAATTATGATCATGACAATGTTAACTATATTATATCATTCATATATTAATTAACACCAAAAACGCATAAAATTCCCCTGTTTTGCATGGCACATTACCGCAAATTATTAACCTTCCACGTTTTCCACTTTTTTTTTTTTTTTTCAAACCTTCATTCATTCATTTAAGAAACTAAAGTTCATCAGTACTAGCAATCTCAGAGAGACTGTTAGAGAGCTGAAACAAAGCGTTTTTTGCCAGCCTATCAGCCGTTTCGTTACAAACACGAGAAATAAATCGAAACGAGATAGAGTTGAAGGAATCACTCAACACGCCAATGTCATGAAGTATCCCTCTAATAGCAACCACAGCCTTGTTTCCTGTGATTATATCAATAAGACTTTTTGAATCCGATAAACAGATCACGTCTTTGATGCCAGAGAAAGCAGCCTTTGAGAGGCCTGCAAGTAACGCTAACGCTTCTGCTGCTAGGGCTGAGGCAATATAGCGTTTTGTCTCGGTTCCTTGGAAGCGGTAAGACCCTGCCGAGTTCGTACAAATCCAGCCAAGTCCACCTGCAAGAGAAGAAGCATTCCAGGCAGCATCCGAGTATAATATGCTAGCAACTTCCGGAACCTGATAATGAGAGTTCGAACTGACGTTGTCTTTATTTGAAACAGAGTTTTATTTTCGGGGAGGCAGAGACTCTTGCCATTCCTTCGCTGCTCTAATCGCTTTTGTTAACATCTCTGTTTCTGAGAAAGACTTGTCTTCGAACAAGAACTGATTTCTGCTAGTCCACAAGACCCAAAGTAACCATGGGTATAAGGGTTTAGACAGACCTGTTGGTGGTAGATTTGTCATCCGGGAGCACGATATAAGGAGGTCCTCCAACGAGTTGCAAACTGCTCGAGATGGAATTGCCATAGCTGGTACCAGGTCCCAGACTTTCCTCGCTATAGGGCACTCAAACATCAACCTTCCACGTTTTCCACTATGACCTCAAAAAGAAAATATAATTATAGATTAATGATTTGGGTATGTGATGCTACTGCCTGCCACAGACCGAAAGTGATATATAAGTCATATCTCTATTATTTTCTTCTTACAAAATAATACGCATTATAATAGATGGCAAGAGACAACTAATAACACCTATAATATAAATTAAAAATCAATTAAAAACAGTAGTCTCCATCAGACAAAATCATACGAGTAAGCATTTTTTTCTTATCCAAAATTCTATCACAAAGAACTTAGCCTCTTTGTAGGAAATTTGGTTTGTGGGACATTTCAATTACAATATATATATTTCGAGTGGGGTACTATATCAATTATATATTATCCAGTATATTTTTACATAAAAGCCCGAAATAAAATAATCTAAAATCTTCCACAATAACCATTATAAATAACAGCTGATCCAAGCACATGTACAACACAACATAAGCCTTTCTTATTCCCAAAACAAACACTTCACTACTAACTTCTGTTGTTCAATCGCAAATGGAGAGAATAAGAGATTTGTCGTCGAAGAAAGCAGCAGTGATATTCACAAAGAGCTCATGTTGTATGTGCCATAGCATCAAGACATTATTCTACGAACTAGGGGCTAGTCCTGCGATCCACGAGCTAGATAAGGACCCCGAAGGCCGTGAAATGGAGCGTGCCCTACGTGCGCTTGGCTCATCAAACCCGGCGGTTCCAGCTGTTTTTGTCGGAGGAAGGTACATCGGATCATCCAAAGACATCATCTCGTTCCACGTGGACGGGTCGCTCAAACAGATGCTTAAAGACGCTAAGGCCATATGGTTATAGCCTTCCAACCAACGTACATGCTATATATATATATGATGTCGATAATCAATGTGTTAAAAACACATATATTATAAGTATATAGATATAACCGGGAGGAAGCATAGATGTTTTAAAATGCTTTGCTTCCTTCGCATGGATGTGATTTTATTACAAGTGTACCTTAAAGCATTTGTGTAACACTAGTGCTAAATTCCACATACGTGAAGATAAAATAAAGTCTTAAATCATATGATTAGTGTATCATTTTGTTAAAATGCTACTGATTTGATATTAGTATTTTTATTGTACAAACGAATGTATATAAATTTAACAACAGATGATCGAGATATATATAGTGATATGATAGATCGATGAAGTGACAAGACAAGAGATGATTATCAAGAAGGAATTATACACGTAGACGAGTAATACTATCGGATCGCTTATCTTCGGTGAATGAAAAAAAGGAGAATCTTAAACACAATTGAAAAGCTTCACCCACAAGGCACTGGAACATAGAACAACGCTAACCAAAACATGTGGTCCGTGCGAAAATTCACGTCCTACAACCTTATATCTTATTAGGTTTTATTTAATTGTTAGATGGTTCCAAGAAAACAAAATTTGTTAGATATCGACTAGAACATCACCAGCGGTTAGTTTCTCAAGCAGGGTGTCTTACTACTATTAGGGGGCGTTAGTGGGATAAGAATTTGTAGTTATTGTTAAAATTTTCAAATTACATTGTTATTGATAGGTGGATTCTATCATTTTTACTAAAATATAGTGTTATTGGTTTGATGATAAGTATAATAACTTAAAAAATCTCTTCTTATTAAAAAAAAAAGTTTTTAATGATTCTAAGTTTCATCAAACCTAGTGTTATTGGGAATTGATAATTTTACTTATAAAACAAAACTTTAAAAATCTTGCATATTTCTTCTAGATTCTTAAATTTCTTAAACTATAATCTTTTTATAAACTTTTAAAATATGAAAACTTTTTAGAAGTCTTTACAAATTGAACAAATCTCTTGGATTTTAGAATCAACCAACTCTACATAAATTCTCTCCCACTAACCATTTTTTATATTAGTTTTTAAGATAAATAAATTACATAATTTAAAGTAAAAACTAGAAATATACCAACAAGATATAAGTACATGTTTTCTAGTTTCTCAAATTGTCAAGAACGGCTCATTATGAGGAGACGATTCTCCCTATAGTTTTTTATTTTTTTCCCACTATCTATTATTATATTAATTTTTTATTTGAGAGACTCATGGATAAATAAATATAATTTGGTATAAATATACCAACAAGATAAATAAACAACCTCTACTGATACTCTTAAAATAAGTCTATAGATATATGCTATATTTATAACAAAAAATTGCTAGGTTTTTATAATATAGAGAAATTAGGTCGTATATACACAGGTTTTGTCGAAATTAGGAGAATACCCCATCCACTGTTAGACTTTTTTTAATACGAGAAAACCCCTACAGACCTACAGCCACACTATCATGTACTCTTATACTAGGTGTCAGAGACTAGGATCATAGCCCCCTATTACACACACAACACTTTTATCAAAAAAGACATCGAGGGTAAATGAAAAGCCATCAATTACAATGTTTAGTAATTATTTGGTTTGTGAAAAGTCACGCTCTCTCATTCCTCTTTTTTCCTGAACCATAAAGAATTTTTTTATATTTTCATTCCAGAGATTTCAGAGATGTTATTAGTCTGTGTAATGGAGGATTTGCAGTTGCCGAAACGCATATTTGCTTACGGGGAAGAACCTGTCGACAAATTTTTTATACTGAACACAAGTAGAAGAGGTTTGAATCCATAATCGATGCTCTAGATCTAGAAGAGGTACACTTTTTGTGGAACACAGCGTTTAGGAAGATCAAATCACAAGCCGAAAAGCCTTCATTCTACAAGCGTTTTGGACAGAGTTTGTTAGCTGCATGCTAAGAGTGAAGAAGAAGTACGATATATGGCTGATGTGATTCCCAAAAAAGAAAAAGAGTGAGATGTCCCACCACCCTCTCCTGTTTCCGTTCGTTACTGTTTTAAACCAACTCATGCTAGAGAGTTAGATGAAGAAGCTGAGGTTAGCAATGTCAAACGTAAATTCCAAGGGAATCAGTAGGTGTCAATAATAATCTTTTTCATTATCCTGTTGAAATATCCGTAATGTTTATATGGTAGAGTAATAGTTATCAAAGTGGATGTAATCTCATAGAGTTCCGCCTAAGATATATAGTATACGTTACTGATCACTAGATTTGTTTATAATCTTTTCAGATACCATATTAAACTATCTTTCAAGTTACTATAGTAGAGGCTAAGGTTACCAATTAAATGTTATCTCGGAAAGTAACCTCTAAGAATACTAGTATACGCTTCATATCATATTGGTTATTACCTTGTTAATAAGTTGTGTGTATTTTGCAGAGTGAGGTGATGTGTATGTGAATGAGGATACTATGCACTCTCCAAAGGACCTGGTCTGGATGATGTAGTGGAGGATGAGGCTGTATACGAGGTTCCCGCAAAAAAATAATTGGTAGGTAAAATGTTATAAAACAGTTCAATTAGTTGATACATGTTTGGTTAGTTGTTATAGAACTTGTTAACACTTTTTAAAATGTTAGTAATATGTTAAATAATAGTTGTCGTTACCTGATAAATAGTATGTTAGATGCTACACACAAGGTTATAGTTAACATATAAAAGATTGGGTATGAAGATTTATATGAAATTTAACATCGATGAACAACATGTGTTAGTTTTAGTTAAAGTAATGTGTTACCGCTAATCATAGTGTTATATATTTTTGCAGCTCTGTCGGACCTATGATCGCAGCAACAAGTCTCTCTTGTTAGACATTGTGTAATTCTTCATGCATCTTGTGAACTAGCAAGTCGTTGGAGAAACTGTTGCTAGTAGACATCTTTAGATTCCTCATGTAGCTTGTGGACAATTATCATATTTGTTTCATATGTATATCACACCAATGTAAATAGTTACCTATATATATATATACTAATCTTTTTTACCAAAAAAAAAAATATTAATCTTAATGATACTAGTTAAATACTTGATAGCAGTGCGGTTGTCAATTTTATTATTAACGCATTAACAAAATACCATATATCTAACATTCTATTGTTAACTGCTTACAAGTATAATAAAATTACCCTTAAGACAATGTTAAAATCATTTACTACAATATTTATGTTTCAGCTTTTTCTCTAATTTTGAAATTAATATTGTCTCTAATATATTGCAGTACTATCTTTACTTGGTAGACACTAATTTATTCAATAACCAAATAAGGTCAATTCATAGCAGTTAACAATGATTAACTTGCAAGTAATACTTCTTAACATAAAAATGATTCAAAATATGCAATGATCTTCAAGCATGTGTAAGCTACTAATTATAAACCTAATCATTAAGAAACCCACTACCAACCCACAATATATCTAACATTCCATTGTTTCCTCCTAACAAGTATCTTATCAGTTAACTTTATAATATGTTACATTACACGTCCAAGATATTATAACAGTTAACTTTGTTATTATCATATGTGAAATATGTTGCTTCGCGAGAGGTTCGGCGGAATCTTAAGCTGTGTTAAATCCTCGAAATAAAATTGATTATCTTTTCTGCTTATTTCGACCTTACTGCTACTGATAGGTAATGCGAGGGTAAAGAGCATGATGAAATTAAAGTATTTATTTAGACATCGTTGTAGGATTCATTGTGAAATCATTGTGACAATACCAGGATAAAAAGATGCTTATTTAAGAAACATTATTAATACACAAAGAGATAAAAGAATAATAGATCAGTTGCTGAAAAGTTATAAGCAAAAAGCCGAGAACATCGACAATCATGGAGGAGAAATGTGAGAGAGGTGAGGAGTAATTTATTAAATAACTACAATTTTGTGGTAGATAAGGAAGAAGATAGCTGGCGACCTACATCTCCCTAGAAAGCTACGAATGTACTATAAAAGATCAAACCAAATCTATCTCTCCCCACCTTTCTAGCTTACGTGTCTCTGCTTTAAGGATATTTTGGGCAAATCATACATAAGTTGCTACAGAGTTCACGGGTTCTTTTTGCTTTCGGGTAGTTCCCTAATTTCGCTTCAACTAAGGTATAATTGGCCAATACTCTCTATAATATATATATATATAATAACTAAAATTAGTCGTTAAGACAACTGAATCTGCAATCCCTTATATATTAAAAGATAGGGAAAATTGGAAATATAGGACACTTTGAACTTTGATTTGTCACAATAAGATTTTGTTTAAGTTTTGTGTCTTATTAAGATTTTAATTAATGTTAATACGATTATACCCTTAGATTATTGAAATTTTAATTTAATTAAAATATAGAATGTTTATTAATTAGATTTATTTATAATTGTTTTTACATTAGGGATGGAAAGAAAAATCAAAAGCATTAAAAGTTACGTAATTGTGTCTGTTTCATTTTTTCTTCTTCCACAATTCAAGGCATGACATTTTTTCACAAATACCTTTATGAGGTTTATGTTCTCATCTTCTTCTTTATCTTCTCAGATTATTGTCTCCATCTTTACTTGATATCCTTCTTAGCCTCTTTGATTTCGCATTGTGTCATGTGAAGATGGTTTATAGCATCTTCGATTTTATTTCGTATTTGATTTGATGGGTGATTTTCTTTTGTTCTTGATTTGATCCTTTGTTAAAGGCGGCCATTAAATCGGAGTCACCAAACTTATTTCACGTTTTTAAGTTTTGAAAGCTTGAAACTGGAAGATACATGCTAAATCTACAAATTTAAACCATACCCAACAAAAAAATGCAAAAATAATGGACGAAATCAATCAAATAAAGCATGGCGGCTCTGTAAAAATATCTCTGTAACCCTAAAAACAGTCGAGGAAGATGATGACTTATTTACGGTTATGCCATTAATGAAAATAAACACTAAAAAGAGCAAAATGCACTTCTTGGGGATCGAACCTGACAACCGGGCAACATAAACCTACCCAATTCCCACTAGGCGGCTTCAATAAATGATGTTCTCTATACAAATCACTATGTAATATAAACAATTTTCTGAAAATTGAAAAACAGTGTTTAAAATTAATCCCCGATTAATCGGTATTTAGTAAAGATATTTAAAAAAAATGGAACTTCCATATTTTTGGTTTAGACTAAATTTATTAAAGATATTAAATAAAATATTCTTTGAGAGATTTATGATATATTTAGTTTAGATTCAGGAAACATTTTCAACTGAATATGGAAGTTTCCATATTTTCCGGATTTACCTAGAATATGTATACTACCTACGCAGAACAAAATATAGTAGGCGAGAAACATATTCTTCTTTAAGGCATCATATAAGGTAAAAGGCAGAACAAGTTATGTAACATAATATAACCGACCTATATCATTGAGTTGTGGCTATATATCGTTATCAAACTGTAGGTAGACCGAAGACATCTTTCTTGATTATAACGAAATCAATTCTATTTGTGCTAGATTATACAAGAAATGTTAGTTTACAGTATATACCCTAGATATATCTATGTTTAAAACTTAGAATCGGACATATAAACTAGGTAGATTACCAAAATGAGTTTTCTAACTGTACCTAGAAGAGAAAATAAAATATGATTCCAATTTTTTTTTAAAAAGTTTAAACATATATATTGTCATACTTATGTTTCCAACACTTATCATATTTTTTTACATTTTTAAAATTCAAGTTACTATTTTTCTCATTAAAAAAGGGTAAAACATGTCCAAAATTGTCAAAAGTATGAGAAGTCTTATTGTGACAAACAAAAGTTCAAAGTGTCCCATTTTTCCAATTTTCCCAAAAAGATAAGCATTACAACATTTTAACTATGACACATGTCATCACTAGAATGTTTTTTAAAGTTTCTAGAGAAATATGGTTGTCCATTAAACATAGACTATATACTTTCATTGAGCTAATCATAAATTAATTAACAATCTATAATTAATATTTTTTTATTTTTTCCTTAAATAAGCTACGAAAATACCAAAAGTTAATATAATATATATTTGAAAATTAATGATTTTAATAATAAAGATTTGACAACAATTTGTATATCATCAATTATTTTGTTTAGTACTATATTATTAAAATAAATTAAACAATTATATTAACCATATAATAAAATTTTAGATTTTTTCGTATATGTTATATTTTGAATTTTAAAAATAACTATAAATTACGAAAACTGTTAAAACTCTCACATGAAAAAATTTGTGATAAATGATTTACAATTTTTGAAATTGAGAACATAATATTTTAATTTTGAAATTTGCATTGAATTTTCAAGAAATATTAGAAATTATTAAAAATACTAAAAGTCCCACATTCAAAGTTTTGTTATTAATGGTTTATATTTTTTTAAAAAAAATACAAACGATCATAAAATCATATGATTAGGATATATAATCATATTAAAAATATACTATATACCTCTGTTAATATTATTTTAATTTAATTACATACAATACAAAATGGAAAAAAAATTGTTTAAATGTAACCACAAAATAATTGTAAATAAACAAAATTGATTTTCTTAATTTATGTATATATGTCAATTTAGTTATACACGTGACAGTTAATAATTTTTCAATTTTTCAATATATATTTATTAATTTGTTCCAAAATATGTAAAAAAATGTTAAACAAATAATAATACATATAAATAATGTGTATATAAAATATTTATTCCGCGCAATGCGTGGATTTTAAACAAGTATTTTTATTTTTTGAAACACTTTTAAACCAGTACTTTAGTACTTGATATCTTAAGTAAAAAATATGTAAGACGGATCTCATTTGTTTGTTTGCCAGCCGTTTACACATATACAGTTACGTCTGGGAAGAGAGAGAGAGAGAGGGTGAGAGCAGAATCAAGCATGAGTGTGTATAGACAAAGAATATTTGTCTTTAGGCAAGTTGGTGGTAGGGGACAGTTAATAACAGAATAATAAATCACTAAATAATTACATATATAGTTGATAGATATGCAAATATTATCACCGAAAGCTAGATCGAATCCTGTTTTGGTTATACATTCTTCTCTTTGGCCCATAAGGATTCGATCAATGAGCTAGACACGAGGTAGAAGATCCAGCTCTGAACAAACAAAACAGCCATGTTGTCGTCATATCTAATCATAAATACGAATGATAATTAGAGAAATACACGAACAGAAGGATTTGATCATAATTAAAAGATTGTGCAGACTTTGTTGACATTGAAACCACGTACTATATGTAAAAGTGTATTTCCTTACTGTAAGTTTATTAGAACATGGTTAATGGAGATTCTTAGGGTGTAGTTCTTAGCGAAATATATATCGTCTAACTGTAGGAACCATATTTATTATTTACTATAACAAGACAATGTATATATTAAAAAATGTCAAACATAAACCAAACTATAATAACAAATTAAAACGATAAATAGTATTTGGAGATTCCAGACTAAGTATATTTTCTTAAATTTTTAGTTTTTTATAGGATAATAATTTTATAGGAGTAAGATTTTTATGATACAACTGTGGTGTTTGTATCTTCCAATATCAAAAATGGAGTATCGAATCAGACTGTTACAAATACTTTCTGACACAAAAGAAGGAAACTGTAAGAAAATTGTTGTATTTTAAGATTATTTGAAAAAGAAACGATGACTTGGTTATATATACATACCCCCAGAGGTATAAGCTCAAACGTCTAACCAATAAAAAGAGAATCAACTCAATGACAATTACAAGAACTGGTTTTGAAAATGTTTGTGTTGTTATAAAGCTAATTAAAGAAATATTGTATTTATCGATCAATCAACATTATAACAAATGAATTTGATACAAATAATAAACTAACTGGATGTCATTTGTCAAAATCCAGAATCCCAAAACTAAAGTTTGGAATGGTTAGTTAGATATTTTACATATATAACTTCCTAAACTATATATAATATTCATTTTGGATTATCTATTTACACTCAAAACAATTCAGAATTTATCAAATGAATACATTTTCCCAGATAGTGTTTCTGGTGATGATTATATATAAACATGTAAACATCCAAATGTTTTCGCTTATAAACTTACCATCACTAGTAAAAAGATAAGTGGGCTGTTGAAAAAATAGTTATGTGGCGAAAATTTGAGCGAAAATTAGAAAACCCTCCCAAATTTTTCAAGCCAGACATAAGCCATCCTTATTTTTTATCTTTTTGGCAAAAAATACGTATTTGCTAAATACATTCGTCCACAAAATTCTGTTCACGAAATTTAGTATACGCTTTCCCATCCCTTTAGTCTATGGAACTTGTCGACTACGAAATTACAAAGTCGACAAGTACAAAACAAACTTACCTAATTTAACTGCTGCGTCCTTGTGCATCGTTACTATAACTACTAATGTTAATCTTTCATTATCTTTGAGATTCGTCGTAAAGTGCATCAGATACATAAGCATGCACGCAAACAACGCGCGTATGCTTCATTCGCTGGCGTTGAGATCCACTAATGCGATACTGTTCACTTCTCTCGGACATATATATATTCCAAAGTCATTACAATATGTACGCAAACACCTCTCGAATCGTATGCTTTATTATTATTATTTTTTTTTGATATGTATGCGCTTTATTAATTATGATCCTTGCCTTCTTCAATACTGTAGATGCTACATAAATCGTTTAGTTTCATCATTTTTATGCAACTTGTACATTCATACAGAACATTAAAAAAATTGGCATTTTCTCGGAAAGCTGCTTTAATTCTTCGTAAGGAATCTGTTTTTTTTTTCATGTTGAAAAAAAAGGAAAGAAATAAGTTCTTTTTAAAGGGGAAAAAGAGACTAGTCCAAGGGATCTTGCACTATACTTGCCTTCCTATAAATAGCCCAAGCAGACCATCAAATTTTCTAACGAAACAAAGAAACATAAACCAGAGCTAATTAAAGATACATAAGTTCTCGATCTTTGGAGGGAGCCGTCAGATCAGAATCTGATCATGGACAAGGTGATGAGAATGTCATCAGAGAAAGGAGTTGTGATCTTCACCAAAGACTCATGTTGTCTTTGCTACGCCGTGCAGATCCTTTTCCGTGACCTTAGGGTTCAACCAACCATCCACGAGATCGACAATGATCCTGACTGCCGTGAGATAGAGAAGGCCTTAGTCCGTCTTGGCTGCACCAACGCTGTTCCTGCTGTTTTTGTCAGTGGCAAGCTGGTGGGTTCGACCAACGAAGTCATGTCGCTTCACCTAAGTGGCTCCCTTGTTCCATTGATCAAGCCGTATCAGTCATTTCATAACTAGAAAATGAATGGATCCTTAAGAAAAGATAATTGGTATGTTGATTAGATAGTAAATAATGATGGAAATATTACACGTAAATGTGTATCATGTTCTTATATATATAGCTAATTTTTATATTTTGTTTTGCTAATCATGTCAGAAACATTTAATTAGCTAGCTTTGTATTTTCCAGCTTAATCAATCAGTGGATGTACTGATGTGTTATCTATTGTAATGGAGAAACTATATATCATATGTTATGTTGCTTTTCGTTTTGAGTTTTGCCTATCGTCTCTGAATGGTTTCAGTGAGAGCACTAAACGTCGACTAAGGGGGCGACTGGTTTTCCCGCTACCACCCGCAAACGCAGCTTTTGCGGTTGGTAGCGGTTGTCGGCGGTTTGCAACAATCACTCAAATCGCTCTAAACCGCTTCAAACCGTTTCAAACCGCTCTGAATCTCATAAATTCAAAAGCTGGCTCCAGCTAGCGTTTGCGGTTGCGGGCGGTTGCGGGAGGGTAAAAAAAATTTCTTTTTTTTAAAACAATATATATACAAAAGTAAAAATATTTAATAAAAACTTTAAAATTGAAATTATGAAAATATTAAAATATATCTATTATATTTTAATTAATAATATAAAATTTTATAATAAAAACAATTTCAATAAATTTTCAAAAATTAAAATTATAAATTTCTAAATATAAATTTTATATTTAATATAATTTTATGATTTTTGATATTTTTTATAATTATATTAAATGTAAATATTGTTAATTTATTATTTGACTATTACCGCATTAGGTAGTTAACCAGTCATAAGTCACCCGCAAACGCATCAATTTTTAACCGCAGTACCAGTCGTACAAATCTCTTAAAACCGTTAGAAACCGCAACCGCCCACGTCCACAAACTCCCGCAACCGCAACCGCAACCGCTGCGTTTGAACCAGTCAGGCCCTAAGGGTATGACTGGTTTTCCCGCTACCATCCGCAAACGCAGCTTTTGCGGTTAGTAGCGGTTGCTGGCGTTTTGCAACAATCGCTCAAACCGCTCTAAACCGCTCCAAATCGCTCCAAATCGCTTTGAACCTCATAAATTCAAAAGCTGGTTCCAGCTAGCGTTTGCGGTTGCGGGCGTTTGCGGGAGGATAAATTTTTTTTTTTTTCCAAAACAATATAAATACAAAAATAAAAAAATTCAATAAAAAAATTAAAGTGAAATTATAAAAATGCTAAAATATATCAATTAAATTTTAATTAATATTATAAAACTTTAAAATAAAAATATTTTCTATATTTTTAAAAAATTTAAACTATAACTTTCTAAATATAAATTTTATATTTATTATAATATTATTATTTTTGATATTTTTATAATTGTATAAAATGTAAATATTATTAATTTATTATTTAACAGCTGCTGCATTTGGTAGTTAACCAGTCATAAGTATCCCGCAAACGCACAAATTTCTAACCGCAGAACCAGTCGTACAAATCTCTTAAAACCGCTAGAAACCGCAACCACCCGCATCCGCAAACTCCCGCAACCGCAACCGCAACCGCTGCGGTTAAACCAGTCAGGCCCTAAAAATGATATCAGATGTAGTAGTTTATCACATGGATACCATAACAAACAAAACAGAAAAATATAGTATACAAATTATCAGAACAAAATAATAGATATTTATGTATCAGAAGTTAGTCCGAAGATATTTTGTCTGGGGAAGTTTGTGAATAGAATGTGGGTCCCACAGAATGTCAGTATCCAAAATAAATAAGACATTAACGACTGAAAAAAGAAAGGGAAAATTCCTTAAAAATACACAGACTAATTTTCATTTGCTAATAAAATACACAAACTATTTTGACTCCCCGTTTAATACACGAATTAATTTCCGTTGCCTATTAAATACATAAACTTTCAAAATTCACAGGTTTTACACATAGTTTTAGACGGCGTTATCTATATTTAACGGAGGTGGAGACGACGTTAGTGTTTAATTAAACATGTGCTTAATTTATGAAAAGAAAATTCTTTAAAAATACACGAACTAATTTTTATTTGTTAATAAATACACGAACTAATTTTCATTTGTTAATAAAATACACGAACTATTTTGGATCCCCATTTAATACACGGACTAATTTTTGCTTCTCATTTAATACACAAACTTTTAAAATTTTCAGATTTTACACATCGATTTAGACGACGTCAACTATGTTTAACATGATTTAGTGGATGTCAACTATGTTTAACAAAAGTGAAGTAGATGTTAGTGTTTAGTTAAACATGTGGTTAAACTGCGAAAGGCAAATTCTTTTAAAAATCCTTCTGATAGATTATATTGGTAGTTTTCTTCTTCATAACACTTGCATAGTGTAAATTAACTTTGATTGACAAAAAATAAGAATCGGAAACTAATTCCAAAATCAGAAACTCGTTTAAAATTACGTAATTTTAAAAATGACGAAGAAAACTAGGTATACCTAGTTTTCTTCGTCATTTTTCATGACATGGAAATCATCTCCACTTTGAAGCAATATAAAATGAAATCAAAGCGAAGAAGAAGAAAAGGAACAGAGTTTGATGAGTAAAAGAGGTTGGAATAGATTAGGGTGTCAAACTTGAATTGATGCTAGCTTGAATATAAGTATCAATCGATTCGAGAGGTTTTGGTTGAGGGTGAGTGTGCTTTTCACTTTTAACCATACGTTTAGTTAAAACTAAAGTCATTTCTGTTATATGTAGTTGACTTTGTTTAAATCGATGTGTAAAATCTACAAATTTTAAAAGTTTGTATATTAAATAGGAAACAACAATTAGTTCGGGTATTAAATGGGGATCCAAAATAGTTTGTGTATTTTATTAACAAATGAAAATTAGTTCATGTATTTTTAAGGAATTGTTTTTTCATAAATTAGACACATGTTTAATTAAACATTAACGTCGTGTTCACTTCCGTTAAACGTAGTTAACGCCGTCTAAAACGATGTGTAAAACCTGCGAATTTCAAAAGTTTGTGTATATAATAGACAACAAAAATTAGTTTGTGTATTAAACAGGGATCCAAAATAGTTCGTGTATTTTATTAGCAAATAAAAATTAGTCCGTGTATTTTTGAGGAATTTTCCCAAAAAGAAAAAATGACTGCTTGATTTTTGTCAGTATTGGTACTTTATATATGTGAGCTGATGAAACGTGACTGGTGAATTATGATATAGAAATATAACCAGAGAGACTGACTGTAAACAATGTCTCGCAATTACGTCACTTTGATTTAGCCGTGATATATCAAAATTGAAAATCTTAATTTCATGGGAATGTTTAGTTTATTTCATCTTTCGATCAAATACAAAGAAAAAACGTGAAAAATAAATATTTAAATCTGCAAAATAATTGTTGTTAGTTCTTGGAACAATTAATTCTCCATGCTCACTTAATAATAAGCACACACCAATCTTTCATTTTTCTTAAATTTTCTTTTCAAATAATAAGCACACACCTATCTTTCACTTATCAAAAGAAACACAAATACATAAAGCATAAAACCAGATTAAGGACAATATATATTTGCACTTAGAATTAATGTGTTATTCTCTTATGTATTTTAACTGAATTTATTTAGAGCTCAACATAGTTACTTGCACTTAAAGAAGCTCCATAATTAAGTTTTGTTTGTGATTATTTTGGTGGTGTCAAAAAAGGAAAGGTGGAAAAAGAGGAAGGGCTTTGCGAGAGAAGTGGAATACAACTTCCGAGTTCTTTGGGGGATCTAATCTTGGAAGGGAGAATCTAATCGATCGGCAAGGAACGTGGAACAACAACCTTCACTTGCTGTCTTTGTCAGTAGGATTCAAAGATTCTTAGCTTTGAGAAAAGCAGATCCTCGATCTATTCATATGCATCATCAGTCATCACACAGTATACAATTATTCAACTTTATTCCAAGGCATCCCAACTTTTTAAATAATGGACACTAGTTAATAATACTACTGAACACTCTATTTTATTCATATTCACAACCACCGTTTAGCGTCTCTAGTGTATTTCTAAAACATGGATAAGTAGTCAATGAGATTATGGGCTAAACAAAGTTAATTGGGAGCCCTAAAATCTAACTTAGCAAGTAATAAAGAAACTGAGCAAGGGGTAGGGGTGATTATTCTATTTATCTGACTTATATCATATTATTTTGGTTTGATATCAGTTATCAGTACAAGAAAATTTATCAGGCTGAAGTCTGCTCGAATTCCAGCGTCTGCATGGGGAAATACTTTTGCAATACCTGCAAAAATTTTAACGATGTGAACTTCCAACCCTTTCTTTTTAGAAATTTATTTACAAGGCAAGTAAATCTCCTCCATGTTGCGTGCCATTCTTATTGTGTTTGCAGACCTCATGACTGGAATTTGTAGCTGAGAGATGTGGTGTACTAAGAGTTGATGGGCGTGTCACAATTTATTTCTTTGCCGGAGCTGTGGTATGTACTCTTTAACAACTTGCATTTGTTGGGATTCTATTTCAGATACATTGGTGGTGTGTTTGCGACTTGTCTCCATCAACTGCTCTCTAGGAGCATACGAATCTATTCCACTGGTGACAGTTTTAGTGTAGGGTTTGACTTCTTCTTGGTAAGGTAGGATCTTTTGAATTTCTTGCTCATAGAGAATAGGTAAACAGAAACACCTCAAATTAAAAGAGGAAGAGGGATGAGAAAAGATGCGGGTCACCATGGCTTTTAAGCCTGGAATGTCAACTGCTGGAACCTCGCAGTCCTATATGAGCCACTCAACGAACCAGAGTAGAGCTGTTAGCGCTTCTTGAGCGATGAGGTTTTGAAGCCAAATCTGACCAGTACAGTACTTGAGTCATACTCACTGCTATTTCATTTGCCACTTGGTTCCTTTCAACCACAACATGATTTAGACTCCAGAAGTCAAAGGTTTGAATTGCAAGTCTAGTCACCTAAATGTTTGCGCTTGACCATGGTCCGGTTGGTTACATCAACTACGGTTCATCTTATGAAGCGTGGAACAAGGGGAGCTAATAAAAATAGTTGAATATGGGCCATATCATATATAGTGCATTAAACGACTGAACGAGATAGGTAAAACCGCATGTGCTGTGTATAGTTTTATAACTCTCCTATCATTTGATAAGAAAACAAAATTACTGTGTTAGACAAGATAATAACGTATGAAAATTGATACTCAAAGATAAGCATCTTATGCGGTGACAACAAAAAGAAATATGCAAAATATCACCGTGTTAAATCATATGATATTTACTGCATTTGGACCTCATGGATACCAAAAAAAAATGAAAACCCATGTATTTTTTAGGTCACAAAACAGAAATATGTTGTAGACTATGGTTGTTTGGCTAATTTTCGAGCTACAGTTGACGATGCTACAGTTTTAGTTGCCAAAATATCAAAACTAATAGCAAGATTCTCTTTGTTTCTATCTTTGGATTCTCTTTAGTCTTTACCCTCTAGTGACAAAACTGTAACTATTCTTCTGGTATATAAGAGCACCATTAGGATATCCATTAGGGTCTAGGGCCCCTGAGATCAAAGAAATGTATGCTGTTCCTTTAACCGAATAACCTGCACACGTTTTCTCTAACCGGGCAAATGAAATTGGCAGAGACAGAGATAAAAAGCATATTGAAAAGGATTAAAAAAACATGAGTCCAAACAAATAGTACAGTTACATGTTTGACAATTGTCTCTTAAAAAATCTCTCATCGTCCTCTGAACAAAACTAATAATACCCCACCAGAATCTCTCAGTAAGTAAGACAAACAAACATACAACAAAGGTCTCTCGGATCTCTTTCTCTCTATGTCCTCCCTCTCTCTTCACTTATTCATTGCTCATTAGCTTGGTAGTCATGTGAAGCAGCTCAGGATTAAATTAATGGAGAGCTCTCTCTCTCTCTCTCTCTCTCGTGTTCCTAAACTGGAACAATTAGAATATGGGCGACGATGAACAAGGATTGATGAAAAACTGTACCTCGTTTATTTGTTAGTAGTGACCATTTCCCTGGCAAACCCTCATGGTTGAGTGTTGTTGGTCCATGTTCCAGACGAAGCCAGGCATGTCAAACCGAGGACCCGCCACTGTTCGGTATATGAACACTCTCTCAACAGGGCAGCTCTCCGGTCTCGAGTCCGGCGGACCCCTTTCATCGATGACTTCCACATTGAGCTTTGGCATCTTCTGTCCTAATAACTTGCAGGCTCCAAAACTCACCGAGCAAGAAGACATCCAAAGAGATCGCATTGTCTCCAGCTTCGAAGCATTGGCCAATAGCGCCTTGTCTCCAAACGGGCAGTCCCTTATCTCTAGCTTCCTCAAACTATCGCACCCTGACAACACATGATGCATCCCCAAGTCACTCTCTCCTGCAAACGCCACTGACAGCATCTCCATCTTCTTTGCATATGTCCCAATGTATTCGAAAACCTTGTCGGTCAACAACCCCGATAGGGAGAGCCGCCGGAGATCTTTGCAGTGCTCTACTATGGCTCCAAATCCCACATCCAGTGGCTCTAGAGTCATATGGTCGGGGGCTTTCGGCTCGATGATGCACAAACGGAAGCGGGTCATGTTGGGACGGTTCCTAGCAATGGTTACCAACGCATCATTGGTCATTTGACGGCAGAAGTAGAGAACCGACTCGAGTTTTGGACAGCCCATAGAGACCGAGACAAGCCCTTGTTCCGTCAATGCAACGTTTGCCTCCATGACAAAAGGGTCAGACGGAAACACTCTCAGCTCGCGGAGGTCCTTGCAGGTTGAAGCAAGCACTTCAAGACCAGTATCCTCGATGTAATCCAACACCTATGTCAATAAGTCATACCACCAATTAAATAAAAAGGCACGGTGTCTACGTAAATTATGTTGCTCATAATGTCAAACTAAACTCACCCAGAGACGCTGCAATTTAGGACATTGGCTAAGAAGCTTGACAAGATCATAACTCTGAACCGTCGCATAACTCAGGTTCAAAGTAGTAACCCGACAGCAAACGGAATAAACAGCTGGAAGATAGGCAGGAGCAGCATCCCAAAACCCAGATAAGCACTTCAACTTCTTGCAGCCAGAGAGAGCCACAGACAAATCAGAGAACACATCTGGACGCACATCAGCAGTGTAGCCACCGGTGCCAAATTCCTCAAGCTGAGGCGCTCTTTGAAGTAAAATAGCCAGTTTCTCGAGAGGAACAGCTCGGTTAAGCTTGAGAGACTTGAGAGAGGGACACCTAGTCACCAGCCTTTCGAGAGCAGAGAAACTGAGCTCAGAGGATAAGCAAGAGATATTGAGCGATACCAAAGAAGTGTATGTGTCTGGGAAATGGCTAAGCCAGTGGCCGCTAACATCGTCAACATCACTCTCACGCAAATCAAGCTCTCTCAGATTCCTGCATAAGAATCACACAATTAGTAATCATATTAACCCATTTTGCACACATCAACATGGAAAGCAAAAAGAAAAAAAAGACCCAAAAATTAAGAATCAATAACCACTAAAACGTTTACCAATTATAAAGGAAACTAACTGTTTCAAACTTGCATATTGATGCAAATACTTCTAAAAATTTATCTTCAAATGGTATATTACTACTTTTAGTTAGAGAGACATTGTACGAGATGGTAAAACAAGCAGAAGTAAGGGAATAAAAAGCTTAAGTAAGGTAGTAAAAATAAAAGAGAAAACAAAAAAGGTAAAAGAAAAGGGAGGAATGGCCAAAATGGCTAGATCTCTCCCACCACTTCAGTAGATTCAGTGAGAGCGAATAACCCAGGAATAAAGATAACTGCTTCCGTCAACAACAAAAAGTTTATTTACATATCAAATTAAACAAATTGTTACTAACTATAGCCTCTATAACTAACTGCCTAAGACAATAGAGATGATAAGTTAAGTTAAGACAAAAGAACCTGCAAGAGGCGGCGATAGCAGCGAGGCCATCGGTGGAGAAGCCTTCGCAGGAAGAAAGCACGAGAACCTTAAAATTCTTAAAGGACTTAGCGATGAGCTCCAAGCACTCGTCGCTCACCACCATCCTCTTCAGCCTTATCTCCTCCAGCCACGTGTACGACGTCGACATCGCCTCTATCCACGGGTACACGTACCCTCCCCACCCCTCCGGCACCAAATTGAAGTCCGCGAAGTGCGGCTTCCCCTTCAGCTCCACGGATCTCAGCTTCGGGAACCTCCTTATCACCGTCCCGGGGCTCACCGCGTAGCAGTTCCCGACGAAGACTTTCCTCCTGCACCACCGCTCGATCTCGTACCACGACTTGCACACCAGGGACACCGAGTTCCTGTCCTTGTCCAGGTGTATAAACGAGAATACGTGCTCGAGGACTTCTTCTGGAAACGATAACGACACTCGCTTATACATTATATAGAAAAAAAAAAAAAAACTCGAGATCTTTCGATTGATAGTGAGGAACAAAAATTGGGAAAGGAGTTTATATATGGGAGGGATAGATCTGAGGCGCCATTAACGGAGCGATGAAGATGCAGAAGAAAGAAAGGTTGGGAGGAAGATGAAAGAGAAGGAAGAAGGATAGGGAAGGGAAGGTCAAGCTAAAAAAGCCAACTCTGGTTCGGTTAATTCTTAACCATGGTCAGACATCTCCATGTGACCCTTTTCGGTGATTGTGATTGTCCTTCGCGATCTTGCCACGTGTTCTTGTTAATTCGAATGGTAGCCGTTGGATTGAATGGAAGCGGGAGATTATCTTATCAGATGAGGGCAGCCACACAAAACGGGAACGATGGAAATGGATGTTAACACTGTAAAATGGCTTAATTCAAAGGAGATTTAGATTATTTTATTCGGGTTAAAAATTATTTTAAGTGATTAGTGTTAATTACACAAGTCTAGTTGTTTTTTAATACAAAATCAATAATCAGTAGTTTGGAAACCATTTTTGAAAAATTGTATACGAGGGTTGGTTGACCATAAGTTATAATTTTATGTTTTTACTGTCAAGTTTAAGAGATTGATTTATTTAATATAAATTTTTTTAATGTGGCTTTGTAAAGCATACTTTAATGTAGCTTTGGATGTTACAATAACCCACTGTAAAATGGCTTAATTCAAAGGAGATTTAGATTATTTTTTCGGGTTAAAAATTATTTTAAGTGAGTAGTGTTATTTACACAAGTTTAACACTACTCACTTAAGAGATTGATTTATTTAATACAAAATCAATAATCAGTAGTTTGGAAACCATTTTTGAAAAATTGTATACGGGGGTTGGTTGACCATAAGTTATAATTTTATGTTTTTAGAGTAGAGTTTAAGAGATTGGTTTATTTAATATAAAAGAATTTAATGTAGCTTTGTAAAGCATATATTTTGTTCGAAAGATGAAGCATTCTACAAACATTTTTCAATTTTTAAAATATTCTTCGTTGTAATTTTTTTTTAAATAATCTTTATATGAGTCTAAACCAAACTTTGGTAGTGTCAGACACTTACAGTGATGTGGTGGTCTTGTGAGGAGCAGATGAAGGTTTTGGGTTGAAGATGGTTTCAGTTTAACTCTTATTCTCTCTGTTTTAAAAGTGTCATTTTCTCGTCTGTTGAATAAGCGTTACTCTTAGTTTGCCTCTGGTAGTCTTTTCCTCAGTGGCTTCTTGTTGTGAAGCAATAAAATGAGATTGAAGTGTGGAGGTGTCCAGCTAAAGGTATGATTGAAGATGGATCTCCTTGGGGTATGTCTGGGTTATGGCATTATAGTTCAGTTGTTCTCATCGTGAACAGATGGTTCAGATGAGGTCTATGTGGTTGGGTGTTGTCATCTTGAACAGGAGGTTCAGATGAGGTCTCTGCTCTTCTTGACAAACGTTGTGTGTTCTCTTGTTCAGTTGTTGGTAAGATCTCCGGCTAGTCTTAGACAATCAAGTATTGGTTCTCTTATCCATAGATAATTAGATTATGGGTTTTTGAAGGGATGTAAGAGTTTAGTATATGTTTCAGCTGTTCGTATGAAGCTCGTATGTTTGGGTTTTAGTTTTCCGTGTTTTTTGGATTTAGTTTTCGGGAATATCTATGTTTTCCGCCAGTTTTAGCATTTCACTGTGTAATTTTTCAAAGTTATCAATGAAAATTCTAGTGAAAAAAAAAGAAAAATGGAGGCTCGGGTATATCGCGAGAAGAGGTGTAAAGTTAGCATGCGGCAAGGTGTATGGGAAGAGAGAATCTAATGATAGGGTTGGATATGCAATTCACGGCTAGATATGTTGGTAAGCAATCGTAGTTTGCGGGGACCACAAATAATGTGAAGAAAAAAAATCAATAATGCAGATGAATGATCTGAAGGTGTGAAGAAAGCCATGGTTAATTATGATGACACCAGAACCGTCCAATCATGTTTTGATGTGGGAATCTGACCATCTCCAAGGCTAGTGATTATCTTACAATAATTTAATCTTTGTTTATTTTACCCACCACTTGGAGTAAACCACCATCAAAATATTGTAAACCAATTTGGTGTAACCAAACCAATCACATATATAACACATAACATCAATAAATATGACTGTAAAAAATAAAGGATAGTTGATGAAACATCAAAAATTACTGCTGTTGTTAGAAAAATTAAAAATTAATTTTGTTATTATTGCAGCAGATAATAGATTAGCTTTAGTAGAGAGCAGGCCAAGTCGTTCTCATTGTCACCTCCATCAGATTTCATCGTCATCTCCATAGGCAAAGGCAAGATTATCGATTTTTTCTCGACAATAAGCGGTTCGATCAGAGACGGTTCGAGGAGAGGCGATTCAATCAGAGGCGGTTCAAACAGAGGCGGTTCGAGCATAGACGATTCAAGCAGAGGCCCTTCAAGTTCCAGATATATCCATGTCGATGCTATCCCTGTCAATGTTTTATAGGATAAAGAAAACGCGAAGCTCCCCAAAGGTTATAACTTCAAGATCTCAAAAGCAATATTAAAAAGTCATTGAAGAAACATAATACGAGGTTTGTGGTGGATAATCTCACAGCTTATGGTCCAAACCTCGAATTAACGAGCACAGTATCAAAAATGTATCTACCTCCAAAGAAACCATGGCTTGTCATGCTGAATTTCCTGTTCTAGACTGCTTGAGACTTGTGGTCGGCCACAAAGGTGACAAAGTAAGAACAGAGAGATGCACTGATATGGCTGACAAGGATTTGATAACAGACTTGTGTCTGCAATTGGGCAAGAATGAAAAGAAGCCCATCTTGATTATTGTTGGAGATAAAAACCACCTTACGTGCATATAAGGGTTTTCAAATGTATATTTGATGCTAGCCGAGTCTAAAAATCCAAATCATTCTCTTCAAGTCTAAGCAAAAATTGCATGCACTTAGGCTTGTGAAGATGAGACGAAGCCGCAACAAACGATGGTATTTAGAGGGACACCTTGGTACAAGCCTGCTACAGGGAAAAGCAACAACATAAATTAGCTTATCAAGTTTCACTTATGTTGGAGTAGAGTATCGAGAGGGACTTGGAAGAGACTCATGGAGACTAGATTTTTAATTTGAGCATTCGAAGAATGATATATGAATTGTTAGCTTTCAATTATTGTATGAATTTATGGAGAATGTTATTTTTGTATGAATTCATGGAGACTGGCCTTAGGGTATCTCTAATGAAACTCTATTTTTTTCTTTATAATTTACACTAAAATATAGTAATTCTATCATAGTGTAATTTTTGTTCCAATGATGTTACTCTATTATATAGTGAAATATAGAGGAATGTCATATTTTACTCTATATTTAAAGTGAAAATGTGACATTTTTCTATATTTCACTCTATAATAGAGTAACTCTATTGTAAAGTAACACTATTGGAACAAAAATTACATTATAATAGAATTATTCTATTTTAGTGAAAATTATAGAAGAAAAAATAAAGTGTGTTGGGGATAAGTCTTATAAGAGGAAGAAAACAGATTAGTTTTAGTTAAATTATTACATTTTGAAATGATTGTAGCCCGCGTTTATGTATGTCAATTTGAGGGAGGATCCAATAGAATACAATAAAATGTAGTATATAACTTTATGAGTAAGGGGTAGAAAAATAAAGGTAAAATAAAGAGAGAATGGTTACTGAAAATTTGAATAAAGTACGAAGAAAGTGCAGCGTCGCATCTTAATCACGACCGTCAGATCTGGGACCCTCTTTTACAGTGTACGGACACTAGCACACATTGGGGGTGTAAAATAGGATAAAAATAAATTATACTACAACAAAAAGACTAATTAAATTAATTCTTAAAATTATACTACTACAACAAAATGCTTATATTTTTGAGAAATTTAATTACCTCGTTATGGGTGTAAAATAGGATAAAAATAAATTATCTCTGCTGGTTGTCGCACGTGTCGGGTTAATCGCTAGAAGAGGAAAATAAAGTAAGGAAATGATATAACGAGGATGCCCTCTCCCTAGCTTCTCTGTGGCAAAAAACAGTGTATGATGGGCTTTGCACTGTCTCAGCATGGACTTGATAGGTCTGTCCTCTCTAAATAAACATATGTCACAGATCCAACAGTGTATTTGCTCTTCATTGAATCTCATCCTTTGATACTATCGTGACCGTTAATCTACTGTATACTTCTATTATACTTATTGTTTTTCTTTTGTCACCTTCGTTTTTCTTATATTTTTGAAAAATATATTATATCGAGAAAGCTAATTACCAGGATATCAAAATTAAATTAAAAATATTATAGCTGAGTTGTATTGCACGTAATACGTGAGGATTTGTCATTTAATTTAATGTTGTCAGAGAAAGGAAACTAAACTATTAATTTAATTAATTGGATATTAGAGGTCCTGATTATTTAATAATCATTTTTAAGGATATGATTAGAATAATAAACCCACGCATGGCTCCCCCGCGAATCTCTCTTATTTCTCCTCGGGTTTTGTACTGAAACTAGCTTGCACTTTGCTGTATATTACCAGTATTCTTTTTAATTTTTGGCTACGTATTATTTTTCTCCGTGATTATTTTCTAAATTTCCTTATCAATATTCGATCCGATAAAGAACAAGAAACTATTTCTGTGAAGTTACAACTATTAACCATTAGTGAAAATACGAGGCCGTTTAAAATATTCAAGGTCGTGCATCTTGATCTGTGTTTTTTGTTTGCGTCCATTACTTATTTCATTTAGCTGTTTTGTCGACTGAAAACGTTTGACACAGATCACAAATAAGATTAAACATTGTTTAAATATGTGTTAAACCCGCGTAATGTAAGTGAGTATTTGTGTATGTGTACGCATGTGGACATAAGTACAACACACATAATCATGTTTTATGTAAGATAGATAATGCGATTAATGAAGAGGTGGTGCACAAGTAAAGTGGCACGTGATGGAAGCTAAGCTGGATTTATGTTGATTATAATGACCTCACCATTAGTGGACGCCATTCATTTCGCTTTTTATTTCATTTTGATTATATTGTTTCTCTTCTTAGTTTCTTTATATGATTCGACTAAATACCTAATATGATTTGCTTTCTAATTTCTCAAACTCGTGTTCCTCCGAGTCACGATTTTATCATAACCTTTTTCCGCATTTATTTTGCCTGTCTCTCTACATTATTTTATTTTCAATATTGCAAAAATACGTCACGCAACTTTACTTTTTCCTTATTGGCTTTTTATTAATATTGGGTGGTTCAAAGTTTTTTTTTTTTTTTGTCAACTTAAGATTTATTAAAGGGACAAAGTCCAAGAGAGGACGAAGCCCAATACAAGAAAGTAAAAATATAAAGCCTAAACAGGGTGCCGATACACATAAAAACTTCTGGACCGTAAACCTAAAAGAAAAACCGTTGGGGAAGAAACCTTCAAACTTCTACCACGTGGTCGATTACCCAGCAATCAATGGCCACACGTCAAGACGCGAGACAGATCTCTTCCTTCGGTGCCAGAGAGACGGCACGACGGAGCTCCGCGTCGGCGAAACATAAACGAAGGAGAATCCGTTCAACCGAACAGCTTTCAACTCCGACCAGTCGAGGGTCGAATTTGACAAATCAAACGCTTCAAAAAAACTTCAATCGACTTCAATCAAACCCAACCTTTGAGATTCCTGCATGAACATCGATCATCTTTAATGATGTAGATAGAGCCCGAAAATGAAAATTCACCTAAACTAAGGAACGGAATCCAAAATCAAAGGCTGAGAAGGAGAATCAATTGAGTACGAGACCAGTAGAAGCGCTGATCGAAACGGAACTGGGAGAACCCCGATGGAGAGCCGGCGTAAGCGGTGAAAAGGTCACCACTTCCCGGAGACGAAAGTCGGCGAAGACGAGGTTATGTGAACCACCGCTTTCCAGAGACCATCATCTGATCAAAAGATCAGAAAACCAAAAAGGATCGAGTACTCTCATCGTCCTCCTCCGTGAAAGATTTTTTAGAGAGAATTCAGAGAACGAAAGTGAGAGATAGAATACATGTCACCATGGGTGGTTCAAAGTTATTGTTTACGCATGAAAACCAGATCATTTCGAAGAGAGATAATAGTTTAGTCAACGCATTCTGGTTAGACCATCTCCAATGATTTACTTTATTTTTTACTCTAAAATAGAGTAACTCTATAATAGAGTTTGAGTTTGCTTTAATGATACTCTATTTTAGAGTAAAAAATAGAGTGATGAAAAAAAAAGAAGCAAATTACTCTATATTTGGAGTAAACTTATTTTTCACTCTATTATACAGTAAAAAATAGAGTACCATTGGAATATTTTTACTCTAAATTTTCTTTTTTAGTGAAAAATAGAGTGGGGTTAGAGATGCTCATACTACTGTATACTACTACTTCCGACGTAACCAATATATATGTACAATTTGAAAAGAATAACGAATGGTTAATATTTGTTCTTACCAGCTATAAAGGCCCAGTGGGCCGAGCTAGCGGGGCCACAAAATAGGGTGGGGGTGAGTAGGTGGGAGCTGGTGTGGACGTCGAGTCTTCTATTGCCGCTCCTGTTTTGTCCAATCGCGTATTTTCTGCTTATTCTTGCATGTGGTTTTTTTTGCTTAATCATATAATATATAATTCAAATTTATTGTAAGTCTAACGATATGGTTAGTGTCTGAGCGTATAATAGTATTAACGCATAGATTTTTAAAAAAATTCAAAAATATAATAATACTGTTTTAATGCATGGTTGCATCATGCACTAACATATAATGAAGTTCAAATAGATTTGAAACTTTTGTTGTCTCCACTTCTCTAGAGAATATTGATTTTATAGTGGTTAGTCCACTAATTTAGAGAGTATTGTGAAGTTTTACTAAATTAATTGATATAAAAATTAAAATGATACCCATTTACCATGAAATAGAGTTTACATTTACCATAAAATAGAGTTTAATATTCATTAATACAAATGTAGAATGTGTTTAGAAATTGTAAAACAATACTAAAGATAATAGGCTTCAATGTATATAGTATTTACCGAAAAACTCATTATTTTCGTATGGGTTAACACATAGATTTGGAGAAAAATTCAAAAATATGACAATATTATTCTAATGCATAGTTGCATCATATACTAACATATGATGAATGTCAAAAACGTTTGGAACCTTTGTTATCTCCGTTTTTCTAGACAATAACGATTTTATAGTGGTTAGTCCACCAATTTAGGGAGTATTACAAAATTTTACTAAATTAATTGATAAAATTAAAAAAAGATATCCATGTACCATGAAAGAGAGTTTAGTCAATACCATTAAAACAAGATCATTAACTTAATGAAAATTACAGTTTTCTCAAAAATACTCTTATTTTTACAAAAGATTAATAAAATTCATTAATGGCATTTAAGTCTTTTGGTTTTGGACCTACAAATACACCTAAATAGATCTATTAATAATGGGTCTATATATATTTAAAAGATATATTAACTTAAATTTAATATAAATATAAATATATTATGAACTACAAATTAATTAACAAACATGAAAATATCATCAATACCATTAAAACATGATCATCCCACTATATAAAAGGGCTTAATTTTGAGGCTTCTTAGGGGTGCCACCTAGGCAAAATATTCCCAACCAATCATTCTGTCATGTCACTGGCAGATTGGACTTGAAATTAAAAAAAAATAGTCACCTTCGCAGCCCATTTGACCCATTTTGCAGCCCAATCCCGAACCTCACTTGAAACCGTGTTGGTCGCAGCCCATTAAACCTATCGCGCAGCCCAATCCAGAGCTCTTGATACAGTTCATATATAATGAGGCACTTTTGCTTCTCCTAAAGTTATCCACGTGTCTATATTTTAAATAGTGTGGGTTTCACCAGAAAGATAAAGTCGAACTTAAATAAATCTGTTAACTGATATGTGGACATATTCGTTAAGTCTTTCGCCTATATCTTTAGATTTAAGGCTGAAGCCAAGCCCATGAAACAAATCCCCGTAGTGGCCCAAATAAGTTTTGATGTCGTCTGATATTCTCTTTAGTGAGATCTAGGGTTCTTTTACTCCTGCAATTTCCTTCAAAACCATGAACTCCTTACACGAACTCTTTATCTTCCCCAATCTCTACATCTCCCCCTATTTACTCAGACCATCAATAATGATTATGTAACACGTTTCCGAACCGATATGACTATCCTCGCTATATAAAGTTATATTGCTGAGACTCCAAACGCTCACCATGATTAGCAGTTCAGTGGCAACTGTCAAACCCATAATATAAGAACAAAATTATGGACCAAGGGATGACTTGGCTTTTGCTTTCTTATCTACCATCTCAAAGGGGAACCCAATACCACGAAACGGTCGTGGAAAAAGTTGCTCAAACAGTGCAAGGAGCGCTAAAGGTAAAAAAACATGTGCTTCTTGAGTTTTGGCTTAGTTGTGAACATTGTTGATCTTCATGTTTTATGTTTTGATTGTTTACATGATTGAAGTTTTTTTTACGGGCTGGGCGTATAAATTGAGAAACAGAATCTTCTCTTTGGAAACTTTGTAAATTTGTGTTTCTCCAATCCGACACTTCACTCCGGTACAACAGATGCGTTCCTCCGAACGTCAGTAGTCAGGTATGAATGGTAATCATGTCTCATATCTAAAAGAACACCATAATTTAAATACACGTTCACAGCTAACCTACTCTCTTTCCAGGTTCCGTTGAACTGGCTGTTGACGACGACAACGAAGTGCCACGTTTTGTGGTCTTTGACAGGGAGATCAGCAAGAAAGATGCAAACATTCTGGCTCTTGCGGAGGTTTGTTTTTGCTCTAACACATTACATTAAAATTATTAAAATTGTTACGATTTCTCTGACCCTCGAATCATATATATAATTGTAACAATCATATAAAATTGTTACAGATGAGAGGTGATGAAGGACCGGAGCTACCAAACTGCGTTGAACTGCTAAGTGGCAAGGAATCGTTTTTCACCATCTCTGCAGTCACTGAGATATCTTCTTTGGCACTCAGCCAGAGGTGGGTAATCTAAGTTCTTAATAATTTTTTCCGTTCAGATCTTAAATAACATACATGTACAATTGTGTCTCAGAGTAGCAGCAGCAGCCAAGCTCCAGTCGTGGATGTCCAAGCTGGACAAGCAACATCATCTGCCAGCAACACGGTTGATGCGGCGAAAAGAGCAATGGGAGTTGATGAAGCAAAACTGCCCAGCTTTGAAGACGAGCCAAATAGTCCAAACGCCCCCTGAGTGATAGTTTCAAGACCGAATTGTCATCTCCACTTATAGCTATCGTGTCATTTGAAATAAATATTTTCTTATGTATTCCCTACTTTGATCTTTGGTTGTGTCTTGAAATATCTTCAAACCATCTCCCACCGGGAAAAGAGTTACTTGGATTTTAAATAAATAGAACGTCTGAAAAATAAGCATGTTCTAACTTAGTGTATCAATACATGTTCACATAGCAACACGATGCTATTGTCGACATTGTTTCAACGTAGAAAATGTTTACAGACTCATGTCAGGTTATTTTAGAGAATACGTCTAATTGGACAAATTGGAGATAATTTGTTTAATTTAAATTGTGTAAATACAATAGTTAGTTGTACTCAAAATTTTAAGGTCCAGTTTAATGGATCGTATCATCAAACTAAATCATGAGTTTTTTATCCAATAACAGATTAATGGATGCCCCAAATGCATTTTTACAGGACTTGCAGTAGGGAAAAAACAACCTCTCACCCTCGCTTCAAACTAAGAGAAATAGCATCTGGTTTGTTTATGGGTTCCAAAAACGACCACTTATGCTCCGATCAGCTTCTTCTCAAGTTTTTTTTTTCTCAAACAGTTTTTTTTTTCAAAGTATGCGTTATCGCCTCTTAAACCTCTGGCTAAAAAAAACAAACAAATTAAAGCTTCCAAAAAGCCTACTCATACAATAGACATCCACTATGAATAATATACCATCTCCTAACTAATGTTTCTAACTTCACCTATCATCTCTTACGAATACTTTTTTTGAACGACCATCTCCTCAATTCCTTATTCTTTTCTTATAGAAACTTTGTTTTTTTTTCAACAACCATATCTTCTAACACAAAATACAAGTTTAAGACCAACTATCCCGCGCTTGCGCGGGGCCACGCTCCTAGTTAACTTAATGAAAATTACAGTTTTCTCAAAAATACCCTTATTTTTACAAAAGATTAATAAAATTCATTAATGGCATTTAAGTCTTTTGGTTTTGGGCCTACAAATACACCTAAATAGATCTATTAATAATGGGTCTATATATATATTTAAAAGATATACTAACTTAAATTTAATATAAATATAAATATATTATGAACTATAAATTAGTTAACAAACATGAAAATATCATTTTCTTAAATATATGTATCAATATTCAAAATGGATCATTTGAATATTATACAGATTTTCAATACAAACCAAATCATATATCCTACACCATATATCATATACATATTTGAATATCATTTTCCATGTATAATATCATTTTATACATAATATTAATATAACAATTACGAGTGTTCAAGAATATTTTAAAAATTATATTAAAATAAATTTTTAAATCTAAAATAAAAACACAAACATATAATAGGTTATTAATAACAAAAATAAACTAAAATTGTCATATCAATAAGTTTTTTTTATTATCATTTTTATATGGATAATATAATAAAATTTCATCAAATTCTAAGGAATCTCTAACTTATGTAATATTAAAAAATATATGAGTAATTTAATCAATTTTTCTTTTAAAAATACTATCATATATTTTGTGTTTTATCGGATCAATGGTATCAGATTGAAGGTTAATAGTGATTTTTTTGGTTTTTACCGGGCTATTTTTAATTAGCAATTTTTTCTTTAAAGCTGAACCGGATTATATACAATGTATTGGGTCTATAGGTTCAACCATGAATCTAGGTCGGATATGAAAAAAAATCTTAAAACCCAAACATTATTATAGAACAACTACCATATTTCGAAAAAATTCCATATTTTGAAAAGAAAAAAAACAAATGATAAAAACCTAAAAACTCAAGTTCGAAACAAAAATAATGGTAGTTTGTAAATCAGTTTTTGATCAATAAATGAAAAAAATAAAGCAAACAAAAAGTTCGGGTCAAAATCTAGTATACATTAATACAAATGTATAATGTGCTTAGAAATTTTAAAACAACACTAAAAATCATAGGCATCAGTATATAGAACATTTACTAAAAAAATCAAAATTTTCATAGGGGGTTAATACACATAAATTTTGAGAAAAATTATAAAATATGACAATCCTGTTTTAATGCATAGTTGCATCATGCACTAATATATGATGAATGTTAAAAATGTTTGGAACCTTTGTTGTCTATGTTTCTCTAGAGAATAACGTTTTTATAGTGGTTCATCCACCAATTTAGGGAGTTTTATGACATTATACTAAATTAATTACCAGGAAA